>NC_138976.1:90062732-90800840 GCF_964341445.2 Mesoplodon mirus | reverse complement strand
GGAATGATGCCGAGGGAAAAATTTTAAAAAGCCAATCTCCGAAGATTAAGTAATTCATGATGATATTTACATATTATTCTTAAAATAACAAAACTGTGGAGATGGAGAACAGAGTAGAAGTTGCCAAGGGTTAGAGATGGGGGTAGAAAGTACAGCGGGGGATCTTTGTGAGGTTTTTGTGGTCCCAGTACAAATAATACAGCAATCTTGGTTTTAACCCCGAAAGATGTTTAAAAGCAATTCCTAATAAGAGGTGTCCAGATATTTAGCAATGGCAGCAGATTAGAGGTATAGCTACCCAACATGACAACTTCAAAACAGATGGTACTAATTCAATGCATATGTTAATTTTAAAAAGGCCAATCACAATACTTAAATGGTATATATCTTAACGATATTATTCTAAGGATCCAGCTATGCCAGATGGACTAGCAGGATTTTCTGTACATTCAATCTTATTTAAGACAGTAAATCTTATAATAAGACAGTTAAAAAAAGAAAAAGAAAAAAAAACAACTACAGTTGGATATTCTCATAGGAAGATGAGGTGAAAATATGTAGCAGCGGTTCAAAAGCTTAAGCAGTGGCACCTAAATTTGGCTGCACATTAGAATCATCTGAAGCACTTTTTAAAAACCCTCACACCAACAGTTGGCCATCCTAAACCAATAAAATCATTTTAAATCTCCTCAGACGATGCCACTGTCTAGCCAGAAGTGAGAACCAGCAGACTAAGCAGAAGGGGATGTTTCTACAAAGATTTCTTAACAATAAGTTCTTTCACCCAATCAGATTTACCTTCCTGCAAAGGGGTAAAGAAGGCTAGATGTTGTCCATACTTGCTTAGCTTTAATTAGCACTTGTGACTTGCCCAAAACCTAGATCATGTTTCCCCTAAATTTCATGTTATTTCCTAAGTTTTTCAAATCCAGGGCTAAGGGGTTTGCCAGGATGAGATTTTAAGTGCTCACACAGGGGAAGTCCCTGGCAAACCAGGACAGAGGTCACTCTACATTGAAATGTAAAGCATCCTAAATAACCCTGCCACTTCCCCCAGACACTAGTCTGTGCCAACCAGTGGAGAAAAGGCATTCTCCATTACCACCACGGCAAATGCTGCTGTACTTGCCTTGGCTACTCCCTATCTTTTCCAGGCGTCTCTCCCCTTCACCTGCTGGTGGACGCTTTGGCAGCTGACAATGCAGATATTTTCAAACTTTAAGGTGAATAAAAATCATCTGGAGGGCCAGTTATAACAGAGATCACTGAGCCCCACTAGAGCTGCTGATTCCATAGGGCTGGGACAGGGCCCTAAAACTTGAATACCTGACACATTATCAGGGGACGCTGGTAAAGCTGGTCAGGTTGTTACCGAATGCACGTTCGTGTGTCTGAAGCACAGTGAGGCCAAACAAACCGAAAGGTTGCAGTCTGGAGCAGAGAAAGGTTTATTGCAGGATCGAGCAAGGAGAGGGGTGGCCCGTGTTCCAAAAACCCTGAAATCTCCAAAGGATTTCAGCAAAGCATTTTTAAAGGCCACGTGAGGGAGGGACGTCCCAGGGAATGTGATCAGCTCGTGCACAATCATCTGACTGGCTGATGTTGAGGCCACAGGGCAGGTAACATTATCCATCCTTAGGTGCCAGAAGGTCTGGGGGCTGTGTGCTCATGATCATCAAAGAGTTAATTTCTTCCATTGGGTGGTGGTTTTTAGCATCTGAAAACTCAAGAAATATGCCTGAGATACTATTATCTGAGTACTTCAGAGAGGAACTACAGCAGAGGCTATGGGGGATGGGTCTGTCCTAGGAAGGCCCCATAGGGTACTGCTTGGTTACAAGGTGACCATACTTTGAGAACCACTGCTCTAGTGGCTTGGAATGTTAAAGTAATGGAAGAATCCCTTCCCAGATCTAGATTCTAGTATCACCAGCTATTTTGGTGGGGGGAAGGGTAAGTTTTGTCCTTGCTTGGATTTCTTGTTCATTTATATCAAAGCCTATTTGAGGCAGTGCACTCGGCAGTCCTGCAGATCTGTCTTTTGCTTCAACAGTGTTTGGAATGAACAGACCCAGGGACGCTCCTTGCTCCAGCCCCCGACCACCCTCCAACATTTCTTCCTGTCGCAACCTTTGGAATCAGCCACTCAGCTATCCTCAGCCTCCAGGACAGGCCAACACCGTTTTTGGAGCTTAGCTCCTTATCACTGATCAACCACGAGTTCCCAGGTTCGTCAGAATTATTCCATCGAGGTGGAGGCCGCCATCCACCGCCTGTTCAACATGCATCTGTGGACACTTACCTCTCTCTAAGCTTCTATTTCCACAGCAACAGTGGGACTCTGGACAATAGGGGCCACATTTTTCGCCAACTGGCTGAAGAGAAGTGTGAGGGCGCCCAGCGACTCTTGAAAATGCAAAACAAGTGCTGCGGCCGCGCCCTCTTCCAGGATGCGCGGAAGCCTTCTCAGGATGAGTCGGGTAAAACCCAGGACACTGTGCAAGCCGCCATTCTTAGGGAGAAGAACCTGAACCAGGCACTATCGGATCTGCGCGCCCTGCGTCCTGCCCGCGCAGACTTCCACCTCTGTGACTTCCTGGAGAGCCGCTTCCTGGAGGAGCAGCTGAAACTCATCAAGAAGATGGGCAACCACCTGACCAACCTCCGCAGGCTGGCTGGTCCGCAGGCTGTGCTGGGCGAGTATCTTTTCAAAAGGCTCACGCTCAAGCACAAACAGGAGTCTCTGAAGTCCAGCGGCCTCTGAGGAGCCCCTCTGGCGTCAGAGCTTCTGCCTGAAGCCCAGCTCTGCAGCCACTAGGCATCTTTGTAACCGCCCTGGAGCCCTCTCCCAAGACTTGGACCAAATGGAAACAATAACGCTTTTTGCAGAAGGAAAAAAAAAAAGCCTATTTGAAACACAAACAGAATAAAGAGAAAAAAGAATATATATATATATATATATATATATATATATATATATATTCATGTTCATTTAACATATGAATTGCCCCACTTTATCTGTGTGAAATACGTTTGTTCCCGTTATTGGGCTGGTTCTCAAGCTTTGCTGCTCGTATGAATTACCTAAAGAGCATTTTTTTTTTTTAGTATTAAATATTTTTTTAAGTTAGTTTCTGCTTTATAACAAACTGAATCAGTTATACATATACATCTATTCCCATATCCCTTCCCCTAAAGAGCTTTTAAGAGAAACTTTGGTGTCTGGGTCCCAGCCCCAGAGATTTTGATTCAGTAGGTCTAGGGAGGAGCCTGGGCATGGGGAGGTCTCAGAGTTCCCCAGGTGATTCTAATATGCAGCAACTTTGTGAACCACCTCTTGGCTTCAATCCAGCTAGTGATCAGATATTAAATCTAAGACACATGGGCTAGTGCGTGAGCTCTGCTGCTAGGTGTGTTCCATTTTCTTCCTCCTGGAAGATTCGTGCCAGGGAAAATGATTGATAGTTGTTACTTCTCTGAAATGGATAGAAATTTCCAATTAGCATGAACAGGGGAGGGTGAATGGGTGAATGCAATAAGGTGTATCATTTACGTATTTCCCTATGTGTATGGCTAGAAGCTTTTGCAACTGACGTCTGCCCTAGTTTTCATGCGAATGGTAATGCTTGTCCTCCTAATGCAGCTGTAAACTTTATAAGCCCATAGGTAGACAGCATCACAAAATATTTACCCCTCCCCACTGGCCCACTCTCAAGCTTCACTCCCCTTCCCCAATACACAAATGTACATCAATGTGCTTGAGACCAATATCAACATACTGACCTTCAATTCTTCTACTTTGCAGCTTCCCTCTTATCAGGAGATGTCAGCATTTAGTGCCCAGAGGAGGCATTTCCAGTCATCTCAGCTTAGAGGTCAAATATCCAAATATCCAAAGTAAAAAAGGTTAAAGAAAAGAAGAAGAAGAAGAAAGCAAGGAAGAAAAGAAGGAAGCAATTTTCTTATCTCATAGTAATAAGGCAGTTTTCCTTAAAAAAAAATAAAGACTTAAGCCTTAAATTCTCTTTCCTGATCAAAATGTGCTTTTCCGTCTTTAGACTATTCCTCTTATATCCTGTATTATTCATGATGTTTAATTCTTGAAATAGCACATGGCTGAAAACAGAAGCTAACCTCTTGTCCACTATGAATTAAACCTTCTTTTCCTAGGACCCGTCTACAATGTACAATTTGGGGTTTGCCAACATAATTATTTTCTCTGAAATAAGGTACAGCATTTTGCCTTTTCAATATAGAGTTATACAATACATTGTTAACACAACATAGTTAATATAGTCAATATAGTCAATACAACTATAACACACATGATATGATGCCACTTTGGTGATTTTCTTCATCCACGTAATTCTGAAATTTGACAGTATAGTTTTCATATTCTAATGAGCTGAGTATTACGTTTGCAAGGATAGAAAAATAAAATAAATTCATAATATTCTTGTGTGGTTTGCCCCTGGGGTGGATTACCATAATGGGGGCATATTTGAGCCTTTCTCCAAGTCATTAAAAAACCTCCAGCGAGTAGCCCCTTGTCCTCTCCAGGAACTTGCAGGAAAGTATCTTTAATCACAATAATCCTGGGGGGAGAAATCTCGGAAATAAGACATCTGCTTCTGTGCCTTGTTGTTTTGCAGAATAGCGATGATTGCTTTAGCAGCTTCTATTGCCATATGTGTATGGCAATAAGTAAATGAACATAAAATTGAATGAACGCATAAAAGAAGGATAAACCCACCCAGTTTAACAAATCCACTCTCTCACCTGCTGTGCCCTGAAACGTGAAAGAAAGAATCACGGGATCATAAGGATTCATAAAATAACAGTCTCTGTTAACAATATTGACAGGAGGTATAAGGATGATTTGTCTGATGTGGGACCAACAGCTTAACTGCTTAATTCATTTTTTTAAGGGCAAATCATTCATTTATTGTTTAAAGATTGCAAGACAACATCTGAATTTTTGTAGCACAATTTAAATGTTTTACTTTTTTGATAAAGCAGAGTATAATAGAAAAACAATTAGTTTCCAGTAATATCTATATCTCTATTCAGAATTAAGTCTTCCACAGACATGTAACCTGGAAACAAAAGCCTGTTACAATAAGCAAAGCTTCAACAGAGTGGCTACTTTTCAGGCCAGGGAAAGGTTCATCCCTATAGGATGATGATGTGCTGTGTAAAATGGCTGCAAGGTCACAGCCTTGAGGGCGTTGGAAGTCTGTTATCCTATTCCACATTAAGTAGTTTGGTGAACTTCAAACGACCGTTCGTCTGCAACCAAGCTGCCAACCTTTAACTGATATTTCAAACAGGTAAAAAATAAATGAAAAGAAATCCCTACACTGATGTTCCTTGATTTACACTGTTAAATGGTTCATTAACATGTAATTCTGGCTAAGAATTACATTTGAGACTCCTTGCTCAGATTTTGGTTAACAGTACTAATCTTTAGAAATTCAAGTTCTTATTAATCAATAATTTGTCAGCTAGGATACATTCAGGCATCAGCTGCAACTACAGAATAGGTGCACTGCCTCAGCGCTTTGGAAAGACATAATGTACAACACTACGAGCAGACAAAATATCTGTCACTAGACGGCACGTGTGCAGGACAGCAAGACACAAACATCTATTCAGATGTGCCGCGGACCAGCCAGAGAAAGAGGATTTCACCGCCCAGGGTCAGAAGGGACGGGGTAAGGAACTGAAGTAGCACCGACGAATGGGGTCAGAAGGACCAAGACAACTGATGGTTGCAAGGCAAGTTTCATTATGCTACGGTTGCAGATTATATAGACTAGAAATGGAAGGTTGCCAGACGGTGGTTTACATTATCTATAGACTGTCTCAGCTCAAGGTTAACTTCCCTGGGAGAAAACCCATAAACCCAGAATCATCCAAAGTAACCTGCATGTGCAGGGGGGAGACAGCTTTGCTTGTCTCATTTTACATTCTTTCTGATTTCTGGGCCCTGGTGATTTATCTCCCATGGAATGGAACAAGGAGGGGAACAAGTAGGGACAGTCCCTTTGAGCAGCGGCGGCATGCCTGGCATGTCCGTAGCCTGATCTCAAGGCTGACTGTTTCCCTCAGTTCCCCCTTGTTTATTTTTTAATTTTTGCTGCAAAATAATTCCATGAAGCGTAGTGCCGAGAGTAGTATATTGTTGCATGAGGATACGAAACAGACATGAGAAGATTATTATCAATAATAGGCAAATTATGGCCAGGGTAATAAATCCTGACATCCCTCCAGTAATCCACGACTGAGGGTTTAACTACTTTAAATGGTCCAGTAAAGTTTTAATTACATCTTCTTGCAAAATATCATCAAGATGTGCATTTTGTATATCCTGAATTTCAGCATTTAATTTCTTAAGATCAAGACTAATATTATTATCTGACCAAACACTCAGCAGATGCATTTTTACTTTTTCCCATTTCCAAATACAGTCATTGTACTTGTAAGGAGTAACACAAATCCATGTATACTTTTCACGACAAGCTAAACGCATCCTCAATTTTAATGCTGCCATCTGATCTCCAATCCCCCAAATTGCGTTTTTAAATTCATCTAACTTGTTATTCATCTGTAAATCTATGTGACTTTGTAAAGATAAAGCAAGACTGGTATTTTGAGATAATTGATTAGCAAAGTGAGCATGATTAATACTCTGTGAAAGAGCAAGACGGGCAGTAGCCGCGGTAGCAGACAGAGCAGCCAAGGCAAGTAAACTTACTATTAGCCACCCAATAAAGCGTCTCCTTCTCTGCAAGGCTTTAGAGAGTTCCACCCATGCCTGTACTCCAGTATCTTCATACCAAGGTTCTCTCAGATGTACAGGCACCATAACATATATGGGTTACTTTAGTATAAGCACAGATTGTGTTCCTGCAGAAGGGAACATACAACTGTAAAAATACAATGAACACAGCTAGTATTATATCCTCCTTTGGAAGAATTACCAATGTTAATAGAACCAATCAAAAGTGTATACGGAGGAGCAACACAAGTTATAACAGGTGCATTGGAATAAGTTAGAGCTAGTTTCCATATATCCCAGTTCTTTTGAAATGCGATAAACCTATCTATGACGGGAATAGAAGAGATAAGAATTTACCCCTTGGTATAATCTATAGTACACCATATTTGGTTATTATTCCAAGATGCATTGCAACATTCAAAATTGGATCCAGGAAAGTTAATGGTCATAAAAGGAGGAAATTGATTTTTTGATTTTCTCTTAAGAATAGTAACCATATGTCCAGCCATAAGTATCCCTTGTCCTCCAAGTAAACGCTTCATACACAAATAATTTCCTGAATCTTCACCTGTAACCTTGGCTATAGTAATAGCGGAATCCCTAAGTGGTGAGGCATATGAGATTCGACCTCTAATATTAATAGGTTGCCCATTTTTATAGCAAATGATGGTATCCTTAAGATCCTCTCGTCGGCTGGTAGCCGGGCATGTAAGAGTAATGTTGGTTCCTGTAAAACGAAGGATGCCTGGAGAGCCTGACAAACTAATTGACTGATCCGTTCCCTCATAAACATCTGTATGCTCATAACTAATAGCCTTTACACATCCAGTTTCCAGATTCAATGGGCTAAGACAGACAGGATAGGTACTAAACCAGTTAGTATAATTTACAGACATATTGATTTGTTTTATATTCCCAATAAGAGGCCCATAAACAGTATCATTGTAAAATACAGGAAACTCTGCTTCAGACCAAGATATGGGTTGTAATAGTGGAGGATCAGGTACATAGGCCCAGTAAGTTGCTGCATTAACAGAGGGAACACACGAAATGGTTGCCAACATAGCCAAAAATAAAGTCACAGGTGTAACAGGATTATTCTGTTGTTTCACTAACTCTTGAGCTCGTGAAATCAATTGTTTAATTTGTCCCCAAGTTGGAACATCACTCCTTTGAGTCGTCCTGGCAAGTGGTCTCCTCTTCTTCTTTTTCTGAATCAACACTGTCAAATTTTCGGGAGAGATGCAGGGCTTCTTCATCTTCTGAACTAGTTGTGAGCTGTGGTGAGCCATCGATTTGCTTGACTAAGCAAGCGCTCAGGAAGCCAGAGAGGTCCAGGAGCTGATCTGGGAAATATACACACGTGACCACGTCCCCAAATCAACACAGGATCAGGACCACGCCAAGTGCTGGTTAGCGGATCTTTCCCGAGGACCTCCAGAGATTGAAAGGCCAATCTTGGCTCAGCCACCAACCTTTCCCCTGTCAACAGTGAGAAAATTTAAAATAAACAGAGCATGATTTATAAGGTTATGTAGTGTTGTTCTATATAACTCCCCCATTTTTATTTTTTCAATAGTTAGCTTTAAAGATCTATTTGCACATTGTATAATACCTTGTCCTTGAGGGTTACATGGAATGCCTGTAATATTGGTAATTTGTAATGAATTACAAAATTGCAAAAGCAACACTAGTGTTAAGTGGGCCCATTATCTGTTTTAATAATTTTGGGAAGGTTCATGAAAGCAAAACAGTGTAATAAATGAGTGATAACATGTTTAGTAGCTTCTCAGGTCTGTGCTGTAGCACAGAGGAAACCAGAATAAGTATAAATAGTGACATGAACAAACTGTAATTTCCCAAAAGACGGGATATGAGTAACATCCATTTGCCATAAAAGACTAGGTAATAATCCACGAGGATTAACACCATAATGTGGAACAGGAAGGTGAGGTAAGCATTGTGGGCATCGCTTAACAGTTTGTCGGGCGGCTTCACGAGGAAGGGAAAATTGTTTGCGTAATGTAGCCGCCGACTGATGGTGTAAAGCATGCGATTGTTGTGCTGCTCGTGAAGCAGTTTGATCATAACTTACCATAATATGAGGGTGTCCAGGACATGGACCATGAGTACCAACAGTATGAAGATAATGAATGCAATACCTTAGCCATTCTTGACAGCATGACGAACGGGAAAGGAGGAGGACAGTAAATTGGGATATGTCCTGCTTTAGGGAAAAGAGATTGAGGAGGAAGAGTAACTTTAACTTTATTTTTGGGAGGAAAATGCACAGGATAAAGATCACGTTTAGATCGAGTTAAAACATCTGCAGTCGCATTCATTTTAGACAATGGACCAGACAAGTTAGAATGAGCACGGATATGCAGAGCTGCAACAGGACCATCGTGGGAACGAATAACCTGTTGAAGCAAACGAAAAGAGGATGATAATTCAGGGTCATTAGTATATCCTCTGGTCGCAGTCTCCAGAAGGAATAATAAGCTAATAAGATATTTACTATCAGAAAACAAATTAAAAGATATAGAAGGCAAATGTTTAAAAGCCATAATGACAGCATACAGTTCAACACGTTGAGCTGAAGTCAAGGAAGTTTGTTTAATGCGTTCTGTTCCGTCGTCAATGATTACAGTAGCCACTCCTGAAGAAGAACCATCTGTAAAAACCAAAGGTACATGAGGCATAGGCTGTTGCCTAATTATAGAAGGAAAGATATAAGAGTTAAGTTTGCTGAATTGGATCAATTTATCAGCAGGCTAATGGCATTCCAAGGTACCTGAAAGTCCTGCAAGAACAAGACCCCATTCATTACTATGTTGAAAAAGCCAATTTTGTTGACTAACTGAATAAGGGATAATAATTTGAGAAGGTTCTGTACCTATAAGTTGTAAGCATCTAGTTCTACCTTGCATTATTAACTTAATAATAAGTTCATAATAAGGGTTAATAACTTTAGAGGATGTAGTTTTCATATGAATCCATTCAATAATTCCAACAGTTTGCCATAAGATGGCAGTAGGCACATGAGGTGTTGGACAAACAACTAAAGAAATTGGCAGGTGAGTATGTATTCGAGTTAATTGTGCAGAGCTGATAGCTCTATTAACTATTTGTAAAGCTTGAAATCCTCTGGAGTCATAGATCGTGAAGTAGAAGGATCTGAGTCACCTTTAAGAATATCAAATAAAGGCTCTAACTGAGCAGTAGTAAGTTCTAAGGAAGGCCTTAGCCAATTAATATCTCCAAGTAATTTTTGAAAATCATTTAATGTTTTTAAATTATCAACTCGAATTTGCAGTTTTTGAGGCCTAATGGTAGAGTTATCAATATATTTTCCCAAATAGAAAAATGGACATTGTCTTTGAATTTTTTCTGAGGCAATGACCAAGCCAAATGATTGTAAGGATTGTTGTAAAAATTGAGAAGCAGTCTCTAATCAAGAAATATTATCAGTGGCTCAAAGTATATCATCCATATAATGTATGAATATAACGTTGGAAACCTTTTTCTCACAGGAGTTAAGGCCTGAGCCACATATATTTGGCATATGTAGGACTATTTGCCATGCCCTGAGGCAATACTTTCCATTGAAATCTCCTCATGGGTTCCTTAAAATTTAAGGAAGGCAAGCTAAAAGCAAAATGTTTTCTGTCTTCAGGAAACAAAGGAATAGTGAAAAAACAATCTTTAAATCTATAACTAAAAGATGATAATTGTGTGGT
This sequence comes from Mesoplodon mirus, assembly GCF_964341445.2. Taxonomy (NCBI): domain Eukaryota; kingdom Metazoa; phylum Chordata; class Mammalia; order Artiodactyla; family Ziphiidae; genus Mesoplodon; species Mesoplodon mirus. Next base: position 90,790,319 of record NC_138976.1, on the reverse strand, counting down.
ATGGCTGTTGGAGAGGGTAAGCCTAGTTGAAGAGCTCCCATTATTAGCATAGTTTTATTAACAGCTCTTAGACCCTGTAATAACCTATATTTTCCAGACTTTTTCTTGATCATAAAAATAGGAGTATTCCAAGGACTATTGGAAATTTCTAAATGCCCTAATTGTTCCAGTACTAATTGTTCTGCAGCTTCTAATTTCTCCTTTGTGAGGGGCCATTGGTCCACCCATACAGGGTCATCACTCAGCCAAGTAATTGGATCAGCAGTGAGTGGAGGAGAATCCAAGGCCCCTAAGAAAAACCCAAACCTTGTCTATCACTTTTTATTTTCACATCAATAGGATAGACAGTTACTTTTTGATTTGTTCCCAGCCCTTTTTGTGGGAAGAAATCCTTGAGCCAACACCATATTAGAGACTTGAGAATTTGGACTATAAAGTAATACTCCCATTTCTTTTAATATATCTTGGCCCAAGAGGTTTAAAGGCAGCCCAGGCAAAACATAAGGCTGGAAGTATCCTGAATGGCCCTCACTATATTGCCATAATAATAACTGACTACTTTGCATAGGAGAAGAACTCTGTCCTATTCCTTGAAGTTCTGTAATAATAGGACTAACGGGCCAATGTTTAGGCCAGTACATCTGCGTCATAACAGAGACATCAGCTCCAGTGTCTAACAAACCTGAAAAAACCTTTCCATTAATGGTTCATTTCATTTCTGGACGTTCTTTCCCTATCTTCTGAATCCAGTAGGCAGCACTAGATGATCCAAAAGCCTTTGTTTCTCTCTTTTGATGTTGTAAAATTTGTCCACGAGGTACAAAGGGCAAAAGTAGCAATTGTGCAATTTTATCACCAGGAGAAATCGTTATTATATTTTTAATAGTTTGTGCCATGATTTTTATTTCTCCTTCGTAGTCAGAGTCTATGAGTCCTGGCATAATAGTTAAACCCTTCATGGCGACACTACTTCTTCCCAATAATAGTCCAGTCAAACCCTTGGGTAAAGGTCCATAGATGCCCATAGAGAGGGCCTGAGGACCCATTTCAGGAGCTAATACATATCGGGCGGAGGTACTGAGGTCCAGTCCTGTGCTTCCTGCTGTTGCTCTGGAGAGCGAAGATATTGTATGTTTTTGTTTTTGGTTAATGTCTGATTGATAGTTTGAGGAGGATACACAGACGTTGCCCCTATTATTTGTTGGGGCCGGGGAAGGCCCCGGGAGGAGTTTCCCGACAGTGGTGTCCCATCCCTGTGGGCCACTGAGCGACAATCTCGTGCCCAACGTTTTCCCCTATTGCATTTAGGGCATAAACCAGGGATTTTCTGACCATCTGGAGGTTTTTGAGTAGGGAAGGAAGGAGCAGGTTTACAATGAAAAGATCCACATTCTCCAGCAAAATGACCTGCCTTTCCGCATTGAAAACTAGTCTTTGTTCTCTTTTGATTGTTTTTAAACCCCGCTTTAGTTAATGCTGCAGCCACAGCAGCACCCTGTATATAAGCAGGCCCAACGTCTGCACAAAGGCGAATATAATCCTCCAGTGTTCCCCGTTTTCTCCAAGGTCGAATCGCAGCCTGACATGCATTATTAGCGTTTTCAAAAGCAAGTTGCTTAACTACAATTGTACCAGTGAGTCCATCCACAATGAGTCTCCCCACCGCCTGTAACAATCTATCTACAAAATCAGCATATGGTTCATCAGGTCCCTGTCTCATTTTTGAAAGATCCTCAGTTTTGTGTGTAGAAGGTAATTTCCTCCAGCCTTGTAATGCCAAATGATTTATTTGAGGATAAGCAACAAAGGTATAAGTTAATTGATCTTGTAAAGAAATATATGGTCCTTCCCCAATCAGCATATGATAATCCACTGGAATATCATGGGTAGCATTCTTTTCTGCTTGTTCAGCAGCCCGTTCACAAAAATCAAACTTCCATATTAAATAATCTCCACCATTTAAACAAGTTCGTGCAATAGACTTCCAATCAGCGGGGGAAAGAGCTTCTCCTGCAATAGTGTCAACCATAGCAGTAGTAAAAGGAGCAGTGGGCCCATACTGAGCACAAGCAGATTTTAAATCTTTCAAAACTTTAAAAGGAAGAGCCTGATGCTCCCTAATAGCCTGTTGAGGATTATTAGGATTAGGTCTTTCTATGACAGGACAACAGAAAATAGGATCTTCTCCTCGTTTTATTGCTGCTTATACAGCACGTTGCAAGAGACTGAGCATTTTTACAGATGTAGATTTTTGAGGAAGACAGTCCTTACTAATTTGCAGCTTTTTCACCGACTTATCTATCATAGCCATTAGAAGATCATCCTCAGGATGATTCTCTCTTTTATGTCTTTTTTTCACTCTCTTTTATGTTTAAAAGCCTCATCGGTTAAGTCAAAATGTTCCTCTTCATCTGAAATATTTAAATTAATTAGCTCTTTCGGTTTAGGAAGTGGCGACACAGTAGCTGATAATACAGTCTTGTCTTCTGTCAGAGGCTTATGTTTTTCTGACTTTACATTCATATCAACACTATCGTGAGAAGACCCTAAACATATTTTATCAGATTCCACAAACTAAATGTAACAACAGCAGTATGAGTAGGCCCTCGAGACTCATAATAATTTTTTAAATCTTCTCCAACTTTCTGCCAGATTTCTGTGTCACAGAGCCGCCATCAGGAAACCAGGGAGATACATCATGGATATGCTGCAAAAATTCAGTCAACTGTGAGGTAGAAACTTTATTACCCCGAGCTATAAGCATGGAAAGTAAAACCTGAGCAAATAATTCACACTCCTTTGAGCCCTTTTGCCCCATATTATTTTACTTCTGACTGTTGCCTTATGCCTCTATTAGTTTCACTTTTACTCGTGGCCACACATATTTTGCATAAGGGTTCTCTTACCTGCACTTTCTTTTCCTTTTAATTGCCTTCACGCTTCAGGTCCCTGTTCGGGCGCCACTTGCCATGGACCAGCCTCAGAAAGAGGATTTCACCGCCCAGGGTCAGAAGGGACGGGGTAAGGAACTGAAGTAGCACCAACGAATGGGGTCCGAAGGACCAAGACAACTGATGGTTGCAAGGTAAGTTTTATTATGCTACAGGTGCAGATTATATAGACTAGAAAAGGGAAGGTTGCCAGACGGTGGTTTACATTATCTAATGACTGTCTCGGCTCAAGGTTAACTTCCCTGGGAGAAAACCCATAAACCCAGAATCATCCAAAGTAACCTGCATGTGCAGGGGGGAGACAGCTTTGCTTGTCTCATTTTACTTTCTTTCTGATTTCTGGGCCCTGGTGATTTATCTCCCATGGAATGGAACAAGGAGGGGAACAAGTAGGGACAGTCCCTTCGAGCAGCGGCATGTCCGAAGGTGCTCTCAAGGCTGACTGCTTCCCACACATATGTTGGCTTGTTTAAGCCTCAAGCCCTCAATCCTTTGTTGAAATTCAATAATTTCATTCCTATGGTTTTCAATACCAAAAACTCAACCTCCAGGAGGGTTAAAGTCTAATTTGTACTCCAAACCAAGTAGCAGTGCAGTTCGCTACTACTGAGGCTGAATCCATAAAGACTTCAAGACCACGACCAGAAGACAAGTTATTACATATAATACCCTAGAAGGCCTGAAACATAATTATCATATACATAGCTGGTCCTTCAGAGCTTTTTACCTATAACATGTTTTTTGATGAAAGTTATTTAATGTACTGGAGATAACTGTGAATTACTGATCAAATATTTGAATACTTATACTTACCTGGAATTTCATTTCTGCTGAAAGAAAAAGGAAGAACAGGACTCACCTAAAAAAAACAAACTTTAGAAATGAAAGTAAACATCTTATCACACACTATCACTTTTGGAAGCAGCATAGAGGGGCAGTCAACAGTAAAACACTGGTGAAATAGGACAAAACTGTAGGCCAAAAATCCATTATTTTTATCATCAGTGACAGTACCACAACTGTGCCCTTCATAATTAATAAGCACTCCTAAGAATCTTCATTTGGCACCAGATGATGTGTTTAAGAGAAACACTCTGGGAGGTTTTGAATCAGACTTGGTTTTTTGTTAGCCAAGTTACAGGAGGATTTTTAAAGTGGGGGGAAGGGAAGAAGGAAACGGACCAGAAAAAGAATTGAAGCCATCATCTACAAACCAACAAAGCACTGAGAGTTCCAAACGTTATGTCAGACACTAAAATGACTGATACAGGCTCAAGCGGTTTATAAAACCTATAAAAAGACTACACCAGCAAAGTCCCCATTTATCTGTAGAGTTCAGAAACTAAAACAAGGAATATATCAGCTTAACACCTGATCTCAAGAGAATCATATACACTTCACATGAATAAAAATACCTGAAACCAAACATTTTTAAAAGCTCCAATACCCAAAATAGAACGAAAAAAATTAATTCAGAAGACTCAATCCATCCATGATAATCACAAAACGGCTGGGCAATCTCCATCTCCTTTCCACACTAACCATCCATCCCCTGGAAGACCAAGGGAGATCAGACCTTCCAGACTTACCTTCCAGACCTTCCAGACACCTGGCTGCGGCAAAATTCGATGGAATCTCCTTGTGGAACAGCAGTTTCCCATCTCTTGTGTCTCTCCCTGTCATGATCATGCAGGAAGCAAGTCTGGCTGTGCTATTTGTTATCATTGTGCGTCACCCATCTGCAACATGATATTGAAAAAGTAGTTCCCTTTCCCCCAGAAGGTTGAGGCTCAGCTACAGGGGTAATTCTCCTGGGCACACAGTCATTATTTAGGCTGACTCAGTGACTTCAACAGGCTTAATCATGTGATCAGGTTTGTTGCCAGCTGCATAATGCTCCCACATCTGTAGATAGAGCCGCTCTAGTTCCATCGTGTATTGTTTGGTGTTGAACAGAGGGCTAGATGTTCTCTGCTTCCAGACTTTGCCACGAATTTTCTTCAGGTATTCTACATCAGTTCCCAGTTTCACAGCCATCTCTTCATATTCTTGCCTATTTTTAGCAATCAGCTCAAGACAGCCTAAACAAGTGAGCTGGGAAGCTGCAACTCGGGAAGCAAGAGTCTCTCCTGGCATAGTCACCATGGGGGTCCCGGCCCAAAGGACGTCCATCCCTGTGGTGTGTCCATTACAGAGTGGAGTGTCCAAGCAGACATCAGCCAGCTGGCCTCTCCGAACATGTTCCTCTTTAGGAGCAACAGGGGAAAAAATGATACGGTTCGGGGGAAGGCCCATATTTTGTGCGTACTGTTGAATATTAGCTTCTCCTGCTGCTGGAAAACGCAACAGCCACTGTACACTATTGGGAACACGCTTCAGAATATTTGCCCACATCTGCAAAGTAGATGGGTCAATTTTGTATAACTGATTAAAGTTACAGTACACAATGGCATCTTCCGGTAACCCGTACTGAGAACGTGTGGTTACAATAATGGTACGGGGAACCTCCTCTCCAGTGGCAGCCTTATTGTTGATCAGGGTAGTTGCCAGCCCATTGCTAATACTGAATCCATTAATTGTAATCTGAATTTGTCCTCTGTTAATCATTTCAATAACCGCTTCTGCAACAGTATTCATAGGAATGACAGACATATTAAGAGTTGTATTACTGCTGTCTGCGTTGTCTTCTCCATCAGGACATTTCATCTTGACTATTTGCACATCTGATAGACTATCAAGAAATGCTTGGAGGTCGATGCCATTCAGCACAATCCGATTGTCATAAATGTGCCCATTGGACTTAAAATCGATGACGGTTTTTTTCTTCAGCTGAGGGAACATATTAGCATGATCACCAATAAAGAAAGTATGGGGCATATAAGCCAGTTTCTCAGAATACTGCTCAGCAACTTCAGCAGGTGAAGTTTCCTGATCAGTGATGATATAATCCATGAAAAGTGTGCCACTAGTCCCAGGGTACCCCAGCCACATTGCCTGAATAGGAGCTGGCCTGAGAGCAAAGAGTTCATTTCGAGCACCCCTGGTATAACCATTCATATTTACAAGGATGTGTATACCATCTTGATGGATGTGATCAGCTGCTTTCCCATTGCATGGAATCTGAGAAAGATCAATGAAATGACCTGCTTCTGCCATCACCTTCCCTCGGAAGTTTGTGCCATCATGTGGGCTCAGGGCATAACAGAATATCTCAAATTTATCAGGATTGTGCATGCCTGGAATAGACTGCATAAGGTGAGAAGTAGGATGATTCCCAAAGTCAGAACTCACGTATCCTACACGCAGTCGACCATCACTGAGCTTCAAGTCTTTTGGATGTTCAAACGGTGGTTTATGAAGGACACTTATATTAGCCAAGCAGAGGTTCCCATGCCTCTCAGCAATAGCCTTCCTGAAGCCATGAGAAAGAGGATAGAGCATACTATGATGAGGCTGCACAGAAGGCAACCTATTCCTCTCCAAGTGGTCAGCCACAATGCTGACCAACTTCTTCATTCGCTCATCATAGTCTGTCCAATCACAGACAACCTGCAGGCAATGAGCCAAATTACAATAAGCGTCAGGAAAGTCAGGTTGAAGCTTCAGAACAGTGCAATAAGATGCAATTGCTTCTGGAATATTCCCTGAATCGTGGTGAATGGAAGCCAGATTGCTGTGGGCATCCGCAAATTCAGGGCTGATCTGAACGGCACGAGTATAACACTGCAAGGCTCCCTGAACATCCTGCATCTCCCGTAGGGTGTTTCCCATATTGCAGTAGGCATCAGCAAAAGTAGGACTGATTCGAATAGCCTCCTTATAATGCATCAGAGCTTCGTGCAGTTTTCCCTGCTGCTTCAATACACTTGCTAAATTTGAATGGGCATCAGCAAAGTCTGGGCAGAGCTCTAATGCTTTACGATACAAGCGAACTGCCTCTTCACTGTTTCCCTGTTCTCCTTTGATATTGGCTAGGTTATTCAGAGGGTCTGCATGGGTGGGACACAGCCGGAGAGCTGTATGATAACAATCTTCTGCTTCAGCAACACTGCCCTTCTCTTTGAGAGCGTTTCCTAGGTTGCAGTAAGCATCAGGGAAATGTGGTTGCAATTCAATAGCTCCCCTGTAGGTGTCTACTGCCAGATCCATCAGGCCTTGCTCATAGTATACACAAGCCAGGTTGCCATGTACCACTGCATGATTTGGACTCAAGCTTAGGGCATGAAGGTAAGCTGCCACAGCTCTGTCAAAAATCTGTGCCTCATTGAAGACATTTCCTAAATTGATATAAGCATCCAGAAAATTGGGGTCAAGGGTGACAGCCTTTTCAAAGTGATGAATTGCAAGCCAAATCTCCCCTTGTGCATTGAAAACACAGCCAAGATTACTCCAAGCTACTGCAAAGTTCGGTTGCGTCTCAATTACTTTCAAATAACATGCCTTGGCTTCTTCTAAGCCACCCAGGGCTTTGAGCAGGTTCCACAGGTCACTGTGAACACAGTACAAATAAGGATTGTACTGAAGAGCAGAGACGTAAGCTTGTATTGCCCCTTCCATGTCGCCTGCTGCTACCAATGCGGCTGCCAGGTTAATATAACCATCGATGAAATCTGGTTTGAGACGCAATGCATGCCGGTAATGCTCAGTTGCTTCCCGCAACTGCCCTCTTTCCTTGTACACATTCCCCAAATTCGAATAGGCTTCTGCCAGAAGAGGGTTCTGTTTAATTGCCAGAGTACTAAAGTGGGCAGATCTGTCCAGCCTTCGACACTGGAAGTGTATAGATGAAAGTAATAAAAGTACACCAGTATTGCCTGGCTCTTGTCTCCAGAGCTGCATGCAGTGTCTCTCAGCTGTCTCAAAATCTCCTGCCTGATATTCTCGATGTGCCAACTCAGCTAACCCTTGGAAGGAAAGCATACGTTTCATTGGTTCTGTACTGTCGGCCACGTTGCCCACGGAAGACGCCATCTGGAGCTTCTGGAGAGAGTGAAAAAAGGGGGTAATTGAGTCCCGCTGCCGCCACTACTGGCAAGAATGTTTCTAGAGGTAGCAAACACGAGCCCAGCAGCCATACCACTGCTTTGGCAGGCTTAAGCGGCGGCAACAGTTACAGGCACCGAACCTTAGGAACTCTGGTTGGCCATCTACCTCTCATGCTCTTGAAATCTTAATTCTTAACCCTGCCCTCTTCCACCATTTTCCTCCTAATCAGGGAATAAAAATTACCTATCCATTTGCCTTAGAAGAAATCAAAAGTCAGTAGTCCAAACACTTTCTAAAATATTGTTTTCTGTCCAGTTGGAAATGAAATACATGATTGACTTTTCTTCATCATTCATATAGTCAACGTGGAAAACATTAGGGCCATGAATTTCAATACAGTAAGATGAGAAAATTTTAAATTGGCCTTCCCAAACCACTAATAAGTAACCGATGTTGTATATAATGCTAAAATCTTAAGAGACTGAGTTTGATATTTTCAAAGTTCTGAAAACATTAGCTAATTTCTCCTCATCAAATTTCTCATGACTCAAACCTGAGTATTACTTTTTAAAAGATAAATTTATTTATTTTTATTTATTTATTTTTATTTTGGCTGTATTGGGTCTTCAGTGCTGCGTGCAGGCTTTCTCTAGTTGCGGCGAGCAGGGGCTACTCTTTGTTGTGGTGCCGGGGCTTCTCATCACAGTAGCTTCTATTGTTGTTCCACAACTCTATGGGTTCCTTTTTAGGTCCTACGAAGAACCCTAGAAATTAGTTCATGTAATTATAGGTTTTTGCAAAATTGTCAAAAGTGAGATATTTTAACTTCCATCAGGTAAGACCAGCGTCTATTTCTTTGCCAATTTTCCTTCTATCATAGTCCGCTATGTTGGATCATATTGGATTGGTCACAGGCTTTTTTGAAATCTGGCTAAGGAGATGTTTTAAGTGAGGCTATTATGTGATTTTCAGACACCACCATATGTAATTGACTATATAATATCCCATTACAGGAATAACTTCCAGTACTCTTACTGACTACTCTACTGACTTAACTAGCACAAGACACAGAAGCGTAAGGACAAAAACCACCTTACAATATAGCCATGTCTTGCACTTCACAGCTCTCAAAGCATGTGCATTTGAAGAAGAAAAAAAGAACTGAAAAGTATAAAACCAGAAGTTATTCTGTGGAAAATTATTTCAATCATCAGGCATGTGAAAGATAAGTCAAAGATTCAGTTTTCTTCAATGCTTAGTCAAAACGGAAATTTCCTTCTGTCAAGAATATACTCCAGGGCTTCCCTGGTGGTGCAGTGGTTGAGAGTCTGCCTGTCGATGCAGGGGACACGGGTTCGTGCCTCGGTCCGGGAAGATCCCAAATGCCGCGTAGTGGCTAGGCCCGTGAGCCATGGCCACTGATCCTGCATGTCCGGAGCCTGTGCCCCTCAACGGGGAGAGGTCACAACAGTGAGAGGCCAGGATACCGCAAAAACAAACAAACACAAAAAAACAAAAAAACAATATACTCCAGGGGCTTCCCTGATGGCACAGTGGTTAGGAAGCCACCTGCCAATGCAGGGGACACGGGTTCGAGCCCTGGTCCGGGAAGATCCCACATGCCATGGAGCAACTAAGACCGTGTGCCACAACTATGGAGCCTGCGCTCTAGAGCCCGTGAGCCACAACTACTGAGCCTGCGAGCCACAACTACTGAAGCTTGCATGCCTAGAGCCCGTGCTCTGCAACAAGAGAAGCCACCGCAATAAGGAGCCTGCACACCGCAACAAAGAGTATCCCCCAGTCGCTGCAACTAGAGAAAGCCTGCGCACAGCAACGAAGACACAACACAGTCAAAAATAAATAAATAAATAAATAAATAAATAAAAGAATATACCTCATCAATAATATGTGTAATGGAATGGTGTGAATGAGTATTTTATCAGAATTCCTGTAATGCACAATCCTATAGCAGTACTGAAATCAGTAATGCATTTATAATAGTAAATATTTATGAGGAAGTAATCCATAGAGGTTTTCTCAAAGTTAACAATGAAAATTAATGTGACATTATCAATAATAAATTGTGACGCTGAAATAAACTTTTCTAAACTATTAATAACTAAAAGCAACCTCTAATCAACCATGTTAAAAGAAATCTATGTCTATAAACTACAAAGTTTATTTCTTAAAATTTTATTTCTAAAACACATAAACTGTCATATGAGGAGGCAGTTAAAGAATATATAGCTACAAGAGTGGGGAAAAAGTTTTATAGAGACACATCTGGCAGTAGTTAATTTTCAAATGTCATTTTTCTAGATTTTGTGACACCTATAGTATTGATATTTGAAAGCATTTAAAAAATTGTAATTTGAAGATTTTCTACTTCCAGGTAGAGTAAAATATTTTGAAGCAAAACATTTCCACTGAGAAAAATTTAAAAATTTTAAAAATTTAAAAAGCCAAATAAAATAGTCAGCATTCAATCAAAAAGTTCTAGACATACCAAGAGATAGAATCATATGACTAAAATTCTAAGAAAGGAACAGATAATACAAAAATATTTATATAAGATATTGTGTATCTTTATCAGGAAAAGTCTTTATCAAGAAAAGACTTTAAAATCATCAGAATTAATATTATATTTTATTTATTTGTATATTTTATTTATATATTTATATAAAGGACTTAAAGATAAAGCCCTAGTTAAGGCAGTGACAAAAGCAGTAGCAGTGGGAGTGAAAAGAAATGGTTATATTCAAGGATATTTTGTCAGTAAAAGTCCAAGATCAAATGTCTGACTGCATACATGGCATGGATAGACGGAGTGGGAAAAATCAAAGTTAACTATAGAGGTTCTAGTGAAGGTGGGGTTGCCAACACCCAACCCAAGGGGTTGCGATCATCCCCAAGGTCTAGGAGACTCAAAGGGAAGGTCATGGTCGAGGAAAAGTTAATTGCTGGGAAAATAAGACTCCCAGTCTCTCCATCTCCTTATACTAGTTTTTTTTTTTAAACATCTTTATTGGAGTATAATTGCTTTACAATGGTGTGTTAGTTTCTGCTTTATAACAAAGTAAATCAGTTATACATATACATATGTCCCCATATCTCTTCCCTCTTTGATCTCCCTCCCTCCCACCCTCCCTATCTCACCCCTCTAGGTGGTCACAAAGCACAGAGCTGATCTCCCTGTGCTATGCGGCTGCTTCCCACTAACTATCTATTCCTTACACCAGTTTTGTTTTTCCGCTCATATACGTAGCAGCATTTCATTCAAGGGGAAAGCCATTGATCTGACTGGTCAAATTAAACACCATAGTTCAAGGCACATTTACAGTGGTTAGTTCCTCCACAATTTAGAAAGTAACATTCACAATTTCCCTCTTCCTACACCGTGGAACACATTGGCCATTCCTCCAAAGTTTCCACTCCAAAGAGTGGACCAGAGATGACATTAGCCCAGAACTGAGAGCTTGGCATGAGATAGTGTCAACCCCTCCTAGAGCTCTGGCATAAGTTATGACCCAACCCAGCTCCACAGAGAGCTCTGCATGGAATCTTGTCTCAGCCATAATAATGTGATTCTGTTTTTCATTTGGTTGTCTTCTTTGCTTAACTTTCCCTGGCCACTCTGACAAACAAAATTTCAGGCATTCCTGGGCCACTCACTAACTTTATTCCGTCTAATGTTATCCAGATTCCCAAGAAAATTACTAACAATAAAGGGGGAAATTTGGAACATGGTGAGTTTTAGGTGCCTGCAAATACAGGTAACTGAATCCAGTTAAGTAGCAAATTATTTGGATCTCAAATATGCCAGTAGAAGAGCAGACTAAGCTCAATTTAATGTACTCTTACTGGAGACACATGTAAATTCTGGGTCAATTTTGAAAAAGTTAAAAGCACATAGCTGAGATTAAAAGAAAGAAAGGAACACCTGCATGTTTCAGAAAGTAACAGAGAAATTAAATCCAGAGAAATAAGAGCAGACTGATGTGTATGGGTTCCGTTCCTTAGTATAGGCCTTATGTAAATAGGGGCTGGAGCTAGAAATCTAACATTACCTTGAGGCAGGGAATTTAGACTCAGGATGGAACAATATTGAGAAGTTAGTACAGATATCCTACAGAAATTTCATGAGGAACTGCTTAGTCCATTACGAGGGCCAAGGGAGGTGGTGAGGAAGATTGATATCTCTTGAAAACCTTCAGGTACAGAAAACATCAACACCTCTGAAAAGTAGGCCTGTCCTTCCCAGAGTTGTGATGGCCAGCTTGTCACTAACCTGTAAGGCCCTGTAGGAATCAGAAACTGCAAGGAGAGTAATTCAAAGAAAAACAGATGCAGGATGGGTGTGGCAATAAATCCTAGGACCCTATCAGAAACAAAATTAAAACCACTCTAGAGGGAAATTTTAACAAACCAGGGCAGAGAGTATCCTAACCAGAATAGAATAATAATTCTGAGGAAGTTACTTTACTTATTTAAGTAATATTCAATGCATTTCCATGGCCAGGCCCTTTTTAAGAATTCTAAAACATATACAAACAATTCATTTACATCTTATATATCCCACCATCCAGAGCAAAATTCACTTAAGAACTGTACTGGTGGAAATTGGGCGGCACTATGGAGAAAATAAAACGGTGTTTGCCATAAAAAAACATGAAGGTAAGAAAGATAATGTCTAAATTTTTAATTATCCTGTGGTTTACTGAAATCTTTTGGAAACCCAAAATAGAGAAACCTAGGAGGAAATGAAGATTTAAATATTTAGAGATTTATCAACTCATCTATAAAAGGTTTATTAATCTCTTCTTTTAATAACATTCCTGAGAGGTATAAATGTGTCCAGTGATAGGGTTGAATAAGCCTGAGAGAATTTCAATTGTTTACTATTCTTGGTCAGCTCTTAAGACCTTTCAGGAGCATCTTGATTTTCATGGCCTCATCCAACAAAAAGCAGGATATTTTACAGAAAGTCCTGGTCCACTTTTTGGCTTGCTTTTGTGTTTATGTTTTTGGTTTTTTCACATTGGGCGGTACATTAGGCTACCTATTGCATACTCCCTCATTCATGCATGCATTTATTCCAACAATATTTACTGACTTGAGACATTTAATTAACACTCAATAAATGATGTTTAGATGAATGAATGCACTTTTTATCAAAGTAAGTGCAAGTACTGAGAAAAATTACAGAATGTATGGTCCCAGCCCCACAAAAGCTTATAACTGTGTTGAGGATATAACAGATGCTGATGAAATAACTAATATATCATATTGGACACTTTCTAAGTTCAAAAATGAGTTTTTATAGATAATCAGAGCATAAGGAGGACAAAGAAGGGACAGTTCATTATGGGTTGAATCTATCAATAAATGTACATTTCAGATGAGATTTGAGATTGACCTCAAAGAAGAGGACTTAGATATATGAACAGAGAACAAAAAAGGCATGGTGATAGCATGTGCATAGATAGTGTGGCCGATATTTATGTTCTTCATTAAAGATAGTCAGAGATAACCCAAATGTAACTGTTTCCATGGGTCCATTCTCAGTATCCAAAGAAAATGGCAAATCCTATCTTAGTAAAACTAATGAAAAACACAGTCTTTAACAAAGAGATTGTGAAGGAAAGGGGGAGAGAAAGGCTTGCATCCCACACCACACAACAAAACTTATTGAATTATTTGTTTAATTTTCTCCCTCTGAAAATTTCCTCTCCCTCTCTCTGTACGTCTCTCTTCTCCCACATCTGGCCACACTCTACCAGCCATCTTTCCAGATCTTTCCAGAACTCTCCATCCTAGTTTCATTAGGCCACAATTTAAACATCTCACAGGTCTCCAGGATGCATCCCCATCACTTATTCCACAAAGACAAACAAAGGACACTTCTCAGGATCACGTTTCTTTGACGGAAGAGGTCATGAGGAGTGATTATAAATAATATAAGGTGGAGAGCAGTGACTTAAAATACTATTTTTCAGCTTAGAATGTGAATACAGGGAACTTTGGGAAACTAGAAAATCTAGAAAGGATTCATTGATAATTATTTATTTTCAATGAATAAAATAAAATGTAATAATACGGCTAAACTCTGACAGATTCACTTTTTCAAAAGTTGCTTTCACACACCTTCACTATTGGGATGTTTGATAAACACACCTTTCCTTCTTTACTTTCTTCTTTCTTTGCAGATACTGGCACCAAACTTTCAAACAGTAAGAACCTTCCCATAAGTCCCTTGCCAGGCAAGATTAAGGTATAACAATCCAAACAAATTTTTGAAGAAGATAACTGGTTGAAAGCACAGGAAAAGAGCTGGGTTTCTCTTATTCAACAGTCACATAATGAGTAATGTGCGAATTGGTTTAAAAAGTCTCTCTGCATGAGGGGCTAAGGTTAAGATTAGAACTTCTGAGGCCAGAAGAGCAAAATGACTACAACAATCCACATATTTTCAAGAGCCGCCCTTTGGATGTGAGGGATTGATTTTTCCCACTACTTTTTCAGCAACCCAACTGGTGTCTTTATTAAACGACATAAGAGAATACAGTGTGGCCAAGAAGGCTTAGATTTCCTTAGCCCCAAGTCAGATATTCTCCAGTGACTGTCCACTCTAATTAAAAAGAGAGATTTACAAAAGGAAACTGGATACAACTGAGTGTACCTTAATTTCAACCCTTTACCTGAGTTATTTGTTTTGCTTTCAATTCTCCACTGAAGTGCCTACATTAATATATTTTTAAGAACATTTCCTTAAGTTGAAGTATTCATTCAGTATATTCATTTACTATAATTTAGAAAAGCCAAAGGATTTAGGCAAATTCATTTCTATATTGCCACAGCAGTGTATTGTGAACTAAATGACACCTGGCAGTTCTTTACTCAGATACTAACTCAATTAGAAGGCAGAACAAGGATACCTACCCATTCAGGGAAGGAAAGGTCACTTAGCCTCTGTAGCTGTCTTAGGTCTCTCATCATCACAGTAACAAATTGAACACTAAAAACCATATGATCATCTCAAGAGATGCAGAAAAAGCTTTTGAAAAAAATTCAATATCCATTCATGGTAAAAACTCTCCAGAAAGTGGGCATAGAGGGAACATACCTCAACATAATAAAGGCCATATATGAAAAGCCCATAGCTAACATACTCAGTGGTGAAAAGCTGAAAGCATTTCCCCTAAGATCCAGAACAAGACAAGGATGCCCACTCTCACCACTTTTATTGAAGGTAGTTTTGGAAGTCCTAGCCACAGCAATCAGACAAGAAAAAGTAAATAAATAAAAGGACTCCAAAATGGGAAGGAAAAAGTAAAACTGTCACTGTTTGCAGATGGCATGATACATAGAAAATCTGGAAGACACCATCAAAAAATTATTAGAGCTCAAAAATGAACTTGGTAAATTTGCAGGATACAAAATTTATATATAGAAATCTATTGTATTTCTATACACTAACAGTGAACTATCAGAAAGAGAAATTAAGGAAACAATCCCATTTACAATCACGTAAAAAAGAATAAAATACATAAGAATCAATCTGCCTAAGGAGGTAAAAGACCTGTACCCAGGGAACTATACGACACTGATACAAGAAATTAAAGATGACACAAACAGCTGGAAAGATATACCATGGTCACGGATTGGAAGAATTAATATTGTTAAAATGACCATCATACCCAAGGAAATCTACGGATTCAATGCAGTCTGTATCAACACATCAAGGGCATTTTCCACAGACCTAGAACAAATAATTTTAAAGTTTGTATGGAAACACAAAAGATCCTGAATAGTTAAAACAGTCTTGAGAAAGAAGAACACAACTGGAGGAATCATGCTCCCTGGCTTCAGACTGTGCTACAAACCTACAGTAATCAAAAGAGTATGGTACTGGCACAAAACATCGATTACTGGAACAGAATAGACAGCCCAGAAAGAAACCCATGCACTTATGGTCAATGAATCTATGACAAAGGAGGCAAGAATATGCAATGGAGAAATGTCTGGGCTTCCTTAGGGACAGTTTCATCAATTAATTTGTTTTCTTAAATGGACCATACTTTTCCATGTCTTTGTATACCTTGTGATTTTTTTGGTTGAAAATTTGTCTTTCAAATATTATAATGTGATATCTATGGAAATCAGATTCTCCCACTTTCCCAGGGTTTTCTGGGCTTTTGATTGTTGAAGGCTGTAGTAGTCTGTTTGTTTAGGGACCTTTCCAAACTATTTTTGCAATGACTGTTTTCCTTATTGTATGTACGCACTGAAGTCTCTGTTCCTTTAGTTCATGTTTAGCTAATGTTTTGACAGAGATTTCCTTGAATTCCTGCACCTAAAACAAACAAAAACAAATATACACAAGCACATCCACATGCACACTCAAAACCACACACCTCTGCCCATTGTGCAGATTGCTGGATCACTCCTTCAACATTTAGCTGACCGGCATTGAGTTCAGGGCTCAGCCCATGGTCAAAGCTTAGAGACTCCTCTGGTGTTTTCAGAACATGCATCTTATCTTGGGTATGCATGTGGCTTTCTTAATTTCTCTGGACACATGTGTACTTTTGGTAGGTTCTAATTTCCCAAAGAATCTCCCCCAACTTTGGCTCCTGCATCTTCTATGGTCTATTGTATTTCAATGCACAGTCTTCTGCCCCAGCCATCTGTGCTTTGTTAGTTCACCTTGCACTTTTTTTGAGCAATGACCGCTGCTTTTCCAGATTGTGTTCCAAGTTAGCTAAGGCAGAGATAAGCATCTTGTGTCAGTCCTTCAGGTAGCTCCCAGACAGGTTAGAACAGATACACATAATAATCTGACAGTACGGTCTCTTCTGCTCCCTCCTGAAGCAGGATTGAGGGTCCCATACTAGGAACGGTCTGCTGCTACTTTAAGACTATCGCTGCATTAAGACTCCACCACTTTAAGAACATCACTACACTAACAGTGGATGGGGCAAGGGCAAGTAAAAATGCCACAAAGCTTTCCTGCCATTTTCAAATTGCCTCTTCCCTGGTTCAGTATGTGTTTGGTTGCTATAAATCTTTGGCTGATTTCAGGACTAAGAGAAACTCAAAGAACCTCACAGCAAGAAACAGTACAATCAAACTCTCAGAAGCCAAAAGACACAGAAAGAATCTTTTCTCCCAAAGGAGAAAGAAAAAAGAAATTTGTTACAAAGCAGGGATCCTCAGAAAGATTAGAGCTAATTTCCTATATGAAACCACGGAAGCAAGAGGCCAGACATTTTTAAAGTGCTGAAAGAAAAAAACTGTCCACCAAGAATTCTACATTTGCCCAAACTGGTTTCAAAACTTAGGGAGAAATCAACGCATTCCCAGATGAACAAAGGCTGAGGGCGTTTGTTTTACGACTTCCTACCACTGCCCTAGGAGAAATGCTAAATTGAACCTTCAGGTTGAAATGAAAGGACACTAGACAGCAACTCGAAGCTGTATAAAATAGAAATCTCCAGTAAAGATAAATACATGGGCAAATACTAAAGCCAGTATTGTGTTATTGGCTTGTAACTCTACTTTTTATTTCTTACATGATTGAAAAAACAAATGCATAAAATAATCATAAATCCATGTTATTGGGCTCACAAAGTATAAAGGTGTAATTTGTGACAACAATAATGTAAAGAGGAGGAATGGAACTGTAGAGGAACAGAGTTTCTGTGTGCTACTGAAGTTGGTTTCAATTGAAATTATATTGTTTTAACTTTAGAATGGTAAATGTAATCTTCTTGAGAACCACAAAGAAAATATCAATAGACTATATGCAAAAAGAAATGAAAAGGGAATCAAGAGTTCACCACAAGAAAATCGGCTAAGCACAGAAGTCAGTAATGGAGTAAATGAGGGGCAAAAAATGCATAAGACATACAGAAAACAAGCAGGAAACAGACAGAATTAAGTTCTTCCTCATCAGTAATTTTTGAAAAAGTAAGTGGATTAAGCTCTCCAATAAAAAGATAAACATTGGCAGAATGGACTTTCAAAACAACCATAATCCAAGTATATGCTGTCCGCAAAAAACTCACTTGATTTCAAAAGACACAAGTTGCTTGAAAGTTAAAGCATAGAATAAAATATCCCATGCAAATAGTAACAAAAAAGAAGGAAAGAGAGACAGAAAAAGAAAGGAAGGAAGGAAGGAAGGAAGGAAGGAAGGAAGGAAGGAAGGAAGGAAGGAAGGAAGATAGATCTGGGATGGCTATGTTACTATCACACAAAATAAACTTTAAATCAAAAACTATCACAAGAGGAAAAGGAGGCCACTATATGTTGATAACAAGTTCAATCTATCAAGAAGATATAACAACTATAAACATATATGTACCAAACAACCCCCAAATATGTGAAGCAAACATTGACAGAATTGAAGGAAGAAATAGATAGTTCTAAAATAATAGGTGGAGATCAATACCTTGCTTTCAATAATGGAAAACACATCTAGACAGAAGATCAGTAGAGAGGTAGGGGGACTGAATAACACATTTAATCAACTAAACCTAACAGCCATATATAGATCACTCCACTCAACAACAGCAGAATACACATTTTTCTCAAGTACACATGGAACATTCTCCAGGAAAGACCATATGTTAGGCCACAATACAAGTACCAATACATTTTTAAGAAATTGAAATCATACAAAGTATCTTGTTTAGCCACAGTGAAATGAAGGTAGAAATCAATAACAGAACCATTGATAACCATTTCCCATCATGCCTGTCACACATGATATAAAGCAATGAAGGGAAAAACATAATTTACCATTTAGAAAAGTGGGAAAGAGGACATACCATTGACACAGAGTGTGTGCTGTTTTCCGTTGTCAGGGATAGAAATAAATTAGCATCATTTATTCATTAGTGTGTTAATTTCTTGGTCAATCATTGGGCAGCCAGTGTTTCTGCCTGATGGGAAGATTTCCTATACTCAGTGTTGAGTGGAGCCAACCTTGAAAGGGACATTTTAAAGGGTTATACTGTGATGGGCTTCGCAGTACCCTTCCTCCTATGCCAGTATTTAGGCTGGGGTATTTCCATGGAGTGTGTACAATCGTAGGCCCCAGTTCACCAGAATTTAGTTTGACTTGTTTTGTTAATACATTCCCTCAGTACTTTGTCTTTTGTAACCTTTTGCATTTACTTCATTCTTTATTATCACTGCAAAACAACTTTGTTTCCTGTTCAGATGCCAAAAAGTGGATATCAATACCTCCTGAGTTTTACACATCACAGATCAGTTTTGGATATCAGGGACGGAGACAACAGCTATTTCCAATGACTCTGAGACATACTTTGAACATGTGATTAAAATGTTGAGTGTTGAAATGTGTGTCGAGCTCATTATACTTGCTCTAAAAGGATCAAACTGCAAAGATTTAAAAATCTTTACCTTTGAATAGTTTTCCTGTGCTGTCCTTTTGTGTCAGACTGTTAATGTGCAGTCTGGCATCTTCAAATAATGTGGCTTTGTAACCAATTATTTACATGTTGTTTTATCCACAGAGAATCTTTTTTTAAAAATAAATTTATTATTTATTTTTGGCTGTGTTGGGTCTTTGTTGCTGCACACAGGCTGTCTCTAGTTGGGGCGAGCGGGGGCTACTCTTCGTTGTGGTGTGCGGGCTCCTCATTGCTGTGGCATCTCTTGTTGTGGAGCACGGGCTCTAGGCGCTGGGGCTTCAGTAGTTGTGGCACATGGGCTTCAGTAGTTGTGGCACATGGGCTTCAGTAGTTGTGGCTCATGGGCCCTAGAGCACAGGCTCAGTAGTTGTGGCACACGGGCTTAGTTGCTCCACGGCATGTGGGATCTTCCCGGACCAGGGCTCGAACCCATGTCCCCTGCACTGGCAGGCGGATTCCCAACCACTGTGCCACCAGGGAAGTCCCCACACAGAGAATATTAAGGTCAAAACATACAACTCGATTAACTACACTTCCTCCTGTTCACATTTCCCTCATCTTTTCTTCATCTTCTGTCTATGTATCCTTGGCCCTGTTTATATTAAGTGCTTTTGCAGTTATATTTGATTGTCTGTATTCCGGTGAGTTACCACAATGCTTTATGAGACACGGTAGGATATAAATGCATTTAAGTAATATATATATATATATATATATATATATATATATATATATATATATATATATATATGTAGTTTGCTTGAGTGCAGTGTTTTTTGTTTTCTGTACTGAATTCATTAGCATGGGTCGGTATAAACTTTAGCATAGGTCGATATGTAATTTGTAAACTAATAAAGTCTTAAAAGTGAGGAAATAAGTCTTTTAAATTTAATTATTTATTGTAAAGAGCAGAATAGCATACATAAACAGGTGCCTAATGAAAACTTGTATTCTAATTTGGAACTCTCATGAACACCTATTTTTTTGTTCTTCTAATGGTATGATAGTAGGCCATTTGATTATTTTTATTTTTATGGCTTTAACTTTAGAACAATGAAATATTCATAAATTTTAAAAAAGTATTTTTCTTTATTTCATGGGGGTGGGATACTGGAGAAATGAAAGGTCCAACACCTATTGAGGAATCCATACTTGTCTATATAGTGTGTACTTTTATTTCAATAACTGATTTAAAATTCCTAAAAGGATGCTATAATAAGATATTATGCCATTTTACAGGCTGAATTAAGTGAATTTCAGGGAGGTATGAAACTTGCCTAAGGCCATCCAGCTGCCAAGTGGTAGAATTGAGAATTAAATCCAGGTATACCTATCACCAAAGTTTCTGCTCATCTCTTTACATCATCCACTTTTAATAGCCAATGCTTTTCTGCTTACAAATATGACTGAGGTTTCCAGACAGTCAACATTGCTTTTTAATCAGATAGAAAAATTATTGTTGCTTCTCTAAAGACATATTCCTTTTCCATTAAGTGACTTTAGTTGTTCAGATAATACTTCCAGACAGTAGTCATCATACAGTTGGAGACTAAGAACAGAACTCAGGGATGTGTCTAGCAGTCAGTAAAGACCAACTGGGCTCACTGATGATACTTACGGTCATTTCCTCTAGACTAACATAATGTTATTAATAAGACCCTAATAATTCACAGTACTGCCCTTGCCTGATTGTTTGTTCTTCTCCCTCTATCACTCTCTCTTTCCCCAGATTATTATTATTTTTGACAATTTTTGGTGAATTAAATCCAGGGATTAGTATTCAGGAGCGCTAGTCACAAAAGCAGAGAATCTTAGCTCACACCAAAGGAAGAAAATAGAGAAAAAGTATAAAATATATGAATACACACATTTCACACATATACCAACTATATGTTGCACTTCTCCAAAATCTATTCGGTATCTGCACATTTATTGTATATTAGCAGTAAGACTAGAAATGAGCGTAACGCTCTGTTTACAAGATACAGAAAACAGACCCAAATATGAAAATTACTAGCAATGAGAATGGGGAAGAAAGACTACAACAAGGAATGTAGATGATATTTTTGTTTCTTAGCTGTGATGCCAAATATTGAGCTTTCAACTTGAGACAAGGAGGCCATAAAAAGTTGTATTCGTTTCCTAGAGCTGCCATGACAAAGGACCAGAGACTGAGGAGGTTAAACAACAGAAATTTACTCACTCACGGGGGTAGAGGCTAGAAATCTGAGATAAGGCGTCAACAGGATTGATTTCTTCTGAGGTATCTCTTCTTGGTTTGTAGATGCCATGTTTTCCTTTTGTCTTCACATGGTCTTCTCTCTGTTCATGTCTGTGTCCTAATATTTTCTTTTTATAAGGACACCAGTCATACTGAATTAGAGCCCACCCATTTGACCTCATTTGATCTCAGTTACCTATTTAAGGGCCTTATCTCCAAATACAGTCAGATTACGAGGTATTGGGGGTTAAGACTTCCACATATTAACTTGAGCAGGACACAGTTCAGGTGATAATAGAAGATAAGAGTAATTTAAGCAAGTAAGTAACTATTGTTTACAGTGAGTTGCTTAAGGATATGAATTTACTCAAGAAAAACAAGAAGAAATTGCATAACACTGTGTGTTATACAAAGATATTAAACTAATCATCATAACATCCTGTGAGATGGGCATTAAATTAGACTAAGCAAGAGTAAGCAACTTATCCAGAATTGTATAGTTGGTACTTTCCAGAATTTAAACCAGGTATTTTTCCAGTTCCATTCTACGTTATATATTCATTTCATTATTTGAAATGAATTTTGAGTCCTCATTTTGCTTAGTTTCTGAAGTTATATGGGGATAGAATGGAGTTGGATATTTTCAGTGACATTCACACATGGGGAAGGAAATTGAGTCCAGAAGCTTCAGCAATGTTTCTATGGAGAATGCTAACAACAGAACCAGAAACACCGTTATCCTTTTGGTTCAGTGATCTTTCCTAAAGCACTACAAGAATCAATTTTAAGAAGCCCAATGTTTTCCAAACTTTCACCAATGGGCTCTCTAGGGTCCTCTAACAATATCTAAGAGACTAACTAGTTTCACATTCCAAGCCACTTAAGACAAGGAGTTCTGAGTGTTCTCTGTGAGGAAATCAAGTGACAATCATAGCTGGTAATTTAGGGTAGTTTCTTCAGGGCCCAGGCAAAGCCTAATACACAAGTAATAATCATTGTTAAGTGCATCTTTGACAAGGATTCATCAAGTATCAAAGAGGTCTATAAATTGGGAGAAATTATGATCAAAGACAAACATAGACCACAGTTATTTAATTAATGCTCAATTATTTATGAGTTTAACTTTGGTTAACCTCATTTTCCTTCTTCTAGACAATTTCCAATTCATCTCCACAAAGAGACCAGAATACTTACCTTCCAAAACAAGATTTATTGTGTTCCTTTAATTCAAAGCATACAGTGACTTCTACATTCACTCCACCAAGTTTTGCTAGGAGAGAAAAGGAGACATTATATTTTGTCTTGAATTACATATGCCACCATACTTGACTTAGCCCATCCTACTGGAAGCACTTTGACGCAGATTCTACAGTGTTGTCTTACATCCTCTACGGAATCAAGCCAAGGGAATCACACATAGTTACAGCTGGAAAAACGTTTGTTCTGGGTTGATACTTTTAGCCTTTACCACCAAGACTTTATCACCAGGATCTATCTTTACAGTCTCTGAACAGGAGACCTTCTTGCCTTCCATTTTCATATTGACAAGGAAGGTAAAGGGAAGAACTGAGAAGTACCCAAAGTCAGCTAGCAGCCAGCACAGATAAATCATCTGTGGAGATATTGTTTCTTTCAAAAGATATAAACATGAGAGGAAGTCCTAGTGTTTGAAACAATTGTGCATAATAAAATTCCACGAAAACCTAGAAATCCAGATGCAGATCAGTAACATATTGGCTAAATAAGCTGTTATGTTCGTGCAATGGACAAGTGTACAGACATTAAGAAGAACGAGATACTCATTTCTATGAGATTCTCTTTTCACTGAACTCATCAGTGCTGCAAAAACAATGTTACATAATACTTTTTCTTTAACATTATATCAGGCATCCACATCTTGTCCTGCGTTTATTGCCAGTGTTACTAAAGTTTATCATTTACCTCTTTCTCTTTTAGACATATAATTTCTTCTTATTTTGGAAGCATTCATCAATCCCTATTTTACTCTTTCTTTTAAATTACAAATGAATATTGAATTTTATAAACTATCTTTTGGGGGCTATTTCAAGTGATTGTATAGTTTGGCTCTCCTTGGACCTTGTTATATGGTAAATTATATTTTGTTATTTTATATATGCTATTTATTATATTTCATATTATGTTTACTAATTACATTTATTACATTATAATTACATTATAATTAAGGTAGCATTTTGTTTTAGATAGACAAAACAACCAGTGGAACAGGAAGCATCTTAAAATTAAATGCAAGAGCATAAGGGAATTGAGATTAAAATAAAATTCACATTTTAGATCAGTAGCAAAAATTATTCAACAAAAGTGGGAAAATATGGCTATCATTACTAAATTCTAGATACAGCAACTAGCTAAAAGTTAAAAAAATAATGAAACTGTAAAAGTATCAGAAACCTGGGAGACATGAAATAAAGTATTCATGAGGAATACCTTTCTAAGATACAAAGAAAAAAGGATACATTTAATTATATAAGAAATAAAATTTGCCTCATGGCAAAATGCACTACAAAGGTCAGAAAACAAGCAAAAGAAATGGGGAAATATATTAAGAAATGGATATGCTTTGTTAACAACTTTTGAGAGAAGCACATGTTTCTTTTTCCTTTAACCTGTTATGGGGGTATTAATCTATAATGTAAGTGCATGGTTCCTTTCCTTTAACCTGTAATGTGAGATTTAATCTATATGGTAAGTGCATGGTTCCTTGCCTTTAACCTGTAATGTGAGATTTAATCTATATGGTAAGTGCATGGTTCCTTTCCTTTCATCTGTAATGTGAGTGTGAACATGTGGCACTGTTCCCAAGCACAGACTTTGGATGTTCCTGTACTGGTCCCATCACTGACCATCCACAAAAACTTACAAATGTTGCTTCACTTTCCTGGGGGTTAGAGTCTTAGCTACAAAATGGAAGCAAAATAGAACTTTCCCACAGGGATGATAGAAGGTTTAAAGGAGTAAATATGTAAGTGACTTAGCACAGTGCCTAGTACAAGAGAGATCAATATAAGTACTTATCAATTTTTTAAAGAGACAGATGAAAGAAATAAAATGTGGTAATTTCAATCTATTGATATATATTCTTGACTTTAAACTACCTTTTCATTCATTGGATGACCTAACTTGCTCATGCTTTTTCTTACTCTAGTGAACTTGGGTAGCTAATATCATAGTTTAAAATTTTTGCTTTTATATTTACAAGTAAATTTGACCTGTAAATTTCTTTTTCCTTACAGTCCTAATCTATTTCCAGTATTAGGATTATATAGACTTCATAAGATGAATAAAGGAGCATTCTTCCTTCGCTTTCTCTAGAAGTTTTTCTTTGTTAATATTAATGTTATCTGTTTAATAGAAGTTCGATAGAATTGACCTCCCAAATGATCTGGCTGGGTCTGGTATTTTCTTGGTGAAAGATTGTAAACTATTGACATAATTCCTTTACTGGTGAAAGAACTCCAGCTATAGATTTCCTCTTGTGTCAGTTTTGGTAAACTTTAGGAGCTAGGAAATTGTCCACTTTACAGAAAAGTTCAAATTTACTGGCATTTTATATATTCTCTGTTTGTACTCTCTGCTATAACATTGTCCTGATTCTTTCTGTATATTATTTACTTATGTTTTTGTTTTGCTTAATCAAAGTGTGTTTTTGAAATCTTTTCAAAGAATATTCTTTTGACTTACTAAATCACCTCAATTTTATACTTTTTTCTGTTTTATTAAGTTCTGCTCATGTATTTATTATCTATTTTTCTATGTTCTCAGGGTTTATTGTTTTACTCTTCTGATATCAATTAAAACACTTGATTATTAATTTTAAGAACTCTTTTTAGTTATAAATAGTTGAACTTTTTGAAGATTCCAGCTTAGTTGTAAGTATCTAAGGGTCAGCTCGTCCACATTGTTGCTAGCCTAAGGCTTAGTTCACCCTATCGCAATGTATATATTGACATTTGTTACCCTCGACTTTCTGTGTTTTGCTACTTCTCACTTTTCTTTGGAGAGAAGCCCTTTGAAATACCCTTAACTTATTTTACAGCCAATAAGTCTTTAAAATAATGTGTATTTTTTAAAGATAAATCTACTTATATAATTAGGCAGAAAATCTGATCTGCCATATTTTTAAAAACAGCATAAATTCACTCTTCTCCATGATTAATCTGCTGTATTACACGACCTTCGAGTTTTT
Organism: Mesoplodon mirus; assembly: GCF_964341445.2. Classification (NCBI taxonomy): domain Eukaryota; kingdom Metazoa; phylum Chordata; class Mammalia; order Artiodactyla; family Ziphiidae; genus Mesoplodon; species Mesoplodon mirus. The sequence continues at coordinate 90,764,492 of NC_138976.1, read as the reverse complement.
AGCTTTATCAATGACATGTACTTGAAAAATGTTTTAAAGATCCTACCCAGTCTTTTAAAACATCCTTGTTCCTTGTTTCAGTTCTAGTTTTATGTATATTTTCTGCCTTGCACCTGATTAGTCCAACATCTGATGGATGGCCTTGGGAATCTAATTCTGGTATTGATTGCTTTTTGCTGATTCTCTTCACTTCTAGCTGATTTCTTCATTATTGTGTAAACTTAGATCATGAGCCCACGTTTAGCTAAACTTTATCTGTGGGAATGCTATAGGCCTGTGTTGAAGGTCTACCTCTCCAGAAAGGGTTTAGTTTTGTGTTTGGAATACCACCAATTTGGGAGCATTTTAAGTTAATTTCTTAGCTTCTGTTTTCAAGACCGCACATAAATTTGCAACCCAAACACTGGGAACACAGATCTGGGGTTCAGAATTCTCAAGATTTCCTACCTGTCTCCTACCCAGAGCAGAGGCCAAGAGAATTGGGTCTTAGTCTTCCTTTGCCAGCAGATATTTTTTCTCCTGGCACACCCTTTCATTGAAGGTGAAGCTAGGGATAGATAGGTTTAGTTCTAACTTCCCATCTAGTAGGGATGGAGTCTTACCTCCTGCCTCTCATGTGGTCATGGCCATTTAAAAACAAGTCTCTATGTCAGGTGTGTCATTAAACCAAGGCATCCAGACAGATGCCTATTTTTATGGCCTATGAGCTATGAATAATTTACACATTTTAACTGGTAACGTTTTAAATGGTTACCTAAGTACCTAAATAATATCCTCAATTTTGCCTCTTTGGTCTACAAAGCCTAAAATATTTGCCACTTGGCTCCATAAAAACAGGATTTCCAGCTTCTGTTCTAAGCTATCAAGATCTTCAATCCACTCCTAATATAGCTATAACTCTCACACATGTACCACCCTTCTTTCATGGGTCCTGGAAATTTCTACTGCATACTTCAAGAATCAACCACGCACTTAAAAATAAGTTGTGTACATTTAACCTAGCATACCTAACCCTTTTCCTTTAGGAGAGTTTTTCAAGTAATCTTGCCCACCGTATTCTTTAGAGCTTCATTAATGGTGGCAAAAAATTAAAACAACTTAACATTCAACAAATGAGAATTGTTCATAACAATTATAGAAGCACATACAGTAGAAAACTCTAAACTGTTATTGAAACAGTGAGACATAACTAGTTTTATTCTTAGAGAACTATGTTTATTTAGGTCCCTTTTGTTTAAATAAGTATATTTCTGTGTATGTATGTATATAGTCATGTATTTATATACACATACATTATTTGTATGATATAGTTATATAAACGTATGAAATACATACCTATACACATACCTTTGATTTATATTTGTATACATACACAGGAATATAATTATATATATTATATAGTTATATACATTGAACTGAAAACTGGTAGTATACATATATATCGTGTATAAATATGTGTCTATGTGCATGTGTAGAAAAGCAGGTTGAGAGATATAGAAGCATGAGTTAGACAGGGTTCACGACTGTAAAAGTAGTTATGTGTAGGTAGTGAGGTTAAGGCCTATTTGATTGAAAATATTGCATATTTTTACACCAATTGTTATGATGAACAGATTCCTATGTAAATAAAATTATAAATAGCTATACATACTTGTATGTGTAATGTATAATTAAAATACATATAGTTTCATAGATGTATTATATTTATATTACATAATATAATTGTCTTATACTAATACATTATGTATTGTGTTATATAGAATATATTAACTATAGTGTATTATATCAGATAATAATAATTATATATTTATAATATATATAAATATATATATTTATAATTTGTGTATTATGATATAATTGTTTTTTTTTTTTTTTTTTTTTTTTTTTTTTCCTTTTTGCGGTATGCGGGCCTCTCACTGTTGTGGCCTCTCCCGTTGCGGAGCACAGGCTCCGGATGCGCAGGCCCAGCGGCCATGGCTCACGGGCCCAGCCGCTCCGCGGCATATGGGATCCTCCCAGACCGGGGCACGAACCCGTATCCCCTGCATCGGCAGGCGGACTCTCAACCACCGCGCCACCAGGGAGGCCCCGATATAATTGTTTTATAATCAATATTACAGGATATATCATATTAATATTATGAACATATTAACCATATAAATACATTTCATTACTCATATATTTTGTATATAATATATGCTAGGCAAAAATATATATTAATATAATACATAATTGTTACACATTAATATAAATATTAGTATATTAAATCTATAGATCAATATAATATTTAATATTGGTATATTATAGTTAATATATACATAACTAATGCTCTGCTACAAGTAGAATAAGATCAGGAGTATGGCCAAAGCAAATTCTAAAAATATTAGATTACTTATATTCATTTATATGTCATTTTCCTGGAATCTGCATCTGGCTATTAGAGAGGACACACAGCAAAATCAACAAAAAGTGCCCAGGAGGACATAGGATCCTTTATTTATCGGAACCTCAAAGGAAACACAGTGCTATCCAGTCCCCCATCAAAGAGCCAAGAGCAAACCTTGAAGCACCCAGTAAAAGCCCATTCAAACAAAAAAGCTTTTCCACTTAAACTGGAAAAAGTTAAGCTCCCAAGAGACCCCCTACATCAACCACCGAAGCTCATTTGGCAGTAAAAACAATAATGTTCACCGAACAACAAGAAACCCAAAACAATAGTTGTTTTAGCACAAACACAAAAAAGCAGCTAATGAGTGTCTCTCCTGTTTGAAAGAAGGGGGTGGGAAGTGGGCAGAAGACCTGATAGGAAAGATAAAAAGCAAAGGAAAAGGAAAATAAAAGTTCCCAGTTTGACACTCAAGCTGTCTTCTGCATCCATTTCGTCAAGACCACCAAGTCAATGTGGAGGCTTTTTCCTCCTTCCCTTTTCTTTTCATGAGACTGATCACAACCAGCACTGCAGAGTCCATCGAATTAAGGAATGCTGTTGCCTACATGTGTGAATGAGCTGTGAGTAAAGTACTGAAGTAGAGGACACCTAAAGTGAAACGTCTTCATGAATGTCCATGTGGCTGAGCAGGAAGTTAACCTTTCATAGATGTGCTAAAGAAGAAGAGTTGGCTTTTATTTTATTTACTTTTCCCTGGACTGTGTTGAATGACTATCACCTACAAGTTCAGGCTACTTTTTGCTGAGGATTAATGCACTGGGAGAGCTGAGAGAAAACTGAACAGTAGAGCTGTCTTTTTCTTGACCAGTTCACCTTACTTTCCCAAACTCTAAGTCTTTCCCTAATTCTTTCTCCTTTTTATTGTAGTAAAATGAACAGAACACAAAATTCACCATTTTGATCATTTTACAATTCACTGTACCATTCAGTGGAATTTAGTACTGTCACAATGTTGTGCAACTATCACCACCGTCCAGCTGCAAAACATTTTCATCCCCCCAAGAGGAAACCTACACCCATTTTAAGGACTCATTCCCTATTTCCCTCTGTTCCAAACCCCTGGCAACCACTAATGTATAATATTTGCCGTGTGTATGGATGTGCCACTGCTGGACATTTCGTATAAATGGAACCATACCATATGTAGCCTTTCGTGCCTGATGATAAGTTGTGCAGTGTTAGGAAAAACTAAAATGCGATGTACTGTAGGATGTATGTTTTACTGAAGTGGCTTGGTCAGATTATAATGATTTATGATAGAAATCACGTAAAGCAGGCATCACAATTCTCCAGGAATGTTCTGTAGAATGCTAATGTTAATTATGAATATGTGAATCCCAAATCTTTCATTTGTATTGACCTTATCTCATTAATTCTTCTCCCAACACTGCCATAACTAGAGTTGAGTTCTAAAACGTACCTTCTTCTTTCCCCATAGAAATTGTCCCACAATTTCAAAAAGTTCTCAAAGGTGAAAAAGTGCACACGACGTTTATCACGTTTGCAAATGCCGATGGAAATGCTAAGCTAACACTGTCCAAAATGCAATATTCTTCTGTGAGAGCACCCAACTTTAAACAAATACACGTATTCTAAATACAGCTTAGATCTGTGACATGTTTTGGTCACTGAAGTATGAGCAGACATGATGGCCTTAAATGAGCAGAAGAGGCCTTAAATGGGCTTGTGCGGTTGGGCTCACCTATGTTTCAGTGAACTTTTAGAGAAGACAGGGCCTGGGAGCTGCAGCCTCACAGTTGGGCTCCAGACGAAGAGGTGTGTGACAGACCTCAAACTGGCCCAAAACACGGAGCAAAACTAGCCATCTAGAGGTCTAAAAGAGAGCCACTGCAGCTAGCCCATAGATCCAAGAAAAATAAATTCTTGTTTATGTAACTGAGTTTGGGGTGATTTGTTCCAAAGCATTATCACAGCAAGAGCTGACTAACACAACATCCTCCAAATCATTGTTATGTAAATGGATGCCACCATGCCTACATTTAAGGCAACTGTGTCCTCAAATTGCGAGAAATCTTGAACTCTTGGTGCCTCTCCAACACAATGTACATGGCTGAATTTCCACAAATAAGCTCACTAATATACCACCAAGATCTCCCTAAACTTGTATTAAATGTAATGCAAAGTTCTTTCTTTTCATTTTCTGCTTCTACATAGTTAAAATGCTGTTTATCAATGGAAAACGGTTCTTGCCGTTTGGCTTCTGTCGTTAGAGTCCTTTGAACTCTTTGGCTTTTCAGCTCCTAGGCTGTAACATTTGAATCAGCAAATGCCCCAAGGAGAAAGGCTGCACCAAATGTCAAGCTTGCGTCTGTTTTTCCCTTCTCTCCAGAACTTGGCCCACGTCTTGGTGTCTCTATAACATTCAGACGCCAGCAAACAGAAGTTCTCCTACTCTATCCAGCTTTTCTAAAATTTCTTTAGACTTCGCCTGCTCTCATGTTATTATTCAACTATCATCTCAATTAACCCTAGGAAGAAAATCTACAATTTTTAGAGAAAACGGAACCCTGGTACACCGTTGGTAGGAATGTAAACTGGTGCAGCCACTGTGGACAACAGTATGGAGGGGTCTCAAAAACTAAAAATAGAACTACCGTATGACCTCGCAACTCCACTGCTGGGTATAAATCCAAAAAGAACAAAAACACGTGTTTTCAAAAACATGTATTTGAAAAGATACATGCACCCCAATGTTCGGAGCATCAGTATTTACAATTACCAAGATATGGAAGCAACCTAAGTGTCATCAAGTGATGAATGGATAAAGAAGATATGGTACATATAACCAATGGCATACTACTCAGCCTTAAAAAAGAAGGAAATGTTGCCATTTGCAGCAACATAGATGGACTTGGAGGGCATTGTGGTAAGTGAAATAAGTCAAACAAAAACAAACACTGTAGGATATCACCTATCTATGGAATCTAAAAAATACAGCAATCTACCGAATATAACAAAAAGAAGGGGAGTCACAGATATAGAGAACAAACTAATGGTTGCCAGTGCGGAGGGGGAGAAGGGGGCAATACGGGGTGGGGAAGTGAGAGATGTAAACTACTGGGTGTACGATAGGCTCAAACATGTATTGTACAACACAGGGAATATAGCCAATATTTTGTAATAACTGTAAATGTAAAGTATCCTTTAAAAAGTATACAAAATTTTTTAAAACAGAAATCATACTGAAAATTGGAAACAATTTAAATGTCCATCAACAGGAAAATGCACATATAAATTATTGTATTGCCCTACATGGGAATCCTACATAGTGAGGAAAGTACATGAACTAGACAGATCTTTACACGTCAGCATGGATGAACCTAGCAAAGATAACACTAATAAAAGCAAGTAAGAAGAGAAAACATAGTAGAATACTATATGAGGTTTAAGAACACTTAAAAATGTAGCCTAAATGGAAAGACATCCATGCAGTGATGGAGACCAAGTTCAGAAGAGTGGTTACCCAGGGTCAGCTGGGGAGTGGCTGTGTTTGGGAAAGTGGTCACAGCAGGCTCTTCAACAGGAATGGTAATGTTTCAGTTCACACGCTGGCTGGAGGACGGAGGGGTGTCTGCGATGTTATAATGTGAGCACGCTGCATGTGAAAGCCATTGCTGACCACATCTAGGGGATCTGATGCGCGGGAGCTGGTAGTGGGTGGAGGCATCCGGAAGGTGGTGGTAGAAGAGGAACGTTGTATGCATAACGCCTAAGGCCTGACCAGAGGACGACCACTGTTCTAGAAACTGGACACAAATCCAACTTCTACGGCCAATGTTAAAAGACAAACTGAGGCATGTTTAAAAGAAGACTTTACGTGAGCAAAACTAGATTCAATTCAGGCACCGCCAAAGCGGAAGTGGTGAGGAGCACTCCAGCCACAGGAGCTGCAGAGATTTTTAGTTTCAAAGGGCAGAAGCAAAGCAAGGAAATGACTGACTTGCTATCGCTTTAAAGCCTAGTTGGTGGTTTGTGACTGGTTGTCCTCAGCGGTGTGCGTCACCCTGAGGCGTTGACAGGCTTAGATTTTGGTTGCTTTACGTAGGCGGCCGCATCACTAGAGCCACCGCAGGCTAACGGCCTCCTTGCAGGGTTCATTTACTAACACCAATTGTCTGAGTCCTTACTCTGACTCGGTCACTTCACTTCCTACGCCTCAGTTTCTCTTCTGTAAAGTGGATATTCAGTAGTAAATTCTCTGTGGAGTTGTCAGTACAAAACAAAGTGATTATTAGTAACCACGATCATGTCCTGAATGCATGGAACACGTCACCATTTGCCAACTACCGTGTCAAGTTAGCAGAAACTACAGAAATTAAGAGCTCTCCGCATAAATTCACACACCCGTGCACCAGGTAAGGGACCACAGGCAGACGTTCACTCAGCCTTTCGTGTGTCCCTCACGGAATACACGCTCTCTCCTGGGCGGGGGGAGCACAGACACTTACGGGAGTTTACTTTTCAAATGCGTTGATACAACCAGGTCTCACTTTTGTTTGGATGAGTCAGCAAACGCTTTTTGGAAACCCCAAAGTCTCCACACCTCCAACGTTTCGCGCTGCCTTAGTCTCAGAGCTCAAACCCCTACTCTTCAGGCTGCGTCACCATGGGAGACAGGGCTGCACGCGGACGCGACGCACGGCGAGCGTGCTGACGTCCTCGAGCCCCGCCCCCACGGTCCCGCCCGCTGACTTAAACGGCAGCCCCGCGGCGTGGAGGGCGTAGATGTGTGCGCCAACACCAGGCCCTGCGGGGTCTCCGGAGCGCGGCATGGGGGGGGGGTTGGCATAGCTGGGGCCCGTGGCCCTATGTCTTCTGGCTGCGACGCCGGTCCTGCGCATGCTGTGGGGCCGCAACCGCCGGGCAGTGGGCGCCCGAGGGGCCGGGAGGCGAGCCGGGGCCGCCAGGCGGGTGTGGGCATCGTGTCCGCAGCCAGCGTCCCCGAGGCCGCGCTCGGGCCATGATCACTTGGTGAAGCTGCGCCGGGACAGCGTGGCCGATATCTTTCCGCGCTCTGAGGACCTGTGCGCGCTGCAGGACTCGGTGCCTCTGCCCTCCGTGCACGCTTCCCTACAGGAGGGCCTGCTGGACTTAAGGCCGACCGCCTCCGCAGGGTGCACTGGGCGCCGCTCCTGAGCACCCGCTGCCCCTGATCTGTATCCAGAGCTTCTTCCAGCCACGGCTTGTCGAGACAGGTTTGTACTTCCCGCTTCCAGGACCCCTCGTGTGGGCGCTGAGAAGCGGGGTTTTAAATGGTGCAAGGTGGAGGGTGGGCACTAGAACCAGTGCCCAGTGACCGGGTGTGCGTGCACTAGACGGGGTGTGCGGCCTAGGACTCCTGCCAGCTCGGTGACCCCAGCCGAGTGCCTTAAGGCTTCAGGGTCTCAGTGTTCTCATCTGTAGTGTGGGCTTAACAGGACCCAGTCTCTGTGGCGGTTACAAGGATGCACTGTGTTAATGCTTCTAGACTCTACAAAGTAGAACACTTAGCACAGTTTGGAGCATCGTTAATTGTTGCACAGATGTTACCTGGTCTGTTGAATGACTTTGCCTGGTACACACCAAAGCGATTAGGAAATGGATATATCCCAGCTTGATTTCCTTTCCATTAAAACAGGGCTCGGGAAAAAAAAAATCTGTTTTTCAGTAGTCGTATCATATAGTGGAAAGAGCACTGGTGTGAAGGCAGCCTAGGGTTTGAATTCCAGGGCTTATGCTCTCTGTGGCCTGGGCAGGTTTCTTTTGCACTACAATCCCCACACTTGTAAAATGACATTAATAACCACTCTTTCTGTGGGTTCTTAGAATTAATTAAGCAGGTTATGTGTGTAAAGTAGCCTGGCACTTGAATGAGTTGTCAGAACCAAGGGCTGCTGGAGACGATGCTTCCGCCCTAGGTAATCTCCCCTTCTACTGGGCGGCAGGTAGACACAAGCACAGTAATCAGTGCTCTGGAAGAAGTGAGTTCTGGTGCTACAGAGCACAGAATCTTTTTTTAAATTTAATTATTATTTTATATTGGAGGTTAGTTGATGTACAATGTGTTAGTTTCAGGTGTACAGCAAAGTGGTTTAGTTGTTCATATATCCATTCCTTTTCAGATTCTTTTCCCGTACAGTTTGTTCCAGGCTATGGAGTAGAGTTCCCTGTGCTGTGCAGTAGGTCCTTGTGGATTATCTGTTTTATACAGAGTCGTGTGTCTATGTTAATCCCAAACTCCTAATGTATCCCTTCCCCCGATCTTTCCCCTTTGCAGAGCACAGAATCTTGGAAGGGAAAGTTCAGGGTAGGATTTTTGGAGGAGGTGCCATCCTTTCTAAGGATATGTAGAAGCTCCTGGGGTGGCAGGAGAGAGCAGTGTGTGTTGAAGTTTGAGAAATATAAGAAAATATGGCAAAACTAATGTACAGGAGTGGAACTCAGGGTTTGGGAAAGAAATGAGAGTTGATACTGGAAACTTAGTGGGGCCCAAGAGAAGGGGGCCTTGTTTGTCCTGTCAGAAGTTTGCATGTTTATCCTGAAGGCTGTGGGAAACACCAAAGAACAGTGAGATGAACTTGTGGTTTAGAGGCTCACTCGGACCTCCATGTGGGAGGCAGTTGATTGGGTGCAGGGTGAATTGTAATCTGAGGGTCCCACTGAAGTTATGAAAGGTGGGACTGGGTTTTGCAGATCTGAGAGAGAATGGGTAGGGCCTGGTGACCAGTTAGAAAAGGGAGGGCAGCAAGCGTGGGTGACAGTTTACAGCTGCATCTTTTTGAGAGATACAGAGCACAGTAGGAAGGGATTGGGGGTGGGGAGAGGATCTTACTTCATCTTCAGTGCTTTAGAGGGCCCTGGTAGACGGGTCTGGACCCAAGGTACAGATCTGGGCTTTTTGGGAGGACAGGTGTTTGAAGGCATGGGAGAGACTTAGGTTATCCACAAGAAGATCCAAAGAATCATAGGTCTGAGAGATTTTTAAGTGGGTATATTTGAGGATGTTTATAAGCTGTGAGAAAGTAGCCAGCAGAGGAAGGGTGTAAAGATCTAGGACAGGAAATGATTGTTCATTTGATTTTGAAAAGCTGAATGCTTATCGTGTGCCTGGCCCTTTTCTAGGATCTGGGGTTCACACCATCTGTTATCTCTTCTGCAAGGATAGTTCAACTCATCCCCTGGTGAAGAGAAGTCAGATTATTCTTTGCATCCCATTCAGGTATAAGAACTGTTCTGTACCTCTGAAGGGACTTTACTTAACCAGAGTGATAAGTTAGAAATCAAAAGAAATTAGAGCTGGAAGGGACCTTAAAGGCCACTGTACTTAATTTTGCCTGATATTTGACATTGAATGTAAGAAAAATTTATTGTAGAGCCCATTCTCTTCAGAGTTCCTTCACTGAACTTTCTTTATGTCTTGCATCCAGTGGGTCTATCTTGTAAATTTTGGCCTCCTCCTAAATTTGCTTCTTCATCCATATTACATTTTGCCCAGACTATGGCAGAAACTCCTGGGTGGTTTCACGGCCCCTGGGTTCAGTTCCTCTAAGTTCATCTGCCTACTCGGGGTAAGTGATCTTCTAACAGAAAAAGATGTGCTTAAAATAATGCTGCTAATGGCTTGCCCACACAGAGTTAGTGCATAGTAGCCGCCCAGCGTGTGCTCTGCACGGAGGCGTGTCGTATGAACTGTGCTCGGACAAGCCTTATAGGGCTCTTTGCCCTGAGGAAGGGGAGCTTTTTGTGATCACTCCCTTTATCTAGTCGGTCCTTCAGCAGTGGGGCGCCTTTTTCTAATCAGCAGAGGCATCCTTACTCAGCTAGTGGTAGCCCCAGGTCTCACCACCTGTGGGATACAAGCCATGCTCTCTCCCAGGCTTGCTTGGACCAACGTCTCTATTTTCATTTCTGTCTCTTCTCACACTTGGACCCCTGGCCTTTAGTCATCCCCACCTGCAGCATTTACAGTGCCCAGCAGGAGTCAGGCTTGAGTGTCTTTTCACACATGTTCCCTCTGCAGCTAATGCACCTCCTACTCCAACTCTGCATAGCCTCATCTTTCCAGACTGTACTTCAGGGTTATCATGAAGCTGTCACTTAGATATAACTTTTTGCCTCCATAGGAACCTCTGTGCATAAAGGTTACGTTTATTTATCTCATGTGATTGAAATTTTGAGTTTATACATCTTCCTCCTTAATGAAGGCTTTAAGGGCAGGAGTCGTTTCTAATCCTTAGCCCAGAGCAGATGCTTTTGTTTTTATTTAGATACTTTTTAATGATGATAAAATGTTTGGTTTTAATCACTCATTTTACAATAATTTTGCTTTAGGTTGTGACAGAAAAAGAGTTTACAGAAGTCGTGTTCCTGCGATAAGAAATAAAGATGTGACCTTTCAGTTGTGTAAAGCTCATAAATGCTGTGTAAGTGCGTCGGGTGCGCTAAGGAACATGGAGCTAAGTGGGCTAGTTGTGTGAGAGAGAGACTTAACTATGTTAACAAACGTGAGCCTTCATTGTGTCCTGCCAACATTTGATAGTTGCCTTTGGGGCTAACTAAACCAGTAAAAGTTTAAACTGTTCCTCCCCATTAAAGGGATTGAATAATTGGCTTCTTTGGTGCACCTGTGTCTTGTGAATTGTCCAGTTGGGGATGAAGGTTTAGAAAGTGGGTTTCAGTCTTGTTTAAGTCTCTTCCCATCAGACTGGTCTCATGATTTCCTACACACCATGTCTGTCTACCTTTTCCTGTCTACCTTTTGTTGGTAGTGTTCAGGCCTGGATTGTCTCCTGTACCTGCTCAAACCTTGGTCCATTCTCATTTGTACCATGGAAGTTTGTCATGCTGGATACTGTCAGAATTAATCTTACTTAAGTTTGTGTTAAGCCACAAACTACCTGTTTTGTATATTTTCTGTTTTCTCTGTTTGTTTATATTTTTATGGTTTCTCTTCAAGAAATATTATGGGAAGGGAAATAGCAAGATGAAGAGCAAAAAAGTCATCATTCTCTTTCAATTGTTAGAACATCTATGTGCAATCATAATTATGATGCACTGTGGTATGTGTTAAAATAAGAAATATATGTAACGTCCCGTAGGAGCAGCAAACTCAGTGGTGTTGGTGAGGGTGTGTCATGGAAGTAATCACAAAGCAGGTGACTCTTGATTAGGGTCCTGAAAGATTAGTGTGCCTTCCCGGTGTCCAGTAGTGGTCTGGAGGGGTCAGGAAGCCTGCCTTTCAATCTGAGGGAACAGAGAGTTTGAGGTCCTCTCTCTTCTATTGCTCTAGTATAGTATACTGCATAGCAGCTAATAAAATACTGGGTTTATAGTTGACATTTAAATCGCTGATTGATCATCAAGATTGGCATGTATCATTGGAAATGAAAATCGGAGGAGTCTTATGCTTTTTAGGTTTTTCTTTTTTTTCCCTTTGTCTCAAAAGTATGTAGTACTTTACTGAGTGGTTGGGAATAAAGTTTGCAGTATTCAGTGTATTCAGTTTTAGTACCTAAATAGAATTAAACTGTTGCTGTAAACTGGAATAACACTTTGTTACTGACGAGTTTTAGGATGCATCAGTTCATCAATTACCTGTTTGGGAAGATTGTAGTTAATGATTTTAAGAATGTGGCTATAAACCTCCAGTTGACTCAAGAAAAGCAAATAAGTCAAGATTGACAAATGTATAGGCTCTTCATCTTATTGTGTGTGTGTGTGTGTGTGTGTGTGTTTTCCTTTTAGTTACTTGTCAAGGTATAAAGAACTCTATCACTGTTAAGACAGTAAACTTCACAGGGTATAATCTGACATGGCAGGGAACAGATCACATGGTCAAGATCTTAAAGGTGATTTGATGTTTAAACTTTCATGAAAACATATGTGATTGAAGCACATTAACATATTGATACAGATGGCAGTTAATTTTTGTCTTTTCATACATGTGAGTGCAGCTTTTGTTTTGTAGAAAGAATATGACCAAACAGTGATGTGAATTGCTGTTGCCTAAACTATAGTGTTGAATCCCCAATGTTTGCACTTGAGTTTAACAACTCTGTGGTTTCCTGTCTTCTTCCTGAGACACTTGATCTCAGGTCCATCCTCGTTACACAGAGTAGTAAATTAGAGAACAACTAATATCACCATTTAAAGAAGTGAGACTGAAATCTCAACCATCCTGAACATAGGAACTGAAGGGGGCTCTCAGCCGTTCAGAGAGTTATTACCAAGCCAGTCGGCTTAATGCTGTTCAGTTTTCTCCATAGCAGAGCCTTCCAGGTCCTTCTTTTGAGCTTATTTATTTTTATACACAATTCTGTATGGATACTGTACATAATACTAAATAGTTGTATTAACTGGGTTTAACTGGTGATGTATTTACATGAAGATCTAACTTCGTTTTGTTGATATCTTTTTAGGGGCTTTCCATTCATCAAAGCTTGTGATGTATGTAATCAGTTGCTGGTGTGTAGCTATCACATTTATGATATATAGGGCTTGAATTGGGAAAGGTGGATGGTCATTCTTCTTGCTCTTTAAACTGACAGAGCCTTACATGAAGCATTTCCCTCTCTGAAATAAATCCGTGTAAAACATGTTTGGTCGCTCTCCCAATGCAACTGTGTAGTTGTGTGGATTTGGTGCACAACTGGCAGCCTTGTGGTTACGTCTGTAAACAAGGAAGCCTGTTTTCCAGTCCACAAATCAGCTGTTACCCAGTGAAACGAACTTGACTGCCATTTCTGACCCCTCACATGGAGCTGTCATACTCAAGAATGTTCACATGTTTTCAAGAAACGTTGTTTGCGGGATATATGTACAAATTCCTGATCTGAAAGCCAATATAAAGCAACATCTCCCAAACCTCTGCTCTCTCACCAAGGCCACACACATTCCCTCGCTTATGGCCTCATGGCAAGCTAATACTGTCAGTATCAGATTCTCCTTCCCAGTGGTCTTGGGAGACTGCATAGTTGCTCTGTGAATGGCACCACTGCTGAGGTTGAGAGAAGAGCATCTTGGGTGTCAGTCCTGGCCTTGCGTTCCCGGAGAGAGGGGTGTGCACCTCGTTCTCCTGTTAGGGTTTTCCTATGCTGCAGGGTTTGCTGCTTGTTGTCAAAATGATGTCCTAGTGAATTGTTTTCTGTGTGGTTATATAATCCCAGCACACTTCTTTATGATCTGTAGACTTTTATGGGGTTGTGGCCAGGTCAGTTTTTAAATGTTTGGAAATGTCCTATTGAACAACATTGCAGTGGCAGTAAAGCTTGATGGGAGAATTGTATTACTGTTGCCCTAGTTTTGGCTTAAGGGTGGTGAGAAGATGAAATTTTTGATGGGTCAGTTTTAGTTGTGTATGTGTATGTGATTTATTTTTTAAAATTCTAATGTCTATTATTCACAGCTTAGATATGTTGACTTTCTGATTATTCATCAGTCCCTTTACTGATGTATTTTCCTCTGAAAAACTACATTTTCTTCCAGACTGGTTTTTTTTTGCCTTTTTTTATTATTTAATTTAATTTAATTTAATTTATTTTTTTGATTAGTTTCTGCTTTATAACAAAGTGAATCAGTCATACATATACATCTGTTCCCCCATCCCTTCCCTCTTGCGTCTCCCTCCCTCCCACCCTCCCTATCCCACCCCTCCAGGTGGTCACAAAGCACCAAGCTGATCTCCCTGTGCTATGCGGCTGCTTCCCACTATCTACATTACGTTTGGTAGTGTATATATGTCCATGCCTCTCTTTCGCTTTGTCACAGCTTACCCTTCCCCCTCCCCATATCCTCAAGTCCATTCTCAAGTAGGTCTGTGTCTTTATTCCTGTTTTACCCCTAGGTTCTTCATGACATTTTTTTTTCTTAAATTCCATATATATGTGTTAGCATACGGTATTTGTCTTTCTCTTTCTGACTTACTTCACTCTGTATGACAGACTCTAGGTCTATCCACCTCATTACAAATAGCTCAGTTTCGTTTCTTTTTATGGCTGAGTAATATTCCATTGTATATATGTGCCACATCTTCTTTATCCATTCATCCGATGATGGACACTTAGGTTGTTTCCATCTCCGGGCTATTGTGAATAGTGCTGCAATGAACATTTTGGTACATGTCTCTTTTTGAATAATGGTTTTCTCAGGGTATATGCCTAGTAGTGGGATTGCTGGGTCATATGGTAGTTCTATTTGTAGTTTTTTAAGGAACCTCCATACTGTTCTCCATAGTGGCTGTACCAATTCACATTCCCACCAGCAGTGCAACTTAATAAAATAATATGGGAAATTCCCATTACTAATCCTAACCACGTACAACAGAGGTCTGTACAGTAACATAGCAAAAATAAGTTCCTGTAATTTTACTTAGTCATTGCCTGTTTTAGACTAAGGAGCAGTGAGAGACATTTATAAATAATGATACCTCAGATCACTTTTGTTAAATGCCCTCTAATATTTGCATATTTGGCTCTGGCTTGTGTTATCTATTTTACAATCTTGTCTTCTTTCTTTGCACTTTAGTGTAACAACTCTGTGATTTCTTATCTTCTTCCTCAGACACTCAGGTGCATCAGAATTTCCTGTGACTGTGACAGTAGAGGGTCCTTCCTCCTCAGAAATCGAAGAGGTCGATGATTCCTCAGAACGTGTTCAGGAGGAGCCAGAGAAAATCCGTTTGAAACAAGAAGCATTGCAGGTACAAAGTTATCACTTTAAAGCTATAGAGAAGATTATTTTTCAAATGGAAGCCTGACTGCAACACTGCACAGCTTGTGTGAGGGTTCTGTTTTCTCCTCTCATCTGCATTGTATCCCCTTGAATGGTTCCTTAAACTTAGACCAAGGTGAATGGTGGACATTTGAACTCTAAGAAATAAAAATCAAAACTTGTCGTTAGTAATATATTTTCCTTTCCTCAGAACCTTAGTATATTAGATTTAGGGAGAACCTTAGTGATCATAAGATAAGGAAATTGAGTTCTGAATGAATACAGTGAGCTGATTCAGTGATCTTGTTTAAGATGAGAAAATTGACAGTTCTAGTTGAACTCTCTTTTTATAAGAGGAAAATATGGCCTCATTTTAAATAAAAGTAAAGTTGAAAAACGTTTCGATGTTGATATTCTCCTTTCCTAAAATCAAAAATATCAAGAAGCTACATTCTATTACCAAATAAACCTGACCTCTAATGTCATTCCATACTTTTGTTTGTATGGACAGAAAAGAAAAATTGATTTTCATAAGAAATTTTTGCACCTCAGAAATAATATATTTATTTTATTTCAACTTCAATGCAGAGCTGAACACTTCTAGTAAATAAAGCAACACCATTTGGGGGGACCTTGTCTTTGTGCTGCAAAGTCCATGTTTAATTCTAAAAAATTATTTAAATTTAATTATTTAAATTTAAAAATTATTTAATGTGATTTTCTTTTCATATGAAACATGAAACTTGACAGGTTTCAGAACTAATTATCCCATTATTGTAGGACTATGGGAATTACTCTTTGATTTTCGAAAGAGAAAGTTAGATTTTTATTTTTTTATTTTATTTTATTATTTTTTGCAGTACGCGGGCCTCTCATTGTTGTGGCCTCTCCCGTTGCGGAGCACAGGCTCCGGACGCGCAGGCTCAGCAGCCATGGCTCATGGGCCCAGCCGCTCGACCGCATGTGGGATCCTCCTGGACCGGGGCACGAACCCGTGTCCCCTGCATCGGCAGGCAGACTCTCAACCACTGTGCCACCAGGGAAGCCCGATTTTTATTTTTTTAATGAAAATTAATGATAATATAGAGAAATTTTAAGAAAAGAACTTAGAAAATTATGATTTAGAGCAGGAGAAATCTTTAGTTCATGTAGGGTTACCCCCTTTCGTTTTATAAATGAGCACCTACAATTTGTAGCACGTAAGTGGTTTATTAGTAAATGGCAGAGTACGACAAGACCCTAGAGCATGTAACCTGCATTCCTTGTCATTTTAGATGTGGTGTATTCATTTCGTTCACGAGTAGACCAGGAGATTGTATTTCTAAAAGCAATGATAGACACTGGGGAAGACCAAGAAGTTTAAACACTGGGACCACAGAGTAGCAGATTCAGAATGCATGAGAACCCTTTTAGCTCTTCTCCATTTTGACAAGACACAAAAATGATGGTATCAAAGTGTTTAAGTATATAAGCCCACGACAATCAAGAGATTTCAACATAGTTTGGAAAGACGGAAGACAGGTGGAAGAGTGTGAAACCGAAGCAGTAGAACAGAGGAAAAGCATCACCTAGAATATGCACAGGGACCACGTGCAACTGAGGAGGATTCTGACCCCACCTGCAGAAGTAGCTCCGTGCTTTGATGCGCATGTATGAGAGAGGGTGGAGTTAGTTAAAAGTGTGACTGAAATAGGGGAGCTCATTGAAGGGTTGTGTTTGGAGGAGTGGACACCCAGCCCCGCCCTCACCCTCCTGAAATGAGATGATTTCATTTTGAAAACAGTGAAACTGGCGAGATCTAGGGCAGCTAGTGTGAGTTTTTACACCCGAGAAAATTGTGTTTGGGGGGGATCCTGTTACAGTTACTCCCCGCTTCTTCCTGCATAAGAAGCCAATCAATCGTTGACTTCAGGGAGCTTTCTGCACTCATTCTTTTTTTTTTTTTTTTTTTTTTTTTTTTTTTTTTTTTTTTTTTTTTGCTGTACGCGGGCTTCTCACTGCTGTGGCCTCTCCCGTCGCGGAGCACAGGCTCCGGATGCGCAGGCTCAGCGGCCATGGCGCACGGACCCAGCCGCTCCACGGCATGTGGGATCCTCCCAGACCGGGGAATGAACCCGTGTCCCTGCATCGACAGGCGGACTCTCAACCACTGCGCCACCAGGGAAGCCCTCTGCACTCATTCTTAAATAGAAAATAACTGTCATTTGCCTGATAGCTGAGTAAAGCTTACAACATCAGAGAGGGGGAAAAAGAGTGAAAACATATCCTAGTAGGACCAGGGACAATTTAGGGAACAAGATAATTTAAGGAAAAACCTTAATTAATATCCTGAGAGAGGTTTAAAAACAGCTAGAAACTATAAAATAAGACTAGGGAGTTAATTAAAAAGAGAATGGTCAGAAATCAAGAGAAGTCTCCTGGAAATGAAAATATGGTTGCTGAAATAAATTCAGTAGGAATTTAAAAAATTTCTCAGTGTATAAAAAAGAAAGACACAATGGAAAATGTGATAGAAATATGTTAGAGAGGCTGCATCTGGGAGATCCCACATGTTACTATTAGAAACTCCAGACCCAGAAAAAAAATGGAGGGAAGCTATCAAAGGGCAACAAAATTCCCCACAGCTGAAAGTAGACATCAGGCCTCAGATTGAAAATAGTTATACAAGACGAGCAAGAATAGCCTCATACCTAGGCACCCTTCCTTGTGAAACTTTAAAATACTGAAAAAATAAATTAAAATAGAATAAAATACTGAGAGGATACATCCATTCCAGAGAGAAAGATACTGGCTACCTAAAAAGAAAATTTAAAATCTGACTTTATCATACTTGTCATGAGCACCATGGATCCTGGCAGGCATTAGAAAGATACCTCCAAAGTTTTTCAGGCACATAATTTTCACCCAAGGGGTTTGTATCCAGCCAAACTGTGAGTCATAAGTGGAGGCTGAAGAAGATACTTTGTACAGAAAGAAATTTGAAAAATTGACCTCCTGTGCTACACCTTAAGCTATTTATAGACATAATCCAGCAAAATGAGGCAATAAACCAAGAAGGAAGGTAATAGGGGATTCAGTGCAGATTGCAGCTAGTCTAGAGTGGAGAGGCTTCTATTGATTGTGTGATTGAGAGCTTAGAAACACCTTGAGGCATATTGTACTTACTAGGTGTTAGGCACTGTTGGAAGGGAGGAGGGAGAGGAAGAGGAGAAGGGACTTGAACTCCAGAGGAGAAAAGGCTATACGGACATAAACCTGAAGCACACTAAACTATGGTTGATTTTTAACCTAGTATTGGTGAGGAAAGGAAGAATCCACTTCAACTTGATGCTATAGATGTCCCCCTTTTCAGTGACACACAGGGGTAACGACCACCTATCTAATTTGTTGTCCAAACCGGAACTTGTCCAAACTCCTTACACTTCAGTAGTGTAAGGAGGCACTCTAATGCTGTAACATCAGGACAACAGGTATAAACTGGAACAGCCCAAGGCGGCTTGGGGTATGTGGTCACCCTGCACAAGGGCAGTGACGCTGGCACAGTATGGAACGAGGTGTAGTCTATACACAGAGACACAGTACATCTGCAGTGGGCAATATTAATTTCATTGTAATAATGGCAATACTGTCTTGGTTTGCAGCTTTTATTGTCAATTTGCATGTAAACACAAATAACTAAAGTAAACTATACTTAGTATGTATTAGTATTAACTTGGTATGTACTGAAATGTATTGTATACTGGTATGTACTTAGTATATATTAGGCTCTAAGTGTTTTGCATATATTAACTCATTTAATTCTCTGAATAGCCTTATGAGGTTGGTGCTAGTATCATTCCCACTTTTGAGAACAGGAAGCTAAGTCAGGGAAGGAACTTGCCCAGGCTGTACCTAATTTAAGGTTGGCTCGAGCCTTTGAGTTCAGGCTCTCCGCCTGTTCTCTTAAACCTTACTCTGTACTGACTCTCAAATAACAGAAGACTTAACTGCACATAGAACAGAATATAAATTTCAACTTTGACAACGTAAAAGCTAGGTTTGGAAGGTAGACAGGAGGTAGAAAAAAGGGAAGATGGTATGAATGTCCTCATTTTACAAAGCGTGACGTTGAGAGAGTTTCTAGTTGATCAACAATGTAGGTTTTTAAGTATATGACTACAAGTCAAAGAGATCATGAGCAGTGGAACAACTCATGATGACATAACTTTACTGAGCAGTGTGGACATAGGAAAGAGTGTAAAGGAACTAAACCCTTACTTATTAGTAAGTTAGAAAGTGAACAGATAATGCCTCCAATTTAGTGTGAAAATAGTCATGTAAGAGTATTACTTGGAAATGGAGAAGAATTCAAAATAACAATAGTTGGACCTCCCTGGTGGCGCAGTGGTTAAGAAACTGCCTGCCAAGGCAGGGGACATGGGTTCGAGCCCTGGTCCGGAAAGATCCCACATGCCGTGGAGCAGCGAAGCCCGTGCTCCACAACTACGGACCCGGCGCTCTAGAGCCTGCGAACCACAACTACTGAGCGCACATGCCACAGGTACTGAAGCCCGTGCGCCTAGATCCTGTGCTCCCTAATAAGAGAAGCAACCTCAATGAAGAGTAGCCCCCGCTCGCCGCAACTAGAGAAAGCCTGCACGCAACAACGAAGACTCAACACAGCCACAAATAAATAAATAATAAAATAATAAAAATAATAAAAATAATAATAAAAAATAACAATAGTTGATGTAAACCTCATAAAAAAGGAAATCCAAACCGCCAGTAAACAGAGAAAAGCGTACGACTTCATTAAGTAATAAGAGACAAGTGAGTCAAAACCAAGGAAACTACATGCCAATGAGATGGACAAATACATACAATCTGGTAGTATCAGGTATTGTAGACCTCGAGTACTATGGGAATCTTCTACCCTACTTATACTGGAGTACAAATCGACACAACTAATTTGGAAAGCATTTAGCCCTCTCCATCAACTGAAGTTATATAAATAGCCTGTGAGCCAGCAGCCCTCACCCCTGCCCTGTGTAAATGCACCAGAATAACCGGTACAGCAGGATTCCTGTCCATGATTTGCATTAGCACAAACTGAAAACAAACGAAATGTCCATTAAGAGTCAAAAATTAAAGATGATACAAATAGATGGAGAGATATACCATGTTCTTGGATTGGAAGAATCAACACTGTGAAAATGACTCTACTACCCAAAGCTATCTACAGATTCAATGCAATCCCTATCAAACTACCACTGGCATTTTTCACAGAACTAGAACCAAAAATTTCACAATTTGTATGGAAACACAAAAGACCCCGAATAGCCGAATCAATCTTGAGAACGAAAAATGGAGCTGGAGGAATCAGGCTCCCTGACTTCAGACTATACTACAAAGCTACAGTAATCAAGACAGTATTGTACTGACACAAAAACAGAAAGATAGGTCAATGGAACAGAATAGGAAGCCCAGAGATAAACCAACACACATATGGTCACCTTATCTTTGATAAAGGGGGCAGGAATGTACAGTGGAGAAAGGACAGTCTCTTCAATAAGTGGTGCTGGGAAAACTGGACAGGTACATGCATGTAAAAGTATGAGATTAGATCACTCCCTAACACCCTACAGAAAAATAAGCTCAAAATGGATTAAAGACCTAAATGTAAG
The DNA here is from genome assembly GCF_964341445.2 of Mesoplodon mirus. NCBI lineage: Eukaryota > Metazoa > Chordata > Mammalia > Artiodactyla > Ziphiidae > Mesoplodon > Mesoplodon mirus. The sequence goes on along the minus strand of NC_138976.1, from coordinate 90,743,672 downwards.
GCCAGAAACTATCAAACTCTTAGAGGACAACATAGGCAGAACACTCTATGACATAAATCACAGCAAGATCCTTTTTGACCCACCTCCTAGAGAAATGGAAATAAAAACAAAGATAAACAAATGGGACCTAATGAAACTTCAAAGCTTTTGCACAGCAAAGGAAACCATAAATAAGACCAAAAGACAACCCTCAGAATGGGAGAAAATATTTGCAAATGAAGCAACTGACAGAGGATTAATCTCCAAAATTTATAAGCAGCTCATGGAGCTCAATAGCAAAAAAACAAACAACCCAATCCAAAAATGAGCAGAAGACCTAAATAGACATTTCTCCACAGAAGATATACAGACTGCCAACAAACACATGAAAGAATGCTCAACATCATTAATCATTAGAGAAATGCAAATCAAAACTACAATGAGATACCATCTCGCAGCAGTCAGAATGGCCATCATCAAAAAATCTAGAAACAATAAATGCTGGAGAGGGTGTGGAGAAAAGGGAACACTCTTGCACTGCTGGTGGGAATGTGAATTGGTACAGCCACTATGGAGAATGGTATGGAGGTTCCTTAAAAAACTACAAATAGAACTACCATATGACCCAGCAATCCCACTATTGGGCATATACCATAAACCATAATTCAAAAACCATAAATTCAAAAAGAGTCATGTACCTAAATGTTCATTGCAGCTCTATTTACAATAGCCAGGAGATGGAAACAACCTAAGTTTCCATCATCGGATGAATGGATAAAGAAGATGTGACACATATATACAATGGAATATTACTCAGCCATAAAAAGAAACGAAATTGAATTACTTGTAGTGAGGCGGATGGACCTAGAGTCTGTCATGCAGAGTGAAGTAAGTCAGAAAGAGAAAGACAAATACTGTATGCTAACACATATATATGGAATCTAAGAAAAAAAATGTCATGAAGAACCTAGGGGTAAGACAGGAATAAAGACACAGACCTACTAGAGAATGGACTTGAGGATATGGGGAGGGGGAAGGGTAAGCTGTGACAAGGTGAGAGAGTGGCATGGACATATATACATTACCAAACGTAAAATAGATAGCTAGTGGGAAGCAGCCGCATAGCACAGGGAGATCAGCTTGGTGCTTTGGGACCACCTAGAGGGTTGGGATAGGGAGGGTGGGAGGGAGGGAGACACAAGAGGGAAGAGATATGGGAACATATGTATATGTATAACTGATTCACTTTGTTATAAAGCAGAAACTAACACCAAATTGTAAAGCAATTATACTCCAATAAAGATGTAAAAATAAAAAGTGTAGGCTGTTTTTATTATTGGATGCAAGCTAGTGATGCTATAAAAGCTTTCAGCAAGTATGTGTTTCTTTCTTATATAAAGAACTGCCATTAAGGCTGCCCTAATATTTTTTAGATTACATTTACCTATAGATTACTTACAGGTTCAAATCTACAGTGGAAATAACTTTTTTTTTTTTACAAGTTTTGGAATGATGTTTTTAAACCAGTTCCTTAGAAGACTCCTATGTGACCCACACTAGTAAAATATACCTTCAGGTGCCTCCTCTGTCTGTAGGCAACAGCAGTGTAAAATATGTAAACAAATGAGTGTCCTTGTTTGCTAAAATTTAATCTGTTGATCATGTTGTATTATTGCTCTTCCCCAAATTCTCTCTCTCCATCAGGTAACATTCCTTATTATTAGGAAGAGGAAGTTCCTTAACATGTTATTTCGACAGCATAATTTACCCAGATGATGGTCATTATGATGATGCTTCATTTGTTTTTGATTTATTTTACTTTTTTTGATGATGCTTTAGACTCATTTAGAGTCCACCATTCAGAGAGGAAGAATAGCTGGCCTACATTATTTCTCATACTTATTAAAAATTGCTGCATTCCCATTTGTGAGTTTGTTGAACGACTGGGTAGCATACCTCTTTATAAAGATAAAATGGAGAGTAATAAATGAAAACACTCCCTAGCTATACTACTGATTTAATTGTTTATTAAAATAACCTCATATTGGACTTGTATTTTCCTCTTAGAAAATTGGCAAAGTGCTAATATATTTAGTTTAACTGGACCAAGTACATGTCTTATTTAACTTTGATTCCCCAGCACAAACTCATTTATTAAGAATAAATGCTTGGGACTTCCCTGGTGGTGCTGTGGTTAAGAATCCACCTGCCAGTGCAGGGACACGGGTTTGAGCCCTGGTCTGGAAAGATCCCACATGCCGCGAAGCTGCTAAGCCTGGGCGCCACACTACTGAGCCTGCGCTCTAGAGCCCGTGAGTCACAATTACTGAAGCTCACACACCTTAGAGCCCGTGCACCTCAACTACTGAGCCCACATGCTGCAACTAATGCAGCCCATGCCCTCTAGGGCCCATGTGCTGCAACTACTGAAGCCCACATGCATAGAGCCCCTGTTCTGCAACGAGAAGCCACCACAATGAGAAGCCTGCACAGTGCAACGAAGAGTAGCCCCCGCTCGCCACCACTAGAGAAAGCCCATGCGCAACAACGAAGACCCAACGCAGCCAATAAATAAATAAAATAAAATAAAATAGAATAAACAGTCGAGAATATTGGACTTTATTTAAAAAAAAAAGAGTAAATGCCTGTTGAATCGAATTAATCAGCCAAACAGTAGACAAATGAAAGTTGTGATTAATAAGATGGGCCAGACTGAAATAGTATTCTTGTTGAGAAGCTTACTTTAATCACCTTCTTATTTTCCAGCCTTATATAATCATGTATTAATGTGAGAGAATATTTCTCATATTGAGAAAATAATAGTTTTGTATTACGCTGAATCTGCCTGGGAATAAAATAGACACCTTATCAAATTCAGTGGAGGTGTCATGAGAATTGATACCTAAGGGTTGTTGTGGGAACACATTTAAATTTTAAAAATATACAAGGTTTTTGATATCGTCTCATGCCCACTATATTGTTTGGGAATAATGCAGTTTCAATTTATAGAATTGCAGCATGTATTTTAGGGCTGGAGAGAAACTTGATAAGTCCTGCATTGAACCTAAAGAGGAATGCATTGCCATAAGGTGCTCATTCAAAAATCAAATAATGATGTGAATAATGTTGATCATCTCTACTGGAGGAAAAACATGCTACACATTAAACACATTACTTATTATATATTTATTTAACAATCTTGGACTTTATTAATACAATGTTTTGTAGTATGTATGCCTTATTTCTTTTCTTATAGTTAAATGTCTGAATTCTGAGAAATTTCAGCATGCTTTGGTGAGAGGAACAGTCATCTTATTTTCAAAAAGATGCAGGCACAGACTGTTTTTGACCAAAAGGTGTATTACTGACCAAAATTCAGCCATCTAGTCTGGAAAATAAATGAAGAATTCTGCTGCTGGTGAGATGAATACATAGGTAGAGGGAGGTGAAGAATGTAAACTACTTAGCAGCCTTAAACTTTCTCTTGACTTTGCTATAAGTGCTGGAGAAACATCAATGTTATCATTCCCAGAGACCATTCATTTAGAAATGTAAATTAGAACAGATGGAAAAATACAGTGTTGGGAGTTACCTATCAGGAAACAAAATGGATGTGTGTGATATCTACCCACTGTCATGGTGAGGGCCCTGCATTACATTACACTTACTGTCTAAAGCTTACTGTGCTGAAACCTTCACAGCAAAGGTTCCCGTTCCTCATAATGACCTCTAAGTGAAAGTGAATGAGGTTTAGCTACCAGGTATGTGCTTCTGGAACAACACACGAAGGGCCCTATTTTTTTTTTTTACTTTATTTTTATATTATTTTATTTTTTGGCTGCGTTGGGACTTTGTTGCTGCACGCGGGCTTTCTCTAGTTGCGGCAAGTGGGGGCTATTCTTCATTGTGGTGCATGGGCTTTTCATTTCGCTGGCTTCTCTTGTTGCGGAGCATGGGCTCTAGGTGCACAGGCTTCAGTAGTTGTGGCTTGCGGGCTCAAGAGCACAGGCTCAGTAGTGTGGCACATGGGCTTAGTTGCTCCGCGGCATGTGGGATCTTCCCAGACCAAGGATCAAACCCATGTCCCCTGCATTGGCAGATGGATTCTTAACCGCTGCGCCACCAGAGAAGCCCACAGTGGGACCTTTTAACATTGATTCCAAAGCTATTTTCTTTGGAATACTGTTCTGTGAGATTTGGTAGAAAAAGAATCCCATGATCAGAATGTTTGGGAAACACTGAATATTTTATCCCCACGTTATACATTCAAAATGTATATTTTTTACATCAGACATCAAAGTCCTAGAATAAACAAAAACTGAAAAAACAAAACAAAAAATCCTGCTAATTCGATTAATACAAGTTTTCCACTGAACACTTGTGAGTGTTTCTGAGGCACTGGCTGATACTGAACACAGTCTTGGGAAGGTTGATCTAAGGAATTAAAATTCTGTAAATTATGAGGAAAACACTTTTAGGTGAGAAGAGATGCATATGGTAGCAGGCTTCAGTATTCTGTATTTCCATTCGGGAAATTGTTCTTATTTGATCCCTTCCACCCTTGATCCTTTTTCCTTTCAGTGGACTCTGTAGTAGAGATAAAGGGAAAAATGTCATTTACTACCCTAGAAGAGCTATTTACTCTAGTGTAAATACCGTGGAGGCTGGTAAAAGTGTGTTGATAATAAGACAAATTAGCTTAGGTTCTCTTGGTAGCAAATAACAAAAACTAAATCAAAGTTGGATATGTGAAACCCAAGGGCAGAAATACAGCCAGGCTCAGGAAAGGTCTAGGAAGCAGCTATATCATTTCCAGTAATGTGATCACCGAACTGCTTTTCAACAAAGGGCGTCTTCCTAATGAACTTCAAAATGAGCTCTGCTGCTTGTTGGAGTTAAAAAAAAAAAATATATATATATATATATATATATATATATATGTTTATACATATATATATGTATACACACACACACACAAGCATGCATATATACATATGATACAAAGAAAGAAAACATATATAAGTGGATGTTTTGTTATTACAACATGCATGCCAGGCATTGGTGACCATGGGAGGTCACCTCCGTGTTTCTGAGCAAGACAGCCTAACACTCATTTTTCCATTATCACTGTTGCCCAGAGTGAACTTGTCAAAGAGATCCTCCACCATTCAGACTTCCAAACCCCTCCACCCCCCATCTTGCTACTCATACTTAACCATTAGTATTTGCATAATTAATGCACATAAACATTTCAGGTGAAACTGAAGACACTCTTTATTTTAATCCCTGCCCAATCCCATTCCCTTCACTTGTTCCCCAGAGGCAACTGCAATCATGATTTTCAGGCTATGGTTCTATACTTTCACTATGCACATGCACCCACATTCACCAGGTACCCCTACCTCACCCCACCCCACCCCAGTCTACCCCCATATACTTACATTATTTATAAGGGGAAGACTGATTTTGTGTTTTCCAGGGCCCCATGGAACACCTTCTCCCTCCCACTGTGGAGATCCTGAGCTGCATATGGTTGGGGTATGGCTGTGTTCAGAAACTCCTGGATACCTGTTTTAAAACTTAAAAAATGAGAGATTTGCCCACATGAATCAACCAGAGACCTTTATTTACTTATGAACCAATAACTTTATTGGAAGAAATGGAAAAACTGGAAGAAAAAAACTTAAGTGATAAAGTCCAGGAAAAGAGAGTCCTGCCCTTGTTGCCAAAAAAAAACCAAAACCAAAACTTAAGTGAACTTCTTCTGCAAGGGCACTCTTGCCGTCTGCATGGCAGGCATGGTGACCAGGGCTCTGGTCACCCCGTGGCTCTGGGGAAGTCCAGTCCAGGCTCAGTTCTTCTTGTCGCTGTCGCCCAGGGTGAGCTTGTCAAAGAGTTACCCTGCCAGCTCGACGTCTGGGGCCCCCATCATGCTCAGGGTGGTGACACGACCCTCCAGCTGTCTGATGAGCGCCACCTACTGGCTGACGTAGTGAGTTGCCAGGAAGTGGAGCAGGTGGGGGTCGCACTTGTTGGTGGCCAGCTGGTGCAGTGGAGCAGGCTCCGGGTCACTAGCTTCTCCAGGAACCAGGCGCACTTCATGGCCTTGAGGCCGCTCTTCCACTCGTCACTGACTGGCTTCCTGATGTCTTGGAAGTTGAGGCGGCCCCCCGGCGCTGGTTCTGCAGGCGCTTCAGGCCCTGGGCCCACAGTGGTGCAGGAAGAACCGGCTGAAGTGCTTCCAGGCCACGTCGTCGCGGTCGAGGTAAAAGGCCGCGGCCAGGCACACGAAAGAGGCCTGGAGCTCCAGGGTGAAATGGCTGTTGACGGCGGCCTCGCAGTCGGCGTGGTAGCTGTGGCGCACCTGCGAGGGCGGCGCGGGCAGCGTGGTGGGTGTGAAGGCCAAGGTGAAGGCGAAGCCGCGGGGCCTGCGGTACCTGTCTCGGAGTCCCTTTCACGTGATTTACCAATTTCCTTCCTCTCGGGTAAGTGCAGACTTCTCTTTTCTTTGCCAGAAAACAAAAGGCTTAGGTGTATTCTTAGAGAAAGAGCTTAACTGTGTGGATGTATTTATCCCCTCCAGCCTCATTTGTCCTCTCACTGCCACTCAGCAAGCATTTTTTTTAACCCCTCAATTATGTTGTATGGAATGAGCCACAGTGATAGGAAATACCATTGATCTCAAATTATCTTTCATTCATTCATTCAGTAAATATTTATTGATTACTTAATATGGCCCAGGCACTGGTATGGGATTTGGGCATATATTAGGAACAAAGAGAGACAAAGTCTGTTCCCATGAGGTTTGTATTCTAGTGGAGAAGCAGACCAAAACAAAACAAAACAAAAAACTACTGTTTTTCTCCCTTTCTTGTCTCCAGTAAATACGTATAAGATATTACACATGTATATGATATTAAAAAGTCAATATTTTCTTAGAAGTTAAGGATGTTATAGTGGAAGACATAAGACCAATCTAGGTATTTATAATTAATTAATTCAACAGCCATTTCTATACAGTATTCCAAATATGTGTCAGTGTTTGACTCTGGAGATACACAGAAGAATCAGACATGGTCTCTGTTCTCAAGGTACAAGAAAGAGTGATGGACTGTTTTAAGTGCTCTCAATGGTTTTAAAGTTTTTGGATAAAATAGCTGTTTTCACTTGAAGTTTTTTTACCATGACTTTGACTAATGTACTTTTTTTGGGGGGTCCCTTTATTTCTCTTTGAAAGCTCATGCTGTGCTATAATCATTGTTTATGAAGGAAGCAAAAGATCAAATATCAACTGTCACTTTGTACACCTATCTAAGCAATTTTAGAGGCATTTAATTGTTGAGTCTGTAAAGAAATAGAATAATAACAATGTCTATTTGATAAGTTGATGTTAATGATAGGATCATACATTAGAGATGGAAAAGAACTACATGATCAGTTTCTCAGTGAGATAAAATTGTATTCTATGTTTGCTTAACACCAGTGTTTAGTCTTAATATAATTGCAATCTTTCAAAAATGTCCTTGGAAGAGTCCATTGTAGACTTCACTGGAAGAATCTATTTAAATAGAAGAAATCTTGATTTTGTAGAACATTTTCTCCTTATGTCCCAAGATTATTTAATAATTTATCTGGACAACTTTACTCTTCAAATATTAAAATAATACTATTGAATGGTTCTGTGTGTACTAAGGGGTGATAATGGTGTTTCTCAGATTTTTTATCCCTCATCATTACTCCCTAGGTTAGAAGATAATGTTAAAATACATGTTATAACTAAGAGAAACCTAAGGTTTAAAATCTAACTTTTTTAAGGGAAATCAGTAAACTAGCATGAACTGGAACCTCAAATTTCCATGAAGGAAATACACATATATCTAAACAAAAACATTGCATCCAGTTTTTCTTTAACGAGGAATGTAAAGCTAAATACAAACACAATGAAAAAACTTCCGAGCAGATCATGTTTTTAGAAAAATTTAAAATTTTAGTTTTTAAATGTATTTATTTTATTTTTTAATTTTTGGCTGCATTGGGTCTTTGTTGGATGTGGGCTTTCTCTAGTTGCAACGAGTGGGGGCTACTCTTTGTTGCAGTGCCTGGGCGTCTCATTGCGATGGCCTCTCTTGTTACGGAGCACGGGCTCTAGGTGCTTGGGCTTCAGTAGTTGTGGCATGCCGGCTCAGTAGTTGTGGCACATGGGCTTAGTTGCTCCGTGTCATGTGGGATCTTCCTGGACCAGGGCTCGAACGGATGTTCCCTGCATTGGCAGGTGGTTTCTTAAGCACTGTGCCACCAGGGAAGCCCCCGAAATTAAAAAAAAATTGATAATCAAATTTTATAGTTTATAACTTGGTCTGTGCTAAGATAATGTCTTTTAAAATATCAATATAGGACTATAAGATGAAGGTTTCTTTGAAATGTTTGTGGTCAGTGTTGGTATTATGTTAGGATTCTCCAGAAAAACAGAACCAATAGAAGATATATTTGTATATTATATAAAATAAGGAGTTAGCTCACGTGATTATGGAGGCTGACAAGTCTCAAAATCTGCAGTTGCCGTACTTGAGACCAGGAGAGTCCATGGTGTAGGTCCAGTCCAAAGGCCAGGAGGCTCAAGACCCAGGAAATTCAAGTTGAAGGCAGGAAAAAACAATGTCCCTGCTCCAAGGCAGTCAGGCAAGAGGAGTTCCTGCTTACTCAGAGGAAGGTCAGCATTTTAATTTTATTCAGGCCTTCAAATGATTGGATGAGGCTCATCGACTTTAAGGAAAGCAATCTGCTTTACTTAGTCTACTATTTCAAATGTTAACCTCATGGAAAAACACCCTTTCAGGCACAAACGATATTTGACTAAATATCTGGGTACCCCCTTTGAAGTTGACATATAAAAATTAGCTATCACAGTATTATTCATGATAAATGCAGAGTCAACAAATAAAAATTCTCATGCTATAATCTGCAAAAACTGTTTTGACTTTCAGTTCCCTTCATTAATTTACAAATGTTACAGAACTAATAGTTACACAACTGATATTAGACAATAAGTTCTGACTCCATGTCAATGATTAGCTCTCATTCAGTCATTCAGCATATTTCTATTGAGCACCTATTATATGACAGGTATTTTATAGGTACTAACATAAAAACTTGTTCTATAAGCTCCTCATATTTGTATTTCTTTTGTAGCTAAGTGCTAGTAAATGTTACATATAATTCCTTCTTTGAAAATTAATAGATGAAGTAGGATCAATGGTATAATCTTAAGGAAGTAGACCATAAGTAGCAGCAGTTGGTGGCTTATCTCACTCTCTGTATTGTGTGTGTGTGTATACATATGTATAAATAAATCATTTAATGAGAGGTAGTGAAAAGTGATACATCAATATTATATATCTCTGGGCTGTTCACTCTGCATTACCTCATTATTACAGATACTGGATTAGATTTGATTATTATTACCCATATTTTACAGATAAAGAAATTGTGAATTAAAGTCTGTAACATGATCAAACACAGAGCTTATAAATAGCAGAGAGCGACACTCTGAATTGGATTCCTCTCTAGGTAGTTTGGGAAGTTTGGCTGGACCATGAGCTCCATTAGAACAAAGACTGTTCAACTTGTGATGCTAAATTTCACATAGTAGGGGCTCAAAAATATAAATTAAAATATTGAGTGGCCTATTAAAAGCTTTAGTCTCATTATTTCTCCAAATTAAAAAAATGAGTGGATGTAGATGTTGAATATATATTTAAACTCTATTTCCTTTAGAAGGAAAAAAAAATCAAAGACACCCAATGGTGATAAATTACTATTATAATTTTACTTTAATATGCATAAACATAAAACCAGGCATAGAAATTGGTATGCTTTTATAACTGTAAACCAGACAATTTGTAAATATATGCAAATACAACTATAAAACTATTAAAATTAAGAAGTTCCAATTATGCATCCGATTATGCTTTTTGTCTTAAACACAGTCCCTTGTCACTGAGAACACACTAGATGACGAGATGCAGGTTTCCTTTCGAGTGTGCCGTGTCTGTGTCCCGACACCCGTGAAAGATCTTAGCGCTCTACCACCCTTCTGTACTGAAGACATGACGTACTTTAGCTCATATGATGATTCATAATGTACTTTTGCTTTCAGGTAGTGGAAGTCATCATTCAAATATTGTCTGTCCATGTTCTTTTTTTATTAGTTTGTGAAAAGTAATTCTGATGCAGTTTGTTGATTTCATGAAATACCATTAAAAGCCTCAGTAACTTCAATAACTGAAGAGGCTGTACAAACTGGGAATTGAGGGGGAAGAGAACTACTGACAGAATTTTAAGGGATAACACTCTTCCCTTTGAGTTTCATTCTATGAAACTATTTTTCACCTCCCAGTCATCACTTTAAAAGGAAATGTTAGTGTTTGCAGCTGGTAAAATGTGACTATAAGGGTGGACATGCGACAGTTGTCCTTTTTACACTAGAACATGCCAGCCTAGCAGCAGTCACACTGTGTGATTCAAAACACACACGCAGGCATGGACAGTGAGTTTGTGCTGCTACATTGAGCTATAGACAGATCCAGATAATTCTGAAAATGCTTCCAGTAATTTTTCATTTGGATGTAAACACAAGAACAGATCCATGGAATTCACCAATACAGGTAGAGAACACTGAGTTAGAATGGCATGGACACACCGTGTATCTAGTCAGTAACTATTTAGGACCTAATATATTCCAGCTTTGTGCTAAATGCTGAATGATTGCAACAGGCGTTGACTTTAATCTCATGGGCCCTAGAGTCGTTTTCAGTTCATTATGTTCACTGACAGAATGTATATGTGATGAAGGTAAAATTAGATGCTAATGAGTTGATAATAGAATATGTATATATATATTGAAATATTCATATATATTCAATAATATTTTGTTTGAAATCTTTACTACTATTGGCACAGATACAGAAATTGCTACAGACGTTCTCATACCTTTTCCTACATAGCAACTAGGTTTAGGGAAAATAATTTTGGTGGAATGGTGTTAGTCAGCCTACAAATCCAGAATGTCTTGGTTGAAGGTGTAGATACTTTGTTTCACTAAAATCAAGTGTAAGTTTTTCCAAACAAGTTAGGAAAAAAATGCAAAATCCTTATAAAATGTTCCTTAGGATTCCATACCTTACTATACTATTAACTCAGTGTGTTAATAAGCTTGTATTTAATGTAATCATTATTCTTCATAATTTGACATGAGTAATGTGCTCTCACATTTTAATTTTCTAAATGTTTTTTTTTTTTTGTGGGACGCGGGCCTCTCACTGTGGTGGCCTCTCCCGCTGCGGAGCAGAGGCTCCGGATGCACAGGCTCAGCGGCCATGGCTCACGGGCCCAACCGCTCCGTGGCATGCGGGATCCTCCCGGACTGGGGCACGAACCTGTGTCCCCCGCAACGGCAGGCGGACTCTCAACCACTGCGCCACGAGGGAAGCCCTAATTTTCTGAACTTTTATACCATATTCTCAATGACTTATTTGCTGATTTCCTTTTCTGTAAAAATATGATACCTCAACCAACCACTGTTAAGCTCAGCAAAAAGCACGGTTTCCAAAGTAAATGTTTTGTAAAGTGTTTCCTGTGTATTATTCACATTTATTACTTTTCCTCTGAGTTTTTTATATTTCAGTTCATACATGAAAAATAAACAATGTCCTTTTGACTTATTTTCTTGAAGTCTTTTGCCATTTTCCAAATATATCTGAGTAGTTAAGGTCAGTTAAACCTATTTAAAGTTTCAAATTTCTAGGAAATATCTGATATTTAGTAACTTTCTGCCCAAATGATTTTAAATCTCATTTATTATAAAGTGAATTAAAAGATTGGCATACATTCTTTAAATAGAAAGATTATCAACCTGCTTTTGCTAATGTAGATGGTGCTCTTAAGTTCTGATTTCCTACATGACAACCCAGGATTAAAGCCTCATTAATAATCTGCCAAATACTGTCAGCTGTATGACTCAGTGCTCCATTAGTAATGTAATCCCTTGATTTTCTTCTGCCAGAAAAGTGATTCTTTGAAACCATTGGCAGTAATATGAATTTATACATTGTGTGTGTGTGTGTGTGTGTGTGTGTGTGTGTGTGCGTGCGTGTATCTCTTGGAATAGAGACTGAACGCCAAGACAAAACCTTGCATTCCTTTACAGGACGTGCAATGCAGATCTATTGTGGAGTAACTGCTGGATCTGGGAAGGAAGGTGAGGCTAAAGGCAGCCCATTAGAAAGGGAAGAGGCTGTTGGAACTGGGAGTTGAGGGGAAGAGAACTACTGACAATTTTAAGGGATAACACTCTTGCCTTTGAGTGTCTGTGTGGTAGAGTCCATGGCCTAGAGTAGAAGGGGGAAGCTGTACTAGAGCAGCTTCTGGTGGCGGGAATATTATTTTCTTATACATGCAGCTATTGAAACATTGCTTAACATTCCTCAGATCTTAACTGTCAAGGACAAAAAACAGTAATGATAACTGGAAATGTCAGTTCCACATCCACAATAATCTATTTACAATTGCTTCCCTCTTTCATGAGTTCTCTATCAATTATCCACGCTTTTATGCCCCCCCCAAATCATCACTTTTTCCTTAATCACATGTATTCCTCAGTTATGCTGTAGAGAACTGCAATTTTCCCTTCGTGGCCCTTCCCCCTTAATCCTTTTTTTTATTTTCCACATTAACAATCCCTAATTTTTAGAAAAAAGACAATAGCATATAAATGAATCAAGGTGCAGAATTCCTCAAATTATAAAAATCAATTCCTGGGGCGTTATTGATTGGTAACTATATTGATCACATCAATAGAAGTATTTTAATCAGTCTGTCTGCAGAGATTGCAGCTACAAGATAAAAAAACATAATCAGTTTATTCAGTTGTTACAAATGTAGGAGGGGGAAATGGAAATAGGATTAACAAGATTTTATACAGAACCAAGAGTCCACTTCCTTTTCTTTCCAGAGACACTATTCTATAAACCATGGTATTGCTTCTCCTAGCCAGACTATGAAGCATGTTTGGTTAGATTACATTTTGAATTATACTAGTTCATTGGAGTAAATGTCTCTATGGGACACTTGGGTTTATAAAACTCTGTTTCATAAACGGATGATATAGAGCATCCCTCAGACTATCTTGTTGCAAAAGAATGCTGTTGGGTCAAATGAACAAGAGAAAACAGGTAATAATATAATATTAGAACTCTCTACAAAATAACATCTCAATTCACATTTTGCGCTACGTTCAGTGACATCTTAGAAAACCATTCTGTGTGTATGTATGTATGGAGTGCACAGATTCGTACGTACATATTGGGCTTTGATGACTAATGTTAATGTTCGCTAAAATTTGTACCTTAATGTGGATTGTAGTATGAATAGTTATGTAGTAAATTATTATAAAGAGATATGATTATTAATATAAAATAGTATTCTGTATTTTATAATTAGGGTTAGAGTGGTATAATTTAAAAATAATAATAATAATATTGAATATTTTTGCCTACCCTTCCAATATTGGACGTTAGTTAGGTAAAGTAGACATTAGTGGAAACATGCATCTTAGCTGATTGTGTATGTATATACTCTGTCAATTTTTAATTCTTTAAAAAATACAAATGTTGTATTAGAAGCCATGGAGTGTTAGAAGTCAGCGGTAGTGGAAAACTGAGGTTATTGATTATTTTGTGTTTTCATACCCACAATATGAAGTGATTTTGGACGTTTTTTTGCTAGCTACTAGAAAATAAGCTAAGATTTATGTTAGCTCTTTGAATGCATCTACCGAAGTTCCATCACTAGGAAAGTGAGGTCACCCTTCTTTGATTAAATCATCAAACATAACATAGTACCATTTACATGTCCTCAAAGTTTTATTACAACACAATTAATAGCCAAGATTTTAGCTATTTACAAGGTCTTCTAACTATATACCAGATAGCTTGATGTGTACATGGCATGAACTACCTTATAAAATAGAGCTGCCTCTTTTTATTTTCTAAATATTATAATCTATCTATATTAGTGAACTGGAGCTGTGGATCAGATGATAAGATATGCATAACTGTGTGCACTGAGTGATTGGAATGCCACTTGTTATCTTTTTTCTGGAAATGTCTATATAAGAAAATAAAAGGTACTTTATAGAAATATGAAAAACATAGCAGCCTGATACTGTTCATTCTTACCCTTTTTGGGAATTTGAATAAGTAATTTATTCTCCCTTAACTCAAGTTCTCTATTTAAAAAAGTGACCTTGGACTAGATCCTGTTGCAGATACTGTGGTCAAATGATTTTATGCCCAGGGATTTCAGCCGTTGGCTGTGAATCAAAATCAGTTGAGGAAATTCTGATTCAGCAAGTTCGGGGTTGAACTCTGGCATATGTACAGTTGACCCTTGAACAACTTTGGGGTTAAGGGTGTGGACCCTCACACAGTCGAAAATTCAGGTATGACTTTACAATCGGCCTTCCGTATCTATGGTTGAACATCTTCATATTCAGTCAACCCCAGACTGAGTAGTACTGTAGATTAAGTGAACCCACCCGGTTCAAGTCCGTGTGGTTCAAGGATCAACTGTACTTTTAAGAAGTGCCACAAGTGATTCTGATACTCAGCCAGGATATGGAATATTGATTCTATGCTATTTGGTGCAAAGAACAAAATGGGAATCTCTCAGTCTATATATTGATTATAACTTATCTAAATATCATACCTTACTAAGAAAAGATATCATTGGGTGTAGCAATGGTAAAATAGCTGCAGTGTATTTCATTATAAGAGAAGATGGTTACCGTGTTACTGGTAGAAAAATGATCAGAATAGTGTATTAGTTAGGGTTCTCCAGAGAAACAGACCTAATAGGATATTTATATTATATTGGATTGGATTGGATATATAATAGGTTATTGTATTTTATATAATAGGGTAAACTATCCTATTGCGGTTGACCCTTGGACAATATGGGTTTGAACTGTGTGGGTCCACTTATACACGGATATTTTCCAGTAAATACTGCAGTGCTACACGATTCGTGGTTGGCTGAATCTGCAGACGCAGAACCGGATTATGCAGTTTTTAACTGCACTCTAACCCCCATGTTGTCCAAGGATCAAATGTGTATATGTGGGGAGGGGTGATTTCTTTTAAGGAATTGTCTATTGGCTTTGGTTTATGTGATTGTGGGGCTTGGCAAGTCAGAAATCTGCAGGGTAGGTCAGCAGGTTGGAAATTAAGGTAAACGTTCATGTTGCAGTCTTGAGTCCAAAAGCTAGAAACTCAGACAGAATTTCTATATTGCAGTCTGGAGGCATAGTTCTTTATTCATGGGAGGACTTCAGTCTTCATTCTGAAGGCCTTCAACTGATTGGATGACGTCCAGCACACTATGGAGGCATCATCTGCTTTTCTCAAAGTCTACTGATTTACAAGTTAATCACATCTAAAATACACCTTCACAGCAGCTTCTAGACCAAAGAACCAGGCACCATAGACTAAGTTTACATGTAAAATTAACCATCATAAATGGTAAACATGAGTGAGGGCTAGCTGATGCAGGCAGAAGAATGCCGAAGTGGGTTCATTCAGAGGGAATGTGCTTGGGTATCAGAGGAGGGCTGGCATATGCTGTGTGGGAGGAGGAGGCAGCAAGGTTGTGGACTACTTGAATCTGTTGGGGCTCAAAAATGGTGCCCTGAGCCAGCATGAATTCTACCACAGTAAATGTGGTAGGCAACTGAGGGTAGGCAGAGGTACATAGGATGTCATACTTGAGACCAATTAGGCTTCATTTAACCAGTGAGTTTCATCACGTTGGTTTTCATAGTTTATTCTCATTCCCTTGTTCATCTGTTCATTATATAACACTCCAGTCAGAGCCTTTCAACTTGCTTGAGCATTTGTTTATTAGCTTAGTGGTGTTGGTTTTGGTTGTCAGTACAGCACTATTCATTTTTGGAGTAGTATCACTTCATACTAAGGCAGTTGTTGCCTATTGATTGAACAGGCCCGTTGTAATTTCTCTGCACTCCATAGCAATATCACTTTTCTTCAACCCCGGAAGGGTTGATTGAATAAGCAAGTTGCTTCCACTTTTAGTCTTTCAGCTGCCACTTGGATACTTACCATACTTTGAATTCACTTGCCAAACTATCATGACCCTGTTATCCTGTGTGCCCACCAGTTATATACATATTATCTTTCCTTACTATCTTGCATATGCTGAATTTTGACTTTCTTCAAATTTGGTTACCTTGGATAATACCATTACTACTTTGGTTTTTAAAGCCTTTAAAAGTCTTTTGGGACTATAAAAGGCACAGGGCTCTAGAAATGGAATCCTCAGATTTTGGTGTGCATAAGATTCACCTATAGCTATAGGAAATGCAGGTTCTTGGCTCCATTTCTAGAAAATTCTGATACAATTTATATGGAGAGAGGGGGTTTTGCAAATCTGCATTTTACAGGAGCTACAGTTTCTACTATGCTTAATAGCTATTCTGTGTTGATTCATCATAATGCAATGCAACTATGCACTTAAACAAAAACTAAACCTTTTTTGAGAATATTAGATTCATCAAACAGTTGCAGAAATAGTACAGAGAGTTCTCATATACTCTTCACGCATCTTACTCTAATGTTACTGTTTTACGTAGTACATATGTTAAAACTAAAAAGACAGCGGTGCATTACTTTTAGCTAAACTCCAGACTTTATTCAGATTTATCGATTTTTTTTTTTTACAATTATGTCTTTTTTCTGTTCTCGGACCTAATCAAGTATATCACATTGAATTTAGTTATAATCTCTCTTCTATGGCCTCTGACAGGTTCCCAGCCTTTCCTTGTTTCCCATGACCTTTATAATTTTGAGAAGTACTGGCCAGGCTTTTGTAGAATGGACCTGAATTTGGCTTTGTTTGCTCTATTTCTCATGATTAGACAGACCAGGGTTTTTGGGGTTTTGGGGAAGATTACCATAGAGGTGAAATGTCTTTCTCATCACCTTGTGTCAGTAATGACTTACTGGTGATGTTAACCTTGATCACTTGGTTAAGGTGAGGTCTGCCAGATTTCTTCACTGTGAAGTTACTATTGTTCCCTTTCCATAATCTATTTTTTGGAATCCAGCCAATACTCCTAAGAGGGAGTTTAAGCCCCATCTCCTGGAGGGAAGAGTATTTACACGTGTTATTTGAAATTCTTTGTAAGAAAGATTTGTACCTTTTTCCCCATTTATCTATGTATTCAGTTATTTCTATCAGTATGGACTCATGAATATTTATTTTATATTTCTCTATAACTTTAAAGTTTAATTAATTTTATGACTCAAATTGTTCCAGCTTAGGCCATCAGGTGCTCCTTCAGTTGAGTTCTTGTGTCCCTTTGATCTGCCTCTATCCTTTTGATTTTTGAGTGCTGCCTTATTTCCTGGCACTACATAATGCTCCAGGCTCATCTTGTGTTTTCATTGCCCCAGGCCGAGAATTAGTCACTTCTCCAAGGATGTCTGGTTTTTGTTATTTTGGAGGACCATATTTAGAAACTAAGGCCTGGATGCTAGATGTGTTTGTTGCTACTTGGTGCCATTGTTTCTAGTCTCTCCACAGAGTTATGGAATATATGCATGTATATTAACCAATGTATACACATATCTATAATCCTTTCTATAGGTGTCTATCTCTATACCTATTAAACTAAACGTGAGTTCATACTAATGTCTGACTCTAATCCAGTATCACATGGTTCATTCTAGCTTTTGCCTCTTGCTTATTTGTAACTTCTTTTACTAACAGTGAGAAACCTGACTCAAATTATTTACCATTTATTTACTTATTTGTTCTACACTAGTGTAAATGTGTTTTCATATTTCTTAAACTGTATTCCTGTGAGAAACACTTACCAACTAAAATTGTGTTTATGTACAGTTATTTTTGCACCCAGTCTTAGATTTACCAATCAGAACATCATTTTCCAAAGTCACTTATGTCAGTTCCTTTTTCTCCACCCCCTTCAGTGCCGTTTTATCATATATTGGGAATACAGTTAAATTTATTTGTCACAGTATGCATTACATCCAGGATACTCTGATTAAAAATTGCATACATTAAAGTTCACCCTTTGATGTACTATTCTACGTGTTTTGACAGATGCGTAGTCATGTATCTTATGCCTAGTACCATACAGTACAGTTTCATCCACCTAAAATATTCTCTGTGAGTGGCCTTTGTAGTCATTCACTCCCAACCTCTGACAAATGCTGATTTGTCTTCCATCCCTATAATTTGTCTTTTCCAGAATGTTGAATAAACAGCATCATACAATATGTAGACTTTTGAATTTGGCATCTTTGACTTAGCAACATGCATTTAGGATTCATCCACGTTGTTCTGTGAATCTATAGTTTCTTCCCTTTTATCCCCTGAAGTATCCATCATCTCGAATACCAAGTTTGTTTATCCATTCACCTGTTGAAGGATAATATGATATGATTATTTCCAGTTTGGGACAATTATAAAAAAAGCTGCTATAACCATTTGGGTATAGGCCTTTGTGTGAATATAGGTTTTCAATTAGCTGGGGAATATGATTGCCTGATCCTATTGTAAAACTGTGCTTAGCTCTGTAGGAAACTGTCAAACTGTCTTCCCAAATAACTGTATCATTTTATATTCTCACTAGCAATGAATGTATGTTCTTGTTGCACTTCAACAGCATTTGGTATTGTCAGTTATCGGATTTTAGCTCTTCTAATAGGTGTGTAGTTATATCTCATTGTGGTTTTATTTGTATCTCCCTAATGACATATGATGTTGAGCATCTTTTCATATGCTTATTTGCCATCTGTATATCTTCTTTGGTAAAAATATGTGTATATGTATTTTTCTTTCTTTTGTTCTTATAGATTTTGTGTGTGTGTGTGTGTGTGTGTGTGTATACACACGTATATAAAGTTAGGTTGCTTGTTTTCTCATTGTTGAGTTTTAAGGGTTCTTTATGTATCCTAGATATGAGTCCTTTATACAATATATTGTTTTGGAAAGTAAAAAAAATGAAATGGATACAAGGTACAAATAAAAGTTTTAATCAACAGTCATATGAAAAATTTTGAAGCTGCCCAGTTGAACTTTAGGATATTTTAGATAAGTGAATACTCATTAGCTTGCTAGTTACAGTATTATTAAAGGGAATGGTTGAAACATTGGCTCTTATATAAGTTCCTCAGAATTTTTCTAAGTAAGGAAGCTAAAATTATACCCTTATGAAAATTCTCTTACTATATAAATAAACATGAAATCTACTAAATGTCTTGAGACTTTAAAGCATATTCCTATAAATAAATGAAAATATTTGTGAGATATAAGAAGATCTCTATGACTTTTGCTTCCCCTTTATGCGTTGAATATAGTTTACTTCTGTTTTCTAATTATAATTATACTGTATGAAATAGCAATATTATACTGGATGCTTATTCTGAGACAGATAACATGCAAAACCATGTTACATAAATTATATTGATTTACAAATAACCCATTTGTTTGATTTCATACGAAATTTAGAAAGAATATATATTGTGTCCAGTTTACAGAGGAAGAGCCAGAGGCAAAAGAGGCATTTATCGTTCCTCATTCACAAGGAGAAACTAAGGCATACTTGTTAGTTAGGTAGAAAACATCATTCAGCTACATCTAACAAAGGAAATGATAAATATTCCCTTGACAAGTTAATAAACATGTTTAGAACAATTAATTCTGTCATGAAAAATACTGTGATAAAAGAATAATCCAAGATGAATTCAAATCTTTAGAAAACAGCTTTTTCATGGGCATTGTTGTAAGCACCATAAAAGAGATAAAAATCTAACTTATTATTCATGGAAAAATCAAGGATTGCAATTGGATCTATAGAGTAACAAATATAAATCTGTGATGTTAATCACCTACTGCTTAAGAGGTAAATGTCTCAGTTTCCAAAGTCTTATGTATTTATGTATTTATTTATTAAATTTCTTTATTTTTTAAAATTTATTTATTTATTAATTTATTTTTGGCTATGTCAGGTCTTTGTTGCTGCACGTGGGTTTTCTCTAGTTGCAGCCATAATGTATTTATTTTTATTTCTTTGGAGATTTATTTTCTTCTTACAGATCATATGGTATCACCACTGTTTAAAATTCTCATATTATTCTTCCATTTAAAAATTATTTTGTAAAGTACTTAAGATTTTTATACAATATTAAAGGTTACTTTCCATTTACGGTTATTACAAAATATTGGCTATATTCCCCGTGTTGTACAATATATCCTTGAGCCTGTCTTACACCCAAGAGTTTGTACTTCCCACTCCCCCACCCCTATATTCCCCTTTCCCCTCATGTCTGGTAACCACTAGTTTGTTTTCTATATATGTAGGTCTGCTCGTTTTGTGTTATGTTAATTAGTTTGCTGTATTTTTAGATGATACATATAAGCGATATCATACAGTATTTATCTTTCTGATTTATTTCACTTAGCATAATGCCCTCCAAGTCCATCCGTGTTGCTGGAAATGGCAAAATGTCATTCTTTTTTATGGCTGAGTAGTATTCCATTATATATATATATATTGTGTATATATATATATATATATATATCTTGCATTTTCTTCATCCATTTATCTGTTGATGGACACTTAGGTTGCTTCCATACCTTGGCATTGTAAATAACACTGCTTTGAATATTGGGATGCATGTATCTTTTTGAATTAGTGTTTGTTTGTTTGTTTGTTTGGTATATACCCAGGAGTGGAATTGCTGGGTCACATGGTATCTCTGCCATTCGTTTTTTGAGAAACCTCCACTGTGTTTTCCACACCGATTTACTTTCTCAACAACAGTGTACAAGGGTTCTCTTTTCTGCACATCCTCACCAACATTTGTGATTTGTTGACTTTTTGATGATAGCCATTCTGACAGGTGTGAAGTGATATCTCACTGTGGTTTTTATTGGATGGGCCAAAAGGTTCGTTCAGTTTTTTCTGTAAGATGGCTCTAGTAGCACTTAGTTGTCTTTAACTTTCTTCAAAACAATTTTGTTAGATTGTATGTGACAGCTGTCATATCAGCATGCATATAAAGAAAGACTTATCAAAATTGGTAAAATTTTGTGTAGCCATTTTAATATTGAAGATGGAAGAAAAAAGCAACATTTTTGGCGTATTATGCTTTATTATTTCAAGAAAGGTAAAAACGCAACTGAAATGCACAAAAAGATTTGTGCAGTGTATGGAGAAGGTTCAGTGACTGATTGAACATGACAGAAGTGGTTTGCGAAGTTTTGTGCTGGAGATTTCTCGCTGGATGATGCTCCATGGTCAGGTAGATCAGTTGAAGTTGATAGCAGTCAAATCAAAACAGTAATTGAGAGCAATCAACATTATACCACGTGGGAGATAGCCAACATACTCAAAATATCCAAATCAAGCACTGAAAATCATTTGCACCAACTTGGTTATGTGACTCGCTTTGATGTTTGGGTTCCATATAAGTTAAGTGCAAAAAATCTTCTTGACCATATTTCCACCTGCGATTCTCTACTGAAACGTAATGAAAACGTTGCATTTTCAAAACACATTGTGATGGGTGATGAAAAGTGGATACTGTACAACAATGTGGAATGGAAGAGATCGTGGGACAAGCGAAATGAACCACCACCAGCCACACCAAAGGCTGGTCTTCATCCAAAGAAGGTGATGTTGTGTATATGGTGGGATTGGAAGGGAGTCCTCTATTATGAGCTCCTTCCAGAAAACCAAAGGATTAATTCCAACAAGTAGTGCTCCCAATTAGACCAACTGAAAGTGGCAGTCAACAAAAGCATCCAGAATTAGTCAACAGAAAATGCATTAATCTTCCACCAGGATAACACAAGACCACATGTTTCTTTGATGACCAGGCAAAAACTGTTACAGCTTGGCTGGGAAGTTGTGATTCATCTGCCCTATTCACCAGACATTGCACCTTTGGATTTCCGTTTATTTTGGTCTTTACAAAATTCTCTTAATGGAAAATATTTCAATTCCCCGGAAGACTGTAAAAGGCACCTGGAACAGTTCTTTGCTCAAAAAGATAAAATGTTATGGGAAGATGGAATCATGAATTTGCCTGAAAAATGGCAGAAGGTAGTGGAACAAATGGGTGAATATGTTGTTCAATAAAGTTCTTGGTGAAAATGAAAGATGTGTCTTTTATTTTTACTTAATAACTGAAGGCACTTTTTGGCCCACCCAATATTTGCATTTCCCTGATGATTACTGATGTTAGGCATCTTTTTATATGCCTATTGGCTATCTGCATTTCTTCTTTGGAAAAATGTCGATTCAGTTCTGTCCATTTTTTAATTGGGTTGTTTGTTTTTGATGTTGAGTTTTATAAGCTGTTTATACATGTTGGATATGAATCCTATATTGGTCATATCATTTGCAAATATTTTCTCCCATTCAATAGGTTGTCTTTTCATTTTGTTGATGGTTTCCTCTGCTGTGCAAAAGCTTTTAAGTTTAATTAGGTCCCATTTGTTTATTTTTGCTTATATTTTCTTTACTTTAGGAGAGGAATCCAAAAAATAGAGCAGAAATAAATGAAATACAGTCAAAAAAAATCAATGAAACTAAAAGCTGGTTCTTTGAAAAGATAAACAAAATTGATAAATCTTTAGCCAGACTCATCAAGAAAAAAAGAGAGAGGGCCCAAATCAATAAAATCAAAAATGAAAACTTACAACGGACACCACAGAAATACAAAGGATCCTAAGAGACTACTATGAGCAACTCTATGCCAACAAAATGGACAACCTAGAAAAAAATGTACAAATTCTTAGAAAGGTACAATCTCTGAAGACTGAACCTGGAAGAAATAGAAAATATGAACAGACTGATTACCAGTACTGAAATTGAATCAGTTATTTAAAAACTTCCAAGAAACAAAAGTCTAGGACCAGATGGCTTCACAGGTGAATTCTACCAAACATTTAGAGAAGAGTTAACACGGATCCTTCTGAAACTAATGCAAAAAATTGCAGAGGAAGTACCACTTCCGAACTCATTCTTTGAGGCCACCGTCACCCTGATACCAAAACCAGACAAAGATACTACAAAAAATGAAAGTTACCAGCCAATATCACTGATGAACATAGATGCAAAAAGTCTCAACAAAATACTAGCAAACTGAATCCAACAATACATTAAAAGGATGATACACCATGATCAAGTGGGATTTATCTCAGGGATGCCAGGATTTTTCAGTATCCCAAATCAGTCTGACACACCACATTAACAAATTGAACAATAAAAGCCATATGATCATCTCAATTGATGCAGAAAAAGCTTTTGATAAAATTCAACATCATTTGTGATAAAAAAACTCTCCAGAAAGTGGGTATAGAGGGAACCTACCTCAACATAATAAGGGCCATATATGATAAGCCCACAGATAACATCATACTCAACAGTGAAAAGCTGAAAGCATTCCCTCTAAGATGGGAAACAAGACAAGGATGCCCATGCTTGCCACTTTCATTCAACATAGTTTTGGAAGTCCTAGCCACGGTAATCAGAGAAGAAAAAAAATAAAATAAAAGGAATCCAAATTGGAAAGGAAGAAGTAAAAACTGTCACTGTTTGCAGATGACATGATACTATACATAGGAAATCCTAAAGGTGTCACCAGAAAACCACTAGAGCTCATCAGTGAACTTGGTAAAGTTGCAGGGTACAAAATTAATATACAGAAATCTGTTGCATTTCTATATGCTAACAATGAAATATCAGAAAGGGAAATTACGGAAACAATCCCATTTACCATTGCATCAAGGAGAATAAAATACCTAGGAATAAGCCTACCTGAAGAGGCAAAGACCTGTACTCCAAAAACTACAAGACATTGATGAAAGGAATTGAAGATGACAGAAACAGATGGAAAGATATATCGTGTTCTTGGACTGGAAGAATCAATATTGTTAAAATGACCATACTACCCAAGGCCATCTGCAGATTCAGTGCAACCCCTATGAAATTACAAATGGCATTTTTCACAGAACTAGAACAAATAATTTTAAAATTTGTATGGAAACACAAAAGATCCTGAATAGCCAAAACAATTTTGAGAAAGAAGAACAGAGCTGGAAGAGCCATGCTTCCTGTTTTCACACTATACTACAAAGCTACAGTAATCAAAACAGTATGGTACTGGCACAGAAACAGACACATAGATCAATGGAACAGGATAGAGAACCCAGAAATAAACCCACATACTCATGGTCAATAAATCTGTGACAAAGGAGGCAAGAATATATAGTGGAGAAAAGACAGTCTCTTCAATAAGAGGTGCTGAAAAACTGGATAGCTACATGTACAAGAATGAAATTAGAATGTTCTCTAACACCATGTACAAAACTAAGCTCAAAATGGATTAAAGACCTTAGTTTAAGAGTGGACACTATACAACTTCCAAGATGAAAACATAGGCAGAACACTCTGACATAAACTGAAGCAATAGTTTTTTGTAAAAATACTTTTAATAGAATTTTAAAAATATGAACATGTGGTGGGAAAATTTTCTTCGCATTTGCATTTTTTTCTTTCACAGAATTGGTCATCTGACTGGGTATAAACTACTGGTATAAAATAGTTTTTATCAGGCATTATTCTGTTGACGTCTAGTATCCAGCAGTTCTGGTAAAGGGTTAGATGTACATCTGATTCCTTAGTAGGTCCCTTGTTTTTCTGCTCTGACATCTTTTTAGAAAGCCTTATACTTAAGTTTCTGAAATTTCATCAGCGTATGTTTCGCTATGAATCTTTTTTTAACACTTTGAACCCTGTAAGTTACTCTGTGGACCTATTTCAGTCTAAAAACTCAGATATTTGTTCAGCTAAGGGATATTATTTTATTAATGTCTCTGATGATTTCTTCTGTGTTTCTTATGTTAACTGATTTTAGAACTTCTGCTAGTTTTGTGTTGGACTTAATCACCATATTTCTTGATTATCCCTCATATATTTAATCACTGTAACTTTTATTTAACATTCTGTAGTATTTCCTCAATTTTATTTCCCTTTTGCCTGATTCATTGCATTATTCAGTTCATATACTGAAGATTTAAATTCCAGAAATAGTATTTTAATTATTTATTTATAATATATAAATGTAATATTGTGTTAATTTTTTTTTTTTTTTTTTTTTTTTTTTGCGGTATGCGGGCCTCTCACTGTTGTGGCCTCTCCCGTTGCGGAGCACAGGCTCCGGATGCGCAGGCCCAGCGGCCATGGCGCACGGGCCCAGCCGCTCCGCGGTATATGGGATCCTCCCAGACCGGGGCATGAACCCGTATCCCCTGCATCGGCAGGCGGACTCTCAACCACTGCGCCACCAGGGAGGCCCTGTGTTAATTTTTATAACTTGCTTAATCTGAATTGTAAACACAGATAATATTCTCTTATCTGGTGTTTTTCCAAAGGATGTTCCACTTGATATATGAGAGTTTAATAGGTATTACTTGAAAAAAAGATCTTTTCTAAAGTCAAATGAGTTTAGGAAACACTGCGCTTAACAAATATTAAATTTATTTCTTGAATCCGTTATTGTAAATGTCATTTAATGAACTCATGGGCATTGGGAAACTCTAAGAAGCGATTTTATAGGGCGAATTTTTCAGATTTATTTTACTAAAATATTTATAAATTAAAGAACATATTAAGGCACAGGGCAGTTTAAGAAATGGAACCATGTCACTTTAGAATATACAGCATTGGAAATACATTTTTTACAATCAAATTTTGTTAAATTTAATCTGGTATATTATTAGAAATTTCTAATATCTTTGTATTAAATAAATAAATTAAGAAGTACTTTATGAAGATAGGAGCAAGGGAATATCATTTTTTCCTCCATGCCCATTTCATTTCCTCCTCCAGGATTTTGAAACTAATTTATCACATCTTTATTTTGGTGACAGGTTAAAGTTTGGTTGTCTTTTTCTAGATGATAGTAATTATATTAAATGAAGGGAATTAAAGTACTACAGAAAGGCTTGACTAAGTTTACTTTACCTTTCCTCCTTATCACTATTAGGAAAACAGTATTCAATCAAGATCTGTCGGTTTGGAGACTAACTGTTGACAGGGTCTAAAAAAACACTGTGTTAAGATTATTTCTGGTATAAAATTTATTATAATCAGATCAACAGTGGGCCACAGAAATAGCTTTTTAAAAGTAAAACCAATCAGTCAACATACGTATTGACTGCCTATATATTTGTAATAAGAAGAGCTGTATTGTATATTGACTGTTTTGTTGCCAAATTACAGGAAAAACCACAGTTGTTTACAGCAGTGACTTTTTTACCCAGCAGGATAGAGAAAACATTCTCAGAAATGTTATACATATTTTCAATGTAGTCAATTTTGTGGTTGCAACTGTATTTATTTTGATTGATTTAACTCATGGTTAAGTGTTTGCAAGGCCCTTTGTATGTAAGTCTGTGGTGCATTATTGTGCATTATTGAACTAGAGTTCATTAGGTAATGGAGTTTTATGAACTTTATTAACTTTTTCATTTTCTTACCCAGGAGTAAATAAATAAGGTTCTTGCTCTAAATAGTAATTTCATAAACTATTGGTCAGATGACTTTAATTTTTAAAAGGCTAGCAAAAATAAATGAATAAAAAGCTTGTTGCTGTGTTCTGTCATCATCATCTTGCAGAACACAAATTTCATATTCACATTAAAAAGACATATTGCTCAAGTTGATCATTAACTAGGAAAATGAGCCATAGGGTGTACATTATGCTAAAGAACAGTGAAGT
Source organism: Mesoplodon mirus (assembly GCF_964341445.2). Classification (NCBI taxonomy): domain Eukaryota; kingdom Metazoa; phylum Chordata; class Mammalia; order Artiodactyla; family Ziphiidae; genus Mesoplodon; species Mesoplodon mirus. Next base: position 90,716,805 of record NC_138976.1, on the reverse strand, counting down.
GAGAAAAATTCCCAAGACATTTGCCTCTTGAAAACAGCCTATAAGTAAAATCTTTTAAGCACCATGCTGTCATTTGATAAACTGTTATACTGAAAAGGTAAAAGTCAATACCCAAATTTGAGATGTCACCACACACATATACTGTGTGACTTCACTTGTCTGTAAATTGAAGTCCTCTTTTTAATTTTAGTTATAATAGTCAATATTCTGGTAGTTAGCAGAAAGTTAACAATAATAGCTTAATGATATAATAGCAGCCCTGGGAATTGAGATAATTCATGATCTATATATATTCTCAGTGTACTGCTACTTCATTTAAGACATATAGGTACAAAATGAATGCAATAAGCATTCTTTATTTCTTTCGCAGGTATGAAAGGCTTGGGCTTCTGTGTCAAAAAGTCCTCAGTTGAAAGCTTGTTCCAAGCTATGTGAACTTGCATATAGTGATTTACTCATCAGAAGAATGGGGCTAACATTACCATATATTATAAGTATTAAGTTAGATGATTCATTTAAAATGATGCTAATGTTACACTTAGCTCATTGGCTTCAATTAATATGTGGTAGCAATTATTTTTAAAAGACTGACCTTGATAAAACAGTCTATTCATTATGAAAGAACTCAAGTTCATTTTTAAACTTTAGGTTCTTCTGTTGTGAGTTTGGAAGGCTAACATAATACCTTTCCCCCCCTTTTTCTTTGTTTTTTTCTTTTCCAGCTAGTCACTGAAATCTCATTTATATTTTTTCTTGTAGAAGTGTTAGTAGGTAGCACATTTCCAGCATGTGAATGGCTTTTGGAATCAATAAATCCTGAAGACTAGTTTGAGACAGAGGAACTAAACTTCAAAAAGTAGCTTATCAAGGGCTACATTTATATGGCCTTTAGACATTTCTTATGTTATTGTCCTGAATTTTTATTTAATTTCAAGAGTAACTGTCTTGTCTCTCTAAAAAGAGCAGAAAAGGAACCTTAGATATTGTCTGTGTTTCCATTACAGATTTTTCTCTCCCAGAGGCTCAATAATAATGGTGTAATAAGTAGTAGTAGTAAAGTAGTAATAAGTAGTTGTAAATAGTGTTGCAGTGAACATTGGGGTGCATGTGTCTTTTTGAATGTTGGTTTTCTCTGGGTATATGCCCAGTAGTGGGATTGCTGGATCATATGGTAATTTTATTTTTAGTTTTTTAAGGAACCTCCATACTGTTCTCCATGGTGGTTGTATCCATTTACATTCCCACCAACAGTGCAAGAGGGTTTCCTTTTCTCCACACCCTCTCCAGCATTTGTTGTTTGTAGATTTTCTTATGATGTCCATTCTAACTGGTGTGAGGTGATACCTCATTGTAGTTTTGATTTGCATTTCTCTAATAATTAGTGATGTTGAGCAGCTTTTCATGTGCTTCTTGGCCATCTGTATGTCTTCTTTGGAGAAGTGTCTATTTAGGTCTTCTGCCCATTTTTGGATTGGGTTGTTTGTTTCCTTAATATTGAGCTGCATGAGCTGTTTGTATATTTTGGAGATTAATCCTTTGTCCGTTGATCTGTTTGCAAATATTTTCTCCCATTCTGAGGGTTGTCTTTCATCTCGTTTATGGTTTCCTTTGCTGTGCAAAAGCTTTGAGGTTTCATTAGGTCCCATTTGTTTATTTTTGGTTTTATTTCCATTACTCTAGGAGGTGGATCAAAAAAGATCTTGCTGTGGTATCTATCAAAGAGTGTTCTTCCTAGGTTTTCCTCTAAGAGTTTAATAGTGTCCAGTCTTACATTTAGGTCACTAATCCATTATGAGATTATTTTTGTGTACGGTGTTAGGGAGTGTTCGAATTTCATTCTTTTACATGTAGCTGTCCAATTTTCCCAGCACCACTTATTGAAGAGACTGTCTTTTCTCCATTGTATATCCTTGCCTCCTTTGTAATAGATTATTTGACTATAGGTTAGTGGGTTTGTCTCTGGGCCTTCTATCTTGTTCCGTTGATCTATGTTTCTGTTTTTGTGCCAGTACCATATTGTCTTGATCACTGTAGCTTTGTCGTATAGTCTGAAGTCAGGGAGTCTGATTCCTCCATCTCCGTTTTTTTTTTTTCCCCTCAAGACTGCTTTGGCTATTTGGGGTCTTTTGTGTCTCCATACAAGTATTAAGATATTTTGTTCTAGTTCCATAAAAAATGCCATTGGTAATTTGATAGGGATTGCATTGAATCTGTAGATTGCTTTGGGTAGTAGAGTCATTTTCACAATATTGATTCTTCCAATCCAGGAACGTGGTATATGTCTCCATCTGTTGGTATCACCTTTAATTTCTTTCATTAGTGTCTTACAGTTTTCTGCATACAGGTCTTTTGTCTCCCTAGGTAGGTTTATTTCTAGGTGTTTTATTCTTTTTGTTGTAGTGATAAATGGGAGTGTTTCCTTAATTTCTCTTTCAGATTTTTCATCATTAGTGTATAGGAATGCAAGAGATTTCTGTGCATTAATTTTGTATCCTGCTACTTACCAAATTCATTGACTAGCTCTAGTACTTTTCTGTTGGCATCTTTAGGATTCTCTATGTATATATCATGTCATCTGCAAACAGTAACAGTTTTACTTCTTCTTTTCCAATTTGTATTCCTTTTATTTCTTTTTCTTCTCTGATTGCCATGGCTAGGACTTCCAAAACTATGTTGAATAATAGTGGTGAGAGTGGACATCCTTTTCTTGTTGCTGATCTTAGAGGAAATGCTTTCAGTTTTTCACCATTGAGAATGATGTTTGCTGTGTGTTTGTCATATATGGCCTTTATTATGTTGAGGTAGGTTCCCTCTATGCCCCCTTTCTGGAGAGTTTTTTATCATAAATGGGTGTTGAATTTTGTCCAAAGCTTTTTCTGCATCTATTGAGATGATCATATGGTTTTTCTTCTTCAATTTGTTAATACGGTGTATCACATTGATTGATTTGCATATATTGAGGAAACCTTTCATCCCTGGAATAAATCCCACTTGATCGTGGTGTATGATCCTTTTAATGTGTTGTTGGATTATGTTTACTAGTATTTTTCTGAGTATTTTTGCACCTATGTTCATCAGTGATATTGGTCTGTAATTTTCCTTTTTTTGTAGTATGTCTGTCTGGGTTTGGTACCAGGGTGATGGTGGCCTCATAGAATGAGTTTGGGAATGTTCCTTCCTCTGCAATTTTTTGGAGGACTTTGAGAAGGATGGGTATTAGCTCTTCTGTAAATGTTTGATAGAATTCACATGTGAAGCCATCTGGTCCTGGACTTTTGCTTGTTGGAAGATTTTTAATCACAGTTTCAATTTCATTACTTGTGATTGGTCTGTTCATAGTTTCTGTTTCTTCCTGGTTCAGTCTTGGAAAGTTATACCTTTCTAAGAATTTGTCCATTTCTTCTAGGTTGTCCATTTTATTGGCATAGAGTTGCTTGTAGTAGTCTCAGGATGCTTTGTATTTCTGCAGTGTCTGTTGTTACTTCTCCTTTTTCATTTCTAATTTTATTGATTTGAGTCCTCTCCCTCTTTTTCTTGATGAGTCTGGCTAATGGTTTATCAATTTTGTTTATCTTCTCAAAGAACTAGCTTTTAGTTTTATTGATCTTTGCTATTGTTTTCTTTGTTTCTATTTCATTTATTTCTGCTCTGATCTTTATGATTTCTTTCCTTCTGCTAACTTTGGGTTTTGTTTGTTCTTCTTTCTCTAGTTCCTTTAGGTGTAAGGTTAGATTGTTTATTTGAGATTTTTCTTGTTTCTTGAGGTAGGCTTGTATAGCTATAAAGTTCCCTCTTAGAACTGCTTTTGCTGCATCCCATTGGTTTTGGATTGTCTCTAGGTATTTTTTGATTTCCTCTTTGACTTCTTCAGTGGTCTCTTGGTTATTTAGGAACGTATTGTTTAGCCTCCATGTGTTTATATTTTTGACGTTTTTTCCCCTGTAATTCATTTCTAATCTCATAGCATTGTGGTCAGAAAAGATGCTTGATATGGTTTCAAGTTTCTTAAATTTACTGAGGCTTGATTTGTGACCCAGGATGTGATCTATCTTCAAGAATGTTCCTTGTGCACTTGAGAAGAAAGTGTAATCTGCTGTTGGATGGAATGTCCTATAAATATCAATTAAATCTATCTGGTCTATTGTGTCATTTAAAGCTTCTGTTTCCTTATTTATTTTCATTTTGGATGATCTGTCCATTGGTGTAACTGAGGTGTTAAAGTCCCCCACTATTATTGTGTTACTGTCGATTTCCTCTTTTGTAGCTGTTAGCAGTTGCCTTATGTATTGAGGTGCTTCTGTGTTGGGTGCATATACATTTATAATTGTTATATCTCCTTCTTGGATTGATCCCTTGATCTTTATGTAGTGTCCTTCCTTGTCTCTTGTAACATTCTTTATTTTAAAGTCTATTTTATCTGATACGAGTATTGCTACTCCAGCTTTCTCTTGATTTCCTTTTGCATGGAATATCTTTTTCCATCCCCTCACTTTCAGTTTGTATGTGTCCCTCGGTCTAAAGTGGGTCTTTTGTAGACAGCATATATATGGGTCTTGTTTTTGTATCCATTCAGCAAGCCTGTGTCTTTGGGTTGGAGCATTTAATGCATTCACGTTTAAGGTAGTTATCGATATGTATGTTCCTATGACCACTTTCTTAATTGTTTTGGGTTTGTTTTTGTAGGTCCTTTTCTTCTCTTGTGTTTCCCACTTAGAGAAGTTCCTTTAGCATTTGTTGTAGAGCTGGTTTGGTGGTGCTGAATTCTCCTAGCTTTTGCTTGTCTGTAAAGCTTTTGATTTCTCCATCGAAACTGAATGAGATCCTTGCCGGGTAGAGTAATCTTGGCTGTAGGTTCTTCCCTTTCATCACTTTAAGGGTATCATGCCACACCCTTCTGGCTTGTAGAGTTTCTGCTGAGAAATCGGCTGTTAACCTTATGGGAGTTCCCTTGTATGTTATTTGTCGTTTTTCCCTTGCTGCTTTCAGTAATTTTTCTTTGTCTTTAATTTTTGCCAATTTGATTAGTATGTGTCTTGGCGTTTTTCTCCTTGGGTTTATCCTGCATGGGACTCACTGCCCTTCCTGGACTTGGGTGGTTATTTCCTTTCCCATGTTAGGGAAGTTTTCGACTATAATCTCTTCAAATATTTTCTCGGATCCTTTCTCTCTCTCTTCTCCTTCTGGGACCCCTATAATGCGAGTGTTGTTGCATTTGATGTTGTCCGAGAGGTCTCTTAGGCTGTCTTCATTTCTTTCCATTCTTTTTTCTTTATTCTGTTCCGCAGCAGTGAACTCCACCATTCTGTCTTTCAGGTCACTTATCTGTTCTTCTGCCTCAGTTATTCTGCTATTGATTCCTCTAGTGTAGTTTTCATTTCAGTTATTGTATTGTTCATCTCTGTTTGTTTGTTCTTTAATTCTTCTAGGTCTTTGTTAAACATTTCTTGCATCTTCTCAGTCTTTGCCTCCATTTTTTTTTCTGAGGTCCCGCATCATACTCTTCACTATCATTATTCTGAATTCTTTTTCTGGAAGGTTGCCTATCTCCACTTCATTTAGTTGTTTTTCTGGGGTTTTCTCTTGTTCCTTCATCTGGTACATAGCCCTCTGCCTTTTCATCTTGTCTATCTTTCTGTGAATGTGGTTTTTTTTCCACAGGCTGCAGGATTGTAGTTCTTCTTGCTTCTGCTGTCTGCCCTCTGGTGGATGAGGCTGTCTAAGAGGCTTGTGCAAGTTTGGCATGCAGATTCTTAACCACTGTGCCACCAGGAAAGCCCAATTTTTATTTTTTTAATTAAAAAACATTTCCAACTTTATTGAGATATAATTGAGAAATAACATTGTATAAGTTTCAGGTATATAATGTGATGATTTGATATATGTATGTATTATGAAATGATTACTACAGTAAGGTTAGTTTATCCATTGCCTCACATAATTAAATGTTTGTGTGTATGTGGTGAGAACATTTAAAATCTGTCTTAGCAACTTTCAACTATATAATATGGCACTGTTAACCATAGTCACCATGTTGTATATTAGGTCCCCAGAACTTACTCACCTTATAACTGGAAGTTTGTACGCTTTGACCAACATCTACCCATTTCCCTCACCCTCCAGTACCTAACAACCACCATTCTGCTGTTTCTGTGAGTTTTTTGTTTTAGATTCGAAATGTAAGTGTTTGTGTTTCTCTGTCGGACTTATTTCACTTGGCATAATGTCCTCAAGGTCCAGCCCTGTCACAGATGGTAGGAGATCCTTCTTTTTTATGGTTGAATAATATTCTTTTATATTTAGGTATATATGTATGTGTGTATATATATATATATATATATATATATATATATATATATATATATATGTATGTATATATGTATGTATATGAGATAACATATTCTGCAAAGCAACTTGCCTAAAGCCACAGGATCATAACATGGCAATGCTGGACTATGAACTCATTTCTGCCTGGCTCAAAAGGCTGGGCTTTTAATGCTGTTTCATGCAGAGTGTCAGAAATGAAAAACAATTTCCTTTTTCTTTATTAAACTACATATTCTTAGAACGAAATTCTCCAAGGGTTTTGTTACCTCTTATGTGACACTGTAATACAATTGATTATTATAATTGTATAATATACCATCAGCTTTAGGCACGTGGCTGGCTTAAAGTGGAGGCTAACATGGACACACATATCACCAAAGGGAATTTTAACAGAGAGAAAGTTTGCTACAGCCTACTGCAACCTATTTTCCTAACCTAAGCAAATCTTTATTTTAAAGAATTTTAATATGAGCATAATTAACCTGGTTAGCAATGTTTAATAATTACACAGTGTTTGTTTTCACTAGGGTTGTAGCAAATAGGAAATATATGTTTCAAAAAATAGGATGAGGTACAATATTTTCCCTTTTTTAGTAGGATACAATTTGATGTAAAAAGTTAAGTGCTATGCACTTGGGCAAAAAAGAAGCAGTGAAAGGGCGATAATTAAGAAATCACAGGTTTCCATTTTGTAAGATATTAAATAACAGGAGTGGCTATTCATTACCTTTCAATTCTTCCATGTACTATCAGTTTCTTCCTCATGATGCAAATATCTGTTGAATATGCCATAAATATTTGCTTACTTAAAGACATTGTCTTTATTATGAACAATAAAAGTTCCTTATTTACTCTAATGATAGATTGAAAAGAGAACAATATCCTTAACTTTTTTTTAAATGGTGAAAGATCAGGAGAGCATGATACGAGTATGAGTGGCCATGCAGTCCACTTCCCCCTTGTCTGTGGCTTTTACATCCAGAAAGGAATTTATCCCACCTCCTGCCACATAACTGACTAACAACAGGCAAGATGAAAAGCAGGGTACAACTCCTTCCAGAAAATGAAAGTATATCTTTATGTTTTCTTTATTAGAGGCTCCGGTACATATGTTATTGCCCTAGTTTCAATAGTTGGGGTCCAAGGTTTCAAGATGTATATTTCATTTTTCATAATATTGCTGAATGTCAGTGTGGAAATAATGCACACAATTAGAAGACACTGACTCAGATCTCACACTTTAGGTAACTCAAGTTATCTGGAGTTTTCTCAGTTATTAAAATGAAGACAATAATACTTTCTGGTTTCTCTATACCGTTAACCTGAAAAAAACCAAAGATTGTGAATGGGCTTTGAAAACTTTAGGAGGCTACACTAACAAAGATATATAAGGCTCTCCTGATTTCTCTCTCCTAAAAACTACAGATTTGAGACTTCCTTAAAGTCTCATTGATGCTAAAAAAAAAAAATCCAAAGAGATCAAACATTGCTCCTGTTTATTTCTATATGACAACTTATACCAATACAGGTAATTACAGCAATGAAAAAAACCACATAATTTCTCCAAGGAAAGTCTATTTCACTGGAAGTAGCCATCACCAATAAGCAATAGGAAGCTTTTCTAGTGACTCTCATTTTGCAAATACATTTTTTTCATCTTAATAGATAAGATTGACTGAGCTTTAATTGAAGGCTATCACACAAGATAAACACCATTAAAGCTTTTTTTTTCTTGGGTTCTTTGTACCTTTTTGGAACTCTCCTTCCTTCCTCTCTCCCTCCTACTCTTCTACAAATATTTGCTGAATATCATTCTGTGATGCTTGTAATATTAGGGACTTATGTAAAGTGATCATTTAATTCTCACCAAAGTTTGAGTTTGATGATATGGTTTCCACTTTAGAGTTGAGTAAATGTGTTCTGTGAAATGCAAGGTCACATAACCAAAATGTGGAAAAGCAGATTTTATTGGATAGAATAGTGTAAGGGGGAAAGCTGCTTCACAAAGTCAAAGGCTTGAATGGAGAGCCACAGAAACCAGATAATGCTGAGCCAGAGGGCATAATATTGACCTCTTTGATGTGTGAATAAATAAGTTTGGCAATTTCCTAGATTTTTTTTTTGTGGTACGCAGGCCTCTCCCATTGTGGAGCACAGGCTCTGGATGCGCAGGCTCAGAGGCCATGGCTCACGGGCCCAGCCACTCTGCAGCATGTGGGATCTTCCCGGACCGGGGCACGAACGCGTGTCCCCTGCATCGGCAGGCGGACTCTCAACCACTGCGCCACCAGGGAAGCCCCAATTTCCTAGATTTTGAAAGCATTAGTTACTCATCTGTCTGGAGTATTAGAATGAATTCTTTACTAGAAGGCAACTGGCAAATGAGGGTCCTTGTCTAAAAACAAGATCTTAATAAAACCAATCATAAAATTGGCCTTGAAGGAGAGAGCATTGAAACAAGATCACAGTGGCCTGAGTCCTAACAATAGGGAAGATCATGTACAAAGACACAGAGATATGAAAAGGACATGTTGACTGGAATCTGGAATGTAAGTGTTTGTGTGGCTGCGTGTGTGTGAGAGAGATGTGTTTATGCGTATAGGTAAGTTTAGATGAGCCTGGAGAATTAACAAGCATGTGAATTTGACCAGATTTGCATTTTATAAAAATATACTTAAGAAGAGAGACTAATTTGGAAATCATTGGGTAAATAAGATACAGCAGTGATATGGACTTAAGGTTGTGGTGAGAAATTTTAGATTAGAGAGCAATTCTAGGCTTTGGCTTCCAAAACTACATAGAAAAGACCTGGTTCTTCAGGCACACGATGCTCACAGGCAAACTTCATTTGAAATAGAATATTTGCACATAAACAGATATCCTCTCCTATAAGGATGAAATATATACATATACTTCCATTTAGAGATGAATTCCTTCATTAATGGAAACAGAAGTACACTTTAGGTCTGCACTATGAATTTTTCTAGCTACAAATTTTCCTGTCCAAGCCAGTTTTAGCTGTTATTTTGGAAATGTAAAGGAGTTGCTTGATTTCTTAAACTAATGAGTGAATTTTAAATTGCTATTCATGAAATGCAAAGCATATGAATAGATTTGTGAGGATATTTGATGTTGCTGTGTAGTTTTGATCACAGATGTCTATTTTGCAAACTACATTTGCCAGGGACTTGAAGCACCCTTCTGTTCTGTATCTGTTATATAAGATATGGAAATATTCCTTGGTGGTGAATTTTTATGAATATGGTAAAATTTAAAAATTATATTTAGTTGGGAGATATGATAAAATGACATAACTCAAGGTTTACCTACAATTTAAGTAAGTAGTATTCAATCTGGTTTTGGGGGCTTGATGGAATTGTAAAAGGGGAGTTAATAATTTCCTTATTAAGGAGAGTTAACATTGTTTTGACTATAGATTTCAATTTTTGGTTAACAAAATAATTGTCATAGTTATTTCATTACAATCTTAATATAAGTGGAGCTATACAATTCTCTTTTTACTCAGCACTATTATTTTGAGATTCCTCCCGTGCTGTAGTGACTTAACTAGATCTTTTTTTTTTTTTTTTTTTTTTTTTTTTTTGCTGTACGCGGGCCTCTCACTGTCGTGGCCTCTCCCGTTGCAGAGCACAGGCTCCGGACGCACAGGCTCAGTGGCCATGGCTCACGGGCCCAGCCGCTCCGCGGCATGTGGGATCTTCCCGGACCGGGGCACGAACCCGCGTCCCCTGCATCGGCAGGCAGACTCTCAACCACTGCGCCACCAGGGAAGCCCAGCTAGATCATTTTTTTAAAGAGTAATTCTGCTTTTATTTATGGCTTCATTTTTGCCAGTAATTGATAGCAACAGTGTAATGTTCATAGCGCTACAAAAATATGAGAGGAGTATATATGAATGTTGGTCTCATAGTTGATAAAATATTGATGAACCTGAAGCAAAATTCAACTTCTTTAATAGATATAGGTATATTCACATTGTCTATTTATTCTTCAATGAACTTGATTAGTTTGTGTATTTCAAGGAATATATCTATGTCATATATCTTGTCAAAATTATAGTCAAAGTATTCATGTTACTTCTTGTTATCCTTTAGATAGCTGTGGAATCTGTAGAGTGATGTCACCTCTTTCATTGCTGATTTTAGCAATCTTTTTTTTTTTTTTACTAATTAGACAGGCTTGAGGTTAATATACTTTATTGTTCTTCTTAAAGAATCAGCTTTTACCTTCATTGATTTATCTCTATTTTTTCTCTCTTCTATTTGATTGAGTTCTCTTCCCAATTTTGTTCTACTGTTGACATCCATTTTGATCTTATATATCTTATAAATTCCATAATACTTAAAAAATTACCTTTCCTTAAATACTGAATCACCAATGATTTTAATATATAGGAAATCTTATTGATTTACCCATGTAGTTATCAATTTCACTACTCTTTATTCCTTTAGACACTTATTTCCATCTGGTATAATTTTCCTTCTGCCTAAATGAAATTATTCAGCTCTTTTGGGGGTACTTTATGTCTCCTGGTAATGAATTTGTTCATCTTTTGTATGACTGAAAAAATCCTTATTTTGCCTTGGTTTAAAGAGATGTCTTCACTGTACATAGAATTCTAAGTTTACCAATTTTTTTTCTTTCTTTAAGGAGGCTGTCTACTCTTTCTCAGTTGCATTATTCAGATAAGAGGTCTGATTTCATCCTGTTTTTTGTTTCTTTGTATGTAATGTGTCTTTTTTCCCTCTGGCTCCTTTAAAATTTTTCTGTTTATCACGGTTTTTGAACAATTTGTTTCCGATATGACTTGTCCTTTTTTTTATGTTTCTTGTGCTTGAAGTTTGTTGAAGTTCTTGGATTTGGGGACTTATAGTTTCCATTAAATTTGCGGAAAAGTTGCCATTATTTCTTCAAACATGTTTTCTGTCTTGCCTTCTCTCTCCTCGTCTTTGGAGACTCCAATTTTATATATATATGTACATTAGATTGTTTGAAGTTTTCTTCAAACAGTTTACTGATGCTCTGCTCATTTTGAAAAATTTTTTCTTTTTGTTTGTGTTTTATTTTGGATAATATTTCTCGCTTAGTCTTCAAGTTCACTAATCTGCAGTGTCTAATATGTCATGGATGCCATTCAATGTGTGTTTTTTTATTATCTTACACTTTGAATTTTTCGTTTCTAGAAGTTTGATTTAGGACATTAAAAAGTATATTCACTTGATGAAGAGTGGCCCCCGCTTGCCACAACTGGAGAAAGCCCTCGCACAGAAACGAAGACACAACACAGCAAAAATAAATAAATTAATTAATAGTAAAAAAAAAATTAAAAAAAAAAGTATATTCCTTGTTTCTAACTTAACTTTTTGAACCTTTTGAGTATAGTAATAAGAATTGTTCTATGGTCATTTCTGCTAATTCTAACATCTGTGTCGATTATGAGTTGGCTTTGGTTGCTTCATTTCTTCATTACAAGGGCGATTACTGCCTCTTTGCTTCCTTGATAATTGATTATTGGATGCCAGCCATTGTAAATTTTACCTTTTTGGGTGCTGGATAATTTTGTATTTTTACAAATATTTTTTACCTTTTTTCCTGGGATACTGTTAAGTTGCTTGGAAGCGGTTTGATCCTTTTAGGTCCTTTTAAAGATTTGGTAGAAAGAAATATATCAGTCTTGGGCTTCCCTGGTGGCACAGTGGTTGAGAGTCTGCCTGCCAATGCAGGGGACATGGGTTCGTGCCCCGGTCTGGGAGGATCCCACATGCCGCGGAGCGGCTAGGCCCGTGAGCCATGGCCACTGAGCCTGCGCGTCCGGAGCCTGTGCTCCGCAACGGGAGAGGCCACAACAGTGAGAGGCCCACGTACCGCAAAAAAAAAAAAAAAAAAAAAAAAAAAAACCCAAGAAATATAGCAGTCTCCTGTTATATTATATGGCTAAATAATGTTGCTGTATTGTTCTTTTATAATATATGGTTAAATATTCCCCACCACTGAGGCAAGACCTTTCCATGTATATTGTCCATTGCCCTGTTAATCTTGAGGTTTTACAGTCTGGCTGACAGGAAAAGTCAGTATCTCAGGCCCTATATGAATATTAGGCACTGTTTTCTATAGTCCATTTAAGTGGTTCCTTTCCTGCCCTCTAGTAATGTAGTCACACACATAAGCTGATCAGTAATCAGCTGAACAGTTAGTGTGGAGGTGCAAGATTCTGGAGTTCCCTCTCTGTGAATCGTTCTTCTCTCTGGTACTGTCTTGAGAACTCTACCCACCTTGTTCTCTAGTCTCTCAGCCCTTTCTCCTTTATTTAGTGAGACTGCTGGTCTCTGCCTTGGATCCCCCTCCCTGAGCTGTGGCCTGGAAACTCAGGTAATGTGAAGCAATCATAAGGCTCACATCATTTATTTCTTGTCTCTCAGGAATGAGTCTCTGCTCCTTGATGTCCAGTGTCTTGCAAACTGTTGTCTTATTTCCCTACCCTTTTTTTTCGGTGTTCCAGAGGGTAACTCTGATCCCTGTTACTCTATTTTGGCCAGAACAGAAAATGTAATTGACTTTTTCTTGCTTTGTCTCCACCAATTTGTCAATCTACCTTCTCAAAAGTCACCAATGACTTCCAAATCATCAAATATCTTCAGTCCCTGACTTACCGTGGTTCGACTTTGTGATGGTGTGGAAGTAATACACATTCAGTAGAAACCATACTTCAGATTTTGAATTTTATCTTTTCCCAGGCTAGCGATATGTGGTATGATACTCTTTCGTGATGCTGGGCAGCAGGAGTGAGCTGCAGCTCCGAGTCAGCCACGCTATCATGAATGGGAACAACTGGTACACTTAAAGCCATTCTGTACCCATTAACCATTCTGTTTTTCACTTTCAGTGCAGTATTCAATAAATTACATGAGATATTTAACTCTTTATTAAAAATAGGCTTTTTGTTAGATTATTTTGCCCAAATGTAGGCTAGTGTAGGTGTTCCAAGCCTGTTTAAGGTAGGCTAACAAGCTATGCGGTTTGGTAGGTTAGGTCTATGAAATGCATTTTCAATATATGGTATTTTCAAGTTACAATGGATTTCTCAGGATATTACCCAATCATAAGTTGAGGAAGATCTGTACCTTATTACATTCTTACTGATCTCCATCCTTAGAAATTGTAGCTCACACTCACATCATTGAAACCAAGTTCTCGCTTAACATCCATCCCATTCTATTTTTCTTTTCCCCCAATACTCATGAAATTTATCTACTTTAAAATCCATGAAATAAATACCAAACTCCTTAGCATACAACATTAGGTGTTTTACAAGTTTGATGCAGCATAGCTCTTCTTTTGCCATAGCCAATAATACTCCAATACACAAATTACATATTAGATATAATTCTTCAACCATGGCTGCAACTCGTATCTTTTCTTAAAATCCATTTTTTATTCATTTGTTTGCTCAGCACGTTTGTTAAGTTCCCATTTTGTGTCCCAGTGTGCTGTATCCTCAAACTATTGCAATTAAAGATACAAACATTATGTTTTCCTATAATAAAATTTCTACCAATTCTTTGCCAGATGAAATAAATTTTGTCATATGAATTATTTCAAAGATTTTGTTCAAACTTCATCCTTGAAGTACATTCTTTCGGAGTAAGTTTTGAGTGGGGCAGGTTAAGATTGCAAATCAGTGAAACAGAATTAAATGTGTCAGTACAACCAGGATGACCTAAGATTGGTGTGTCAGAAGCTAAAGTATGAAGCAAAGGAATAAAAATTTAGGTGACCGTGATTCAATGGGAGCTTGGTTTAGTCTAGTGACCATTGTCTGTAACTGTTATTATTATTATTATTCCCTGCAGTATGAATCACAGGCAGAACATCTCCACTTAAGGTCAAGGACAGTGTGACATTTTCACTTAAAGAAGAAAAGATGATTAGCAAATTTCCTACAGTTAATGGCCAGTTAGGAAAACATCTGATACTCAGATACCTTTGAAAGTTCACTATCTCCCCACTTTGTGATATGGCATATACTTTTTCCATATGATGACAGATGTACAATTAAAATTACACACACCCATTGCTACAATTATCAAGTGAAATGTAATGAATCAGCATCATGTGTTCCAAGTAATGCTTTCAGAGATCACTTCACTCCAATGAAAGAGATTACATTACTGTATGAAAATCAAAATCTTCCAATTATCCGTCCTACTCTGGCCATGGAAGTCAATATCAGGAGATAAGGCTGTTGAAAAGGAGCCTGCTGAGGTTGTTTAACATCTCTCAAAGCCATATTTCTGAAAAGTGATTATCGATGTAGGATCCCATCTGTTTGCTCAATTGCCCCATGTTTTGCTTCTTGAAATATTAGGGAGCATGTTAATGTTGTATCTTAAAGGTAATTGTTACCATAATTTTGGTTTTTTATACCAACGCCCAACAAAAACATTTTTGACACCTTGTTGTCTAGGAAACCTTTTCAATATCAGATTATTCTACCAGCTTCCTCTTTTAGTTTTCATTTTGATTTTCCTTTTTTAATCAACATTACATTGTTAATTCTCTATATGCTTGGCTTCTATGTGTCACTTCTCTCTCTTTTGATATGATCAAATATTTGTATATAATGTTTCCACTTAGTCATCTGCTTTTCCAAGTTTTCCAAAGTTAGTCTCCCTTGTTTAATATTTCTTTATAAATCATTCCAGGCATCATTATGTTCATCTTCGCTGAACTTCAATTTCATCTAATTTTGCCCTTAATTTTCACTTATGGAAGCATGCAAAGTTTGTTCTTCCTGAAATATCAAGAAACTTCATATTTTATTACTTGAATAATCAAATGAAAAGAACATGACTGTAAAATTGTAGGTTCATTTCTGACCTAGCAAAAGGAAACACAACCAAGAAGCTGTGTTGTGTAAAGTTCAACTATATAGGAGAAAAGTATCAGCCATTATAGCATTGAAAGCATAATGTGAATAATCACAAACCAAAACTTTGTGAATTTTAGAAATTAAAGTGTTAAAAGATGAAGTTCAGCATTCAACTATCATGAGAGTCTCAGATTCTTTCCTGTAATAACGTACTTTATATAGGGAAAAATACCAAAGTACAGAGTCATTTCTGATTTCTTAAAGAGGAAACACCTTTTATCTTTTCAGAAATATAAGTCTGATACATGTTAGTTTTCCTTCATTTTCCTGGATCAGATTTTCAGTGTGTCTCACCACAAAAAAAAAAAAAATCATTCTCATGGTCTCTTTACATCAGGCTTGTACCCTCCACTTTCTACACTGATGGTAGAATATTACTCTTCTTTTTTTTAAATAACAGCTTTATTTTGATTATGATTCACGTACCATACAATTAACCCATTTAAAGTGAACAATTCAATGGCTTTTAGGATGTTCACTCAGTTGTGCAGCTATCACAACAATCAATTTTAGAATATTGTCATCATCCCCAGAAGAAACACTATATCTATTAGTAGCCACTACCTTTTACCCCCATCTCCCTCAACCCTTGGCAACCACAAATCTACTTTTTGTCCATAGATTTGCCATTCTGGACATCTCATATAAATGATTACATAGAATATGTGGTCTTTTGTGGCTGGTTTATTTTACTTAGCATGATGTTTTCAAGGCTCATCCATGTTGTAGCATATATCAATACTTCATTTCTTTTTGTTGCTAAATAGTATTCCATTGCATAGATATGCAATATTTTATTTTTTTCTACTGTGAATAAGGCTGCTATAAACATTTGCATATTTTTTTATGTGACATACATTTTCAGTTCTCTTGGGTATATATCCAGGCATGGAATTTCTGGGTCATATGGTGGTAACTCTATGTTTAACTTTTAGAGGAACTGTGAGAGTATTTCAAAGCAGCTATACCATTTTACATTCCCAATAGCAATATATGAAGGTTCTAATTTCTTCACATCCTCACCAACACTTGTTATGTCTTTTTGATGATAGCCATGTCAGGGTGTGTGAAGTGGTATCTCGTTGTTGTTTCAATTTGCATTTCTCTGATGGTTAATGACATTAAGCATTTTTTCATGAATTTATAGACCATTGTATATCTTCTTCGGAGAAATGTTTATTCAGATATTTTGCCCATTTATAATTGGATTATTTGTCTATTATTGATCTGTAAGAGTTCTTTATATATTCTAGATTACAGGCCCTTTATTATATATATGCTTTGCAAATATCTTCTTCTATTCTGTGGATTGTCTTTTCATTTTCCTGATGGTGTCCTTTGAAGCACAAAAGTCTTTTTAAAAATGTTTTTATGAAGTCTGATTTATCTATTTTTTTTCTTTTGTTGCTTGTGCTATGACTTTGATATCATATATAAGAAGCTACTGCCTAATCCAAGGTCACAAAGGTTTACCCCTAAGAGTTTAATAGCTTTAGCTCTTACATTTCCATTTTGAGTTAATTTTTTTCTATGATATGATATGAGAGATGGGTCCAACTTCATTCTTTTGAATATGAATATTCAGTCATCTCAGCTGCATTTGTTGTAAAGACTATTCTTTCCCCCATTGAATTATCTTAGCAGTGCTGTTGAAAATCAATTAAATGTAAATGTGAAGATTTATTTCTGGGCTCTCCATTATATTCCACTGATCTATATGTCTAGCCTTATGCCAGTACCAAACTCTCTTGATGATTGTAGCTTTGTCTTAAGTTTTGACGTATGGAAGTGTGAGTCCCTAATCTTTTCAAGATTGTTTTTGCTAGTCTGGGTCCCTTGAATGTCCATATGAATTTAGGGTCAATGTGTCAAATTGTGCAAAAAGCTAACTGGAATTTTGATAAGGATTGTGTTTAAGGTGTAGATAAATTTGGGGAATATTGCTACCTTAACAATATGAAGTCTTCTGATCCAAGATGTCGTTCCATTTCTTGAGGTTTTTAATTTCTTTCAGCAAGGTAATGCTACTTTCAGAGTATATTCTTTTGTTATAGGCCTCTGCCCTATGAGTAGAGGCTTTAAGTGGTTTTAAAACAATCATTTTCACCAGCTATGATTGTTTTGCTGGGCAATGGGTCTGCTTTTCATATCATCATTCCATAAGTGCTAGCGTGAGAATAATCTTGAGGTTTATTCTGACTGCATCCATTTCTTCTTTGAATTATATTGCTTTCTTATTACCCTATAAACAATTAATGATCATTTTCTAAATATGGTGATGTGCCATCTGCCTTACAAGCATTGTTTTTCATTTTTTATCCATGATGATCTGGGCATAGAGAATGACTCACTTTGTCCAGAAAACCCCTTTACCTTTTAGTAATTATACCTTTACAATGAACCTTTTTACATGGCTCTTGTTTTCAGTCTTTGAAGGATCCCTCAAGTACCACCGTCTCCTTCATGAATCCTTTTGCATTCTCAGGAGGCAAAAGAAGTATTTCCATCATCTGCCTATATTAGCAATTTGAAATTCTTCCATAGCCCTTATCCCATTAAACTTTGCTCTAGAGTCATTTTATGTATACTTTTCTAATATACTATTCCATGAGCTCTTTGTAGGCACGATTTCTTACCTTTTTATTATTTCACTTCCACAATACTTAGCCCAATTCCTTTCATATAATACGATCTCAAATTTTTGCTGAATCCAAGTGAATGTGTTCTGTGTCAAAGTACTATGCAGCTTTTATTCCCTTAAAGAATTCTAAATATAAAACATTCAAGGGGCTTCCCTGGTGGCACAGTGGTTAAGAATCTGCCTGCAAATGCAGGGGATGCAGGTTCGAGCCCTGGTCCGGGAAGATCCCACATGCCGCGGAGCGCTTAGGCCCGTGAGCCATGGCCGCTGAGCCTGCGCATCCGGAGCCTGTGCTCAGCAACGGGAGAGGCTACAGCAGTGAGAGGCCCGCGTACCTCAAAAAAAAAAAAAATTCAAAATTGATCATGGAGCAATTTAAATTTGATCTCTTTTAATTCTTTTAGTGGACCATTAAAGCGCTATATTTCATCTTCTAATTAAGGGATCTAGCAAAAGGAACAAAGCTGGCCTTTCAGTCTTTACTGTGACTGCAGCAACACCATGGAGTACAGTGTAGATTACACTGATTTACTGCTAAGTAAATGGAGACTTGTGGACTAGTCAACACTGTGTATACTCTGCTCATTGGTCATATTAGGTCACAGTATTGCTTCTATTTGCAATGGCGTCACTGACTTATGGGGAAAATAAAATCTTTTCCTCCTAGGAGCTTCAACAGATCATATTTACTTTATTTTGGTTAAAATAAATACTTATGAAAAAGTAAAATTTCCAAGGAGTGGGTAGCATTAATAAGCACTGATTTGCATTGATTTGATGATTTAGGAGTATGAAAAGTGGTTTGAGAAGTGTTATGAGCATTCATAGTCATTTAGATAGTTTTTTCTAGAGCTTTTTGGAACTGTGAAATTGAAAACAGATGAGGTTTGGACTTGATGGTAAACAGCCCTTAGATTTGCCATGAGACGGCATAGAATCCATTTTCTTCTTCAATACAAAATATAATGGACAATTTGAGTATCATACTTGTGCAATCTTATAGACTTGTTTTCCGATCTGTACATTTTGTTTCTGTGATAAGGCATGATTCATTTCAAATTTATGTTATATTTTGTGATGGCTTTTTAAAAATTCTTGTTTCATATTGGTTTTTTTTTTCCATCTACTAGGATATATATAAACCAGAAAATTATATATATATATAGGACAGAGAATTACAACAGGGCATATAAGTACATATATATATATATATATATATATATATATATATATATATATATATATATACACACACGTACAGAGAAAAATACAAATAAGAGATAATAAAATAAGGAAATTCTTAGGATCTTTCTAATATTATTCTAATGTCATTTTTCTTATTTTAACCTAAATCTGTGCTTGAACAAATTCATCAAATAAGATAGAATACTTCTTTAAGATGGGATCATATATTTTTTTCTACTTTAATGTCTTATGACAAGAATTTTGCACTTACATACCCAGATTGCCTTTCTAAAATTGGTAAATTTTATTAGTGGCATTTAATTAAGTTTTAAAAATGATTAAAACTATGACTTTATAAATAAATTATTTGAAATTTCTCACACCACCTGCTATGTGTGTAATCCATAGATACAAGGCAACAACAAGATGTGTGGGCTCAGGTAAAGCTCAGATTTCAATTTAAACAATTAATAGTTTATTTTCTAAAAGAATTTCTAAATACCTTTAGCATAAATGACACAATACTAATAAATTCTGTTGTTTGTATTTGTATGTATGTATGTATTTACTTATTTTTTACAAAGAACTGGAAGTGATACAACATTGGTGGAGTTGTTCCTCTTTGAACCCCTAGCATCTAATATGAGGGAAATTCTGCTCAGTGCCTCTGTTACCTCCTAATTTCTTAGATTTATTTGACCGAACTTCCTGTTCTTTTTCCTTTTCACTGCCCCATTTGTGTTCTTCTTGAAGGTGAGACCTTTAACAGGATAAACTTTGTACTTGTTCAAAGAGTCTTTAATTCAATTAAAATAAAATTACCCAATTAAAAGTCCTCATCACAAGAAAAAAACTTTTGTAACTATGTATGGTGGTGGATGTTAACTAGACTTTTGGGGATGATCATTTCACAATATATACAAATATCAAATCATTATGTTATGTACTTGAAATTAATATAATGTTATATCAATTATACCTCAATAAAAATTTTTTTAAGTATTGAAAGAAAGAAAGAAAAATCTGGACCTCAGTAGTCTCTATCACCAAGAAACTTTTCTTTTTGTGATACTTTTTGTGTCCCTGGAACTGCCTTTCAGAGTGGCTGATGTCCCTCACCTTGGACAGACCTGGGAAACTGCTGTGGATGCTTTGGTTGCTGGAAAGAGAGAGTATGATGAAGTCTAAAATTGGCTAGATTGTGTCACAGTGATCATGGAATATCCAACTAGCTAAAGAGGTGCCAGAAGAAAAGTTTCCAAATAACCAGCATCTTTCCTTATCTTCCACAGAAAGCTTCCCCCCTTCCTCAGTGCTGAATAGTGTATCTAGAGCAAAATGACCTGCACTCAAGTGCCTGCTTATTAAGAGAAGAGGTAAATATGCACGTTCAGGAGTGAGAATATAGGTATTAAGCATTTAAAAATGAGTTTCAACAATCCCTTTCTTGATCTTTTGCTTAGCAACAAATGGCTTTGACAAAAATCTCTGGGTACACACACATGTGCGCACGCACACACACACACACACACAAAGGGTGGGGGGGTGAGAGCGAGAGAGAGAAGCATTTGTGTTATTGCTTATTTAGCCTTATTTAGAAGACTGTAAGAAGACCATGTTTTTCTCAACCCTCACTGTCCAAAGAACCAGGCTTCAGGTTATCTGCTAAAGAGTTCAGTATTTAATCACAATCAACCATTCAGTTAGTTAAATGTATATTTTGCTCACTAAATGCAAGGGGTTTTAGATACAACTTCTGGGTTGAATGTTAAATTTCCATATTTAAGCTTTCTTCTTCTTCTATCTTGCATTCATTATTCAAAACTTTATCCTCATTTTGTTGCTTATACTTAGAGTTATCCCTATTGCAAATTTC
Organism: Mesoplodon mirus; assembly: GCF_964341445.2. Classification (NCBI taxonomy): domain Eukaryota; kingdom Metazoa; phylum Chordata; class Mammalia; order Artiodactyla; family Ziphiidae; genus Mesoplodon; species Mesoplodon mirus. The sequence goes on along the minus strand of NC_138976.1, from coordinate 90,695,829 downwards.
CTAGACTTTTCTTTCCCACCTCTAACCTACCTACTCCTAATTTTCTTCTTTCTCATTTTCTTTCTATAAATCTGTTTTGCAAAGTTTTTGTCAGAAAGCAAAGTAGATTTTGGAATCCTAGAGGTCTATTTCAAATTTATTATAATTATTATATTACTATTATTTTTACTATAGTTTTTTGAGCTCATGCTATCTGCCAGACACTTTAAAAATATTCTAAATATATTAGTTCATATAATCTCCGTGAGAAAAAAATTATCATCAAAGCAGCGTTCTCATTTTATAATCAATCACTCTCATAAATATAGTTTCTCTGGATCTGTATTCATCAGTTTAGTAAATAAATAGTTCGTGTGTTCATTTTGTACCGTGTAATGTATAAGTTACTGTTGTTAAACAGTGATTAGCCTCATAATCTTTTTCTTAATGAGGATAGCAAATAAGCAAAGAAAAAAACTATAATAGCAGGTAACAAATGCAGTGGTGCAGATATCCTTGTCTTCTCATAAAGATAGGGATGTCGGGGGAATGTTTTAGAGAAGGTAATATACTTTTCTTCTTGAAAGAGGAATTAATCAGATACACAAGGTTGGTGTGGACATGACCATGGAGAGAGTATCCCAGGTGAATGGAAAAGAATGTGAAAGATCTCAGAGACATAAAACCTATGATATTTTCAGGTAATTTAAAGAAAGTCAATGAAAGGAAAATCAGAAAGTACCAGATCTTGAGAGCTGACTAAAGCAGAGTTTCTTTTTAAACCCCCCAGTTTTATTGAGGTATAATTGACCAAAAACATTGTGTAAATTTAAAGTGTACAATGTGATTATCTGATATACACATATATTGTGAAGTGGTTACCACAATAAAGTTAGGTAATGTGTTTCAGAAGTTGTGTAGCCTTAGTTCAAATCCAAGTTCTGCCCACTGTTACCTTTTTGTGCCTCAGGTTTATATCTGTATAATTGAGATAATAATAATATTTTCCTTATAAAGTTATTTAGGGGTTAAATCAGTTAATAGCTGCAAAGATTTTACAGTAGCCTCTATCATGTAACAAATGCTATATGAATGTTGGCTGCTATTATGCTCTGCTAAAGAGACTGAAGGGACAGGTATATATTTAGATTTTTTTTAACAGGATCCCTGAGATGAATGGATAGTGGGATGCATAACTGCCCTCACTGAGACCAGTATGTAGGTTAGAAATGTTACATGAACCAACTAAGATGGTACCTGTGCCTATGGAGCAGAGGGCTTGGCTGTAGTTTGGCCCTGACTCAGGACCTTTATTATATGGAGAAGGAAAATCTGTTCTAAAAAACTGGCTCTACTGTGGTTCTGCTTACAGAAATAGGAAAAAAAAGTAGGAAGAGGTTTTTCATTTGAACACTTTGTCTTTAGTTGCCTATCATGCATAGTAACGGAGGTATCTGGTAAGTGGTTGAAAATGTATGTCTGGAGCTTACATTTAGATTTGTAAAAGAGTCATCATGAGAAAAATTGGTAAATTTTTGAAGTATAGTTAGAAAAATTATGAATCATAAGTACATAGCTCAATGAATTTTCACAAACTAAAACACCCATATCATCACTATATTTTAATCTGAAGATAACTCACTTGAGCACATGAAACATATATTCTAGTCTGAGAGTGGCATTTTAGTATAAGAAACAGACCATAAACTAAATGAACTTCAAAATAATTGGAGTTATTGTGTTTATAAAACATTAGCAACGATATACGGAGTTTAGAGAAACCCTTATTAAAATGCCATTTTCTTTCTCTTATACTTCCTTTCACCCCCAAAATTTCTCAGCTATCTATTCCAAACTCTTCAGTAGAACCCCAACCCTCTCTATAGTTCTTTTTTTTTTTTTTTTTTTTTTTTTGCGGTACATGGGCCTCTCCCTCTAGTGGCCTCTCCCGTTGCGGAGCACAGGCTCTGGACGTGCAGGCTCAGCGGCCATGGCTCACGGGCCCAGCCGCTCCGCGGCATGTGGTATCTTCCCGGACGGGGGCACGAACCCGTGTCCCCTGCATTGGCAGGTGGACGCTGAACCACTGCGCCACCAAGGAAGCCCAACAATATTTCTTTTATATGTACATTTAAAAAGCTTTGAGAAGGAAGCTCTGGAAAACATCAGAAGTAGACATTGCAGCAGGAAAAACAAGCAAGGGACATCTGGAGAGGAGTCATAGAAACCAAAGGAGGAAGAAATTCCAGAGAAATGGAGGGTGGCAATCAGTATAGTAGGTTTCAGAAGTAATGTAGGATGGTTTCCAAAAATTTTCAATTGGCTTTGACAAATTGGAAGTTTTTGGTGATTTTAGTAATTGCTTCTAGTGGAGTGACTAGAGAAGCTAAATTCCAGTGGGTTGGGAAGTGCATGGGGATTAAAAAGTAGAGGTAGAGGGGCTTCCCTGGTGGCGCAGTGGTTGAGAATCTGCCTGCCAATGCAGGGGACACAGGTTCGAGCCCTGGTCTGGGAAGATCCCACGTGCTGCGGAGCAACTGGGCCCGTGAGCCACAACTACTGAGCCTGCACATCTGGAGCCTGTGCTCCACAGCAAGAGAGGCCGCGACAGTGAGAGCCCCGCGCACCGCAATGAAGAATGGCCCCTGCTTGCCACAACTAGAGAAAGCCCTCGCACAGAAACGAAGATCCAACACAGCTAAAAATCAATCAATCAATAAATTTATTTAAAAAAAAGAAACAAAAAAACGTAGAGGTAGAGAATTTAGATGACGTTTCAAAAGAACTGAAGTATGAGGGACATGAAAGGAATCGTAAGATTTCTGGCAGGGTGAGGGAGATGCAGAATAGATGGAGAGTTGCTTTTGAAGATTTGAGTGGCTTAAATGAATATTTTCTTAAATTCTGAAGAGGAAAGAACCAGTAGAAAGGAAGAAGATATGATATATAAATCAGATGAATTACGATGATTGAAGAAATGAAAGCATATGGAGTCCAGAACACAGATGGAAGGATTGTCACAGTCGTGAGGAAGAATACTTCCTTTAGTGGGACAGGTAAGAGAAGTGGATATGACTGTAGATACATTACAGAGGGATCAGGGAGGTGAGCTATGCTTTGCTGAAAAGGCAGTGTTTCTTGCTGAAACACTTGAAATCAGGTATGTTGCTTCCATGAGAAGTGATTCAAGTCCGCTTTCTGACCCTTTCCTAATCCCTCACATAACACGTCTGGAGGGAGAAGGATAGTTTATGAATTGGTTAGAATGAATGTCTTGTTTACTTTTGGAATTGGATGTGTTAAATTTTAGTTTATCATAGTGGTTCTTTCTCTTTTACTCAAATGGCTGGAACATTAAGCAAACCAATGACCTACTCTGTTAGATAGTCCTTTTTTTTCTTCTTCTAACTCTTCTTGCCACTCAAATAGGAGACAGAAAGTAAGGAGGATTGAGTTTGGATGCATGCCATGTCATCTACATTCCTGCTTACCTGTTTTCCCCTGGTACCTTCCTCTGCCTAATTCCTGTTGGTAGGACCTGGTGAACTTCTCCCTTCTTCAAAGAGATTGCTAACCCCACATCTGAATCATGACCAGTGTTATATTTATGTGTCTCATAATAGCCCATTTTTTATGTCAAACAACTGTTGATATTTATAATTGCATGTTTTTGGTATTGTTTAAATGTTGCTTTCCCATAAGACTGTAAGCTTTGGAAAGGTAGGTACAAAGTATATTATAACTTTACGTTCCCATTGTTCCTTTTACAATGATCTGTTTAGAGCACCTCCCGGCCAAGGAACCATATGTCTGTGGTCCACAGCAGGATTAAGGTAATCTTGATTCTATGAACAAGCACTGAAGTGTCACTATAGCTTGTATACTAGTTGGAGGTAAAGGCAATTGATTATTAATGATCTGGCTGACATAATGGAAAACATACTCATTAAATTTTAAGAGGACACTGGCAATGTATTATTGGGAATTTTAAATGGTCCAGTGTCATTTGTTTCTTTTTTGTATTCTCACTTGATTTACTGTTTCTTAGTTAAAAAGAATGCAAACACCTGATTACAGACAGCCTAACCAGCTAAACACCAGACCAAACAGGAAAAGAAATGAGAAACAGATTAAAATTAATTTTTGATGTCCAACACATCATTAGTCAGTAGGCACATAAGCAAGTGATAATTTTCTTAGTTAATTCAGGAGTGCTAGACCAAAGAAGTTAAGAAAAAGCCCTTTAACTGTTGTGTGTTTCTGTTTTTAAAACTTTCAGAGCAGTGCAAGTAAACCTCAAAAGTGACAGGTAACTTGGTTCAGAGGCATAAGCCCTGCTGGAATTAAGCCTAAAGTTACTGTTAATCTTAAAATAAAATTGTATTATATGTGTGTTTAAAGTGCTTCCCCTTTATGAATACGGAATAACTCAGAAGGCAAGGCAAGGCAAGGCTTATTTAAATAAAGCATAAAAATAATTCCAAGCATACAATGATTGTTTCTGACCTCTGAGTTTCTATAGGATGATAGCAGCTTCTTAAATCCTAATCTTTCCACACATGCTCTAGAACCCATAGAGATCAACAAGGAAAGAAAATAAAACCATGAGAAACTTATGCCAAAAGCATAGAAGTCAGAGAATACTACAACTTGGATTTATGTCTAATAGGAAGACATCTGAAACCAGCAAAACTCGTTTTGCAGCCCAGGCTGAAGGGGAGATTCAGATGAGACTGCTGAAAATCACGAGCATGCAGCAGGATAAAACCGGTGCCAGAACGCAGGTAAATTTCTCCTAGAAAAATGAGGTCTTACCCTGAGTGGAAAAATACCAAAAACAAGTAAGAGACGAGAAGAATCAGAAAACACTGGGTACTAAGAATCCAAAGGAAGGAACATAAAAGTGTGGGACCAGAGGTAACAGTCATAGAAAGGCACTGCTTCTGGGAGAAAGGGAGCAACTTGGAAGGGATGAGCATCCCCTGGACTTTTGAAAATGAAGAGAAAGAAAAAAGTATATGGAGGAGATTAGAGGTCCTACAGAAACAAAATAATGCATAATCAGAATATATAACCCTCTTTTCATTGTGTCATTCATTAAAGAAACTGTACTTCACTATAGCAATTCTATTCTAACTCTAGAAAATAATTAGGAAGAAAAAGAGAGAGTTATACATGATTACAGGGTTTTGACATTTTGACCTGCCAGTAGCAAAGAGCATAAATCATACTGAGATCTTGGTTTCTAAAAATCATTCCTTGCTGAAAGGAACAAGGATTCCTTGGAGATATGGCCTGTTGCAGGAAAGGTCAGAGAAAGTACAAGGTAAACCAGAAAGCCAGGAAGTGCTCAAACACAGATGAGACCATATGCAAAAGTTTCAGTAGTTGACTTGAAGTTGGGCCCAGTGAATACATTTGGTACTGTGTGAGCATTACAGACAATAATGCTGGTAGTACATTAAACAATAATAAATACCTATGAATAAGAGTACAGAAAATTTCATAATTATTTTGGAAAGAGAGGAGACGGATAGAAAAGATAGGAAATGATCTCTTAAATATACGATTTAAGATCATACCAAATGATCTCAGCAAGTAAATGTAAAAAGAATTTCAGAATTAGAAACTCACTGTTTTGTAACTCCTGATGTCATAATATTTTCAGTTAAGGGTCAATGGCTGAAACCATATGGTAAAGAAATGTGGAGAACAGGGTCTTTACAACCCCTTAAATTACGAATTAATTACAAATGGAAAATATGTCTTTACAACAGAGAAATCAGTGGCCCTCTCATAAATCACTAATGTTATGACCTGGCATTAATGAAATGCAGAGAAAGTTACACAATATTACCTACGTGGTGTCCTTGCCAGAAATATTTTATCTGAATTTAAACATGGGAACACACTCTGATGAATCCTGAAAGTATAACATACTGAAGAACAACTGGCCTTGACTCTGCAAATGATTCAATGTAATTAGAAGTACAGGACAGTAGATCAACTCTTCCAGATCATGGAAGATTTCCAGGTCATAGCAAAATAAGATGGTTGATGGCTGAATTAGATTGAATCATGGGGAAAGCCAGCAGTAAAAAGTACATTTTGGGGAAAATAAGAAAAGTTTTAGTGTTGTATGGGAGGAAAACTAATTTTCCCTTTACCCTTCTAGATTCTTGGCTAAGATGCTATAAGGGTAGCAAAACTTTCCTTCTATCCTTCTAAGTTCTTTGGCTGGTCTAATAATCAAATAGACATAAAACAGATTAACAGGAGAAAGACAAATCTAATTTCGTATGTAAGAGAGTCCCATAAAATATGAGACCCACAAGGCAGCCAGGTAATTGAAGCTTATATAACATCCGGAGCTGAGGAAAGGGGTAGGGGTCTGGGGATACAAAAGGAAGGAAGGCATTCACAGGAATGCAGAGGAGATGTTTAGAAAACAATGGTTATCCTATTATGCAGGTAAGTTTCTTAGGTAAAAAAGTTATCTCTGGTAATAGCTCTCTTCCTGTATAGGCTCCCTTTCCAATGTAAATTTAGGAACTTGAGGTAGAGGTAAAGAGCTTTTCCTGAATCTGTTGTGTTTTGATTGTTTATAGCTCAAAATAATCCTCCTGCCAAAGTAGCATATTTTGGGGTGGCAAATGTTGCTCCCCTTAAGTTCCACCTTTGAAACTTCAAATAAGTTTCACAACCCAGACGCTAAGTTGATAGATTGCTGCCTATCTCGTTGACCCAGTCTCAGTCTTGAGAATAGGTCAGTTGAGTTAACAGTTGTGTTTCATTTCAGGAGGTGGATGATGCAGGTGGGCTCCCAAAGTTAGACTTGTATTGCATAAACAAGGAAACAGATATTTAATCAGAGGATTTCCATGGAATAGAGAGTTTCTATGGAAGAAAAAGAAAAACGAAGTTTAATGGTTGGAGCAAATTATGAACCCAGTGTCTGAGTCCTGAGAGCTGCCAGTCAAGAAGACCTCTGGATATCAGGCTTGAAACATGTTCAGATGGAGAGAGGGCAGACAGTGGGAATCTGATGGATTTTCCTGGTTTGCAGTTTGAATGTCTCTGATGAGGGCACTGGGTGTACCAGTCTGAGTGGCCCATGCAGTAACAGGCACAAAGGAGATTGTCTAAACCAGCTATTGTGGTGATTTCTCTGAAGTTTATATCAAGTCATTCACATTCTGTTTGCAGGGGTGCAGGAGAAAGCTTTCATTCTCCCATCTAAGGATGGGAGAAAATCAGAAATATTAGCTTGGAGAGTTGTAGCCAGGTATTTGAGGGAACTGAAGGTATTAAAGATGCAGTCCACTTTACAGGCAAATACTAAATCCTCAAAGACAAGAAACAGCCCTAGAATCTAATATCCACAAGGGTGTGTTGCTGAAACATACTTTTTCTCTCTAAAAAATTTCTACACCCTCATTTTTACAAAGAAACCAAAATAAGACTAATTTGTTTGCAAAGTAAGTCTAATTTCAATACAACTCGTCCTGATTTTGTACAGAAGTGCAGCAAGAATAGTGATTGACCACATAAGCTCTTTTAAACATGCTTTGCCGGAATTTTTCATAAGGAATCTCAGATTGAACTTTTGAACTTTCTTTTTCTGGCTGTGCCCTGCAGCTTGTGGGATCTTAGTATGCCAACTGGGGATCGAACCTGCACCCTCAGCAGTGAAAGCACGGAGGCTTAACTACTGGACCGCCAGGGAATTCCCCAGATTGAACTTGTAAAAGCCTCTCGAGGGTAGGAAGCCAAACCAAAGACTTGCTATCTGACTTCACTTGCAATACCTATAGATATAGGTGAATTCTTCTCTTCTCGAGGTTCCCCAATTATCCTGAGATTACTGCACCTGTCAAGAAGTTCATTACTCACCTGATTAGGCTGTTGGGAACCCTGTAAGCAAGGTTCCAGGGTGTCTTTTCAAGGGTTTTTATTGGCTCCATAAAGTCACCCTTAATTTCTTAAAGTTGTCTGGTCATATTTGATTCTATGTACATTATTCTTAAATATGACATTCCAGTCAAAACCTTGGTTAATATAATCAGTTTCCAATTGTGTCCTGTTACAAGAAAAGCAGATATCTATTGCACTTATGCAGATAACTAACTGTATTGCCATGAGATGAATACTCAAGAGTTTCCAAAATCTGGAGGGTCAGGTAGGGAGAAAAAGTAAATATTTCATCTTTGTTTACAAAGGTGTATCTTACCCAATTGCTGCTAGCTTAAGAGAAAAAGTTTTCTTTTTTTTTTAACATCTTTATTGGAGTATAATTGCTTTACAATGTTGTGTTAGTTTCTGCTTTATAACAAAGTGAATCAGTTATACATATACATATGTTCCCATATCTCTTCCCTCTTGCATCTCCCTCACTCCCACCCTCCCTAGCCCACCCCTCTAGGTGGTCACAAAGCACTGAGCTGATCTCCCTGTGCTATGCAGCTACTTCCCACTAGCTATCTATTTTACGTTTGGTAGTGTATATGTGTCCATGCCAATCTGTCATTTTGTCACAGCTTACCCTTCTCCCTCCCCGTGTCCTCAAGCCCATTCTCTAGTAGGTGTCTTTATTCCTGTCTTACCCTTAGGTTCTTCATGACTTTTTTTCCTTAGATTCCATATATATGTGTTAGCATACAGTATCTGTTTTTCTCTTTCTGACTTACTTCACTCTGTATGACAGACTCTAAGTCCATCCACCTCACTACAAATAACTCAATGTCGTTTCTTTTTATGGCTGAGTAATATTCCATTGAATTGCACTTTATTTTTGACTTGGCCCCCAAATTAGTCACACAATTACACAGTGTTTAACAGTTAATCCTTCTTGGATTTATCTACATGTATATCACTTTCTTTGCTCAGTATTGTTCTTTAATCCCACTTCTTCACGGTGAGTTTAATTCCCTTCCGTAAGAAGCCTGTTCCTTGGAAGTTTTACTATCGAGGGTCTATAGGTAGAAATTTCTGTCTTTGAAAATGTCATCTCTTTCATTTTTTAATATAGGTAGTTAAACGTTATATTCTAGGTTAAGAGTGATTTTTCCGTTAGTACTTTAAGGATAGTGCTTTCAGTTATCTTCTGGCATCTATTGTTACTGATGAGAAGATTGCTACTAGTCTAATTGCTCTTTTTATTTGATATTCTTTCTTTCTTCCAAATTGTTTTTTAGACTTTCCTCTTTGCCATTATGTGATGTGGTTTACCAGCTGTTTTTTAGCCTTGGTTCCCCAGAAAGCAGAGCCTCAGGCCAAGAGTTTATGTGCTATTATTTAATTAGAGAGTACAATGCAAGTGAACCGGATTGCAGGGCAAAAGCAGTGAAGCAGGGAAGGCTGGCGATTCAATATGAGAATGCATGATCAAGCTGGGATTTGACCTCTGGAAGTTCTGTAAACTGGATCTCAAAATTATGGGGAGGGAATGTGAAGAAAGGAGAAAGAATTCATCCATGGGTTTAGCCTGTGGGAGAACTGAAAGGGTTGCTTTAGGAATATTCTCACCTGCTGGAGTAAGGAGAGAGGTGGAGGATAGATTTGTTGGAATCATGAACACAGTGAGACACTGTCAGATTGTATATATAAGTAGTCTGCCAGTGTTGCACATTCTTCTAATGTAGAACAAAGGAAGGATCAGGCTGAGGTGAGGTATACGATACAGGATATAGTCATATATTTGTTTTCATTTCTTTTACTGGTGACTCCATGCACTTCTTTTATCTGAGGATTTATTTCTAACTTAATCTCTGAGAAGTACTATTTCTTCAAATACTTGTTAAATTCACTCTAATCTCACCTTCTAAAAATATTATTAGATGAATGTGGGTCTTCCATTTTATCCTTTATTCCTTTATCATTCACATTTTCATTTAATCTCATCATTTTTTCTGGCTTATTTTCAACTTATAAAATTCAAATTCAGTTTTATCAAATATGTTATTTAAACTTTCTATGGAGTTTTGAACTCCAATGAACATACTTTTTCTGCCTTTTTCTGCATCAATTGAGATGATCATCTGGTTTTTCTGTCCTCCATTCTGTTAATGTGGTGTATCACAATGCTTGATTTTCGTATGTTGAACCATCCTTGCGTTTTACAAATAAATCCCACTTGGCCATGATGTATAATCCTTTTAATATGGTGTTCAGTTCATTTTTCTAGTTGGATTATAGCTTATCTTTGAAGGTTCCAGCTTATCCTTGATCTCCTAACTTCAAATCATCTCTCATTCCTGACTGCCAGCCCTACTGACTTCAGGACTTGCACCAAGAGGCAGGGCAGTGGATTTACATAGACTGCTTAACCAAGCCCCACTATCATGTAAGGTTTAATCTCTATAATAAAGTCCTTCTAGTGGTTCTACTTCTCCAATCAAACCTTAATATAGAGTTTATCGAATGTCATTTGATATTGTGATCAAGGAAAAATGGAGAAAGCCAAGGTATAAAGTACAGGAACAGAAAGAAAAAAAAATACAAAGGGAAATATATTAAATTTAGGATGATGCACTGAACATAAATATGCTGTAAAAATCTAAAAACTGGATGCAATTGATTATTTCCTAGTAAAATACATATCACCAGAATTGATTCAAGAAGTGTGTGAAAAACAAAAGAGAACCCTTAGAAGACCTTCATTGCTACTTTTGGTGAATTTGTCCACATTTCCATCTGGTTTGGTTTGGAGATCCCACCTCCATATTCTCGTGCTGGGCATGTGACCAAGACCTGGCCAGTTAGAATTCCCTTCAGGTTTTAACAGAAATCCCAAGCTGAGTCAGTCTTTTGTATAAAGGCTTTCTCGTTGCCTGGGTTCAGTAAATTGGTACTATATAAAAATAGAGTTGCTTTTGTTCATTTTTCTTGCCACCCCTTGGAGAAAGCTTTCCCCAAAATAATACAAAACAAAACAAAACAAAACAAACTGCAGAAGGAAGGATATCCAAGTCAGAGAAACATTTTCTATTTATATCCTTTGGGCCCCCACACTTACCTGAAAGTGTCTGAAAGTATCAGCACTTTCAAACTTTGGTGTATTGTGAGTCAGTAAATTCCTTTTTAGCCTTTAAACTAATTTGTAAGGGTTCTCTAAAATTACAATTTATAATTAATACAATGACCATGGCAGCAATTGCATAAGATTTCAAGAAGCTAATTTTCTTGCAAAAATGAAGTTATGGGTATATACTCTTTCAAGTTCAAATACTCTGAAACTCTTTCCCTGTTGCTGAATTTTAAAATTCCTTTATATTGGATTTCAAAATACAAAAGAAAAGAGGCTCTGGTTCAAGATGTTTGTGAATGTAAGCATACGTAGCCATTACCTTTGCCTCTCAAGAAACTATCATAATGTGAAATCTGAAAGAAAGGGAAGCCCTCTACTATAATATGCAAGGAGAGGGCTTCAGCTTCTGAGGTATATATGTGCCCAGTAGAACTCCTGAGTAAATCAGGATGGCAAGAGGGAGAAGTAGACTGAAAGTCTATGTGGGGCAGAGTTACTTCACCTACACCTTTTTCTCCCAAGCAAAAAGCCCGACAGAAAAGCATTTAAACACCCTCTTACCAATTCTTTCTTTTAAAAAGGAGCCTTTAAAAAAGATATGTAAAGACTGTTTCCAAGTGATCTATAATGGCCAGTATGTTTGTTACAGTTCCTGCCAAAGACTTATTCTTTCAACATTTGTAGGTTTTTAGAATAGTGGCAGGTCTCCATCTGTGCATGGTAAAACTAAGCCTTTCAGGTTCTGTCCTAGTCCATGAATTATTCCTATTTCTCCCAGGATTTATTTTTTCTATTTTTAATATTTATCTTATTCTCTCTTACGTCATGCCTATCTCAAATATCTCAACAAATATTTATGGAACATCTACTTTGGGCAAGGCAGTGTTTTGGGTGCTATGACTATTGTAGTGAAAATTACAAAACCCTTGCTTTCCTAGTAGTTTACATTCTTCTTAACATCTAGAGATATTTTGTTTTCTCTTCATATTTACGAATGAAGACCGTGAGCTCTGTGTTTATGATTATCTTTACACCTCTCATTTTTCTGTCTTGATTATCTTTGCTATCTTCTTTATGTCTGTCTACTTTATAATTGCTCCTGTTCCAAAGGATTCCATCCATCTCCCTCCACTACTACCATGGAACATACTTTCACAGGCAATACTCATACTTCTTTGACTTCAGTCTGGCATCTTTATCCTAATTTTAGAAGCATACTTGATATTCCGTGATAGCGAGATGAACATTGCCACTAAAATATCACTCTGACATCTCAAATCTCAGAGATTCCAGCTGAATTGTCATCTATTCCTCTACTATGACAGACAAGTTATATTGCATTTCTTATATCAGTGGAACTTCTCACCATCTACTCAGTCACCTAAACCAGAAACTTAAGGTCATCTTTAAATTATCCAAGCAGCCACCAAATTTTATTGTGCTTCTTTAATACTACTTGAATCTATATGCATCCATATCTCAACTGTCTCACCATTATATCAGGACTTTATACTTTTTTCTTCCAGTTAATGCCATAACTCCGTAAGTGGGACAATCTAAATTTTGACAATCTGTTCATATCCCTGCTAGTATGACCATTCTAAAAATTGAAAAATTTTATTCCTATTAGAAAAATCGTGTTGACTGTGCATTGCTTAGAAGATCTAGTTCAACTCTTCAGCCTGATACACAATACCACTTGTTGCCTCTTTGGCCTCATCTCTTCATTTCTTGCTAATGTACTTACATCTCTTCCTCTTCTACCCCAGAGCATGATGATTCATACTTACTGTTTACTGAGCCCTAAATTTTCAATGCATCTTTACTGTTGCATGCAGTGTTTATTTTGCTTAGAATAAAATTAATGACTTCATTTCATTGGCTAATTGCTACTAGTCCTGTAAGATACAGCTCAGATATAACCCAACTTTAAGGAGGTTTGAATTATTAGTGTAGATTTCTCCTCCTAGATCATTCCATTTTATCCTATATCTGAATCTGTGTCAGGGCATCCCTGACATAGAGTGTTACTGTATGTTTATTCATCTGCCTTCTTTAAAATGTAATACATTTCTTCATGATAAGTGCTGTACTTCGTAACTATAACCCTAGCACCCAGCAGCGGGCATGGCACATTCTTGGTCAGCGTTGAATGCCTGAAATAGTGATTTAGAAAAGGGTTGGCAGATATTATACCTTAATAGGCAAGAAACCCTATACAAATATGTTAAGTAAGTGAGAGAGATCTAGGTTGAAATACATCAAATCCAGGATGGTAGGTAACAGTATTAAAATAGGTTTTCTTTGGAGAATAAAGGGTGAAAAATAAGTCTGGGATGCTCACGGTGGCCAAAAATTCTGAAGCAGTGTGTGTGTGTGTGTGTGTGTGTGTGTGTGTGTGTGTGCCAGTAACTGTTCTAGTTTTTAGAAATGTAGTAGTAATTTAAAAAAAAAGAAAGATCTTTTGGAGCTTCTATTTTGGGATAGGAATGGGGAAGAAAACAAGCACAAGATAAATAAAAAATGTTTTAGATAGTCACAAGTGATACTAAAGAAAAAAAAATACACTTCCAGAATAGAAGATGACAAGGCCAGGGGTGGTAGATAACTGTGTTGTGACTAGTGATGTGAGAATGGAGAACCCAGAGCCCAGAGTTGGCTTATAATTAGTGTCTGTCCTCTACGAATGGTGGATGAGAGAAAAAGGATTTTCCCCAACATGCTTTTCCAAATCCCCACATTTTTGCAGTGATGTTAAAGATGCTGGCTTGATGATTTAAAATGGAGAGTTTTGAATATCACACAAAGGAGAGCCTCTTATTTCATAGTGAAAAAGCCTGAGTTAAGATGGTAAAGAATTTTCAAATCTTAAATGAAGTCACAGAAAAGAAATGCAGTTCAGATTTCCATTCGAAATTCTCATACCAGGAAACTTCTCATTGAAGGGAGTATACATTCACCTCTCAAATAATGAAAAGACATGAAATGTTTGGTTAATTGTAGTAAAGAAGATACTGAAGATCTCAAAGTATTGTATATGGATAACAAGTAATATTACTTAACAGAAACGTCACATTTCTTTGTGAACTTTCCAGTACATGCAGTGTTTTGATGTTCATGTTGTTCGATGCTCAGGCTTGTTTGCATTAACAAAAGAATCTTTATACTTAATTCTTCATGGAATATTGAGAGTACAACTTATTTTCATGGTTAGCCAAAAAAGATAGACTTTATATTGCTATCAAAAACTTATCCACAGGCTATAACTACTTTCAAAAAGAATTTGTTATTCAGACAAGGGTTTTTTTTGGAATTAGGCCAAAATAAACAAATGTTTTAAAAACTACCAAGAAAATACAGAGAAAATTCTTAAGATGGAAATATTTATGCTCACAACCACAGTGATGCTGTGTATTTAAACTGATATACTGTAATGTAAAAAACGTATCAGGTTGAGCTCAGAAGCTTCAGGTACAAATCTTCTCCATTTCTGATTTGTCAGGGCAGACAGAGAGGAATATGATTTGGAAGAGCAATATAATACTCAGCAATCGCTTTGAGAGAAAAATAAGTGGCTCTATAGTTTCAAAGTCAGAGTGTTAAATTGGGTTTATGATATAAGCAGCATACACTGGTAGAATGAGATAGGGTGATGTGAAGTAAAGTTAGAGTGATACGATATTGGTGGTTGTTCAAACAGGAAGGATACTGTCTTCTAGCAGCTTCAGTAGCAGGAATTAGGGATTCCATTTTTGGGAAAAATGGTAGAATATAATGTCATAGTGGGCCTAGAACCAAGACATTAAGCCATTTACTTGTCTAGGACTCATTATAATCATTTTCTAGGTACAGGATGGATCCTAGATGAGAAGTTGTATTAGTTGTCTGTTGCTGCATAAGAAATTAGTACAAATGTAATGGCTTAAAACAGCATCCCTTTATTAGCTCACAGTGCTATAGGTTGGGATACTGGCATGGAGTGACTAGGTTCTGTGTTCAAGGTCTTAAAGGTCTGAAATCAGCATTTTTAAACCCTTGTCAGATAATTCTAACATCTAATTCATCTCTGTTGGCATCATCTGTCACATCTTATTCAAGCTGTCATGTATCTGGTTCTTGGTATAAGTAGTGATATTTTATTGTCTTTTGGACATTTTGGCTATTATGTTAGGATACTTTGGTCCCTATTTAAAGTGTTTTGTTTTTTTTAATTTTTAGCAGGCATTCACTCTTAATAGGTTTGGCACACATTTCCTGTACTTTTATGGATGGTGGTTCCATGATAACCTAATTTTCTGACCCTTTGTGGTACTCTTATGGTCTGTTTCTCTTGTGCAGGTGGGGTTACCTCTGGTCCCTTCTCATGCTGCTTATGGGGTCTGAAGTAGCTTCCCCAGGATACGGCACTTGGTGCTTCTGGTGAGGGAAGGGAATCTCTGGAACACGTGATGAAGAGTCCTTCCTGGGCCAGGCACTTGTGACAGGGTCTCCCTGGACTGTAAGGAGTGGAGGGTGCTTACCAGGTTGAGAGCTTTCTGTGGAGGGATCTCCGTTGCCGGTACCAGCAAGTTGCCTGATGTTTCTGGGGAGGGGAGAGGAGCCTCAGGCCCATCTGAGGAGAGCATTGTCCAGGTGGGAGCTTTTTGTGGTAGGAGCACTTTTGCTGGGACCCTTAGCCACTGATGTGTCTGGGTGGTGAAGGGGGATCTCAGGCCCAGTGGGGAAGGAAAGCACTTTCCCTGGTCACTTAGTGTCATCAGGGCTTCCAATTGTTCGTCGTTGCAGGTTCTGCAAGGCTCGCCTGGTGTTTGGGGGATTCCCATTTGATGTGATGGAGGAAGAGCCTCTTTGAGCCACTTCCTGTTACTAAATTGGGAGTTAGGAAATGCTGGGCCTGGATCACATTTTTTTGTTGGTAGAGGGTCATAAGGTGCCCTGCCATGAGGCTGTTCATCCATTCTGAGGGTCCCTAGGCAATTCACCTTCTCTAGACCTTTCAGAGATCTCCTTTGGTTGTCTCATATTATTTCCAGGATATATAGTTGTGCATATAAAGGGGGAGCAGGGAGAGGGGAGTATAAACCATCTTATCTGGATTAGAAGTCCTCTCTGTGCCTTTTAAGTGCCCACCTGATTAGGTCAGGCTCACTCTGGATAATCTCCCAATCAACTGTGCTATATATCATAATCTAATAATGGGAATGATATTCCATCACATTCACAGGTCTCATACTCAAGGGGAGGGGCTCCTACAAAGATCATTGGGCATCATCTTAGAATTCTGTCGACCACAGAAGGTGCATGTGAATGTACTGAAGCATTAATTAAGCAATTATCATCCTTTGGAAGGTTTTAATCTGTTAGGATAGTATGAAAGCCAAGTACTGTTATAATTATTCTACTCACTTTAAGTGAAGTATATCAGATATCAAAAATACTTCCTAAAAATCAGACTATTCAAACAACTTTCAGAAGTTAATGTAAATTTCAGAGGTTTGAGCCAAGCCTTCATTTCTGGCCATGCAGATATCTTCTGTGTGAAAAATATGCTACCTCAAAGATGTTTTCAAAAACTTCACCACCACTCCCCATTTATATTTTGTAGTTATGTGCAAATACTGTGGCTGCCAGCAATTCACAGGGAAAAGAAAGGTCAGTGATGTTGCTGACTTTAACTTTTTAGAGAAGGTGTATACTTAACACTGCCTACATTTGTATAGGTTGCACATTGCACAAAATTTCTGATTATTGCTTTAGGTTATAATACAATGTACTCTCACCTATACCAGGATTGAAAAATTTAAGCAAAATTTTCTGGACTGGCCAATACAACCCCCCAAAAATAGCCTTCAGGCTGAATTAGGAGAAAAATCCTTCACTATGTTTAGGTTGGAAGGAAGCATGACCTAAATTTTGATTTCAAATACTCGGGGTTTTGGGTGATGGTTTTACTGGGGACAATTAGAATTGAACTATGTAGACATGTTTCTTGAAGCCAAGTTTTACCTTTAAGGCTTTCATATTGCAGCTTGTGAGGCTCCAAGTAGCAATTGGCTACTTTGGGTCATTCACACAAGGATTCAGAGTCATATATAAACCATAAAACCCTTTATAAGAAATCAGAATCTGTTTTAAAAATTAATTATATGAACTAAACATATATAGAAAGAAATTGAAGCTTGAATATATTGAAGAAGCAAAAATTAAAGACATACCTATAACTGCCCTTTATCCTTAGTTGTTTACAATCACAGCAAATCAAAGTGTGACATGTTTAAGAGAAAGGTAATTAAGTTCTAAGGCTTTGTCATCTTATCACTTAAAAATACAAGATCTGAGTAAATGAAAGGAAAATAGAGAGGGTTCTTAAAGAGCTGAGTCATAGAGTGGAATAGAGAACAAGTGGAAGCGGAAGAGGCAAGAAAGCATACACAGGCTGGGTTTGAAGAGAGTTGGGAATGCTGGTTGTGGTAGATGGTCTCTGATTTGCTTACCGGATCTACTCGCCATCCTTCTTAACCCTGCTTCGTGATTCCAGGAGGCTGATCTTTATCAGCTTCATGGACCAGTCTCTCTGTGTCTTCAGGTTGGGTTTGGTTAATATGAACTACTGATAAGTGATTAGAAGTCAGGAGGAAAGAAGGCAAGGGTATTTATTTCCATGATCTGCCCCCTTCCAAACTTTAGGTTGGCAGTGGATGCCATTTTCTAAGGTTACATCTCTTGTTGGGTGGGCTTCTCCTATAACTCGAAGACATTCTGGGTTGCAGGAACTGCTGTCTCTCTATGCCCCTTCAAACCTAGTGGTTATAATACTGGCTTCTCACAGCTGCTAGCCTCAGGGTACTTCATCATCTCTTGGTTTCCCTTCATTCTTTACACACTTTAGTCTCTTCATTAAATGCTATTCCATCACTCTTTTAAAGTGTGCCATCAGTTTTTAGCTAGAACTGACTGATACATTGGTAGTGGGGAATAGGAGAAACGTTAAGGTAGTGTTAGGGAGGTGGGATAAACTGCTGTGGAGAGAGATAGGAAGAGAAGGGTTTCAATGCTTTTTATGGCATTCTAAGAATGTAACATGACTTCTTTATGAGAATGACTCTAATGTAGTCTTAAATGGCTTCTTAATTATTGATAATTGGTTGGGTTTCTGTTTCTTTGCATGCACAACCAGGATTGAACAGGGCTAAGAGATGTCTGGGATTTACATGACGAGATAATACTACTAGGATCTATCTAGATTCATTATATCATATTAAGACATGTCTCCCATGGAATCAGGAACATCCCAACCCAGTGCACATGCTAAGTTTTTATTGAAATTCAGTGAACTGCTATGGTGTGAAATTAATTTTTATTGTCAGTCCCCTGCGTCGGCAGGCCGACTCTCAAGCCCTGCGCCACCAGGGAAGCCCTATAACACTTTATATAGCTGAGAATTCATCGATCAGGATTTTCACTCTCATTGGAATCCACTACTTGCCTACGACAAATCGGACACGTAGAGTTCTCAGACAGCCAGCGATCAATGCAGTGAATGTGATATTCATGGGAGCAAGGTAGTATGCGAAGCTTGCTGTTTTCTGTGTACTCTGTAAGGCAAATGCTACAGGCTTTTAGTGCATCATTTTCACCAAAAGATCTTACAGCCAAGCTGTCAATCTGTGCTTTGGTGAGTCCTGTAGTTTGCAGATTATGGGAGGACCCAGAGTCACTTTCATCAGATATTATTAGGCTAATTCGTATGCCCCCTTGGCTGGTCTCTGATGATAAGTTTGTTTCTTCAATGCCTTCAAACATCAGTGATCTAATTCCTGAATTTTCATCACTTGAGCTGGAACCAGAAATAGGACTAGAACTGGAACTAGACGTACAATTGGGGCTTGAATGACAACTCAGTGTGGAACTTGAATGGGTATCATAGCTAGCATTTGAATCAGAACCAAATGTACCACTACGACTACCATTAGGTGACTCTAGCCATTCCATGTCTTGACTTGGAGGTGAGACACTATGCTCTAAATTACTGTCACTGTCCATAAGGTTATTTGAGTTACTAAATTCTGTCATTGTCTGCCTTAACGTGCTCTGAATTGGAACAGATGTTGTATCATTTAAGCTAGTATTTAACATTCTGCAAACGGGATTTCTAATGGTATTGACATAAGCTCTCACACCTGCCTGCTCAGAATGTGAATACATATGCCTCAGTCCTCGTTCACTTTCAGAAGTGACAGTGTTGTTTGGTGTCTCAGATGTTAACTGAGTTCTACTAGCTCTGCTGTCTCTCTGAGAATATGCTCCAGAATGAACTTGTCCTACTTCAAGATTGAAGGGTATGGTTGGATATATTTCCCTCATTCCCCAAGATTCACCACTGCTGGTTGTATCTGGAGAATTTTCTCCATGAACGGCATTCCTCGTTCTAGAAGTTTCAATAAGACCGCTATTTTGCAACTCAAATCCAGTCATTTGCTGTGTCAATATTTCTTGGTGCTCAGTTCTAGAAAATCTCGCATTCTCACTTAGCAGAGGCTGCTCAAAATTCTGAGAGGGTATACTATGATTAAGTCTTTGTACAATTTCCCTAAGTGAACGTGGAGGCGACCAACTTTCAATTCTTGCTCTGGTTCTCCGATACTCTGGGCTCCTACTTCTTGCTCTTCTCTGACTTGTGGTAGGTGGGAATTCCATTAATGTTTCAGTTGTATCTTGTTCAGACATAGATGGTCTTGTAAATATTGATTCAGATTGTGGACTTTCCACTTGCCTTTGGCTGTCTTCCATATTTTCTCTTCTGGGAAGTCTTGCAGATGCTACATATTCATTCTCTGGATTTGGACTCCCATTATCAAGGTTAGCATTTATTTCTAAACTGAATATGAACTGATCACTTTTAGGATTAATTTAGCTCTCTTCTCTCCAAGATTGGTTTTCTCTTTGTCCACTTGTCATATTTTCAGTTTGTCCAGAACAGTTAAGCCAGTCTATTATAGAGTCACCACTAGACACGTCATCTGAAGAGTCTCCTCTGTCTGTTAACAAAAAAAAATGGGGAGGGTGCGTAAAAGAACTACCAAAATTAGAACCATCATAAAATAGCACTCTGAAACTTTGTTTCAAAAACAAACAAAAAATGAGAACTTAAATACTCAGGTGTTTTAAACTGATTTCACATTTATAGAGTTAATATTTTATAAACTGCACTGTGTAGATTTATAAGTAAAGGTAGAAAAGTTTGGATTCCATCCAAAAAGAGTGAGCTAATCCTAGATAAACTTAGAGAATTTTTTAAAAAGGGAATCCGGAGGAAGTCTATGTTTCAGTATTTCATCATATACACAGCCCTGTGTACCACTGTCGGAGGAATGTCAAGAGACTTTTTTTCAGTCCACTGTCAAAACACTAATGCAATTAAACAAGGTAAACACCAGTTAAGGTACAATGCTAG
Organism: Mesoplodon mirus; assembly: GCF_964341445.2. Taxonomy (NCBI): domain Eukaryota; kingdom Metazoa; phylum Chordata; class Mammalia; order Artiodactyla; family Ziphiidae; genus Mesoplodon; species Mesoplodon mirus. Next base: position 90,675,370 of record NC_138976.1, on the reverse strand, counting down.
TAGTTTAGTTCAATTTACATTATTGTCTAATTTTCATTAGTCTCCAACATGACTACTTGTAGGCTCTTCACTTATGTGCTTTTGATAATAGATAAGCTGTTTTAAAATATAAGGTTATTGCCCAAACATAAACAAGTTTTATAGGTTTAAAAGTGTTTGCATTTTGAATACTTCTTAATGTTACCAAGATTTTTAATTGACATTAAATTGAAGGTCAGATCAAATGAATAGACTGAACCTAGCATGGTACATATAAGACCATATTCAAGAGCCAAAGTATTATAGTATCCTCTTCATTAGACAGCAAAATCCTCTACTTCACACTGGGAGGGAGGACACCAGACCTGAGTTTCGAGCAGGGTTTCTCAGCCTTAGCACTACTGACATTTTGGTGCTGGACAATTATTTGTTTCGGGGAGCTATCCTGTGCATTGTGGGATCTTTGGCAGCATCCCTGGCCTCCGCCCACTAGATGCTAGTAACACCCATGCCCCCCCTGTGACAACCAAAAATATCTCTAGCCATTGTCAAATGTCCCCAGGTGTTGAAGAGAGCACAATTGTCCCCAGTGGAGAATATTTCTGTTTGCTTTTTTTATATGTCTATGTAGAAAAAATAATTCAGGAAGTAGGAGGGACTTTCAGTTGAGGTAGAAAACCAAGAAAAATACAAATAGGCTACTTTGCACTGTTTCCCAATTAAAACAACCCAAATGTGAATCAGGAAAACAAACATACCTTGACATGCTCACCAAAAATCAAGTAAATGCCAGTTCTTTTTATGAGAAGTTACTTACCAAATTAATGTAAGTCACTTCTGTATAATTTACTATTTACTATTATGAAGTTACTATTTCCTATTATGAAGTTCCTTATTCATCCCATCCTATTCCCTCCAAAAGCAGAATATACCTGTATTTTCATCTGAGTCTTGTGGTGCGTTTTCTTTAATTAGCTGAAGTCTTCTCAGCAACTCTTCTTCCGTACTTTCACCTGGGATGCCTAGAAGATTGTTGTCTCTCATAAGTTCGTAATCTTCTTCACTCGGATTATTTACGAACCTGGAGAAATCTTCTTCCCGAACCAATCGGTCCGTTTGACTTATGTGTTGGGGCGAAACTCCATCTCCTTCATCGTTGCAATCCGAGTTTTCCACCTTAATAAACAAGTGGAAAATTATCTGAAATTCACGACGTGGTGTTGAAATTCACCAATGGTCGTTTCGTTTTCTTCGCTTTCTACTTCCTGCCAGAGTGTCCGGTTCCGACTCAGTCGGATGACCCTCCGCACAGATTCCTCCCTTCTCCCTTCCCGACTCAGTTCTGTGGCCCCTGGTGACGCAACAGTTGGGAGCCGCCTCTAGCCCAGAACTTGCTAGACGTTGCCTAGGCACCCATTATCTTCCCCGCTGTTACCGAGTAGGGACTGGATTCAGGTTAGGTTTCATTTCATTCAAAACCAGCCAATGTTACTGAGGGTTTATAGTGTACCAAGCACCGTGCTTCACCTCGTTTCACCCACATGAGCCTATTCTCAGGTTTTCAGGCTCTGATATGCTCTATTTATTCGTTACATTCCATATGACTGCCTTCTTCAAAATGCCATGCCAAAGTCAGCCTAGTTCAGTGCAGCAATTCTCATTTTCAGGTGCCCAGGGGCCTCCGCCTTTCCTCCTCATGAATTTCTCAAATCCTAGACTCTCACTAAGAAAGCCCACAATTTTTGATAATTTACCAGGGCCCTGGCTGAGTCTCTTTAGTGTGTCCTCTCCCTTTTAACTGTTAATGGCTTCATCTTGCATTATATGGTCCTTCAGTCTTGTTTCAAACAAACAAGAAACACCAAAACTTTGGCAGGCTTTTCTGCTCAGCCAGGGAATTCCTTCTCCACAAAAGCATCAGGTTCATTTTTGTCCTCCTTTCTCATAAATATTATAAATAGTACTTAAGCAAAACTAGCCAGAACATCACAGGAACTTTTAGGACAGATACATAATAGTTACTTTGTCTGCCACAGAGAGTACTGACTTTGCTGATTTTGTCGCATGTATCACCTGAAAGGCTTGGTGAAAATAAAATAATGCTCATTTGCAATGCTATCTGGAGGAGACCTCTAATTCACTCTCAGTACACAGCTTAGAAGTTTAAGGAGCTGTGTAAATTCACAGTTGTTGTTTTGTTCACGGCCCACAGCAGGCTTTCTTGTTTGTTCTCAAGGAGATGGAAGGATGGTAACTTTACTGGTGTGACAGTGAAGAATCTAAGTCTATGTCCTGCTTTTGACATTTGTTCCATGCCTCGTTTAACTTAAGCTAGAAAAATCAATCTTTACCCTCTGAATCAAATCTCAGCAAGTCTTTGGATGAGAACAGAATCCCCTAGACTACCTTGCCTCCTTTATGGACTTCTGAGTGTATTTGTTATCTTTTACTGAAGTTATTCTTTTCACAGGGGAAATCTGTTGTAAACTTGTTTGCTGTGCCTCAATCAAAACTAGCAGTATTATGAAAATTCAGCGTGATTTGTACTCTTGATGCAGGAAACCCTAACAATCATTAATGTTCTTGAGAGTGATTGATTCAGTTTAATTCAATTCAATCAATTCAAGTGTCAAGTATATTTAGCATTTGTTAAATGTCAGTCATATTATCAGATATTAAGATACAAAGATGAGTATATTTAAGAATCTGTTGTCATTAGAGTATAACAAACAATTGAGCTACACAGAGGTAAAATTACAGTTTTGAGGAGAAAGTGATTTGAGTGAGAGAGAAAATCGGTTTCACTGCATTTGGGTTTTAAAGGATGAATAGGAGTTTCCTAAGTGAATGAAAGGGGGAAATATTTTAAAAAGTGAGAACAGCAACTACTGACACTCGTAAAACAACAAGGATAGTAGATTTTAATTACTAAAAAAAGACATTAGTTAAATTGGCAGAGCAAGGCCAAAAAATGGAGATCTTTATGACATGTTTAGAAGTTGGACTTTATCATTAGTGCAATGGAAAGATGTTGAAGTCTTTAGACAGTTGATGGTCAAATTTTCAATTTAGAAATAATATTGATAGTAGTGTTGAGGATGAATATGAAGGGCAACAGTTCAGATGGGAGGGGCAGAAATAGATAGAGGACAGCTTAGGCTAGTGATGACAAGGTTCTGAATCAGGGCAAAGGAATATGATTAAAATGAAGGACTTTAACAGATCTCTAGGCAGCAGAACTGATTAAACCTAGTAATATATGGGAAAGAGGGAAAAGTGGGGAGGGGGAATATATGAGGGAAAGGCAGGGGTCAGGATTACTTCTGTATTTCTGTCTTTGCTTAGTGGACAGTGGTACCAATAAGAAGTAACACCTGATTCTGAAGTTGTATGGTTTAGCTTAAGAGGGAGCATGATTGCTTATGATTAGAATAGTATGCAAGTTACCTGAAGATTCAGAAAGTCTTACAGTCTTTCCAAATTTAGGTACAGAAGCACATGAACTAATAGCCCCGGATGTTTGGTGTTCCCTGTAGTTGGCTCTCAGTGTCAGTGACTCTAGCTTCCTGAACTACTTGTTCCTGGTTCTGTCCCAATTCTGGTGCAAGTAACAGGGTATAGGGATCATCATCCCAGAGACCTACTTATTGACCTTGATTATTTAAATAGAAGCCACCAATATAGCTGTGCTTTACACTTAGTTCTCTCATGTCTTGACTTTCCTTCTGAGTATTGCAGTGTAGGTTCAGTAGTTTTTCCTCTGGATGGCAATATTGCTGCTTTGGCCTTTGTTCTATCCCTTGTCGTGATATCAGAACTCTTCTGAAGACGTTTTTTCTTCACGTCTCATTTCAGAGATAGGAGGTGCATCAGGAAGTCCAGAGGTTGACTAGAGCATCACTCTAAGTTGAGTTGGAGGGGAAGAGTCTGAAGATGGAAAGTTGCTTACTTTCAATCAGAGTCAAGCACTTAAAAATTTGGCCAATCCATTGTTTATGATGTGGTGAAAAAATGGGGTGTGTGTGAGCAGATTTGGCTGTTCTTTTATCCTGGTTGTAATAATGGAGTTTTGTAATCAAGAGTTTTCTTTTACTGACTCTGTCCAAGGAAGCTTCTGAACAGATTCTATGACTCAAAGGGAGACTGAAAATAAGCAAGAGATAGCATTCTCCCTGAATATGGGTAAAAGGAGTTCTGTGGCTTTAGAACTGTAAGAAATGATCAAGACATATATTCCAGATACCTATTGCAGTATAACAAACCCTTCCAAAACGCAGTGGTAGATACAATAGAAACCATGTTGTTATAGTCAGGACTTTGTGAGCTAAGAATAAAGATAAAGAATACTGGGGATGGCTCATCTCTGCTCCATCATGACTGGGCCTCAGCTGTGGTGGCTTGAATGATTGGAGATAGATTAGACAACTTGACTGGTGTCATATGTCTGGGGCCTTGGTTCTGGCTAAGTTTTCTTTGAGTCACATCTTTTGGTGCTGAAATGTCCAACCAAGATGGCATCTTCATTCACAAATCTGGGGCTTGAGTTGGGTTGCACAGGCTGAAAAATCTGGGGCTGGTTTTCTCTCTGTCTCTGTCTTTCTCCATGAAATTTCTCGGTGTAGTTTTGGAGTCTTAGCAACCTGGATATCTCAAAGTAGTTGAACTCTTACATAGTGAATGGCTTCACCCAAAGTAAACATCTCAAGAGACTTGGCTGGAATCTATAAGGCCTCCTATGACTTAACCTCACAAGTGCAAGAACACCTTTGCTCTTGCATTCTGTTGATTGAATAAGCCACTGTATCAGCCCATATTCAGGAAGTGGGACACCACATTCTACCTTTCAATAGAGAGGTAACAAAGATTTTATGGTTATATTTAATGTACTATACCACATGATGAAAAAATCTTATAATGATGACCTTTCAGTTGAAGGGGAAATTAATCTCTCCCTCTGTTTTCTGAATTGCATTATTCTCTGGGTAAAAATAAAAAAAAGGGAGGACATAAAATCTGAAGTTCTTTGCATTCAGCCTGATTTTAAAGATACCCGATTAAGGATCTTTTTATTATGTAATAGTTTTCCCACATCAGAGACCATTGGTAATATCAAGAGCTATTTAGTGAGCAACTGTAATTGCTAGACACTCTGCTTGTGTTTTAACTTATTTGATCTCAAGCCCCATGCAAGATAGGTATTACTATTCTCAGAGATAAAGGCATTGAGGCTGACGCAAATTAATTGATTTTCTCAAAGTTACAGTAATAGATAATATGTTTAGATTCAAACAAGGTCTATAGGATGACTCTCACTCTTTCGCTCCACTCTGCTGTGTTTAATGAAAACACAATTTTAGACATCATTACACAAACGTAGTAAAATCTCAGTTAAATGAGATGCTTGAATCATGTTTGATCATTTTCGTGTGCCATTTCAATTCTGCTTTGGGGTTAGTCTAGAATATCTTCGTTTTAACTTAATAAAGAGTAATTTTAAATCAAGAAGTAAACATAATTAAAGCTTGATAAGATATTTCATATTTTTATGTCTTTTTCTTTCCCACCAGAAGGATGGGTTAAAAGCTTGAAAGCATTGATGCAGAAAAATGAATATAAATATGCATGTCTCATGGAATCTACTGGAATTGGTTCTTTGACACAAATACTTGTTTTGAATCTAAACACGAAATTCTTGTTAATTGAAATCACACCCTTTCCACTTACATAGGCTTGACACTAGGAATTAGTTTCATCTCTTCCTTATGCTTACCTCTAATTATGGAAATAAAAATGTATTTATTTAGCAAGGTCTCATCCCTCTTATGATTTCCTTTCTTCCTGGTTCTGCTCAGATTTAGACTTTTTTTTTTTTTTTTTTTTTTGCGGTACGTGGACCTCTCACTGTTGTGGCCTCTCCCACTGCGGAGCACAGGCTCCAGACGTGCAGGCTCAGCGGCCATGGCTCACAGGCCCAGCCGCTCCGCGGCATGTGGGATCTTCCCAGACCGGGGTACGAACCCATGTCCCCTGCATCTGCAGGCGGACTCTCAACCACTGCGCCACCAGGGAAGCCCAGATTTAGACTTTTGATAGCTTTTCTATTAGTGCCGTGTCAGTGGTTAGTTTGCTTCTATGCTTTCTCTAGTTTTGAGCCATTTTACACACTTTCTCTGAGGCATGCTCCAGGTCTGTTATTCACAAGCAAGTTAGTTCATATTTCTGCACATTTGTTTATTTGTAAAGTCTTACCTCCTAGATTATTGTAATAAATAAATAAACTTACATATACATAAATAATATTCTGTTTGTTTGAAAAGCACTCTGACTTTTTGTGAAAGAGACTCACTTCCCAATTTTACAGCATTAATCTGAGGAACAGGGGCCTGCTGGAATACTCCCCAGGGACAGAGGCTGGCAGGTGCCATCTTCCTGCTCTCTCTCTGCCTTGATAAAACTGAAAGGTGCCATCTTTTTTCCCCTTTTTCCTTTCCTGCAGGTGACAACTTTGTGCTCCAGCCAGCTGGCTCCTTCTTCCCTGCTCTTCCTCTGTCTTGCTATATATATATTTTTTCTTCTTCTTTTTCTTTTTTTCTTTTCCCTCTTTCCCTTTATTCAAATGGTGTCATTTTTGCACTCTTCCCACCGCCTCACTCAGCCAGTAAGCATCATCTTCACACTTTCCTTTTGATGTGCTCCAGAGACCCAGAATCTCCAAAACAGGAGATCCCATTTTTGTGGCCTCCACTCAGGGGATGCTCCTTGATCACCTGGCTCTGGAGGCCAGGAGGGATTTCTTTTCTGGGTCCCATGGGACTGTAACAATTGGAGAGACAGTTCTTGGCAGGATACCACCCCCAGGATGTACCACTACACATCAGATTGAGACACAGCCCCAGTCTTTACATGAAAAAAGCCTATTTGCTAGTAGGGACAAGACTTAAGAGCAGACTTCAGGTTCAGCACACATCTAGAGGCTACGGATGTGCTCTCGGGGAAGGTAGGCTGGGTGTGCCATCTCTCCACCCTCACTCTGTCTTACTACAGTTCACTGGTATCTCCCAGAATGGAGCTTGTACACTTATCTGAAGCACTGTTTTCTTGTGACTGCTCCCCGGGGAACACCTTCAGATTGCTTGCTTCTGGGGCGCAGCAGGGCTTACACTTGCAATCTCACAAGGCTAAATATATTTGCATTCTTTAAAAGCTGTTACCAAATTTTCTGGCTTCCTATCAACCTGAATCTAGGTACTGCCTGAGATCCTCCACTTTAGGTTGCTCATTTGTCTTGGCACACCCTCAACTGCTGGGATGGTGTGCCAGGTCTATTAAAAATAAACTGCTTAGACAATCACAAAGATTTGAGAGGCAACCAAGAGTAGACAGGGTTAAATGACAAGGTTCATCTGTCACACAGCTCTTCAAGACTGGGAGATGTGGCTATTTCACTTAATGCATAGAAACCAACACAGAGAGTCAAGCAAAATGAAGAAAGAGAGGACTATACTCCAAAAAAAGAACAAAATAAAACCTCAGGGAAAAATCTTAATGAAATGAACATAAGTAATTTACTTGATAAAGAGTTCAAAGTTATGGTCATAAAAATGCTCACTGAACTCAGAAGGAAAATGGATGAAAACAGTGAGAACTTCAATGAAGAAACAGAAGATATAAGAAAGTTCCAAATAGAAGTCACAGAACTGGAGAATGCAATAATTGAACTTAGAAATACAGTAGATGAAGCACAAGAAAGAATAGGTGAACTCAAAGACAGGTCAGAGGAACTCATCCAATCAGAGAATAAGGAAGAAAAAAGAATGAAAATAATGAATATAGCTTAAGGGATTTATGGCACATCAAATGGAATAACATTCACCTTATAGGAACTCCAGAAGGAGAAGAGAAAAGGGGGCAGAAAACATTTGTAGAAATAATATCTGAAAACTTTTCCTAACCTGGGGAAAGAAACAGACATCCAGATACAGGAAGCCCAGAGAGCTCCAAAGCAGATCAACCTAAAGAGATCCATACCAAGAAATATTAAAATTAAAATGTCAACGTTAAAGATAACAAGGGAATCTTAAAATCACCAAGAGAAATACAACTTGTTATATAACTTGTTATATAAAACTTGTTATATAACTACATCAACCTAAAAAGCTTCTACACAGAACAATAAACAATCAACAAAATGAAAGGGCGAGCTACAGAATGGGAGAAAATATTTGCACATCATGTATGTGATAAGGTGTTAATATCCAAAATATATGAGGAACTCATACAATGGCTATATATATATATATATAGAGAGAGAGATAGATATAGATTCTCAAACAATTCAATTAAAACTTGGGCAGAAGAACTGAATAAAAATTTTTCCAATGAAGACATCCAAATCACCAACAGGTTCATGAAAAGATGCTCTACATCACTAATCACCAGGGAAATGCAAATCAAAACTACAACGAGATATCACCTCAGAGAGACTAAGAGGTAACAAATGTTGACAAGGATGCAGAAAAGGAAACCCTTGTGCACTGTTGGTGGGAATGTAAATTGGTACAGCCGCTATGGTAAACAATATGGAGTCTCCTCAAAAAATTAAAAAGAAAACTACCATACATTAGCAATCCTGCTTTGGGTGTATATATATCCAAAGAAAATGAAATCACTATTTCAAAGAGATATCTGCACTCGCACGTTCATTGCAGCATTATTCACAATTGCCGAGAAATGGAAACAACCAAAGTGTCCATACATGGGTAAATGGATATAGAAGATTTGGTACGTACATAGATGGAATATTATTCAGCCATGAAAAAGAAGAAAATCCTGCCACTTGCAACATTTATGGATCCTTGGGGCATTATGATGAGTGAAATAAGTCAGAGAGAGAAAAATAAATACTGTATGATATAACTAAATTGTAGACTCTAAAACAGCCAAACCCAGAGAAACAGAGAATAGAATGGTTGTTGCCAGGGGTTGGGGTTGGGGGAAATGGGGAGATGTTGACCAAAGGGTAAAATATCCAGTTAGCACATGAATTTCTGGGAATCTAATCTACAGCATGGTGACTGAGGTTAACAGAACTGTATTATATACTTTAAAGTTGCTAAGAGAGTAGATCTTACATGTTCTCACCGAAAAAAAAAATGTTATTTATGCGAGGTAACGGAGTTGTGTTAACTAGCTCCGCTGTGGTAATCATTTCACAACATGTAACATACCAACAGGTTGTACACCTTAAACTTACACAATGCTATATGTCAATTACATCTCAATAAAGTTAGAAAAATACAGAAAACAGACTGTTGCACAACATTCAAGCAAAAATACTAGTTTTGGGCTGCTTTTTCTTGAATTTAGTCATTGTTCCTTCTTGACTCTGTTTTGTATCACATGATAGCAGACTCATACAGGCAGCTTACTTCTGATCAGGCGCAGCCAAAAAGAAGCAACTGATGGTATATGGGAGTTTAGGGATAAGCTACGAGATTTCTCCCTTTCTTCCTCTACTTTATGAAGATTCTCCAGCAGCAACTTTGTAACTTCCATGGCTCCAACTCCAATGAGACAGAACTGGTATGGTCTGACATTGATGATCATTTAACCTGGCCCTGGACTCCTTTACAACCCTCTGCTTAACTCTGCCTTTCCAGCATAGGGATAAAAGTAAATTCCTGTTCCTACTAATCACTCCATTATCTAGGTGGCCCTTCTTTACTTCTCAGAAGTTTCATCACTGGTGTTCTTAATACCCTGTATTAAATTTATTTGCAAAGACTTGAAACAATTTCTATTTTATTTGTTATGGGCAAATACAGTATAATAAAATTTCCAAATATTAAAAAAAAATTAGAAGAGACATGAAATCTCAAAATGGGGAAATGTTAGCCACGTTTAGGAAGAAAATGTACTAATATTATTGGAGGAGAGAATTCAGGAATTGGAAGATAACACTAATGAGTTTGGAAGGTATAAGACTGTGGAGAAGTTTGAATGGTGGGCTTCATGCCACAGGAAATAGGGAGTGATTCAAAGTTCTATAAAGATTGTGCTCACTTCAGCAGCACATATACAAAGTTTTATAAGATTAATCTGAAAGTGGTAGGCAGTTTGGAGTATGTGATGGAGTGATGTCAAAGAAAAATTGCACCAGATGGTTAAACAGGCAAGGAGTACTTTACTCAAGATGATTCTGTAATAGGGGAGAGAGACTGAACTCCATTCTGCTGAAACAAAAGGCATGGAAGTTTTTAGATGCCAGGATGAGCTGTAGGAAAAATAGTAGAGGATGCTGGGGAAGAGGTTGGTCAATATAATTAGACCATCTCTGTTTGCTTTGGCTCTTATCAAAGTTAGGCTCCTATACTCCCCACAGAGACTGGGAACTAGGGGCAATACCTTTCTTGAAGGTTATATTTCAAAGAGCTGACTCCCAGGTCCTTGAGAAAGACATTTCTGGGTTGGAAAAGTATCAAGTGACTAGGAGAAAATTTACCTCTCAAAGGGGCAGAGAAAGAATTTACAATTTCAAGTTTCTTAAAGTAAATGTTTTCAGAAAAGGGAGGTTAAGGGCCTATGGTAAAGAAAAAACCTGTCTGAAGTTTAGCCAAACTGAGGGACACATTAAGGCCATCTTGATCAGTAGTTAAAATTAGCATTACCTTCAGGAAGGTTATTTTATAAAGAAAAGCAATGCTTTAGAAACTTTCTCAGAAGAATCAAAAGTAACTGTCTGCTAGTTAGATACAGGTCAGGAATAATGAGAAAGGGCAGTTACAAAGTTAACTCAACTAATGTTCTCTGTGTTGTAGCTTTAATAAAGATGAAATAAGTAGAAAAATAATAATCCATTGGTACACGGTGAGAGCCAATTGGATGGATTGCCCAATTAGAAATACTTCTTTATTTTCTAGTCATTATCAGTCAAGGATTAACAAACCTACTTTTATTAGATATACTTCTGTCTAGGGATTGAGAAATATCAATTATTTAAACTTAATCACTACTTTATTTCTGTGAGATTTTTAAAAATATACTTTGGGGAAAAGTAATGGAAGAGTGATATAGCACTAAAACATTGAAGTGAATGACATAATAAGATCCTATCTTTCTCAATTTAAGGAGAAAAAAAGGGAGGGCAAAAGAAATGGGCAGAAAGTAAGTTTACCTACCAGTCATTGTGTCAAGTGTTTTCATATATTTATCTAATTTAATACTCACAAAACAATGAGACATAAGGAAGATATTTATCCCATTCCGTAGATGAAACTCTGTTTACAAAGTAATATATCAACCAATTGTAGAGCTGACCCTTGAATTTAAGGCCTTACGTCTGTTGAAATGCAAGAGCCAAACCCTGCTAATACAAGGTGCTTAGAATAGGTAGACTTCAGTGAGCAGGAAAATTAGAGCATGCGTGAACTGATGACAAGTTTTGCTGATCTAGTAGCTTTGTGAGATTTGTCTAGATCCAAAGACCCTTGCTCTACTAAACCATCAAATTAGAGGTGGTCTCCTTCTTAAACAACCAATATTTGCAGAGCTATTCAGACTTTGGGTCATGGTATTTTTTCAAGGATTAACTATTATCACTGGCTTTTCAAATTTTAACTTTAGAAAGTCCTTGCTTTTGTTGGAGGCAATGTTAAATTTTGATGCAGTTGTTTGCAGGGATGAAACTTGGTCGCCCTCTGGAGGCTATTCTCAGGTCCGACTAGCATACCTTAATTTTGAGAAAGAAGTCAGGGCTCAACAATTTAACAACTCATTATAAATGTGTGGAAATTAGGTATATACATTATACTTTTTTAGAAGTTACAAAACATTGAGTTCAAAATGCTCAAAATATTTTAAAATGCTGAATTAAACGTTTTATGGCATAGCATGTTTTGAATTCCTGTTCTCCCTTTGGAAATGGAGATGGTCATCATTCTCCTTTTATCATGCAATATCTATACTGGGACTAAAACCGTTATTTTTTCCTCCCCTATTATAAGAACACATGGGCAATTAGTTCTATAAATTGAATGATAAAACACATGACAATACTATACACTCAATTACTACCAAGATCTTTCATTTTAAGTTTAAAAAAAAAATCTCTAAATTTCCAATTAAAAAAATTTTTTTTTCTTTCTCTCAGATATAAAACATCAGAGCTTACAAGAACCCTTAAAAACAGAATGGCTCAAAGGATAAAAATGTTTTGCTCCCTAGTTCATTCTTGTTCAGTTTTCTTGTAGAAGGTGTATTATACCAGTTAGTGTAAATTATACAAGCAAAGTTCTTGCCATATATTGGTGACAGCATTTCTACATAAAGTAAGCATTTAAGGGGCTTCCCTGGTGGCGCAGTGGTTAAGAATCCACCTGCCGATGCAGGGGACACGGGTTCCAGCCCTGGTTCCCGAAGATCCCACATGCCGCGGAGCAACTAAGCCCATGTTCTGCAACTACTGAGCCTGCGCTCTAGAGTCCGTGTGCCACAACTATTGAGCCTGCGCTCTAGAGCCCATGCACCACAACTACTGAAGCCCGCGCACCTAGAGCCCATGCTCCACAACGAGAAGCCACCGTGATGAGAAGCCCACGCACTGCAACAAAGAGTAGCCCCCACTCTCCGCAACTAGAGAAAGCTCGCGTGCAGCAACGAAGACCCAACACAGAGCCAAAAATAATAAATAAATAAATAAAATTTAAAAAGTAAGCAGTTATGAGCTGCTATAAACCTACTGTTTCTTTACTTGATTTAAATGAATTTAATTCTTTAAATAACTGAGCAGGTAGAGAATTTAGACTCAGCCATTATTAGAGGTACCTTATACAGCCAAAGTGGTATAAAAACCCTGTAACATGAAAGTGTTGTGGAGGTCCTTCTGGTCTTCTGAGACCGGGACACCTGGACCTTTATGTCCCATTTATAAATGTTCCTGTATAATGTTTGGGATGTTGAAATATTTGATGAGATAGATACCTCATGCCTATTACATGCCTTCCCTATATCTCTCTCAACTACATCCCTCTAATGAGTTGGTGCAGCTCCAAGGCTCTATCCAGTAAAAAGGTAGTGTCAGGCAGTGCTTGTTGTACTCAATGGCTTTTAATCCTCCAACTGCCTTGTAATCTCCTCCTTCACACCTTGATGCTTAGAAATGGCATATTTCCTGAGGAAGAGGTTTCTAGGGAGTCCTGGATACTTGCTTGAAATGGGGACAGGAGGATGGAGGAACAGAAGGGAAGATATAGGGAAGATGAACGGATTTTTTTAATATATATATTTTTAAATTTATTAATTTATTTATTTATGGCTGTGTTGGGTCTTTGTTTCCATGCGAGGGCTTTCTCTAGTTGCGGCAGGTGGGGCCCACTCTTCATCACGGTGTGCGGGCCTCTCACTGTTGCGGCCGCTGTTGTTGCGGAGCACAGGCTCCAGATGCGCAGGCTCAGTAATTGTGGCTCACGGACCTAGTTGCTCCGCGGCATGTGGGATCTTCCCAGACCAGGGCTCGAACCCGTGTCCCCTGCATTGGCAGGCAGATTCTCAACCACTGCGCCACCAGGGAACCCCGAATTTTTTTTATATAAATTTTTCTGCCATAAAAACTATAGGTACCAAGCAAAGCAATCAGGGAAATTTATATTCATGCATTAATTTACCACTTACAACGATGAGTAGATAGAGGACATTAGATAGATTAAGGAAGTATCTAGGAGGTAAAATGGATAAGATTGATAATGGATAGGATATAGTGGCTGATGCGAGAGGTTGAACTCAAGGATTATTGTTAGGTGCCTGGTTTATACAACTGGGTGAATGGTGTCACTACACACTAAAACAAATGAAAATGAAGGAGGAGAGATTCGGCAGTTTAGGGAGACCATGAGTATTTAGCTTTATGTATATTTTAAATGAACAGATTTAGATGTTAAATAAGCAACTGGATTTACAGAATTCAGATTAGAGGTCTCAGGTACACAAATGTCCAAACTTTATGGAGTTGGTAACTGAAGCTGTGTGTTTCTGTGAAATCATATTATGAGTTCTAGAGTGAGAGGACATAATGGCCTAGAACTGAATTTTGAAGAATTTCAACATTTAATGTCTGAGGAGAAGGATACGTACCTGCAAAGAAGATAGAGAATGAACTGCCGCAGAGATTAAAGGAAAACCAGAAGAGTTTTTGGGTCAAGGAAAATCAAGTCTCAAAGACAGAAGCAAATCCTACTTACAGGTCAAGTAAGTAGGAGATAAAATTTTCACATCGCATCCATGGATTTGGAAATAACTTATGAAGTACCTTTTTATTGGAGTAATAAAAGATGGATTCTATTGGGACTGGGTTGAAGCATGAGAAGGAAGTAATAAAGTGAAGATATCAAATATAGATAAACATTTTTAAACAGCTTTATGGAGGTACAACTGATGCACAAAAAATGGCACATGTTTAATGTATACTATTTGATGAGTTTGGACATGTGCATAAACCCATGAGACAATTAACACAATCAAGGTAATAGACATATCTGTCCACTCCAAAAGCTTCCTTGTGTCCCATTTTTTCTGTGTGTGGTAAGAACACTTAACATGAAATTGACCCTCTTAACTAATTTTAAGTGCTTAACACTATTGTTAACTACAGACACTATTTGTACAGCAGGTTTCTTGAATTTACTCATCTTGTATAACTGAAAATTCATACCTGTTGAACAACAGCTCCCCATTTCTCCCTTTCCCCAGCCCCTGGCAACCAACATTCTATTCTCTGCTTCCATGAAGTCTGATTATTTTAGATACCTCATATAAATGGAATTATGCAGTATTTGTCCTTCTGTGACTGGCTTATTTACTTAGCATATTGTCCTCCAGGTTCATCCCTGTTGCCACAATGGTAGAACCACCTTCTTCTTTTAAAGTTGAAAATATTCCATTGTAAATATATACTACATGTTTTGAACCATTCATCTGTCGATGGACATTTTGGGAAAAACTTCTTGACATTGATCTTGGCAATGATTTATTGGCTATGACACCAAAAGCACAGACCACAGAAGCAAAAATAGACAAGTAGAACTACATCAAAATAAAAAGCTCCTGCACAACAAAGGAAACAACCAACAGAATGGAAAGGTAACCAATGGAATGGGAGAAAATATTTGAAAATCATATATCTGGTAAGGGGTAAATATCCAAAATTTATAAGGAATTCCCACAACTAAGTAGCAAATAAACCAAATAACTCGATTAAGAAATGGGCAAATAACTTGAATATACATTTTCCAAAGAACACATATGAATGGCCAAAATGTATATGAAAAGGTACTCAGCATCGCTAATCATCAGGGCAATGCAAATCAAAATCACAAAGAGATATCACCTCACACCTGTTAGGATGCTTAGTTTCAAAAATACAGAGGTAACAAGTACTGGGGAGAATATGGAGAAATTGGATCTCTTGTACACTGTTGGTGGGAATACAAAATGGTATATAGTCACTATGGAAAACAGTATGGAGGCTTCTCGAAAAATTAAAAATAGAACTATCATATGATTTAGCAATCCCACTTCTGAATGGATATATGTATATATATATATATGTATATATATGTGTGTGTGTGTGTGTGTGTATATATATGTATAAGAGAACTGAAATCAGGATCTCAAAAAGATTGCACTCTCATGTTCATTGAAGCATTATTCACAATTGCCAAGATATAGAAAAACATTTTCAAGAATTATTTTAAAAACTGTGCCTTTGAAGAAGAGATAGTGTGGTAATTAGTAATAGAAGTCAGGTGGAGAAAGGTGAGTTTGGTTTTGCTTTTCTTTTTTGCTTTACTCTTCTTTATTATTTTTCCCAATTTGGAAGATTTTAGAATGTTTAAAAAAGATAGTGGAAAAGATCCAGATTAGAGAAGGTATTGAACAAAATAAGGATCCTTATAGAGTGCAAGGTGATGCAATCCAAATCAGGAGTAAGGGAATTGGGTTTAGTAGGAATAGAGCTTCTGTTCTGTTAAATTACCAAAGGAGATAAAGATGGCAGCAGATGTAGTAACTCTATTATGTTAATTAACAGGAAAGTTCTCCTAATGTTTTTTCTTTTCTTTTCTGTGAATTAAAAGAGATTATCTCCTGATATTATAGCAAATGGTGGGGACATGCCATTTAAGAATAGTGCAATAGCTGAATCACTTTGTTATACAGCAGAAACTAACACAACATTGTAAAGCAATTATACTCCAATAAAGATTTTTTTAAAAAGACAAAGAATAGTGCAGAAAGAGAGAACAAACTGTAAAGAGTGGGAAATGATGGGTCCAGATTAATGTAGCAGAATTAAAGGGCAATATTAAAGGACCTTTTAGGTTAGTGATCATGAATTTATAAAGGAAACAATCTAAACTATTATACACTTTACTTGGGAAGACTTTGAAAGCTGGAGGTCAAGAAAAGAGAAAGCAATGGTTTGGGTTGATCCAGCATAATTAAAAGACACTGGAACAGAGCTAGGGACAAACACACTATTAGATAATGGACATTGGAATGTAAGAGAGTAAGGAGAGATACAAAGGCAGTATCAGGAGAAAGCAAGGGGGTAAACAGACTTGCGTCAAAGTACTATCATAGTGGTGGGGTATTTGAACAAGTGAACTGGAATGTGAGAAGTTATTGTAAAGGGATGGCATATTTGTGTGAATAATTTTTAAATACTATTTCTCTTTTTCCAGCTCTGATTTTTATTTTACAGGACTGACTCCTGAAAACTCGGTTTCCCAGGATTCACTGGCAACTAGCTTCCAATTAATTTTGAGTAAAGGAAGGACTGGTGAGAGTTTGGAAGAAGGGGATAGGGGAGAACCCAGAATGCCCCCTTTCTTTGAGTTGTACATACAACTGAGGCTTCGTCTCCCTCATGCGTCCAATTCCTGCTCAAGGGCTTCTCCCTCCATGTCCCCAGCACCCACCAGCAGTCTCTACATTCATTCCAGTTCTGCTTAGGGGATTCAGTCTTTCCAAACTCTAGGTTGCCTTCCTATTTCATTTGACTCCAGATTTTATAACTTTTGAAACAAGCTCCTTTTATTAAAATCTACTTTCTAAACTTCCTGAAGCAGATTTCCTGTCCTGCATGAGTAATCCCAGGAAAAAGATGCTCAAGATGGGACTCTGGAATAAGGTTTTGAGCTTGAATGTAGTAGTGACTCCATTGCCAATGCAAAGACAAGTGCTTCTTCCGAGTAGTGGAAGCAATAAATAAATTACCAGCAATATTTGCTTTGAACATATTGCCAGTTGAAGACAATACTTTTACATCTCAAGCGGCAGCTGATTTTGTCTATTACAGCAGTAATAACTACAAGCACCACGGGGACCATTAGCTGCTTCTTATAGCACCAGAGAGCTTACAAAATGAAAATGTTTACACTTAATGTTAAAAGATGTTAGGTGTTTAAACTCTCAGATCGAGGCATGGGAAGACACAGAGAGCCACACTGAGGGCCTTAAAATTTTCTCATGTCTTATAGCCACACAGCAGACATGGCTGAGGATCAAGTTTCAAATCTAAAAGTGTGGGTTGCAGAATTAAAATGCAAGTTCAAGGTACATCTGTGCTAAGTCTCACAGATTAATATCAGGACATTGATCAGGAAGAGCTGGGTATTAAGATAAGGATATATTGAGTATTTAGGATAAGTGCAGGTAGGCAGACTCAGATTAATATGAAAATTTTTAACCCAAATCTTCCTGTGGTTTCCTCGCCAAAGGAAGCCACCCTTCTTCCTCCCCATTTGAGGAAACTAACCTTCCCTTACTTAACATATCTCTAAAGACCTCATCTAAATAGGTTAGTTTTCAAGGAAATTTCTACTTTTCTCAAGACCCACCCACATCAGCACTTACTGCATCCTAAAAACTACAGTCAGATTCCACCAGGCCCCAGGAGGCAAGTATAATGTCCACCCTGGTAGGAGTTAGCATATACATCAAAAGAAATGCTATATCCTGCTAATGTGTATCAGCAGAAACCTGTAGAATGTGTGTGTGGCATATGGTTTGTTGGGTTTTTTTGTTTGTTG
This sequence comes from Mesoplodon mirus, assembly GCF_964341445.2. Lineage (NCBI taxonomy): Eukaryota > Metazoa > Chordata > Mammalia > Artiodactyla > Ziphiidae > Mesoplodon > Mesoplodon mirus. The sequence goes on along the minus strand of NC_138976.1, from coordinate 90,657,308 downwards.
TTTTGCAGTACGCGGGGCTCTCACTGTTGTGGCCTCTCCCGTTGCAGAGCACAGGCTCCGGACGCGCAGGCTCAGTGGCCATGGCTCACGGGCCCAGCCACTCCGTGGCATGTGGGATCCTCCTGGACTGGGGCACGAACCCGTGTCCCCTGCATCGGCAGGTGGACTCTCAACCACTGTGCCACCAGGGAAGCCCTGGCATATGTTTTACAAGTGCTAGACTGAGAAAGATGGAATATAAAGTTGGAAGGGGTTGAATTTATTATAAAGGACATACCTGAGATTCAAAGTATTAGCTCTAGCTGATGGAATTGGCTCTAATCGTTGGCTTGTTTGGCTGACTGAAACATAGATTCAATAGTCAGCAACATTCAAAGAGGGCCAGATGCCATAATTTATCTGACAGAATGTAGACAAAGGAATCCATGTACTTAAAATGAGAATGTTGGAGTGGATTAATTATGTAAAACCCACTCAACTAACCCACAGTTATGCCCCCACAGAGGTCATCGATAACATTCTTCTTCAAGACATTAAGACATTCTTTGATGAGAGAAATACAAGCATCCTTGAAAACCTCTGTGGCATCTGTCTTCTGGGGGCTAAAGATGACAATGCGGGATAGCACCAATGAAATGGTCCCCGTGCTTTTAACAGGAATATGGGGTTACAGAGTAGCAGAGTTTAAGTGGTAGCATTTAATATGAGAAACAAGGTGAGTGCAATTATCATAAAGGTCAGCAAGGCAGAGTGGCACTATTTTCACCCAAAATGACTTCCAGCAGTAACAGATTAATCACATTTACACTGGGAATTACATTGATGAGCAGGCTTGAAGTGTATAAATGAAAATAAAATTCAAGCACAATGAGCAGAAACCTGCATTGATTTTCCAGGAATGAAAATTACAGCCTCGCCCAGACCTAAACCAGAGATCAGGTGGCTACAATAGCTTCAGAAACTTTGCTGCAAAACTGTCAGAAGTATAGAGTGTGATTTTTTTTTCTCCAGGTCTACCTCAAAGGTGTTTACAATTTTCCAGGGGGAATGTTTAGAAAGAAAAGTGGAAAACTCAGAATTTTTCAGAGATTATTAAGATAAATTTACACACCTGAGGTTCCAAAACATCACTGTGGTCTTCAGGTCATAATAGGGTTTATGTAAGCCATGTGATAATTGGAATTTTGACACAAGTTCACCTCACTAGAAATCCTGTGCAGTGACCTACACTATATTTCCCCATATCTGAATGTATTTTTGGAGTACACATACTTGGAAAATGACAGAACTCTCAAACAAGGTAAGTGCTATTGAGAACGGCTACTGCCTGACACCCATTAGGATAGCTATTATTAAAAACAATAATAAATAACAAGTATTCGCATGGATGTGTAGAAATCTGAACCCTTCTCCGTTGCAGTTCCTCAAAAAATTAAACAGAATTAGCATACGATCTAGCTATTCTACTTCAGAGTATATATCCAAAGGAATTAAAAGCAGGGACTTGAACAGATGTTTGTAATTTCATGTTCTTAGCAGCATTATTCACAATAGCCAAAAGATGGAAACAACCTAAATGTCCATCAACAGAGGAATGGATAAACAAAATGTAGTATATACATACAATGGAATATTAAATGACCTTTAAAAGGTAAAAATTCTGACACACACTACGATATGGATGAACTCTGAAGACATTATGCTAAATGAAATAAGCCAGAACCGAAAACACAAATACTGTGATTCCAGTCATATGAGGTACTAGAGTAGTCAAATTTATATAGACAGATAATAGAATGGTGATTGCCAGGGTCTGGGTGCAGTGATGAATGGAGAGGTGTTGTTTAATGGGTACAGAGTTTCAATTTGGGAAGATGAAAAAAGTCCGGGAGATGAATGGTAATGATGGTTGCACAACAACGTGAATGTACTTGATGCCACTAAATGGTACACCTACACATGGTTAAGATGGTAACTTTTATGTCATGCATATTTTGCCACAACTGGAAAAAAATACATAGGAAGGGCCAAGTGGAAGCTCCTGGAACTGTCCTTACATGAAAACAATACCAAAAAATAGCAATAGCACATATCTGGGGAATTTGCAGAGACTAAAATAACCATGCAGATGGTAATCTCCATCACCTGCCCCATTTAAATAATCTGTTTGGCCTGTAAAAAAGGCAAATAAGTCATGGACAATGATTGTTGATTATCATAAGATAATGAGGTACTAATTCTAATCAAAGCTGCTGGATTTTATGGGCCTTTTTTTCCTGGAACAAATCAAAACATCTCTAACTCCTGATATACAGCTATTGATCTGGCGAATAGTTGTCTCCACATCAAACAGCAAAGGTAATGGAGCAGTTTACTTCTATCTGACAGAGACAGAAGTACACTCAAACTCTGTCTTACTTGAGTGCTATGCCAAGTCTCCCGATGTCTATAATATATTATAGTCCATAGGGAGATTAGTCATCTGGATATCACAAAAGCATTATGATAGTCCCTTGTATTGATGAGTTTATGGTGATTGGACATGAGAAAAAGTAGGAAGTACTCAAGTTGTGTCAGTAAGATACATAGATGTCAAAGAGTGGGAAATAAACTCCATGAAAATTTAGGATGTCAAATATATCACAGCCTAGGTATGATAATGCACACAAACAGAAACCAACCTCCAGAAAGCACTGAAGATCATGTTGATTTGTTTTAAAGATGGAGGCAGCACACAGCTAGGATTCCGAACGATTTTTTACACACTCCCTTTCCTAAATCCCATTCCTGATAGTGACTGCTCTTTCCTTTTACCTCTTCTCTCCTGTCCTCACCCTTCCTTTATTGTTCCCTATCCTTCTTACCCCTCTGCCCTCTTTCATTCTTCCTCATAGAGAATAACCTGGGCTATTATTTGTATTCTTTACATTCTTTGTATCTCTCTCCCGTCCACCCCCCACCTCAACAAAGGCCTTGTACCAATTAAGAAAGTACACATTTCAAGTCTTCAGAGTATTGAGAGGAGAAAGGTTATGGGGAAATAGCAAATCCTGACAATTTAAATATTCTCTATGTATCACGTAAGTATATTTATCGTAAATAAATTCATACATGCAATAATAGTACAAACAGAAAATATTCACAAGCTACCAGACTGCCAAATTCTGCATGAGATACAAAATCACATACCTATACTATCTGCTTTTCAATTTATAATTAAAAACAAGTTACCTCAGAATTTTAAAAATAGCATTTTGATAATTATAAAAAAAATTATAACTACATTAAAATTTTAAATTTCTGCACTTTTAAAGACACCATTAGAAAATGAAAGGGCAAGCCACAGATTAGAGAAAATATTCATGAGATATAGATATAGATATAGATATATACATAACATAGACTGGCATCCAGGATATGTAAGATGATCTTACAACTCAATAGTGAAGTAGTATTCGGGGGAAATACTACTTCAGAATTATAAGAAACAAATATTTGTGTTTCAGCCACCCAGCCTATAGTATTTTTTATTGAGATATAGTTGAAATATAACATTATGTAAGTGCAAGGTGTACACTTGTTGGTTTGATACATTTGTATATTGCAGTATGATTACCACCAGTAGCATTAGCTAACACCTCTATCATGTCACACAATTATCATTTCTTTTTTTGTGGTGAGAATAATTATGATCTAGTCTCTTAGCAACTTTGAAGTTTATAGTACAGTATTGCTGACTGTAATCACCATGTTGTGCATTAAATCTCCAGGGCTTATTTATCTATCAAGACCAGTTTCAAGTTTATATCATTTGACCAACATTTTTCCAATTTCCCCACTCCCAGCCCCTGGACCACCATTCTACTCTTTGCTTTTATGACTTTGGCTTTTTTAGATTCCATATATAAGTGATATAAGACAGAAAAAGACAGTCTATGGTATTTTTGTCATAGCAGACCAAACAAAGGAGTATTTGGGAGATGCCATATCATGTAAGCTTTTTAGTCAATGGTGAGAAATATTGATTTTATTCAATTACAATAGGATAGTGCAATGCAGAGTTGGGTTTGGAGGCTTAAACATGGGAGAAAAATGATCTAATTTATTTTTTTAAGATTATCTATTGGGGGGTGCTTCCCTGGTGGCGCAGTGGTTCAGAGTCCGCCTGCCGATGCAGGGGACATGGGTTCGTCCCCCGGTCCGGGAAGATCTCACATGCTGCGGAGCGGCTGGGCCCGCGAGCCATGGCCACTGAGCCTGCGCATCCGGAGCCTGTGCTCCGCAACAGGAGAGGCCACAGCAGTGAGAGGCCTGCGTACCACACACACACACACACACACACACACACACACACACAAAGATTATCTATGGGGAGTTTCCTATAGACAAGTAAACAAGGATTCAAGAAGAAACTTTAGAAGGCCCTTTATAAGAGTCCAGGTAAAGGATAGCAGATTAAGGTGGTAAAAATAGAAAAACATTAACTGGCAATTAACTGAGAAATAGATTTTCAGGAACTAACCCCCACACATTTAGATAATTCATCTGAAATACGCTATTTGAAAATATAGTTTCTTAGGATGCATCATATCTCTGAAGGAAATGCTAAAATACCAATGGATTGATAGCCCAAAAATGAAGATTTACTGAGTGGTGTGTGTGTGTGTGTGTGTGTGTGTGTGTGTGTGTGTGTGTGTGTGTGTGTGTGTGTGTGTGTGTGTGTGTGTGTGTGTGTGTGTGTGTGTGTGTGTGTGTGTGTGTGTGTGTGTCGTCCTCAACTGTCCTAGGTTCAAGGAAAGGCAAATAGAAATAAAACCTTCATGTTGGAATACTGTCCCACAGTGAGTAAAGGTATCATGTACTTTTAAAATTATATTTATTTAAACAAAGCCTAATATAATGGGAAAAATAAACTAGACCTGGAATCAAAAGACCTGAGTTTGAATCGCAGCTTGATTAATTACCAGAATATTAAGTTCGGGCAAGTTGTCCACATTTGATCAATTTCAGGTTCCTTATTTACAAAATGGTAGGCTGGATGGAGTGATCTCTAGGCTCCCTTCTTGCATGAGATTTTGTTATTCTACAACACCATATTGGTATTCTCATTAAAGTGAATTTCAAGTGATTGGTCAAGAAGAGGCTCATTTATTTACTTCTTTTATTTCAAATTTAATAATAATGTAAGCCCTCATCCCATCAGGCAAAGAAGAAACTCTACCAGTTTGTCATCATTCAAGAATCCATTTCTTTCGTTAGATCACATGAACATTCTAGAGGCTTAAAATATCCCTAGAAAGTGTGGTAGAGGCTCTGTATTTGGGCCTTAAACAAAAGATACATCTTGTTGAACTTTCATGGTGGCTTTAAATCTGCTGACTCTACTGCTTCACTGATAAACTGGAATAACAGGAAAGTTGGTGCCTGAACCCATATTACTTGCATGAAGTGCATAACCACTGTTTCTGAAATCTTTCTCTATCTCTGGAGACATGCCCTATTTTCACATTGCCATAGTGAATGTTTAAGTTTTCTGCTACATGAAGATATGTCCCTCTCTCCAGCCTCAGGGACATCTATCCCTCTTCCTTTGGAGTCTCAATGGCTCTCCTCTGTTTCCTCTCTCTCTCTCTCTCACCTAACATTATTCTTTCAAAGTATTTGTGCTTTTCAAAGAACAAAGGAAAATCTGTCAATTCCAGGAAACACCAGCTTTTCACCCTAACACAAATCTCCCCTGAAGTAATTAACAGCAAATGTTAACTACCATCTTGAAGTGGTGGTAATAGAGTTATTGGGGAAAATAAACACAAATTAAAGCTTCAGTAAATTATACTGCCATAACTACAAATAATTACCTCTTCAAGAAAACAGATTTATATATCGACAAAATCCTTGTTTTGGAGCCTTCTCACCAAATAGCCTTAGTCTTTAAGGGAACAATCAATGATCTGAAATCTATCCCTCACCAAGCATACTTTGAAAAGTTCATTCTACTATACAGCTCATTAGATCGAACTTGCAATAAATCTTAACAGACTCAGAGAAGAAAATGTTTATTTAAAGTGGTAAATTTTTCAAAACTTCACGTGGAGCCTGACCGTATTTCCAAAGATCTGATTCCTGCATTTCGCTTCAGATCATCCCCAATCATTAGAGAGATCTCTAACCAAAAGGTATGTAAATCTTCTATGTTCATGTTGCCATATCTGACTACATATATATTCTTATTTAACACACACAAAAACTCATGCACACACTGTCTCTCGCTCTCTCACATACATACACAAACACACACACACCCATCCCTTCAGTTCATATATTTGTAAACCTACATACTCTTTTTGTAACTGCAATTTATTTTTTAAATCTACATTATGTTATCATGATCCACCCATGTTAATACACACAAAAACATTTCATTCAATTTACCTATTGTATAATATTACTTTTGAAAACAAACCATAATTTATTTATCAATTACCTTTAAGAAGGGAATTTAGGTAACATCCACCTTATTATAAACAGCACTACATTAAAATTCCAATGCACCTAGCTTCTAATGTAGATAAATAAGAATTTCCTTAATGATAGAGAGGCTGACCTTTCTATTATAATTTTAGTGGCCACCCAGATTTTTTCTTTTGTGTTTTTATTTGTCCATTTGTCTATACTGCTGTGGAAATGTTTCAATATTAATGTCATATAATCTGTTCAGCTTTTCTTCATACTTTGTGATTGTTTAAATGTTGTCTTTAAGACACCTTTCCCTAACCTGATTTCATAAAGCTATATCCATATTTTGCTTTTAAAGTATTAATGTTTTTTCTTTCATATTTAATTTTTGATTTGAACTGGAATTTATTTTCTCATTTCTTTAAGATAGGGGTCTAACCCTTTGTCCATATGAATTTCCAATAATCTCAACACCATTTATTAAAAGGTTCATCCTTTCTCCACAAATCTGTAATGTTACCACAATAGTCTTTTTTTTAATCTATCTATGTTCCTGGGCCCTATATTCTGTTCAATTTTGTTTGTCTATACCTTTGCTGTGCCAGTACCACACTGTTTTAATTAATATGACTTTAAGTGTTTATATCAGGTAGCATAGGTTGCCCTTTCTTCATGTTTCTTAATGTTTTCATATCTTCTTCAAAAATTTTTGGCTACTTTCAACTCCCTACTTATACCTAATGGTCACCTTGGCTAAGACACGGTAACCAGACATTTGGTCAAACATTATTCATGATATTTGTGTGAAGAATTTTTTTAGATGAGATTAACATTTAACCCAATCAGTTGAAAGTCTTAATAGAAAAAAGACTGACGGCCCCTCAAAAAGAGGGAATTCTGCCAGCAGACTGCCTTTGGACTCACACTGCAATATCAGCTCTTCCCTGGGTCTCCAGCCTGTTGCCCTGCCCTGCAGATTTTTTGCACATACACATGTCCTATTGGCTCTGCTTCTGTTTCTCTGGAGAACTCTGCCTAATACACTTCTCTCCCATATAAACTTTAGATTTAGCTTGTCATGGCTTATGAAAATATCTATTGCAATTTTCATTGTAATAGCAATGCATACACAAGTTATTGCCATGGTCAATTATAAGATATTGTTTCATGTTTTCACAGAATATTACAAAGTGTTCTATTTAATTTTTTACATCCTTTAAGAAAGCTTCATTTTCTCTATGAATATTTGACTCACATTATATTTATTCTCAAATACCTGATATTTATTGTTTTATTGTGAATGATATTTTTACTTAATAGTAAAAGTATTAATGGAATAGTATTTACTAAGAGTAGTATATTTTCTTACTGGTTGTTGCTAATATTTTAAATTCTTATTGGTTTTTGTACGTCAGTCATCCAGCAAGTTCAGAGATTACAGATTTTCTTATATTTTGTATGCAGACATTTTCCACCTCTTTTTTTGTTTTCACATATATTTTCCACTGGCTTTTGCTTCGGGATATATAAATTAATCTTGTGTTAATATTTTATTTGGAATAGTTTTATTGATTTCTATAAATGGATATGTTGTATATTTTATTTATTTATTTGTTTTGGTTTGGCTATTGTATATTGAAAAAGTGAGTATACCCTCTTGTTTCACTCTCTGAAAAATTTTATATAAGATAAAGGTTAAATTGAGCCCTGAAGGATTTGCAAAGTCACTTTTAAAATGTCTGGTCCTGGTGTTTTTGTTTGCTGATCTGTAGACATTTGACCAGACTATCCTATTCATGTAAAAGTTGTTAGTATACTATGTTTCTCTATTTCCTATTAAGACAATTGTGCTAATTTTATTTTTTAATTCAATTTTTTATAAATTTTCATATTAATGGCATAATACTCTTTACTTTATTCCTATAATTAGTAAAACTCCAAATATATGTAAATAAAACCCCTTTTCTTTCATAGTTTTGTTTGTGCCTTCCTCTTCTATGAACATAAAAAAATACCATTTTTTATATTTTCAAAGAAACAAAATTGAAGTTTACTGATCCTCTCTATTGTCTATTTAGATCCCATTTTTTACTGACATGTAATTCACATACCATCGAATTCACCTATTTATATATTTCAGTGATTTTGAGTATATTCTCATATAAGTGCAACCATCATTACAGTCAATTTTGAACATTTTTATCACTTCAAAAAACAAATCTAATATTCTTTAGGCATCACCTCCCTATATTCCCACCCTACTTGCCACAAGCTCTAAGCAACCACTAATCTATCTTCTGTCTCTGTAGATTTCACTATTCTGGACATTTCATAGAAAGAGAATCATACAATATAAGGTCTTTTGTGACTGACTTTTTTACTTAGCATAATATTTTGAAGGTTCATCTAGGTGATAGCATACATCAGTATTTCATTCCTTTTTATAACCAAGTAATATTTCATTGTATGGACATACCAATTCTGTTCATCCATTTATCAGCTGATGGACATTTTGGCTGTTTCCACTTGTTTGCTACTATGAAAAATGTTGCTATAAACATTCTTCTTCAATTGGTGTGAACATAGGTTTTCATTTCTCTTGGGTATACATCTAGGAGTAGAATTGCTGGGTCATATGGTAATTTCATGTTTAATTGTTGGAGGAACTGCTTAGATGGTTTTCAATTGAGTGACGCCATTTTACTGTCCTACCACTATTTTTTTAAATAGTGTGAAGTGTGAGTCCTCCTACAAGTTGGAGATTATTGATACCCTCTAAAGTTTGTTTTCTGTTTGTCCTACTTGTTTTATTAATTATCTCTTCTTCTATGGCACAATCTATCTAATTCTTATGTTGCAAACTTAGCTAATTAATTTCTAATAAGTTTCCTTTCAAATATGTGTGTGTGTGTGTGTGTGTGTGTGTGTGTGACACAGATTACAAGTATTGATTTACAGGTTCCCAGCAAGGGTTTTTTTTTTCAGCTCTAAATATTTAGTAAATTCTGACAGAAATTGTCATTAAATAATAAAATAGAGCTTACAGTTTCAAACTTAATAGAGTAAAAGTAGACTGTTATAAATATTTCATGATTCCAGAAGAAAAAGAAAAATATGAAAGGATTTAGACAAGTAGGAAAAAAAGGAAGATTTAAACCAAATTAGTAACTACATTTAATGCAAATGGATTGGCTGCTCCAAATGAAAAGAAAATAAGTGTCAGATTGTATAAAATTACATGTAACTATGTGCTATCTTCAAGAGACATACCCAAAGAAAGTGGAAGAAGTAAATAATAAATGCAAGAGCAGAAATTAATGACATAGAAAATAACACAAATGCAAAAGCTAACACTTGGCTCTTTGAAAATACTAATAAAAATGGCTATCTACTTGAGAGTCTTCTCAAGACCAAAAAAGAATAAAAAAAGATAGAAAGCACAAGAAACCAATATCAGAAAGGTAAAAGGGTCATATATCACATACATGTTACAGACTTTACAAAGGAAAAAATGAACAAAGTGTTTTCAAATAAATTTTAAATTTTATAAAAGTCACAGTCCCCTAGAAAAATATAACATCAAAATAGATTCAAACAGAAATAGAAATTTATACATACATTTATACATTACAGACATTGAATCAGCACTCACTACTCTCACCATGAAGAAAGCTGAAATCCAAGATTTTTCACTAGTGTGTTCTAAAGAAAGGAAGAATTCCAGTAGTACACAAACTCTTTGAGAATAGAAAGAGGGAACACTATTCAACTACTTTTTAATATTCATTTCAAGACAGGAAAGGGTAGTATAAGAAAGCATAATTAGAGGTGACCTTACCCAGGAAAACAGATGATAAATATAATATAAGCAAACTGAGTCTAATATAAAAAGCTAATTTCATGACAGACAACCAAAATTATTTTAGACAACAAAATTAATAAAATTAAACATACAAAAAAATTAAATCAAAAGTTTCTTATAATTTCAGCAGTCATGTATGATTTTACAAAAACCTGCAGCTAATCTTATCAAAGTAGAAACAAACTTTCTTAAATGAAAATTAGCAATCTACCATAGAGTAACATTATAGATACAGGTGAGATGATGAAAGATTTAAAGATCAGGAAGAAGACAAGGATGCCCCCTGTCACCACTCTATTCAGTATTGTACTTGAGAGTTTAGCCAGTGGAGAAAGTCAAGAAAAAGAACTAAAATGTCTAAGGTTTAGAAAAGAAAACACACAACTTGTTCTATTTATATATGATATGGTTGTGTACAGAGAAAATACAAAATAATGTACAGGAAATTGCTAGGATTTGTAAGAGAGCTTCTTAAGATTTCTAGATAAAAATCAATAAAAATAAATTGTATTTTTATATAATAGCATCAAACAGAAAGTGATAGTAAAAAGAAAGAAATCCTTTTAGATAACACCAAAAAGCTGAAGTAGCAATAAATCCAATAAGATATACAAAGCCTTTACAGACAACATTATAATAGTTTTTCAAAGACCTTGAAGATTTCAGAAATGAATAGAGATATATTTTGTGTTTATAAGTTGGATATCTTAATAGTGAAAAGATGTTAAGTCTCTAAAGATTAAGTTAGAGAGTAAGAAAAATCTAAGTTAAAATGCCCAAGATTTTGTTTTGGACCTGAAAAACTTCTTTAAAAATTTATACAGATTACAAAAGCCCACCACACACTTGAAGAATAATATAAATGTGGGAAAAGTTGTTCTACTGAATATTTAGTGTTCTTATAAAGCTATAGTAACAAAGAGGGTGCAGTTTTGATATAGAGACAAACAAATGAACCAAAAGAAGACTTAATAGAGACACAGAAAAACAAACCAAAACATATATTATTAAAACAAAGTCATATGTATATATATGTACACACACACACACACATACGTATGGCACCTCTGTATAACAGAGGTATCACAGCACCTCAACAAAGACATAACAAACTTTTCAATTAAAAAATGCTGAGCACTAAGGTATCCATAAAGAAAAAATAATTAAAATTGTATCATATTGTAAACAAAATTATTTCCAGATGGATTAATGACCTATATGTGAAATGGTACCAAATATATTTTAAAAGACAATATAGGAGGCTATCTTTAAGCCACAAAGTAGAAAGATGGAAAAAAGTATAAGCTTTAAAGGAAAAGATTGATGTATTTACCCACATTAAATTAAGAAGTATTTTCCAACAAAAGAAAACACAAAGATAGTTAAAAGAGAGGTCATGCCACAGAGTTTGAAAAGATCATTGCAACATATAAAACCAATAGAGAGACTACTATTCAAAATATGAAAAGAACTTAAAAAGAATAAAGCTGGAGGTATCTCACGCCCTGACTTTAGACTATAGTACAGACCTACAGTAAACAAAACAGTATGGTACTGACACCAAAACAGACATATGGAACAGAATAGAGAGACCAGAAATAAACCTATATACACTTATGGTCAATTAATCTAAGACAAAGGAGGCAAGAATGTTCAATAGGAAAAAGGTCTCTTCAATAAGTGGTGCTGGGAAAACTGGACAGCTACTTGTGAAACAATTAAATTAGAACACTTTCTCACATCATATACAAAAATAAATTCAAAATGGATTAAAGACCTAAATACAAGATCAGAAACCATAAAACTCCTTGAAGAAAACATAGGCAAAACACTCTGACATAAATAATAGCAATATTATTTTGGATCTGTCTCCTAAGACAAAGGAAACAAAAGCAAAAATAAACAAATGGGACCTAAATAAACTTAAAAGCTTTTGCACTGAAAAGGAAACCACTGACGAAATGAAAAGACAACCTACTAAATGGCAGAAAATATTTGCAAATGATATGACCTATAAGGGGTTAATATCTAAAATATATGAACATCTCATAAAACTCAATATTAAAAAAACAATTAAAAATGGGCAGAAGACCTGAATAGACATGTTTCCAAAGAATACATACAGGTGGCCAATAGGCACATGAAAAGATGCACATCACTAATCAACAAAGAAATACAAATCAAAACCACCATGAGATATCACTTCATACCTGTCAGAATGGCTATCATCAAAAAGACTACAAATAACAAATGTTGACAAGGATGTGGAGAAAGGGAACCCTAGTAAACTGTTGGTAGGAATATGAATTGGTGCAGCCACTATGGAAAACAGTATGAAGGTTTCTCAAAAACTAAAATTAGAACTACCAGAAGATCCAGCAATTCCACTCCTGGGTATATATACAAAGAAAACAAAAATACTAATCCAAAAAGATGAATGCACCCAATGTTCACAGCAGCATTATGTACATTATTTACAATAGCCAAGATATGGAAGAAACCTAAGTGCCTGCTAACAGCCAAATGAATAAATAACATGTGGTATGATACACACACACGCACGCACACACACACACACACACACACAGAGAAATATTACTCAGCCATGAAAAAGAAAGAAATCCTGCCATTTGCAACAACATGGATGGACATGGAGAGTATTATGCTTAGTGAAATAAGTCAGACAGAGAAAGACAAATACTGTATGTTATCATTTATATGTGGAATCTAAAAAATAAAATGAATGAATATAACAAAACTGAAATAGACTCACAGTTATAGAGAACAGACTCGTGGTTAGCAGTGGGGAAAGAGAAGGAGGAAGGAGCAAGATAGGGGTAGGGGATAAAGAGGTATAAAATGTGTAAAATAAATCAGCTACAAAGATATATTTACAGTTCAGGAAATATGGCCAATATTTTATAATAACTTTAAATGGAGTATAATCTATAAAAATATTGAATCACTATGTTCTACATCTGAAAGTAATATAATATTGTAAATCAACTATACTTCAATTAAAAAATGAAGTAAACTCTTAAAAGCAAGAATAAAAAGGCAAATAACCCAATAGAAAAGTAGGCCAAAAATTCAATAGACCCTTCAAAAAACAGCAAATCCCAAAAGCCAATAACTATATTTAAAATTGTAAAATATTTATATTTTCACTAGTAATCATGAAAACTAAAATTCACACCATAATGAGGTACCGCTACACACAGATTAGATAGGAAATATTAAAATAAATGATAACAACTAATGTCAAGGAATTTAAATATCAGTCACCACCACTGTTGGAAGTGTAAGTTGATCTGACCATTTGTCATTATCTTGTGGTTTAAGGACATATATTCTCTGTGACTCAGCATCTCATTCCTGAAACTTCCCTATAACCCAGTAGTTCACTCCCTAGAGAAATGTGTTCTCCTGTGTACTAGGATACATATATAAACATGTATCTTGTTCAGCATTGTTCATGACAACCATAAATAGAAAACAACACAAATATCTATCAACAGTATTATAGGAATGTGCACATAAGTAATAAATCTACAAAGAAAAACAATGAATGGGTTAACATAAAAGTTAGGTTATGTGGTTATTGTTTGTGCTATGGGAGGGTTTTGTGATGATGCAAGGCATGGAGGGGATTCTTGGTTGTTGCCAATGTTCCATTTCTTGACCCGTGTGATTGTAACAATTGTTACTGCTTCATAATTTTCATTAAATGTACATAGAGTCTATAGATTTTCCATCTAAACTCACAAAGAAAAACAGCTATTGTGCTTACTACCTAGGGAGTTAAGTACACAGAAATGATGCTACAGATGAATACTTATGTCTCCACAGCGATGCTTGCTGGCCACAAAAGCTAAAGCACCAGGATAACTGCCTTTCCTTATTTTCAAATTCCAAGTCTCACATAAATGCACTGAGTTTGTGGAATTTCTTTTATATAAAGATCCCAAGCTGAAAGAGTGTTTGGGATTTTTTTTTTCTTAACCTCTATCCTCTGCCTTAGGAAGGTATACTAGAAAATGCAGTAGCCCCCTTATCCTCAGGGTATACATTCCAAGACCCCAGTGGTTGCATGAAACAGCAGATAGCACCGAATCCTATATATACTGTGTTTTTTTCCTATACTTACATACCTATGATAAAATTTATAAGATAGGCACAGTAAGAGGTTAACAATAACTAATAATAAAATGTAAAAATTATAGCAATATGCTATAATAAAAGTTATGTGAATGTGGTCCCTTCCTCTCTCAAAATATCTTATTGTACAAATTTAATGCCTTTTCCATCTTAACTAAGCACTTATCATGCACTGTGGCCATAACTTTTGCAAATTGAGGTGTGACCACAAAACTAGCATGAATTTATTTTTCCTTCTTCACAATTTCACATACAGAAGATTCATTCTTACCATAGATCTTAGCAACCTCAGCAAATGATTTTTTCTTTCCTTATTAAACCAAGAACTTTCACCTTTTCACCTAAAGAAAGTACTTTACAGCTTCTCTTTGGCATATCCAAATTGCCAGCATCACTCCTCTTTTGCTTTGGGGCCATTATTAAGTAAGATAAGGGTGACTTGGACACAAGCACTGTGATACTGAGACAGTCAGTTCTATAAGGAAGAGGGCTACTAAGTGACTAAGGGGTGAGATACGCCAGACAAAGGGATGGTCCATACCCCGGTGGGTGGATGGATGATACAAGATTTCATCACACTACTCAGAAATTTATGAATTGTTTATTTCTGGGAGTTTCTATTTAATACTTTTGGACTTCGATTGACCGTGGGTAACTGAAACAGCAGAAAATGAAACCTCGAATAAAGGGAAATGTCTATAGATCAAATAGATGCTGAATGCCAATCCACTTATTTCACTCTAGGAGTAATCTTGGATGAATCAATTATAATACCATCTGAACTCTCCAAATATCTTTAGTTCTTTCAGATTGGTAAGAAATGGTCTTGTTAATGAGATAAGTAATTCTTTTTCCCCTTGTCAATAAACAACATGGTGCACATATTCACTGAAGTGTGTCAAAACTCACACCTGTTAAATGACATTTTCAAATTAACTTCCTTAAGGTGATCTTGCCCTTAGAGAAGTAACTTTTCTTGCTTTTTCAGAGTCCTTAACTCCAAGAATCAAGTTTATTATTTAACTATACCTACACTTCCAAATACTCTCACCAATAGCCACTGTCCCCAAAGAGTTTAGACTCTAGTGTTACCCTGAAGCATTTTTTCAAAGGAAAAAAAATCTCCCTAGAAAAAAGTATTTATATTCTCTTTAGGTTTAGTCTTCCTATGGGTATCAAATAATATTCACTCCTTCCTTAAATCTAACACAGACAAAAAAATTCCTGAATCTATACCATGCCAACTTCTGAATTCTGAATTTGGGATATAGTAAATTAATGATTAATAGTTTCTTCTTCAACTTCCTTTAGTACAAACACACACACATCCTAATTTTCTTAGTCTTTTAAAATACCATCACAATTGAATAAGATTACTAACTTCGGTACTATGATATCATAATATAGGATTTCCTACTATGGTACCATAAAACATTGATCTCTTATGGCTCAATCACACTGAAAAGCTCTACAAACTCTAGGGTTCTACAGCTGTAGTTCTCCTTTTGCACTGCTTATTGAGAGGAAAAATTTGTATTCATACCTTATAACTTCTCTTTAAACTTGCCTTCCATTCTTAGGTTACTTAAGATTTTGTATATTCAAATCTGTCCATAAATTGGAGTCAAACATTACTCTGATATTTGATTAGGTGCTAAAATCAGTGGAAAATATTGTTTAAGGGACTAAAGTCAAAATTACCCTTGAAAATCTCTTAAATCAATCATAATATACACTGTCCACTAAATAATTTATATCAGTTCCTCTAAAGCTTATTTAATCAATTTCCCTTACCCATCCTCTCAATTAATTATTCAATGAATTATTTGAGAATGGCAGAGAATCATGAATTCCTAAAGAATGCATTCCTCTTTTCACGTACCTACTGGCTGTCTTTTCACTAGTTTCAAGCCCTGTTTCAAATGTAGCTGGAGCCAAATACTGTATCAACTGCATTGCCCCCATCAATATTGCCATATCATTCAGGGACTTTTCCTCCGTCTTCATAAACGATCTAATTTCCCTTCTATCATCCATTTTGGATGATGCAGATACACAAATGACCTTCCCCAGACTTCTTCCCTCTCTTCATAGCCTGATAACAGCTTGTGACATTTTCCTATGGGAAACTAATAAACTCACTAGAAAGTATTAACCTAGGCATTCATGTTAAACCATGCATTCTCAAACTTGACACTCGGCCAGTGCTTCCAGGCCAAGATTACTACTTTTCTCAAGTTACTCCCCTGCTGAAAGAGTATTCATTACATCAGTTTACAAAAGCTGTGAGCACTCCCCTTCCTCAGCAACAATCTGGTAGTTTAGATAAACGGTGGAGTATTTCTTGGCTAATTTCTATGGTAGTCTTAGATGGAGGCACAGCCATATGTTATGTCACAGTACAGTAATCTCAGACAAGACCACAAGTATATAAATCCTCATTTATGTCGACTTGAATATCTGGAAGAGCATGAAAGTGGGTCTGTTACTAGAAGAAAAGCCTACTTTACAATACAAAACACACAGAGAACAGTGGAGAGCATGGATAGTGTTTTCCTCTTTTCCATTTAAAGTCTATACAGGTTTCAGCTTAAAGCTGCATCTCTGTAGGTTCTCCCTAACTTTTCTCCTCTTCACCATGACCTTGGTTTTTTTTAGCTTTCTTCTTACTCTGCAAGGCTTGATTAGCAGTCAATAAGCTCCTTTCATCTTCTCAGCAAGATAGGCTGTGGGAGAGGTCAGGTACCTTGAAGGTCCTACGGAAATATGTTTTAATCTTTCAGTTAAACATCTACAATCAAAATTTCTCTTGCAAATGTTGATAGCCTTTATTTGGTGTTATGATAATAGAAACTTTCTTTTCTCATCTAAGCTAAGGTTCTCTTCTAGGAGGGGGAAATGACCAAAAAAAGGGAGGGGGGACTTGGAGAAAACAAATCTTGTCTTACTGCGTAACACTGAAGACAGAGAACAGAATTATATGGCACTTTTTCTTGAGGAGATGATGACGTTGCACTGTGGTATTCTTTTTTCTTCTTTAATTAATTAATTTTTATTTATTTTTGGCTGAGTTGGGTCTTCATTGCTGCACGTGGGCTTTCTCTAGTTGCGGCGAGTGGGGGTTACTCTTCATTGCGGTGTGTGGGTTTCTCACTGCGGTGTCTTCGCTTGCTGAGGAGCACTGGCTCTAGGCACGTGGGCTTCAGTAGTTGTGCCATGCAGGCTCAGTAGTTATGGCACACGGGCTTAGTTGCTCTGGGCATGTGGGATCTTCCTGGACCAGGGCTCGAACCCATGTCCCCTGCCTTGGCAGGCGGATTCTTAACCACTGCGCCACCACGGAAGTTCTGCACTGTGGTATTCTAATGAGAGAAGTGGAATTTTTTAAAATTGTTTTGCATAGAGGGAATTTACCACCATAGTGGTGATATCTGACTTCTCTTATGTCTTAACTTCTGAGACCTAAAGCCATTCAGCAGTGTTTTCTTGGTAGCTCTTGAAATACCAGACTGTAGTAGAAGAAATTACAGACCTTTCTCCAATGTCTAAAGCCAGTTTATTAACCAGAAGCACAATTTAAGGACTCTGTATTTCAAACAAATCAAATCCTTATAGTCTCTAATTTATACATAATCTTTCAGTTCCATTATTTTTCATTTCCAAAGATAATTCTTTTTAAATCCACTAGGCTATATTTTCTACCTAAACTATATGTTCCATTAAAATAAAAGTATGGGGGTTGCTAAATGGGCCAAGATCCTCTCATGTTCTATCATGTATGTCATTAAAAATAATTTAGAAAACAATGCCATGTTTATTATCAGATTATGTGTCTGTTATAAAAGATACATTGGAAAACCAGGTTAATCATATGTGGTTTGATTGAGAAATTCAATCTTGATGAAGTAAAAAAATTTAAATGTTTAATTTTTTTCAGTAACTGCTACAAAGGAAATTTAATGCTTTTGCAGTCTAGACCAAAAATTACATCTAATTTTAAAGAATTCGTTTAAGTAAATATATGGACATTTCATATACCACTATTATTATGTTATTATTTTTATTGGGGGGATATTTGTTCAAAGCAACAACTCCAAATAGCCAAAAAGCTTCCCACATGCTCTTCTCTAAATTCCTGTTTTGTTTAATTATAACCCTGAGTTTAGAATTAAAAAGAAAAAGGGGGAAAGAGGGAGACCCTCCTCTGACTACAAGCACAATTAGCTGCCCATTAGCAGTTATGATCCTGGTCTTCTGCCTCTGATATCAGTGGCCTCTAATAACATGGGATGGGTTCACTCTGTGGCTTCAGCATGGGAAGAGTTTAGGGTTCATCCTCATTCTTGCCTCTTTTACACGGAAGAACCCCACCAAAGTGGAAGCCATGTCATACTTTTGTCACTTCCAGCAATAACCCCCTCCAACTTATTCTCTGGGCTACTGTTTGACCACACTGAGTTCTCTTTTAAGCTCTCTGAGAGTGACAGTGAACTAACCGGAGGACTGGTATTTTCATCATCTCTTACCCAGAAACACTGTTTCTTCTACCAGGTCTGACTGGTAGAACAAATGAAACAAATTTTCAAACAACAAAGTTTCAAACACACAAAACCTATCAAATGATTTGTTTGTTGCTTTGTTTTAATCTCAATAACTGTAGCTTTCATCTCTAGAAGTTAAATTTGATTCTTTTATGTATCTTCTATATTTCTACATAATTTTTTTTTAACATGTGTGGTACAATTATAAGAGCTATTTTGACTTCCTTATCTTCTAATTCTAACATCTGTGCCAGTTTTGGGTCACTCTCAAGTGATTATTCTTATTATAGTTCATCTTTTCCTGTCCCTTTGTATGCCTGGTAATCTTTGGTTGGATGACATAATTTATTAATTTTGCCTTGTAGTAGTGATGAATATTTTTGTATTTCTATAAATAGTATTGAGTTTTGCTCTGGAACATAGTCAAGTTACTTGGAAAAGTTTTCACCTTTTTGTGTCTTGCCTTTAAGATTTGTTCTGCTCTCAAAAACTTCATTAGTTCAATGTTTTATTTCTATTGTTTAGATGATGAAAATGAAATTCCTAGAGAAAATGTAAAAGCCATGTACCTGGCTGTGGTAGGATCTCAAAAATTATCATTGAATAATTTGAATTCATATCCCTCTGAATCTAAAAACACCATGGTGCCACTCTTCACAATGTTTCTCTGTTTTAAATTAACTCACTTATTAGCTAGATGAAAAGTCCCTCAAAAGTTTCTTAAATATAAAATTTAAATACTGTGCTAAAAAAACAATATAATAATTTTCTTACCACTGGCTGTAACAATTTACTCATCTAATTCAGGCTTTTCATTTAACAGTAATTATATATGGTTATAATATGTGAGAATATGCAACGAGAACTTATGTTGGAAAAACATCTGTTCTTATATTTCATATTATAAAAATGTTTTCACTGTACAGGAAAAGCCAGACATATTCTAAAATATTTATTTGCAGGAATGTCTTGGATATATATTTTCCTTTAATAATTAATAAAACTAAGAACTGACAATAGCATTGATTGAGAAGGTGTATAATTTTGAGGTTCCTGCCTCAGACATGATGTTAATCTTCATGTTCACATTTCATGTAGTTTATTTCAGAAAAAAAGTTTACATTTTCCTCTTTGTAACTAAAAGGATCCCCATTCTGCATTCAGAACAGTAACAGTAAAAAACCAAGGCCTACTTTATGTAAAGTCAGAATTTATAAACACACACACACCCATATATACATATATACATATATATATATATATAACTTCCTTATTCTTGTTTCCAAAATATTATTGTAAAGAAAATTATGACTTATGTGGTATTTATTCATGAATAAACTCTAATGGAGAGTTCTGCTCCTCGTTTTTGTCCAGTGTATGAACACATATATAAGTTATGGAAATCCCCATCTTATGAGGAAGAATCTGTCTCTCATAGAGATTGAAAATGCCAGCTACTTAATCTCTGAGTGTCCTTTAAAGCCATAGGCTAGCATATGACCTTAGCTCTGACAATCAGTTATATCCATTCTGGAGACTGGACTAGAAGCTACTGACAAGAAGAAACGACTGCTTAGAATATATTCTGGCAGTGGAAAGCACAAACTGTTTTCAGTATCCAGAACAAATGTATCAGTGATTCATATTACTGTATTTAGCATCCCCTATCATTGATATTTGTATTTCTAGCTGAAGTGTCTCTGCCCAGTGACTCTTGCACTAGGTTGCTCCCTGGACCAATTCTACAGCATGATTCCTAGTCATAAGTTTAAACTTCCAAACACCAATCCTGTTTGTTGAATCTTTTATTTAGAGATTCCGTAAACTGTCCAATATCTTTTTAATAGTTTGTTTTCTACTTAATTAACCCAGAGTAAGTCACCGATTGCTCTAACGTAAAAAATGATACCAGGAGAGATCAGAGACAACAGATCATTGAGGATATAGGGGAAATTGCCATCACTTATCTAGCCTGGTTGGCACTGAAGACAGTAAATCTCTAGTTGGCAATAAGAAACAAATTGAGAAAAAAGTATCCTTAGAGTGTCCTGGAACTTAAAGCCTACTAGTGACCTGACTAGGGAAAATCAAGTAGTAACTCACATGTAAAAGGATGAAGGTCCTGGGACTTCCCTGGTGGTGCAGTGGTTAGGAATCCACCTGACAGTGCAAGGGACACGGGTTCGAGCCCTGGTCCAGGAAGCAACTAAGCCCACGAGCCACAACCACTGAGCCTGTGTGCCACAACTACTGAAGCCTATGAGCCTAGAGCCTGTGCTCCACAACAAGAGAAGCCACGGCAATGAGAAGCCCACACACTGCAATGAAGAGTAGCCCTCACTTGCCACAACTAGAGAAAGCCTGTGCACAGCAATGAAGACCCAATGGAGCCAAAAATAAATAAATAAATTTATCTTTTCAAAAAGTATGAAGGCCCTGAGTATTCCAAATCTGTAGGGTGTCATGGTTACTTCTAAGGGCACTGGGAGAGCATCCTTTCCCAATTGTGTATTCTTAGCTCCCTTGTCAATGATCAGTTGGCTGTATATGCATATGTTTATTTCTAGTCTCTTTATTCTGTTCCATTAGTCTGTCTTTTTGCCAGTACCATGCTGTTTTGAGTACTGTAGGTTTGTAATATATTTTTTGAAATCAGAAACTCTTATGCCTCCAACTTTGCTCTTTCTCAGAACTGACAAATGGTGTTGGTGAAATTGGATATCCACATGCAAAAGAATGAAACTGGACTCTTGTATCATACACAAAAATCAACTCTAAATGGATTAAAGACTTAAACATAAGATGTGAAACTGTAAAACTCCTAGAAGAAAACATAGGGGAAAAGATCCTTGACACTAATTTTGGCAATGATGTCCTATCTATATGACACCAAAAGCACAGGCAACAAAGCAAAAATGGGCAAGTAGAACTACATCAAACTAAAAACCTTCTGAACAGCAAAGGAAACAATCAACAAAATGAAAAGGCAGCCTATGGAAGAGAAGAAAATACTTGCAAACCCTGTATTAGATAAGGGGTTAATATTCAAAATTTATAAGAAACTCCTATGACTTAATAGCAAAAAAACCCCCAAACAACCCAATTTAAAAATGGGCAATGGACTTGCACATTTTTCCAAAGAAGATACATGAATGGTCAACAGATATATGAAAAGGTGCTCGACATCACTAATCATCAGAAAAATGTAAATCAAAACCACAATGAGGGAATTCCCTGGTGGTCCAGTGGTTAAGACTCTGTGCTTTCACTGCTGAGGGTGCAGGTTCAATCCCTGGTCAGGGAACTAAGATCCCACATGCCACACAGTGCAGACCAAAAAATCCCCCCCCCAAAAAAAAACCCATACAATGAGATATCATCCCGAACCTGTTAGGATGGCTATTATAAAAATAAAAAAATAAAGTATTGGTAAGGATGTGGAGAAATTGGAACTACCGGGTACTGTTGGTAAGAACGTAAAATGGTAGAGTTGCTATGAAAAATAGTATGGAGGGTCTTGAAAACCTTAAAAATAGAATTATCACGTGACCCAGCAATGTCACTTCTGTGTATATAGTCTAAAGATTTGAAATCAAGATCTAAAAGATATTTCTGCACTACCATGCTCATTGTAGCATTATTCATGATAGCCAAGATATGGACAAAACGTAAATATCCATTGATGGATGAATACATTTTTAAAATGTGATATATACATACAATAGAATATTGTCCAGCCTTAAAAAAGAAGGAAAATCTGCCATGTGCAGTAATGTAGATATACCTGAAGATGTTACGCTAAGTGAAATATGCCAGTCACAGAAGAACAAATACTGCATGATTCCACTTACATGAGATATCTAAAATAGTCAAACTCGTAGAAACAAAGAATAGAATGACAGTTGCCAGGGGCTGTATTATACACTTAAAAATGTGAGAGTAGATCGCATATTGTTTTCTTACCACAATAAAATTTCTTTTCATAAATTAATAAAATAAATTAAAAATAAAGACAACAGGATACACCAATGTAATAAGAATGTAATATTCCAGTCTTAAATTCCCAGCTCAAGGTAATGCCAAAATATCATTAACTTTCTGTGAATGTGATAAAAGTCTTACTTCTTGCATCCACAGGTTGAGATAGAATAACACTAAACATTTAATTCTGATGACTGCTTTATTATGAGAGTTTAATTGGCATCTTGGAATGGGGCATTGACTGAAAAGGAACTGGACTTCTTTGTAGTGGGATGAGGATATAATGGTAGATTCCAATAAAGAAAGGACTCTCCAACCCTCACTTGCCATCTTTCTAAGGAGAAGTCAATTTTACAATATATAGTAACATTTTTTTCGCCATGATTGGAGACATGTAATGACTTAGCCAAGAAAAGTTACCTAGAAAATGGAAGTCAATTTTTCCCATCCCAACCTCTTTAGCCTTCCCTGTATTGATTCTTGGTACCTTCAATACCACTATTCTCCACTAGTCAGGGTGGAGACATGAAGATGAAATGATAAATGGCAGTTTGACTTAAGTCTGCCTCCCAGTAGGACTAGTAGGATGCCCCAAATGTCCATAAATATTTCATTAGTTTCTTAGTATATCATTAAAGTAGTACACTCAGCCACAAGCAGAATCACCATCTTGGCTGCATGTCTCAGGGAATAATATTTTTATTAGGAAGAGCCCAATAAAAGCCCCAAGAGCTTCCTCTATTTATTATAATAATATGTCAAAAGCATGATTAAATCCCTAAGAGAATCACAGTGATTAGTTTCACTACTGAAGATTTTACAAATTCAGGATTGGTGATTTCTATCATATTCCCTTTTAAAATTTCAATATGTCTAGTGTAGAAGTCAGAGTATTCAGGAGTAAAACAGAAGACTGTTAGAAATTTGATCAGCTAGAGACAGCAAATTGAGACCGTTGTTCTATATGTGGTCTCTTCACTAGAACAAATCAATAAGGTTCTAAGGAACCTGCTTTGCTTTCTAAGTAATCGACAGCTATTGATTAGGCACATGATTTTATTCCTTTACTCTAAAAAACTGAGAACATCAGAACAATTTGCTTGCAAATCACAAGGCAGCAGTATTAATTTCACTGTTTGTCTCAACTTTTTCATTCTATATCACAGCTTAGCTCATAGGGACCTTGACCTTCTGACATCACACTTATCCTCTATTTTAATGACCTCGTGCTCAGAGAACCTACAGATCAGTAAATAGACTATCCAAAGTGTCTTGGCAAGACCCATGTCTGCCTGAAAGTCATAGATAAATTGCATGAACCTTGTCCATTCCCTATGTTTTAGGAATCTCCCTCTTTATGAGGCAAATCCACCTTTCACCATAGAAGCTAAACATCTCAAGTACTTGTTTTCTCAGTCTCCTTTGAAACTAGGGCATTAGCACAAAAACGGAATTCTATCAGTTGGATGCATATGCCCCAGATTTGCAATTAAAAGCTGCCAGTGAGTGAGTGGAAAACAGCAATTGTAGAGTCTATACTGGTCACATAAAAGAACCCTAGTGGAAGCAATATCCTCTTTCCAGCAGCATCTAACGTTCTGTGTTTGTGAGCTCAGCATTACAATCTGCAGAGTAATCAAGTAATCCAGCAGTAGTGGCAATCTCATCTTCACCACATCAGACCATGAAATAAGTTTAGACATTTCTCCTGGCTGATAGTTTGGACCCACGGTTCTCTGACTCTCCAAACCATTCTGTGAGCTACTCTATATCATTGTAATAAATTCATTTTCTTAAAGTTATCTAAGTCATATCATGTTGCTTAAAACCAAGAGTTCTGCCAATACACCCAATTAGCATTTAGTAAGCATCTTCAACTGGCCTTATCAGGCCCTAAAGGAAACTAGATAAATAGGATACAAACTCTGTTAGTGCATATGCTTGTGGGGGAAACTGTGATGGTGTTAGAGTACACACATATGTAATAAACCATGGGAGTATAGCTAAAATTTTGCTTTTCTTATGCTAATTGTGATTTCTTCTTTGTGGATTATTAAAGTAAAATGCTTAATTCCTGAACATTTGGATCTATTTTAAAATAATTTTTGTTACTGATTTCTAACTCAACATCTCAATGGTCAGAAAGCATATTTTTTTGTATTTCAGTCTTTGAAATATGTTGAGACTTGCTTTATGTACAACCATATAATTAATTTTGTAATATAGTCTATATATACTTGTTAAAAGTGTGATTTCCATCATTGTTGCATAGAGCGTTTTATATATTTCAAATTGATCAGGTTTGATATTTGTGTTAAAAATCTTCCATGGACTTCTGGCTGGTTGTTCTACCTACTACTGAGAGAGTTGTGTTAAAATCTCCCATGATGATTGTGGATTTACATATTTATTCTTCTTTTCCTGTCAATTTTTGCTGTATGAATTTTTAAAAACATTATTGTTTGTATGAAATCTTAGATTTATTACATTGTTTTAGAGAATTGATCTTTTAATCATTATGGTATTTGAAACAAATTCTACAGGTAAGCCATTTGAATAAGATAATTTAACAAGGTTGCTGAATCCAAGGTCAGTATTTTTAAAAATCAATTGTATTTGTACAGACCAACAACAAATAGGATATTCAGAAAACGATGCTCTTGATGGTAATATCTAAAAAGTGAAACACATAAAAATAAATCTAATGAGAGGTACGAAGGCTTCTATATGCAAAATTATGAAGCAGTACTGAGAAAAATTAAAGAATACCTAAATAAAGGGATATACCATGATCATGGACTGAGGGACTCAACTTATTAGAGAAATCAATACTCCACATATTAATCTCAGTTTCAACATAGTCAAGTCCCATTAATTTGGGTTTTTTTATTTTTGTTTTTGTGTTTGGCTGTTATATTTGTTGCATATGTGTTTGTTTGTTTGGTTTTTATTTCTTTGGAGAGATTAACAATGGTTTTAAAATCACTGGGAAGTGTGTCCTCCTACAATTTAAAACTGCTACTGTCTTCCTCGTTGATGCTTAAAATTTCATATTTAGATATACATTCTATAACTTTACCTTTCTTTGCCCCTCTTAAATCTCACTCCTCACACTTCCCTGGGAGAGGCAGCACCTTAAGGCTTGTAAGCCATTTACATTTCAGTACAAGTTTGATGTAAGTTTCCTAGAAGAAGTTTTGGTAGGAGAAGGAGAGAACAGAGATAAGAGGCACCTAAAAGGGCAAGGAAAAAAGAAAATGAGTTCAATAAAGACAACCACAGATTGGAGAAAGACCAGCCTTTTGCTATTTCTCAATCCTTCTTAGAACAGCTCTGTTTATTGACATTCAGAAAAACAGATGACTGCAGTATTTCTGCTTATTGATTTACTTTATATTCCACTATAAGCCACTACCAATCAAGCAGTCATCATCTGCTTAATCCAAAGTTTCACTTTACAGTTGTTTTTTATGTTGCTTTTTAAGTTGATATGATATCTGGATTCTAAAACATGACATTCTGTTCTCTTTTGGATACAGGAAAAAATATTTTGATGTTTGAGACTGTATGATTAATTTTCCAAATGGTGGAAAAAGTACTGGATTGAGAACAGAGATTTTAATATTTCTTAATATTTAATATGCAATCATTTATCTTTGGTAAATTGCTTAGCTAAGCAGGCTCATATTTTTCTCATTTGTAAAATGAAGGGACTAAAATATCTCATGAACCTGTTCTCAACCCCTTTAAGAGTACATGACTCTTAGTCAGATGTTCATTGGATCACTCAGGAAATTCTTTCTAAGAATGAGACAGTATAATTTTAGATGACACCTTTCTTTTAATAACATCAATTAATTTTTTCTCAAAAATTTCCAGTTAAGCAGTAGAGATAAATATCTTTTAGATATGGGGATATCAATAAAGTCTGAAGTTTTACTAAGCTTACAGAGTTGAAAGTAAAAGGATAAGTATTGTTAATATCAATATTATCATTTAGAAAATGCTTTTTACATCTTTTAGGTTTAGTTCAGAAACAAATAATGTTTTAAGTCATCTCCAAATGCTCAAAGGGCAAATAATTTATTCTATATATGACAATTATAATAACACAACACTTTGACTCCTTAAGTATGATTTGTAATTCAAACTTACCCCTCATTTATTACAAAAAAAGTTTATTCCTTTGATCTAAATTTCCTAAAATAGATATAAATTGTCTGTGTTAGATAATATTTTCAAAAGTAACTTCCTTGTCTTACAATACCCTCACTTGAGACAGGCAATATAATAGATGTATTATTAAAATTCCTGCTCTTTCTATAATCTAATGGTTTTCAACATGACTTAGTCAATCAGTAAATACTTACATCAAAAGTTACTGAGACCAGGGACTTCTCTGGTGGTCCAGTGGGTAAGACCCTGTTCTCCCAATGCAGGGGGCCCGGGTTTGATCCCTGGTCAGGGAACTAGATCCCGCATGCATGCTGCAACTAAGAGTCCACATGCTGCAACTAAGATTCCGCATGCCACAACTAAGAAGTCTGCATGCCGCAACTAAGACCCAGTGCAGCCAAATAAATAAATATTTTAAAAAAAGAAAAAAAGTTACTGAGACCAGTGGTTTTTAAATTGTATTCTTGGAGTTTGGGGATTTTGTCAAGGACATTTATGAGTTTATGAAAGAGTGGAGGGTACAAATAATCAAAGCCACACTTATTTTGTATTTCATAAAGTTATTGGGATTACATGTAAAATTTTGTTTGAAAGATGGGATATGTTCTATTAAACATCTGGATGTCACTGGCTGTACAGACGCTTTTCAAATGTAGAGGTTAATAATAATAATAACAATAATAATGCATATTGAGCATTCATTAAATACCAGGCACTGTTTGAGTGCTTAAGAGGCACTAACTTATTTCATCCTAACATCAATCCAGTGATCATTATCTCAATTTTACAGACGTAGAAATCAAGGCACAGGAAAATTAAATATCTGTCCCAGTTAGTAAATGAAAGAACAATAATCAAACTCAGGCTGTTTAACTCCAGTACGTTCACTCTTACCCACAACACTAATTCAGTTTCTTAGGACCTCCTTAGAATAGAAAAATGAACAATCTTAAAAGTCAGAAAAAAAGAGACAAAATAGACTAAATGAAGTTTCTGATCAGAAAAGCAGCAATACAAAAGTGGTATTAAAAAATATTCATCTGGTAATTAATGTAAAATAAATAATAGGAGAACCTAACTTTGGGTATTTGGGCTCATTCATTTATTAATGAATATTAATTGATCTAGTTATCATCCTTTGTGATTAGGCTACATTAATGAACAAAGCATAAAGAATATTCTGCCCCCTTGGACTTTCTAATGGATCCAGAGACTAGTTACCTTGGCCCAAAGACCTGGCCTAGGAGGATAGCAAGGAGCCTACAGAGTGTTAGTTGAAAAAACATTCAAATTTTTTTGTATCTAAAGGCTATGGCAGAGATAGAAGAATGAGAAAATCAGAAAGGGGGACTAGGTTTGGAGAGAAAAAGGATTTTGAATAGCTATCTTTCAAGGAATAGCAAGACATCCATTTATGAATATTTAGAAGGCAATTAGCAATATAAAGTTGGGGCTTTAGTAAGAGTACATTACATGGATACCATAGCCATTTCCCACTGAGGTAATAGCCAATCCAATGGCAGGTTTTAGCTGGAAACATAAAATTGAATCAATAGTCTGATAGAGGAGAACCAGCACACAAAATACAGAAGTATGGTGAATTCCCAAAATAATGGAATGGGAAAAATCAAAAAGAAGCACCCAAAGTAACAAACTGATTTGCTAAATATGTAAAAAGAGTAACAGGTAGTACATAGTCAACACAATTACAGCAAAAGAGATAAGAGTCATCTGTGAGGAGCAAAAGATCAAAAGCAATTGAGATTTTAAAGTAAATGAGACAGAAGAAAAACCTTTGAATTTGGAAATTATAAAGCCATTACTGATGTGGAAAATAAAATCTTGGTGCAATGTGGAATGAAAGCAGGGTGAAAAGAGAACATAAAGAGTTCGTATATGTCATTTGTTTTGCACATATAGTACAAGGAAGGGGAGGACTAGACCATTAGGAAGAAGGGCATGCTTCATGTTGGTGGTAACTGCATCAAGAACACTACAGGATTTTGAAACCACAAATTAGCTGAGGATTAGAGAAAACTTTACTTAGCTTTGGAAAAGCTGTGCTTCAAATAGCTTACGGATAGCCTAACTAATTCCTTAGTCTTTCCACTACTATATGCTACTTCCAATAGAGTAATACAAACCTGTCACTTGTTTTTATTTTTCTTATTTTATTTTTTTAATTTTTTTTAATTAATTAATTATTTATTTATTTATGGCTGTGTTGGGTCTTCGTTTCTGTGCGAGGGCTTTCTGTAGTTGCGGCGAGTGGGGGCCACTCTTCATCGCGGTGCGCGGGCCCCTCACTATCGCGACCTCTCCTGCTGCGGAGCACAGGCTCCAGACGCGCAGGCTCAGCAATTGTGGCGCGCGGGCCCAGTTGCTCCGCGGCATGTGGGATCCTCCCAGACCAGGGCTCGATCCCGTGTCCCCTGCACCGGCAGGCAGACTCAACCACTGTGCCACCAGGGAAGCCCTCACTTGTTTTTAATAATGCTTGCTCATTTCCCCAGCAGTTTTCTCTTAATCTACTATCTTTGACTTCCTTGCCTTAGCTTACAGTAACACTTTAATACAGGGACTATAACAATAATGCTGGACTCATTTATAATTCCATCTCTTCAAACACTTCAAATCCTAATGTTGTTAGGATTAAGTAAAAAGAAAGTAAAGTGACAAATAAGAAAACCCCCTTTTAAAAAGATTTTTTTAAGAAACTTTTGCTCTGAAAGGCAGATATGAATCACTGACAGCACACATTTGGATATTAGCTAGGTGTAATAAAGTTCTCACACTCTTTCACTCAAGCTTTGTTTCAGTCCAATTGTGCCCTCTACAGTCTTATCAAGTGAATGAAGGTGACTTTAGCTTGAAAGGAATCTGATAAGTCTCTGATACTCAGTCCACACTTTTCAGACACGAAAGCAATATTTGATTCTTTATAAAAATTTCCGACCTATTTAATTTGGGGGAACTCTCTAAGATAAAAGGTAATTAAATTTAACAAGTGGATACATTTGCTTGGCTGTGTGATGACCACTGGAAAAGAAAATAAAGTTTTATATAGTCTAATTGTGTCCTTCAATACTGAAAACTATTATTAGTGACAATGTTGAATTTTACCTGAGCCCTCGAATCCTGGAAAACAGCAAAAGTTAAGATATCTCTCTGCCCTTTGTGTTGTGGAAAACAGCTTAATCCTAAGAACCACCACAGATGCCTCCTCTTGTTTACCAATGGCAATGCCAGACAAAGTTATTCCAAATTGCCATTTTTTTGGTCTCATAAATTATCATCTGAAGTGTTTATTCCTACTAATCAATTGGAACAAACTGCTCATTAATCAAACTGTAAAGTTTCACTCCTTCCTCCAGGCTCCAGAACTCTGACTCACTGTCAGACTGAGTCAACATATAATCTCTCCTAAGAACAGGCTGACCTCAGGGTAAAATATTCTCTGATCTACCATCCACTCAAGCTACTCTTTTATCCCATTTTCCCACAGCCTACACTTAATACCCTTGTTACTTACTCTCAAGAGAAGAAAAACCCCTTTTGATTAACCACTGAGAGGCTTGCAGATCTTAGGGTCACAGCATTCTCCCTAATGCAATAGTTCTCCTCCCCCAATTGCAATTGACCCCTCCTCACACTTACCCTTTTGAGTAAAGTTTCTCCTTACTATGCTGGTATCGTTTGGTTTTTTTTAGTTGACATTGGCAACTGATAGAAGAAGTAAATATTGCTGCATCTAGATATATGTGATAATGGGGGATTGAAAACTCTAAAATTTTTAATTAATTTTTATTGGAGTATAGTTCTTTGACAATGTTGTGTTAGTTTCTTGCTGTATAGCAAAGTGAATCAGTCATACATATACATATATCTGCTCTTTTTTAGATTTCCTTCCCATTTAGGTCACCACAGAGCACTGAGTAGAGTTCCCTGTGATATACAGTAGGTTCTCATTAGTTACCTATTTTATACATAGTAGTTATATATGTCAGTCCCAATCTCCCAATTCATCCCACCCACCCCTTCCCCCCTTGGTAACCATAAGGTTGTTCTCTACATCTGTGACTCTATTTCTGCTTTGCAAATAAGTTCATCTCTACCATTTTTCTAGATTCCACACATGAATGGTACTATACAATATTTGTTTTTCTCTGTCTGACTTACTTCACTCTGTATGACAATCTCTAGCTCCAACCATATCTCTGCAAATTGCACTATTTCATTCCTTTTTATGGCTGAGTAATATTCCATTGTATTTATGTACCACGTCTTCTTCATCCATTCTTCTGTTGATGGACATTTAGGTTCCTTCCACGTGCTGGCTATTATAAATAGTGCTGCAGTGAACACTGGGGTGCATTCATCCTCTCGAATTATGGTTTTCTCTGGATATATGTTCAGGAGTGGGATTGCTAGGTCATATGGTAGCTCAATCTTTAGTTTTTTAAGAAACCTCCATACTGTCCTCCATAGTGGCTGTACCAATTTACAGTTCCACCAACAGTGTTGGAGGGTACCCTTTTCTCCACACCCTCTCCAGCATTTATTGTCTGTAGATTTTTTGATGATGGCCATTCTGACTGGTATGAGGTGATACCTCACTGTCATTTTGATTTGCATTTCTCTAATGCTTAGTGATGTTGAGCATCTTTTCATGTGTTTGTTGGCCACCTGTATGTCTTCTTTGGAGAACTGTCTAATCGGTCTCCCACCGATTTTTTGATTGGGTTGTTTGTCTTTTTGATATTGAGCTGAATGAGCTATTTGTATCTTTTGGAGATTAATCCCTTGTCAGTTGCTTTGTTTGCAAATATTTTCTCCCATTCTGAGGGTGTCTTTTCATTTTGTTTATGGTTTCCTTTGCTGTGCAAAAGCTTTTAAGTTTCATTAGGTCCCATTTATTTATTTTTGTTTTTATTTTCATTACTCTAGGTGGTGGGTCGAAAAAGATCTTGCTGTGGAAAACTGTAAATATTAAATGATTTGGTTCATTTAGTGAATTATGAGTGTTAATGAATACATTAAACAGTCCACAAAGAGAGAGTCCTTTAAGCATCTGCTGTGTGCTAGGGTTTCCTCTACTAGGCCACAGTTAGAAAAATCTGTTTGCTCAAAAAGCACATAGGTCAGTACAGAAGACTAACATAAAACCATCATGAGATGCATTGATAGAAATGTACACAGAGTGCTATGTTTACATTTGATAAAGTCATTTACTATGAGTGCCTAAGGTCTATGGCAGGAAAATAATGTGACAAGAAAAGTTTTATAGTAAAGGTGATATCTGAGAAGACCATCAAAGAATAAGCACGACTTTGTCAGATGAACAAACTGTGAAGAATCTGTATTTGGCATTGGGAACAAAGTGATCACAAAAAGCCCAAGTAATACCATGGTTCCTCTGGAGAGCAAAAGTAGTTGGAACTGACTCAACTGTAGCTCACATATGTAAGACAACTGAAGGGGAGCTGGAAAGATGAGCAGATACAAAGCAGCACAGCCTTTTACAACTATGAAAGTTGGGGACTCCACAATTCCAGGGGGTACCATTCATAACAATGTCAATGTGAATGACACATGCTGGAGTTGTGTACAGCCCTGAGCAAGACCTCTGAGCAGGTACCAAATTAGTAGAGTATTTTTATGCCAAGTGTGTAAGTTAGGATGCTTTTGGTAGCAAAAAATGGAAACCAAATCTGTCTGTCCTCAACTTTAAGAGGATTTTGGAAAGAGCATCAGGGCTCATGTAACAGAGGAGGACCCTATGGGGCCTTCCTAGGATAGACCCCTCCCCCATATCCTCTACTTTAGCTCCTCTCTGAAGTACATAGATCACAGTATTTGATGCACATTTCCTGCTTTACAGATGCTAAAACCCCCACCAAATGGAAGGCTAACTACTTAATGACCATGAGCACATAGCCCCCAGGCCTACTGGAGCCGAAGAATTGATGACCTTAACCGCTGGGACACTGTCCTGTAACCTCACCATCAACCAAACAGAGAACTGTGCACAAGATGATCACATACCCTGGGACTCCCCTCCCTCACCTTGCCTTTAAAAACACTTTGCTGAAACCCATCAGGAAGATGAGGCTTTTTGAGTACTAGCTGTCCCGGACTCTTTGTATGGCGCCTTACAATAAAAACGGCACTTTCTTTCACCACAACCCAGTGTCAGTAGATTGGGTTTACTGCACGTGGATAAGTGGACTCAAGTTTGCTTCAGTGACACTCACAGTACTGCTATGGGGCTTTTGCACAGCAATGGGAACCACGAAAAGACAACCCTCAGAATGGGAGAAAATATGTGCAAATGAAGCAACTGACAAAGGATTCATCTCCAAAATTTGCAAGTAGCTCACGTAGCTCAATATCAAAAAAACAAACAACCCAATCCAAAAATGGGCAGAAGACCTAAATAGACATTTCTCCAAAGAAGTTACACAGATTGCCAACAAACACATGAAAGGATGCTCAGCATCACTAATCATTAGAGAAATGCAAATCAAAACCACAGTAAGGTATCACCTCACACCGGTCAGAATGGCCATCATCAAAAAATCTACAGACAGTAAATGCTGGAGAGGGTGTGGAGAAAAGGGAACCCTCCTACACTGTTGGTGGGACTGTAAATTGGTATAGCCACTATGGAGAACAGTATGGAGGTTCCTTAAAAAACTAAAAAAAGAACTACCATACGACCCAGCAATCTCACTACTGGGCATATACCCTGAGAAAGCCATAATTCAAAAAGAGTCATGGACCACAATGTTCATTGCAGCTGTATTTACAATAGCCAGGACATGCAAGCAACCTAAATGTCCATCAACAGATGAATGGATAAAGAAGGTGTGGCACATATATACAATGAAATATTACTCAGCCATAAAAAGAAGCGAAATTGAGTTATTTGTAGTGAGGTGGATGGACCTAGAGTCTGTCATACAGAGTGAAGTAAGTCAGAAAGAGAAAAACAACTACTGTATGCTAACACATATACATGGAATCTAAAAAAAACCAAAAGGTTCTGATGAACCTAGGAGCAGGACAGGAATAAACACAAAGACATAGAGAATGGACTTGAGGACACAAGGAAGGGGGAAGGTTAGGCTGGGACGATGTGAGAGAGTAGCATGGACATGTATACACTACCAAATATAAAATAATAGAGAGCTAGTGGGAAGCAGCTGCATAGCACAGGGAGATCAGCTGGGTGCTTTGTGACCACCTAGAGGGGTGGAATAGGGAGGGTGGGAGGGAGATGCAAGAGGGAGGGGATATGGGGATATATGTATACATATAGCTGATTCACTTTGTTATACAGCAGAAACTAACACACCATTGTAAAGCAATTATACTCCAATAAAGATGTTTAAAAAAAAGAAAAAGAAAAGAATGGAGGTTTTGTAAAGAAAAAGGAAGAGCCAAAAAGTGCTGGATATAATTGAGGATTTCTGTATTAGAGAGTCTGCAGCACTGAAGTACAAGAAAATTGAGTAGGGGGATGAAGATTTAAGAATGTTCAACTTTTTATGAATTTAATTCCTTTCACCTTTTTTTTAATGAGTAATGGTTACAATTTGAATTCCTTTATAAATTACTTTTGGGTGATTAACTGTGTTTTTTTAAAATGGATCTCTGTACAAAGACTCTCTCTGAAATTTATTACGGTGGCCTAAATAAATTAATACATCTTGAAGGTCTTAGTGGTAAATCACCACGTTTAATTCCAAGAGAATTTAAAAGGTAAAGAAAAATTAGTTTCAAAAATATTCTCAACAAGTTGACATTTATGAAAAAATTTGAAAGATGAGCAGCTATGGGCATACCACCTTATTTTAGCTGATGAACTAATGAATATAGACTTCACACATTTTCAAAGTACTGAACTGCCTTTTCTTCTATAGCAATCCTCAACATATACCAGGTTAAAAAAACTAATAATCTTAAATCATGATTTCTTCCCTAAAATCCCCTTTCTACTCATTTATAAATCCTCCTTAACATTAATTTTTTCCTATCATATTTCTTAGCCTTGATTATTTCATGTATTTGATGTACAAATGTATTGAACACTTACAATATGTACAAGATACTTTTTTTTAAAGCTACATGTTAGTTGACTCTTTTGTGCTTGGCACTGGAAGATACACTGTTGGAAGATTCAGCCCCTGCACTCAATTTTCTCACAGGTTAAAGAAGATTCAGACAAGTAAATCCACAATTCAACACTCTGCTAGGGTAGCCCAGGGGGGTTGGATTGTAAAGAGCAGGAGAAACTATCTTTTCCTGGGTATGGGAGGATTCCTAGAGGAGATGTTACCTGAGAAAAGGAAGATGAAAAGAAATTGTCAGGTGAATAAGGGATATTTTTTAGCTTTTATTTCTATTCAATTCTCACACAAAAAGAAAAACTCAAAAAATAAATGAAGGTATATGACTCTCAGAGCTCCTTAGGCTCTTTGGTATCTATATTTGTAGCTGGAGATACATGTGCCACAATTACGTTCTAAGTTAAGGGAGTCTGCGTGTGTCATGCATCAAGCATGTAGCGCAAGCTCATGTTAATAAAAATAGCCATTCAGGCATAATCAAGGTAGAAAAGCAACAACTCACTACATATTCACTGATACCTTTCCTCTAGTCTCCTCTCCTGTGTTCCTTTCACCCAC
The DNA here is from genome assembly GCF_964341445.2 of Mesoplodon mirus. NCBI lineage: Eukaryota > Metazoa > Chordata > Mammalia > Artiodactyla > Ziphiidae > Mesoplodon > Mesoplodon mirus. The sequence goes on along the minus strand of NC_138976.1, from coordinate 90,621,444 downwards.
CCAAATGTTTTGGTGTGTAAGCTTTCCTCTCAAGACAATGGAGTCCACAGCATGGCCATCACAAGTTTGAGTGTTGAACAATAGGTGAGATCCCTAGTGAATAATTATACCCAGTTGGAGAAGATTGAACAGTGCTTGGAGCCAGGTGAGAGAAATAGCGTTTGGCTTATCTGCTCTGAAATAATATGTGAAAGACTCAATCCATAAAGTTTCCATATGGTTGAAAGCAAGTTGAAGAGTGAACCCTGGGTCTTAACGTTATGTGTGTGTGTGTTTGTGTGTGTATGTTCTGATTCATCAAATGTTAGGGAGAAACATTTTATGATAGAAAGAGCATTGGCCCCAGAGGCATGGGTTTAAAGTTCTATATCTGTCACTCTCTTGCCAGGAGGCTTTTTTAAAAGCTCATTTAATGACTCCGTTAATGCTTTTTTACATTTGAAAAAGAATGAGCCTTTTTCCAACTTTAAAGTTTGATGATTTTATGGTCACTTTTAGTTGCAGCTTTTTAAGACTCCCCATCTAAATAAACTCTTAGGCTCCATGACGTGTGCCCAACCTAGACATGCCGAAGGGGCTTTGAAATCCTGGCCTGCTTTCAGCCAACTTTATGCATTTATATCAGCTGATTTGTTACTTGATAAAAATGTTCAGGATAATGCAGTCACTTTTTTAAATGCTGTAGAAAAGACCACTTCAGAAACAGATTAGAACAGCCATGATAATGGACCGGAGTCCTGAGGCATTGAGCTGAGAATTCCATCTCCCCCTGCATGAGAGAGGCAGATCGTTACCCTCTACAGCATCTGAAGTTGGGGATTTGCTCCCTACCCCCCTAACTCTGGCTAACAGCTTCCCATCAGCCTACCATCTGTGAATGAATCTGGACCTGCAGATTTATAGTCTCAGTTGGTACCGTGTCTTAGGATGTGGAGGACAGCTTGCTTTATTTTTCCCTAATGCTGCTTCTTCTCAGTCTTAAGAGCTAACTCAAGATTTAGTGAATAATCTATACACACGTTACATGAGCTACTCAGATTCCCTCCCACATCGTGTCTTCCAGACTGAGGAGTTCTTCTAACCGCCTATTCTCAAACGGAAGTTCCTCCTCTCCCTCGACGGTTTTTGCTTCCCTCTGTATTTTAAGGTGTACTTATCAAAACTTCCTAAGAACTTCTAGGTTCAAACAAATTTCTATTTTGTCCAAGGGTAAGAAAATACCTTTCACTTTGTTTCCAATAACCTTTGTGATAATGTCCAACAAATTTGGTCAGTGTTGGTTTCCTGGTCGTAATCTTAGATTGAACCTTCAGGCAACGGAGTCCTTAGGCTTTCTTCCGCAGTGATAATCAGTTCTCAGAGGCTTCCATCTCATAGAAGAGTTTCAATGATTTTACCTGAACTGTTTCTCCCTGCTCTTATTAGAGCTCCTCTGCTCATTTCAACTCCTGTTCATCCTACTTTGATGATTTTTTTATTACCTGGAAGAACTTAGTTCTGTGCACAAATTTGGAAATTCTCCCATGGTACTTCTTATCTTGATCCCTTGAAAAAAATGTTAAATAAGGCCAGTTCAATATGCCTTCTTAGGGGTTCCTATTATAAACCCTTTTCCTTCCAGAGAAAATGATCATTTATCCCAACTCTTCATTTACTCTCTAAGATAATTCTCTCTCCATCTCAAAACATTGTCTCTAATCCCAAGAAAACTCAATTATTTAGCTTTAGTGAGGTGTAATTGATATATAATAAACTGTACACATTTAAAGTAAAATAAATAAATAAACTCTCAACTATTTCTAAACTTCCAAGTATATATAGATAGCTGATTACTTGTGACCTCTCACCGATGGGCCTGTTCCACTCAACTAAAGACAACTATGCCGCAGAAATGCACTCAGTCTGTGTAGAATACAGATCTAAATGTCTACCCACTCACGGTGTCATAATATATACTTAATAAAATGCTCTGTAATATTGATGACTGTGGTCTTTAGTGTCCCATGAACCTAAACATGTTGATTAACGGAGTAAAATGTAGATTTCACGTGTGTTATTTACAGGAGCTTTATTTTTATTAAGGTCATTGCTAGAAAAAATATGTTTCTGCTAATAGTATTTATACTATACATCAAAAGTTAAAGTTATTATTTTGGCAAGATCAGACTCCTGATACTCACTTATTTAGTACTGCCCAGTAAATTTTCAATATTGGAATTCTTTATCGATGAAGAATAAAGAATTCATGATACTTTTATTATTCACCTTTTACATTTGTATCCACTAAGAAGCATTTTCACAATACATGCATATGAATATTTGTGGATTATTTTAACGTATCTTTCACAATGTTAAAATCTCTTTCAAGACCCATTTGCTGTTAAGAGGTCTTACCTCTTTAATAATAGATGATAGATGATTTATTGTCATATTTGCCAATGAAAAGGAAAACCATGGCCAGAATTTGTGATGTCACTCTATGTAGACACATATGCATGGAAATAACCTGTAGGTGTTACACACACACATATATAGTCCTATATATATAAGTATATATTTTTATATGTATATATTGTGCATACATATGTATGTATATGTATATGTGTGTGTATGTACTCACTTATCTTTCCACCCACCCATACATGCATCCATTGATCTATCTAGCTATCTTCCAACACACAGTACCCCTACAATGATAAAATAGGATCAGAGTTTCATAGAAATATAGAGCCCAAAAGATCCTTAGACATAGTTTAAAAACAAAGAATGTTATTCTTAGAGGTGTAACTCTCCGAGATAGCACCAGTAGAAAGAACTCAGCTGGAACCTAATCCCCATATTCCAATTACAAGTTCAGTTTTCATTCCACCATACCACACTGTCTTTCGGACAGATATCTGTTATACAGATGGATAGATACTGATCCTTAGAAGACAGTGTCAGTGCTGAAACTATTTTCTGTACTGAACACCCTGCTGTCAACTAAATTCTCGTTTGAGTTTTGAAGTTTACTGATGGTTTCTGTCAGTCCCAAGCCCTCCTAGGCATTTTTACATATAATCAATATGAGGGGAACTTCCTGTCTGGCATCAATCAGTTCTTTAAACAACAATTATCTATTAAACTATTGTTCTTAAGTCAGGAAAAATGGATGTTAGTGTCAAACACAGCTTTGCTCACTCTCACACACACACACACTCACGCAAATTACAAATAGTATTCGACTGCTCTATATTTCAGGCTATTCAATAACTAGATAAATGACATATACTTTCTGTCTACATAATTTTTTTTTACTATGCCAAGGCATACACACTAGTTGTTCCCTGCAGTACCTGCCGAATGCAACTAAATTTGCAACAGAGTTAATCACTGGCGCAGCTGAATATTTTAAGAGATTTCTCCTCTAGTAGGAAATTCATCTTTTTTTCAAGAAAAGGGCATTTACCCACTCTTTCATCTCCAACTGAAGTAGTTCCGTGATTTCCTTCCTTTCTCTGATTTCCACGCTCCAATTCCCAAAGACAAGCTCATCTCTGATGACCTTTCAGTCTATGAGTATTTGGGGTAGGAGTGGGGGTAGTCCACAGTTAAAATAAAGTTTGTATACAATCACTTTCTATGTTGTTATGAAATTATTCTAAGCTTCCCTAATAATAAACTTAAAAGAAACCATGCAAATGGTTCAGATGTGCATATGGAGATAGCTATTATCTAGAAAGCACCCAGATTTCTTAAAAAGCCAAAAAAAAAAAAGAGACTGACTCACTCAGGATATATGGAAATATAAGTGAGGTAGGTGGGCTAGAGTGTATGTCATTATCAATAAAGCCCTAGGAGAAAATCATAATTTGAAAAGATACATGCACCCCAAAGTTCACTGTAGCACTATTTACAATAGCCAAGACATGGAAGCAACCTAAATGCCCACCAACAGATGAATGGATAAAGAAGATGTGTTTCATATATATATATATATATATATATATATATATATATATATATATATATATATATATATATACACACATAAACACACACACATACACACAATGGAATATTACTCAGCCATAAAAAAGAATGAAATAATGCCATTTGCAGCAACATGTATGGACCTATCATACTAAGTGAACTAAGCCAGACACAGAAAGACAAATATAATATGATATCACTTATATGTGAAATCTAAAAAAAATTATACAAATGAACTTATATATGAAACAGAAAAAGACCCACAGACATAGAAAACAAACTTATGGTTAGCAAAGAGGAAGGGGGTGAGGGATAAATTAGGAGTTTGGGATTAACATATAAACACGACTACATATAAAATCGATAACCAACAAGGACTTCCTGTATAGCATAGGGAACTATATTCAATATTTTGTAATAACCTATAAGGGTAAAGAATCTGAAAAAGAATATATATGTTTATATATGTGTATATATATATATATATACATACATAACTGAATCACTTTGCTGTACACCAGAAACTTATACAATATTGTAAATCAACTATACTTCAAGAAAAAAATTAAATTAAATTAAAACTAAAAAATAAAATAAACCCCTAGATATATTTTTGCATAACTGAATTAAATTCTTAAAACCCCAAAAATGAATGTTTTAACTGAATTTGAGAAATGAAGACTAAATTAAATCTTGGGTTTAGAATTAATTTGATTCATAATGGAAGGAAGTTAGAAAATAACATTTATTAAGAACAACACTGTTTAGCAATCCTATATGAAGATATAACACACAAAATATCTCCTATTACTTCCCTGTTAGAAGAGCTCTTTGCTTTAATACTTACACTACAGAGAATTTAATTAGTTCTCAATCAAATATTCTTCAGCCAGTGATTATACAGCAATAAAACATATTTGCATCTGCAAACTCAAGGTAACTTTTATAAGAACACAGTGGTTGGAGAAAATCTTGAGTTACATTCCAAATACATTGGGTAAAACTTCAGACTCCTGTGTAGACATTTTGAAAAGCCTGCAAAGTGTCACAGAAGAGGATGTGCAACTCTGATGTTACTGGGGTTAAGAGAGGCCATGTTACTGCAAAGCAATGTTTGTTAAAACCATATTAATTATTAGGTGATTAGGATATCATGATTTTAAATATCTATATTATAACAATTTTTTGTTTCTTTTGTTTCATTGTGTTTCAGGAAATTTGTTGGAGTTGTTGGGCTAACATATAAAACATATTAAAGGTTTCCATTAAAATAATAGGAAATCGTTTCCTGGTTACATTTGAACAAAAACGGCTTGATTTTTACAAATGGATTCCTGACCTTAAGCAGGAGACACCTTTACATATAGTATCACATTTACTTTATTTTACATAGAATGTCACTAAAGTTTACCACAACCCATTTAGGTATCATTGCCTTTTACAAATAATGAAACTAAAACTGAGAGATTAAATAACTTACCCAATGTCACACAGCTCATGAGCGGGGGGGATCAGAATCCAATTCAATAGCCTTTGAATTTTTCACTATATAGTAGGACCATAGTTCAACTAATCAGGTATTTATTGAGTTTCTAACTGTGCATAACATTTGGTGTTAGGCATTAGAGGGGCACATAATGATGCCTACTTCTTGCATCACTACAGTTTACAATCTAGTAGAAGGCAAGTGCACACATTGTTCTATTTAAGAGTCTAAGAGGAAACAGGAAGGTGAAAAATGGCAAATATTTATGCAAACAGGAGTTTTACAGTCCATCTTGAAGGGCAGTGTATTTAATACAGGACTAGAAGGGTACAGATATTGCAGAGAGGTTTGATATGAACTAGGGCATAAAGGGTAGGGCATCGCAAGCACAGATTACAATGTGAACAAAAGCATGGAAAAAGTGACAGCACATGCAGAGAGGTGTAGGTAAGGAAAGCCTTGAAGGTATTGAAGAAAACAAGTCTACATGATACTTGTTAAAGATAGCAAGGATAAGTCAGGGAGACTACTACAGAAGGGCTGTGTAGTAGGAGAGGGAGACGGGGCTCAACTCCTAATATAATAAGAACAAGTAGAGATATAAAGGCAAGGAGCAGGGTGGGGGTCAGTAGAAAATTACTAAGAGGAAACATCAGGGCTAAGGAGAATTCTGGCTAAATCAATTTGACAGAACTTTTTTCTGTAGTCAGGCTAGGGTGATAAGACATGAAGGGTGAGGGATAAAGAGTTTGATCATATATCAAGGGTAGAGGATTTTTGCTAAACTGACCCACCAGAATTCATGCTAATACTAGTCTAAGGACAGAGCCTAAGGTCAGGGACTAGTTAGAAAGAGGACTCAGAGAAGCCTGACTCAAGTTTGGTCAAAGAAGAGTGCTATGGTCTGAATATTTATGTTCCCTCAAAATGTATATGTTGAAATCCTAACCCCCCAAATTGGTGGTATTAGGAGGTGGAGCCCTTGGAAGGTGATTAGGTCATGAGGTCATGAGGGTGGCACCCTCATGAATGGGATTAATGCCTTTTATTTCAGATTTTTTGTGAGTATTATTATTATTTTCATTGAAATATAGTTGGTATACAATATAAGCTACAGCTGTACAATATAGTCATTTGCGATTTTTAAAGGTTATACTCCATTTATAGTTATCATAAAATATTAGCTATAGTCCCTGTGCTGTACAGTATATCCTTGTAGCTTATTTTATACATAATAGTTTGTACCTCTTAATCCCCTACCCTCTCCCCTTCCCTCTCCCCACAGGTAACCACCAGTTTGTTCACCACATCTGTAAGTCTGTTTCTTTCTCGTTATATTCACTTGTTGGTTGTATTTTTTAGATTCCACAAATTCCTTCATGAATGGGATCAATGTCTTTTAAAAGAGGCTCCAGAGAGCTCACTAGCCCCCTTCCACCATGTGAGGACACAGCAAGAAGGTTCTGGCTATGAATCAGGAAGAGGGCTTTCACCAGAATGAGACAATGCTGCTATCTTGATCTTGGACTTCAGGCCTCCATAACATTACAAAATAAAGTTCTGTTGTTTATAAGCTGCCCAGTCTGTGGCATTTTGTTACAGCAGCCAAAATGAAAAAAGACGGAGAGAGAATCTTTGCCAGAGGCCCTTCCTTCCTCCCTTCCTCCCTCTGGCCTTTCTTCCTAACTTTACTTATTTCACTCTCCAATGCATATTCATTTAGTATCTACTTTAAGGAACTGAATAGATGGAAAACACAGGTTGAGCTATAAAGATCACTATTCTTATAGTATACAGTTTATTGGAGGAGGAGATAAGCATCTGTGACAGAGCATGACATGCACAATTTTATTTTAGATAAACTGGTCAGGAAGACCTTTCCATGGAAGTGACATTTAAACTGAAGTTTGAAAGATGAAAATGTAGTAATGTTGGCAAATCTAGAGTGATTTTTGTAAGGACTTACTACACATTTTACTTTATTCTATATGCAATAAGTTGTCAAATGTGTTTGAAGATAGAGGATGCATTCTAATAGTGTGGATAAGAGCTTGCATTTAGCCTGAATATTAAAGAGGCCCCAGGAAATCCGACCATAAGGAAACCCAAACTCTGCTCCCAATACAAATGCTACTTTTTAAAAAACTTTCACCCTTTGGTCAACCTACTGTCCATTGAATTTGTTGAGGTTTGTGGATATTAAGACTTAAGCAAGAGAGGCAACTTGATTATAGTACAGTAGTTTGAATTTAAGCAAAATGGTCTGCCTGAAATGTAGGGGCCTTTTTGTAATGTAATTTGAAAATGTGGTGAGTTTCTTTGAATAGGCAACCCAGACTGACCATTCAGTGACTCTCCATAAGAGCGACTACAACACCCAACTAGCACCATAAAAGGGAGAGTCGACATGACAGAGATGTGAGGTGACCATTTTTACCCACACCACACGCTGCCATTGTGGTTACACCTACTGGTGTAAATACTTGGTGAAAGAGGCAGTGCACCTCCCTGTGACTGCAGGCTACTGAACAAAATCACCAACCTGCCTTCAATAGGAGCATATAAAATTCTAGGCCTGGAGAAGAACAAGTAATAAAGTAACTATTTACTCTCCCTGAGTTCATTATCCTCTTCTCTTCTCCCTGCTGGGTCGAAGGAAGGCAGAAGAGAGCATTAAAGCTCATTTTCAGGGTCTGCATGTTCAGTTGTACACGTGGTGCACTGCATATTTATACGAGTGTCATTCACTTTCTTCTTGACGTGAATGGTGCCCCCTGGGAATTTTAGAGGGCACAACCTGTGAATCTGTATATGGCAGACCTGCTTAATTTGGTTTTGCTCATATATTGTGAGCTTTTGTGTTGCTTATTCATTTTGTGTTCTCTGTGTTCATTTGTTTTGAGAAACAAACCTGATATCCGTTTCATCCTTGGAACCATAAAATTCATCTTTAAATATATCTATATAGGTAACAAACAGAATATTATTTATGTATATGTAAGTTTATTTATTTATTACAATAATCTAGGAGGTAAGACTTTACAAATAAACAAATGTGCAGAAATATGAACTAACTTGCTTGTGAATAACAGACCTGGAGCATGCCTCAGAGAAAGTGTGTAAAATGGCTCAAAACTAGAGAAAGCATAGAAGCAAACTAACCACTGACACGGCACTAATAGAAAAGCTATCAAAAGTCTAAATCTGAGCAGAACCAGGAAGAAAGGAAATCATAAGAGGGATGAGACCTTGCTAAATAAATACATTTTTATTTCCATAATTAGAGGTAAGCATAAGGAAGAGATGAAACTAATTCCTAGTGTCAAGCCTATGTAAGTGGAAAGGGTGTGATTTCAATTAACAAGAATTTCGTGTTTAGATTCAAAACAAGTATTTGTGTCAAAGAACCAATTCCAGTAGATTCCATGAGACATGCATATTTATATTCATTTTTCTGCATCAATGCTTTCAAGCTTTTAACCCATCCTTCTGGTGGGAAAGAAAAAGACATAAAAATATGAAATATCTTATCAAGCTTTAATTATGTTTACTTCTTGATTTAAAATTACTCTTTATTAAGTTAAAACGAAGATATTCTAGACTAACCCCAAAGCAGAATTGAAATGGCACACGAAAATGATCAAACATGATTCAAGCATCTCATTTAACTGAGATTTTACTACGTTTGTGTAATGATGTCTAAAATTGTGTTTTCATTAAACACAGCAGAGTGGAGCGAAAGAGTGAGAGTCATCCTATAGACCTTGTTTGAATCTAAACATATTATCTATTACTGTAACTTTGAGAAAATCAATTAATTTGCGTCAGCCTCAATGCCTTTATCTCTGAGAATAGTAATACCTATCTTGCATGGGGCTTGAGATCAAATAAGTTAAAACACAAGCAGAGTGTCTAGCAATTACAGTTGCTCACTAAATAGCTCTTGATATTACCAATGGTCTCTGATGTGGGAAAACTATTACATAATAAAAAGATCCTTAATCGGGTATCTTTAAAATCAGGCTGAATGCAAAGAACTTCAGATTTTATGTCCTCCCTTTTTTTTATTTTTACCCAGAGAATAATGCAATTCAGAAAACAGAGGGAGAGATTAATTTCCCCTTCAACTGAAAGGTCATCATTATAAGATTTTTTCATCATGTGGTATAGTACATTAAATATAACCATAAAATCTTTGTTACCTCTCTATTGAAAGGTAGAATGTGGTGTCCCACTTCCTGAATATGGGCTGATACAGTGGCTTATTCAATCAACAGAATGCAAGAGCAAAGGTGTTCTTGCACTTGTGAGGTTAAGTCATAGGAGGCCTTATAGATTCCAGCCAAGTCTCTTGAGATGTTTACTTTGGGTGAAGCCATTCACTATGTAAGAGTTCAACTACTTTGAGATATCCAGGTTGCTAAGACTCCAAAACTACACCGAGAAATTTCATGGAGAAAGACAGAGACAGAGAGAAAACCAGCCCCAGATTTTTCAGCCTGTGCAACCCAACTCAAGCCCCAGATTTGTGAATGAAGATGCCATCTTGGTTGGACATTTCAGCACCAAAAGATGTGACTCAAAGAAAACTTAGCCAGAACCAAGGCCCCAGACATATGACACCAGTCAAGTTGTCTAATCTATCTCCAATCATTCAAGCCACCACAGCTGAGGCCCAGTCATGATGGAGCAGAGATGAGCCATCCCCAGTATTCTTTATCTTTATTCTTAGCTCACAAAGTCCTGACTATAACAACATGGTTTCTATTGTATCTACCACTGCGTTTTGGAAGGGTTTGTTATACTGCAATAGGTATCTGGAATATATGTCTTGATCATTTCTTACAGTTCTAAAGCCACAGAACTCCTTTTACCCATATTCAGGGAGAATGCTATCTCTTGCTTATTTTCAGTCTCCCTTTGAGTCATAGAATCTGTTCAGAAGCTTCCTTGGACAGAGTCAGTAAAAGAAAACTCTTGATTACAAAACTCCATTATTACAACCAGGATAAAAGAACAGCCAAATCTGCTCACACACACCCCATTTTTTCACCACATCATAAACAATGGATTGGCCAAATTTTTAAGTGCTTGACTCTGATTGAAAGTAAGCAACTTTCCATCTTCAGACTCTTCCCCTCCAACTCAACTTAGAGTGATGCTCTAGTCAACCTCTGGACTTCCTGATGCACCTCCTATCTCTGAAATGAGACGTGAAGAAAAAACGTCTTCAGAAGAGTTCTGATATCACGACAAGGGATAGAACAAAGGCCAAAGCAGCAATATTGCCATCCAGAGGAAAAACTACTGAACCTACACTGCAATACTCAGAAGGAAAGTCAAGACATGAGAGAACTAAGTGTAAAGCACAGCTATATTGGTGGCTTCTATTTAAATAATCAAGGTCAATAAGTAGGTCTCTGGGATGATGATCCCTATACCCTGTTACTTGCACCAGAATTGGGACAGAACCAGGAACAAGTAGTTCAGGAAGCTAGAGTCACTGACACTGAGAGCCAACTACAGGGAACACCAAACATCCGGGGCTATTAGTTCATGTGCTTCTGTACCTAAATTTGGAAAGACTGTAAGACTTTCTGAATCTTCAGGTAACTTGCATACTATTCTAATCATAAGCAATCATGCTCCCTCTTAAGCTAAACCATACAACTTCAGAATCAGGTGTTACTTCTTATTGGTACCACTGTCCACTAAGCAAAGACAGAAATACAGAAGTAATCCTGACCCCTGCCTTTCCCTCATATATTCCCCCTCCCCACTTTTCCCTCTTTCCCATATATTACTAGGTTTAATCAGTTCTGCTGCCTAGAGATCTGTTAAAGTCCTTCATTTTAATCATATTCCTTTGCCCTGATTCAGAACCTTGTCATCACTAGCCTAAGCTGTCCTCTATCTATTTCTGCCCCTCCCATCTGAACTGTTGCCCTTCATATTCATCCTCAACACTACTATCAATATTATTTCTAAATTGAAAATTTGACCATCAACTGTCTAAAGACTTCAACATCTTTCCATTGCACTAATGATAAAGTCCAACTTCTAAACATGTCATAAAGATCTCCATTTTTTGGCCTTGCTCTGCCAATTTAACTAATGTCTTTTTTTAGTAATTAAAATCTACTATCCTTGTTGTTTTACGAGTGTCAGTAGTTGCTGTTCTCACTTTTTAAAATATTTCCCCCTTTCATTCACTTAGGAAACTCCTATTCATCCTTTAAAACCCAAATGCAGTGAAACCGATTTTCTCTCTCACTCAAATCACTTTCTCCTCAAAACTGTAATTTTACCTCTGTGTAGCTCAATTGTTTGTTATACTCTAATGACAACAGATTCTTAAATATACTCATCTTTGTATCTTAATATCTGATAATATGACTGACATTTAACAAATGCTAAATATACTTGACACTTGAATTGATTGAATTGAATTAAACTGAATCAATCACTCTCAAGAACATTAATGATTGTTAGGGTTTCCTGCATCAAGAGTACAAATCACGCTGAATTTTCATAATACTGCTAGTTTTGATTGAGGCACAGCAAACAAGTTTAAAACAGATTTCCCCTGTGAAAAGAATAACTTCAGTAAAAGATAACAAATACACTCAGAAGTCCATAAAGGAGGCAAGGTAGTCTAGGGGATTCTGTTCTCATCCAAAGACTTGCTGAGATTTGATTCAGAGGGTAAAGATTGATTTTTCTAGCTTAAGTTAAACGAGGCATGGAACAAATGTCAAAAGCAGGACATAGACTTAGATTCTTCACTGTCACACCAGTAAAGTTACCATCCTTCCATCTCCTTGAGAACAAACAAGAAAGCCTGCTGTGGGCCGTGAACAAAACAACAACTGTGAATTTACACAGCTCCTTAAACTTCTAAGCTGTGTACTGAGAGTGAATTAGAGGTCTCCTCCAGATAGCATTGCAAATGAGCATTATTTTATTTTCACCAAGCCTTTCAGGTGATACATGCGACAAAATCAGCAAAGTCAGTACTCTCTGTGGCAGACAAAGTAACTATTATGTATCTGTCCTAAAAGTTCCTGTGATGTTCTGGCTAGTTTTGCTTAAGTACTATTTATAATATTTATGAGAAAGGAGGACAAAAATGAACCTGATGCTTTTGTGGAGAAGGAATTCCCTGGCTGAGCAGAAAAGCCTGCCAAAGTTTTGGTGTTTCTTGTTTGTTTGAAACAAGACTGAAGGACCATATAATGCAAGATGAAGCCATTAACAGTTAAAAGGGAGAGGACACACTAAAGAGACTCAGCCAGGGCCCTGGTAAATTATCAAAAATTGTGGGCTTTCTTAGTGAGAGTCTAGGATTTGAGAAATTCATGAGGAGGAAAGGCGGAGGCCCCTGGGCACCTGAAAATGAGAATTGCTGCACTGAACTAGGCTGACTTTGGCATGGCATTTTGAAGAAGGCAGTCATATGGAATGTAACGAATAAATAGAGCATATCAGAGCCTGAAAACCTGAGAATAGGCTCATGTGGGTGAAACGAGGTGAAGCACGGTGCTTGGTACACTATAAACCCTCAGTAACATTGGCTGGTTTTGAATGAAATGAAACCTAACCTGAATCCAGTCCCTACTCGGTAACAGCGGGGAAGATAATGGGTGCCTAGGCAACGTCTAGCAAGTTCTGGGCTAGAGGCGGCTCCCAACTGTTGCGTCACCAGGGGCCACAGAACTGAGTCGGGAAGGGAGAAGGGAGGAATCTGTGCGGAGGGTCATCCGACTGAGTCGGAACCGGACACTCTGGCAGGAAGTAGAAAGCGAAGAAAACGAAACGACCATTGGTGAATTTCAACACCACGTCGTGAATTTCAGATAATTTTCCACTTGTTTATTAAGGTGGAAAACTCGGATTGCAACGATGAAGGAGATGGAGTTTCGCCCCAACACATAAGTCAAACGGACCGATTGGTTCGGGAAGAAGATTTCTCCAGGTTCGTAAATAATCCGAGTGAAGAAGATTACGAACTTATGAGAGACAACAATCTTCTAGGCATCCCAGGTGAAAGTACGGAAGAAGAGTTGCTGAGAAGACTTCAGCTAATTAAAGAAAACGCACCACAAGACTCAGATGAAAATACAGGTATATTCTGCTTTTGGAGGGAATAGGATGGGATGAATAAGGAACTTCATAATAGGAAATAGTAACTTCATAATAGTAAATAGTAAATTATACAGAAGTGACTTACATTAATTTGGTAAGTAACTTCTCATAAAAAGAACTGGCATTTACTTGATTTTTGGTGAGCATGTCAAGGTATGTTTGTTTTCCTGATTCACATTTGGGTTGTTTTAATTGGGAAACAGTGCAAAGTAGCCTATTTGTATTTTTCTTGGTTTTCTACCTCAACTGAAAGTCCCTCCTACTTCCTGAATTATTTTTTCTACATAGACATATAAAAAAAGCAAACAGAAATATTCTCCACTGGGGACAATTGTGCTCTCTTCAACACCTGGGGACATTTGACAATGGCTAGAGATATTTTTGGTTGTCACAGGGGGGGCATGGGTGTTACTAGCATCTAGTGGGCGGAGGCCAGGGATGCTGCCAAAGATCCCACAATGCACAGGATAGCTCCCCGAAACAAATAATTGTCCAGCACCAAAATGTCAGTAGTGCTAAGGCTGAGAAACCCTGCTCGAAACTCAGGTCTGGTGTCCTCCCTCCCAGTGTGAAGTAGAGGATTTTGCTGTCTAATGAAGAGGATACTATAATACTTTGGCTCTTGAATATGGTCTTATATGTACCATGCTAGGTTCAGTCTATTCATTTGATCTGACCTTCAATTTAATGTCAATTAAAAATCTTGGTAACATTAAGAAGTATTCAAAATGCAAACACTTTTAAACCTATAAAACTTGTTTATGTTTGGGCAATAACCTTATATTTTAAAACAGCTTATCTATTATCAAAAGCACATAAGTGAAGAGCCTACAAGTAGTCATGTTGGAGACTAATGAAAATTAGACAATAATGTAAATTGAACTAAACTACTAGCATTGTACCTTAACTGGTGTTTACCTTGTTTAATTGCATTAGTGTTTTGACAGTGGACTGAAAAAAAGTCTCTTGACATTCCTCCGACAGTGGTACACAGGGCTGTGTATATGATGAAATACTGAAACATAGACTTCCTCCGGATTCCCTTTTTAAAAAATTCTCTAAGTTTATCTAGGATTAGCTCACTCTTTTTGGATGGAATCCAAACTTTTCTACCTTTACTTATAAATCTACACAGTGCAGTTTATAAAATATTAACTCTATAAATGTGAAATCAGTTTAAAACACCTGAGTATTTAAGTTCTCATTTTTTGTTTGTTTTTGAAACAAAGTTTCAGAGTGCTATTTTATGATGGTTCTAATTTTGGTAGTTCTTTTACGCACCCTCCCCATTTTTTTTTGTTAACAGACAGAGGAGACTCTTCAGATGACGTGTCTAGTGGTGACTCTATAATAGACTGGCTTAACTGTTCTGGACAAACTGAAAATATGACAAGTGGACAAAGAGAAAACCAATCTTGGAGAGAAGAGAGCTAAATTAATCCTAAAAGTGATCAGTTCATATTCAGTTTAGAAATAAATGCTAACCTTGATAATGGGAGTCCAAATCCAGAGAATGAATATGTAGCATCTGCAAGACTTCCCAGAAGAGAAAATATGGAAGACAGCCAAAGGCAAGTGGAAAGTCCACAATCTGAATCAATATTTACAAGACCATCTATGTCTGAACAAGATACAACTGAAACATTAATGGAATTCCCACCTACCACAAGTCAGAGAAGAGCAAGAAGTAGGAGCCCAGAGTATCGGAGAACCAGAGCAAGAATTGAAAGTTGGTCGCCTCCACGTTCACTTAGGGAAATTGTACAAAGACTTAATCATAGTATACCCTCTCAGAATTTTGAGCAGCCTCTGCTAAGTGAGAATGCGAGATTTTCTAGAACTGAGCACCAAGAAATATTGACACAGCAAATGACTGGATTTGAGTTGCAAAATAGCGGTCTTATTGAAACTTCTAGAACGAGGAATGCCGTTCATGGAGAAAATTCTCCAGATACAACCAGCAGTGGTGAATCTTGGGGAATGAGGGAAATATATCCAACCATACCCTTCAATCTTGAAGTAGGACAAGTTCATTCTGGAGCATATTCTCAGAGAGACAGCAGAGCTAGTAGAACTCAGTTAACATCTGAGACACCAAACAACACTGTCACTTCTGAAAGTGAACGAGGACTGAGGCATATGTATTCACATTCTGAGCAGGCAGGTGTGAGAGCTTATGTCAATACCATTAGAAATCCCGTTTGCAGAATGTTAAATACTAGCTTAAATGATACAACATCTGTTCCAATTCAGAGCACGTTAAGGCAGACAATGACAGAATTTAGTAACTCAAATAACCTTATGGACAGTGACAGTAATTTAGAGCATAGTGTCTCACCTCCAAGTCAAGACATGGAATGGCTAGAGTCACCTAATGGTAGTCGTAGTGGTACATTTGGTTCTGATTCAAATGCTAGCTATGATACCCATTCAAGTTCCACACTGAGTTGTCATTCAAGCCCCAATTGTACGTCTAGTTCCAGGTCTAGTCCTATTTCTGGTTCCAGCTCAAGTGATGAAAATTCAGGAATTAGATCACTGATGTTTGAAGGCATTGAAGAAACAAACTTATCATCAGAGACCAGCCAAGGGGGCATACGAATTAGCCTAATAATATCTGATGAAAGTGACTCTGGGTCCTCCCATAATCTGCAAACTACAGGACTCACCAAAGCACAGATTGACAGCTTGGCTGTAAGATCTTTTGGTGAAAATGATGCACTAAAAGCCTGTAGCATTTGCCTTACAGAGTACACAGAAAACAGCAAGCTTCGCATACTACCTTGCTCCCATGAATATCACATTCACTGCATTGATCGCTGGCTGTCTGAGAACTCTACGTGTCCGATTTGTCGTAGGCAAGTAGTGGATTCCAATGAGAGTGAAAATCCTGATCGATGAATTCTCAGCTATATAAAGTGTTATAGGGCTTCCCTGGTGGCGCAGGGCTTGAGAGTCGGCCTGCCGACGCAGGGGACTGACAATAAAAATTAATTTCACACCATAGCAGTTCACTGAATTTCAATAAAAACTTAGCATGTGCACTGGGTTGGGATGTTCCTGATTCCATGGGAGACATGTCTTAATATGATATAATGAATCTAGATAGATCCTAGTAGTATTATCTCGTCATGTAAATCCCAGACATCTCTTAGCCCTGTTCAATCCTGGTTGTGCATGCAAAGAAACAGAAACACAACCAATTATCAATAATTAAGAAGCCATTTAAGACTACATTAGAGTCATTCTCATAAAGAAGTCATGTTACATTCTTAGAATGCCATAAAAAGCTTTGAAACCCTTCTCTTCCTATCTCTCTCCACAGCAGTTTATCCCACCTCCCTAACACTACCTTAACGTTTCTCCTATTCCCCACTACCAATGTATCAGTTAGTTCTAGCTAAAAACTGATGGCACACTTTAAAAGAGTGATGGAATAGCATTTAATGAAGAGACTAAAGTGTGTAAAGAATGAAGGGAAACCAAGAGATGATGAAGTACCCTGAGGCTAGCAGCTGTGAGAAGCCAGTATTATAACCACTAGGTTTGAAGGGGCATAGAGAGATAGCAGTTCCTGCAACCCAGAATGTCTTCGAGTTGTAGGAGAAGCCCACCCAACAAGAGATGTAACCTTAGAAAATGGCATCCACTGCCAACCTAAAGTTTGGAAGGGGGCAGATCATGGAAATAAATACCCTTGCCTTCTTTCCTCCTGACTTCTAATCACTTATCAGTAGTTCATATTAACCAAACCCAACCTGAAGACACAGAGAGACTGGTCCATGAAGCTGATAAAGATCAGCCTCCTGGAATCACGAAGCAGGGTTAAGAAGGATGGCGAGTAGATCCGGTAAGCAAATCAGAGACCATCTACCACAACCAGCATTCCCAACTCTCTTCAAACCCAGCCTGTGTATGCTTTCTTGCCTCTTCCGCTTCCGCTTGTTCTCTATTCCACTCTATGACTCAGCTCTTTAACAACCCTCTCTATTTTCCTTTCATTTACTCAGATCTTGTATTTTTAAAAGTGATAAGATGACAAAGCCTTAGAACTTAATTACCTTTCTCTTAAACATGTCACACTTTGATTTGCTGTGATTGTAAACAACTAAGGATAAAGGGCAGTTATAGGTATGTCTTTAATTTTTGCTTCTTCAATATATTCAAGCTTCAATTTCTTTCTATATATGTTTAGTTCATATAATTAATTTTTAAAACAGATTCTGATTTCTTATAAAGGGTTTTATGGTTTATATATGACTCTGAATCCTTGTGTGAATGACCCAAAGTAGCCAATTGCTACTTGGAGCCTCACAAGCTGCAATATGAAAGCCTTAAAGGTAAAACTTGGCTTCAAGAAACATGTCTACATAGTTCAATTCTAATTGTCCCCAGTAAAACCATCACCCAAAACCCCGAGTATTTGAAATCAAAATTTAGGTCATGCTTCCTTCCAACCTAAACATAGTGAAGGATTTTTCTCCTAATTCAGCCTGAAGGCTATTTTTGGGGGGTTGTATTGGCCAGTCCAGAAAATTTTGCTTAAATTTTTCAATCCTGGTATAGGTGAGAGTACATTGTATTATAACCTAAAGCAATAATCAGAAATTTTGTGCAATGTGCAACCTATACAAATGTAGGCAGTGTTAAGTATACACCTTCTCTAAAAAGTTAAAGTCAGCAACATCACTGACCTTTCTTTTCCCTGTGAATTGCTGGCAGCCACAGTATTTGCACATAACTACAAAATATAAATGGGGAGTGGTGGTGAAGTTTTTGAAAACATCTTTGAGGTAGCATATTTTTCACACAGAAGATATCTGCATGGCCAGAAATGAAGGCTTGGCTCAAACCTCTGAAATTTACATTAACTTCTGAAAGTTGTTTGAATAGTCTGATTTTTAGGAAGTATTTTTGATATCTGATATACTTCACTTAAAGTGAGTAGAATAATTATAACAGTACTTGGCTTTCATACTATCCTAACAGATTAAAACCTTCCAAAGGATGATAATTGCTTAATTAATGCTTCAGTACATTCACATGCACCTTCTGTGGTCGACAGAATTCTAAGATGATGCCCAATGATCTTTGTAGGAGCCCCTCCCCTTGAGTATGAGACCTGTGAATGTGATGGAATATCATTCCCATTATTAGATTATGATATATAGCACAGTTGATTGGGAGATTATCCAGAGTGAGCCTGACCTAATCAGGTGGGCACTTAAAAGGCACAGAGAGGACTTCTAATCCAGATAAGATGGTTTATACTCCCCTCTCCCTGCTCCCCCTTTATATGCACAACTATATATCCTGGAAATAATATGAGACAACCAAAGGAGATCTCTGAAAGGTCTAGAGAAGGTGAATTGCCTAGGGACCCTCAGAATGGATGAACAGCCTCATGGCAGGGCACCTTATGACCCTCTACCAACAAAAAAATGTGATCCAGGCCCAGCATTTCCTAACTCCCAATTTAGTAACAGGAAGTGGCTCAAAGAGGCTCTTCCTCCATCACATCAAATGGGAATCCCCCAAACACCAGGCGAGCCTTGCAGAACCTGCAACGACGAACAATTGGAAGCCCTGATGACACTAAGTGACCAGGGAAAGTGCTTTCCTTCCCCACTGGGCCTGAGATCCCCCTTCACCACCCAGACACATCAGTGGCTAAGGGTCCCAGCAAAAGTGCTCCTACCACAAAAAGCTCCCACCTGGACAATGCTCTCCTCAGATGGGCCTGAGGCTCCTCTCCCCTCCCCAGAAACATCAGGCAACTTGCTGGTACCGGCAACGGAGATCCCTCCACAGAAAGCTCTCAACCTGGTAAGCACCCTCCACTCCTTACAGTCCAGGGAGACCCTGTCACAAGTGCCTGGCCCAGGAAGGACTCTTCATCACGTGTTCCAGAGATTCCCTTCCCTCACCAGAAGCACCAAGTGCCGTATCCTGGGGAAGCTACTTCAGACCCCATAAGCAGCATGAGAAGGGACCAGAGGTAACCCCACCTGCACAAGAGAAACAGACCATAAGAGTACCACAAAGGGTCAGAAAATTAGGTTATCATGGAACCACCATCCATAAAAGTACAGGAAATGTGTGCCAAACCTATTAAGAGTGAATGCCTGCTAAAAATTAAAAAAAACAAAACACTTTAAATAGGGACCAAAGTATCCTAACATAATAGCCAAAATGTCCAAAAGACAATAAAATATCACTACTTATACCAAGAACCAGATACATGACAGCTTGAATAAGATGTGACAGATGATGCCAACAGAGATGAATTAGATGTTAGAATTATCTGACAAGGGTTTAAAAATGCTGATTTCAGACCTTTAAGACCTTGAACACAGAACCTAGTCACTCCATGCCAGTATCCCAACCTATAGCACTGTGAGCTAATAAAGGGATGCTGTTTTAAGCCATTACATTTGTACTAATTTCTTATGCAGCAACAGACAACTAATACAACTTCTCATCTAGGATCCATCCTGTACCTAGAAAATGATTATAATGAGTCCTAGACAAGTAAATGGCTTAATGTCTTGGTTCTAGGCCCACTATGACATTATATTCTACCATTTTTCCCAAAAATGGAATCCCTAATTCCTGCTACTGAAGCTGCTAGAAGACAGTATCCTTCCTGTTTGAACAACCACCAATATCGTATCACTCTAACTTTACTTCACATCACCCTATCTCATTCTACCAGTGTATGCTGCTTATATCATAAACCCAATTTAACACTCTGACTTTGAAACTATAGAGCCACTTATTTTTCTCTCAAAGCGATTGCTGAGTATTATATTGCTCTTCCAAATCATATTCCTCTCTGTCTGCCCTGACAAATCAGAAATGGAGAAGATTTGTACCTGAAGCTTCTGAGCTCAACCTGATACGTTTTTTACATTACAGTATATCAGTTTAAATACACAGCATCACTGTGGTTGTGAGCATAAATATTTCCATCTTAAGAATTTTCTCTGTATTTTCTTGGTAGTTTTTAAAACATTTGTTTATTTTGGCCTAATTCCAAAAAAAACCCTTGTCTGAATAACAAATTCTTTTTGAAAGTAGTTATAGCCTGTGGATAAGTTTTTGATAGCAATATAAAGTCTATCTTTTTTGGCTAACCATGAAAATAAGTTGTACTCTCAATATTCCATGAAGAATTAAGTATAAAGATTCTTTTGTTAATGCAAACAAGCCTGAGCATCGAACAACATGAACATCAAAACACTGCATGTACTGGAAAGTTCACAAAGAAATGTGACGTTTCTGTTAAGTAATATTACTTGTTATCCATATACAATACTTTGAGATCTTCAGTATCTTCTTTACTACAATTAACCAAACATTTCATGTCTTTTCATTATTTGAGAGGTGAATGTATACTCCCTTCAATGAGAAGTTTCCTGGTATGAGAATTTCGAATGGAAATCTGAACTGCATTTCTTTTCTGTGACTTCATTTAAGATTTGAAAATTCTTTACCATCTTAACTCAGGCTTTTTCACTATGAAATAAGAGGCTCTCCTTTGTGTGATATTCAAAACTCTCCATTTTAAATCATCAAGCCAGCATCTTTAACATCACTGCAAAAATGTGGGGATTTGGAAAAGCATGTTGGGGAAAATCCTTTTTCTCTCATCCACCATTCGTAGAGGACAGACACTAATTATAAGCCAACTCTGGGCTCTGGGTTCTCCATTCTCACATCACTAGTCACAACACAGTTATCTACCACCCCTGGCCTTGTCATCTTCTATTCTGGAAGTGTATTTTTTTTTCTTTAGTATCACTTGTGACTATCTAAAACATTTTTTATTTATCTTGTGCTTGTTTTCTTCCCCATTCCTATCCCAAAATAGAAGCTCCAAAAGATCTTTCTTTTTTTTTAAATTACTACTACATTTCTAAAAACTAGAACAGTTACTGGCACACACACACACACACACACACACACACACACACACACTGCTTCAGAATTTTTGGCCACCGTGAGCATCCCAGACTTATTTTTCACCCTTTATTCTCCAAAGAAAACCTATTTTAATACTGTTACCTACCATCCTGGATTTGATGTATTTCAACCTAGATCTCTCTCACTTACTTAACATATTTGTATAGGGTTTCTTGCCTATTAAGGTATAATATCTGCCAACCCTTTTCTAAATCACTATTTCAGGCATTCAACGCTGACCAAGAATGTGCCATGCCCGATGCTGGGTGCTAGGGTTATAGTTACGAAGTACAGCACTTATCATGAAGAAATGTATTACATTTTAAAGAAGGCAGATGAATAAACATACAGTAACACTCTATGTCAGGGATGCCCTGACACAGATTCAGATATAGGATAAAATGGAATGATCTAGGAGGAGAAATCTACACTAATAATTCAAACCTCCTTAAAGTTGGGTTATATCTGAGCTGTATCTTACAGGACTAGTAGCAATTAGCCAATGAAATGAAGTCATTAATTTTATTCTAAGCAAAATAAACACTGCATGCAACAGTAAAGATGCATTGAAAATTTAGGGCTCAGTAAACAGTAAGTATGAATCATCATGCTCTGGGGTAGAAGAGGAAGAGATGTAAGTACATTAGCAAGAAATGAAGAGATGAGGCCAAAGAGGCAACAAGTGGTATTGTGTATCAGGCTGAAGAGTTGAACTAGATCTTCTAAGCAATGCACAGTCAACACGATTTTTCTAATAGGAATAAAATTTTTCAATTTTTAGAATGGTCATACTAGCAGGGATATGAACAGATTGTCAAAATTTAGATTGTCCCACTTACGGAGTTATGGCATTAACTGGAAGAAAAAAGTATAAAGTCCTGATATAATGGTGAGACAGTTGAGATATGGATGCATATAGATTCAAGTAGTATTAAAGAAGCACAATAAAATTTGGTGGCTGCTTGGATAATTTAAAGATGACCTTAAGTTTCTGGTTTAGGTGACTGAGTAGATGGTGAGAAGTTCCACTGATATAAGAAATGCAATATAACTTGTTTGTCATAGTAGAGGAATAGATGACAATTCAGCTGGAATCTCTGAGATTTGAGATGTCAGAGTGATATTTTAGTGGCAATGTTCATCTCGCTATCACGGAATATCAAGTATGCTTCTAAAATTAGGATAAAGATGCCAGACTGAAGTCAAAGAAGTATGAGTATTGCCTGTGAAAGTATGTTCCATGGTAGTAGTGGAGGGAGATGGATGGAATCCTTTGGAACAGGAGCAATTATAAAGTAGACAGACATAAAGAAGATAGCAAAGATAATCAAGACAGAAAAATGAGAGGTGTAAAGATAATCATAAACACAGAGCTCACGGTCTTCATTCGTAAATATGAAGAGAAAACAAAATATCTCTAGATGTTAAGAAGAATGTAAACTACTAGGAAAGCAAGGGTTTTGTAATTTTCACTACAATAGTCATAGCACCCAAAACACTGCCTTGCCCAAAGTAGATGTTCCATAAATATTTGTTGAGATATTTGAGATAGGCATGACGTAAGAGAGAATAAGATAAATATTAAAAATAGAAAAAATAAATCCTGGGAGAAGTAGGAATAATTCATGGACTAGGACAGAACCTGAAAGGCTTAGTTTTACCATGCACAGATGGAGACCTGCCACTATTCTAAAAACCTACAAATGTTGAAAGAATAAGTCTTTGGCAGGAACTGTAACAAACATACTGGCCATTATAGATCACTTGGAAACAGTCTTTACATATCTTTTTTAAAGGCTCCTTTTTAAAAGAAAGAATTGGTAAGAGGGTGTTTAAATGCTTTTCTGTCAGGCTTTTTGCTTGGGAGAAAAAGGTGTAGGTGAAGTAACTCTGCCCCACATAGACTTTCAGTCTACTTCTCCCTCTTGCCATCCTGATTTACTCAGGAGTTCTACTGGGCACATATATACCTCAGAAGCTGAAGCCCTCTCCTTGCATATTATAGTAGAGGGCTTCCCTTTCTTTCAGATTTCACATTATGATAGTTTCTTGAGAGGCAAAGGTAATGGCTACGTATGCTTACATTCACAAACATCTTGAACCAGAGCCTCTTTTCTTTTGTATTTTGAAATCCAATATAAAGGAATTTTAAAATTCAGCAACAGGGAAAGAGTTTCAGAGTATTTGAACTTGAAAGAGTATATACCCATAACTTCATTTTTGCAAGAAAATTAGCTTCTTGAAATCTTATGCAATTGCTGCCATGGTCATTGTATTAATTATAAATTGTAATTTTAGAGAACCCTTACAAATTAGTTTAAAGGCTAAAAAGGAATTTACTGACTCACAATACACCAAAGTTTGAAAGTGCTGATACTTTCAGACACTTTCAGGTAAGTGTGGGGGCCCAAAGGATATAAATAGAAAATGTTTCTCTGACTTGGATATCCTTCCTTCTGCAGTTTGTTTTGTTTTGTTTTGTTTTGTATTATTTTGGGGAAAGCTTTCTCCAAGGGGTGGCAAGAAAAATGAACAAAAGCAACTCTATTTTTATATAGTACCAATTTACTGAACCCAGGCAACGAGAAAGCCTTTATACAAAAGACTGACTCAGCTTGGGATTTCTGTTAAAACCTGAAGGGAATTCTAACTGGCCAGGTCTTGGTCACATGCCCAGCACGAGAATATGGAGGTGGGATCTCCAAACCAAACCAGATGGAAATGTGGACAAATTCACCAAAAGTAGCAATGAAGGTCTTCTAAGGGTTCTCTTTTGTTTTTCACACACTTCTTGAATCAATTCTGGTGATATGTATTTTACTAGGAAATAATCAATTGCATCCAGTTTTTAGATTTTTACAGCATATTTATGTTCAGTGCATCATCCTAAATTTAATATATTTCCCTTTGTATTTTTTTTTCTTTCTGTTCCTGTACTTTATACCTTGGCTTTCTCCATTTTTCCTTGATCACAATATCAAATGACATTCGATAAACTCTATATTAAGGTTTGATTGGAGAAGTAGAACCACTAGAAGGACTTTATTATAGAGATTAAACCTTACATGATAGTGGGGCTTGGTTAAGCAGTCTATGTAAATCCACTGCCCTGCCTCTTGGTGCAAGTCCTGAAGTCAGTAGGGCTGGCAGTCAGGAATGAGAGATGATTTGAAGTTAGGAGATCAAGGATAAGCTGGAACCTTCAAAGATAAGCTATAATCCAACTAGAAAAATGAACTGAACACCATATTAAAAGGATTATACATCATGGCCAAGTGGGATTTATTTGTAAAACGCAAGGATGGTTCAACATACGAAAATCAAGCATTGTGATACACCACATTAACAGAATGGAGGACAGAAAAACCAGATGATCATCTCAATTGATGCAGAAAAAGGCAGAAAAAGTATGTTCATTGGAGTTCAAAACTCCATAGAAAGTTTAAATAACATATTTGATAAAACTGAATTTGAATTTTATAAGTTGAAAATAAGCCAGAAAAAATGATGAGATTAAATGAAAATGTGAATGATAAAGGAATAAAGGATAAAATGGAAGACCCACATTCATCTAATAATATTTTTAGAAGGTGAGATTAGAGTGAATTTAACAAGTATTTGAAGAAATAGTACTTCTCAGAGATTAAGTTAGAAATAAATCCTCAGATAAAAGAAGTGCATGGAGTCACCAGTAAAAGAAATGAAAACAAATATATGACTATATCCTGTATCGTATACCTCACCTCAGCCTGATCCTTCCTTTGTTCTACATTAGAAGAATGTGCAACACTGGCAGACTACTTATATATACAATCTGACAGTGTCTCACTGTGTTCATGATTCCAACAAATCTATCCTCCACCTCTCTCCTTACTCCAGCAGGTGAGAATATTCCTAAAGCAACCCTTTCAGTTCTCCCACAGGCTAAACCCATGGATGAATTCTTTCTCCTTTCTTCACATTCCCTCCCCATAATTTTGAGATCCAGTTTACAGAACTTCCAGAGGTCAAATCCCAGCTTGATCATGCATTCTCATATTGAATCGCCAGCCTTCCCTGCTTCACTGCTTTTGCCCTGCAATCCGGTTCACTTGCATTGTACTCTCTAATTAAATAATAGCACATAAACTCTTGGCCTGAGGCTCTGCTTTCTGGGGAACCAAGGCTAAAAAACAGCTGGTAAACCACATCACATAATGGCAAAGAGGAAAGTCTAAAAAACAATTTGGAAGAAAGAAAGAATATCAAATAAAAAGAGCAATTAGACTAGTAGCAATCTTCTCATCAGTAACAATAGATGCCAGAAGATAACTGAAAGCACTATCCTTAAAGTACTAACGGAAAAATCACTCTTAACCTAGAATATAACGTTTAACTAACTATATTAAAAAAT
The DNA here is from genome assembly GCF_964341445.2 of Mesoplodon mirus. Classification (NCBI taxonomy): domain Eukaryota; kingdom Metazoa; phylum Chordata; class Mammalia; order Artiodactyla; family Ziphiidae; genus Mesoplodon; species Mesoplodon mirus. Next base: position 90,595,483 of record NC_138976.1, on the reverse strand, counting down.
GAAAGAGATGACATTTTCAAAGACAGAAATTTCTACCTATAGACCCTCGATAGTAAAACTTCCAAGGAACAGGCTTCTTACGGAAGGGAATTAAACTCACCGTGAAGAAGTGGGATTAAAGAACAATACTGAGCAAAGAAAGTGATATACATGTAGATAAATCCAAGAAGGATTAACTGTTAAACACTGTGTAATTGTGTGACTAATTTGGGGGCCAAGTCAAAAATAAAGTGCAATTCAATGGAATATTACTCAGCCATAAAAAGAAACGACATTGAGTTATTTGTAGTGAGGTGGATGGACTTAGAGTCTGTCATACAGAGTGAAGTAAGTCAGAAAGAGAAAAACAGATACTGTATGCTAACACATATATATGGAATCTAAGGAAAAAAAGTCATGAAGAACCTAAGGGTAAGACAGGAATAAAGACACCTACTAGAGAATGGGCTTGAGGACACGGGGAGGGAGAAGGGTAAGCTGTGACAAAATGACAGATTGGCATGGACACATATACACTACCAAACGTAAAATAGATAGCTAGTGGGAAGTAGCTGAATAGCACAGGGAGATCAGCTCAGTGCTTTGTGACCACCTAGAGGGGTGGGCTAGGGAGGGTGGGAGTGAGGGAGATGCAAGAGGGAAGAGATATGGGAACATATGTATATGTATAACTGATTCACTTTGTTATAAAGCAGAAACTAACACAACATTGTAAAGCAATTATACTCCAATAAAGATGTTAAAAAAAAAAGAAAACTTTTTCTCTTAAGCTAGCAGCAATTGGGTAAGATACACCTTTGTAAACAAAGATGAAATATTTACTTTTTCTCCCTACCTGACCCTCCAGATTTTGGAAACTCTTGAGTATTCATCTCATGGCAATACAGTTAGTTATCTGCATAAGTGCAATAGATATCTGCTTTTCTTGTAACAGGACACAATTGGAAACTGATTATATTAACCAAGGTTTTGACTGGAATGTCATATTTAAGAATAATGTACATAGAATCAAATATGACCAGACAACTTTAAGAAATTAAGGGTGACTTTATGGAGCCAATAAAAACCCTTGAAAAGACACCCTGGAACCTTGCTTACAGGGTTCCCAACAGCCTAATCAGGTGAGTAATGAACTTCTTGACAGGTGCAGTAATCTCAGGATAATTGGGGAACCTCGAGAAGAGAAGAATTCACCTATATCTATAGGTATTGCAAGTGAAGTCAGATAGCAAGTCTTTGGTTTGGCTTCCTACCCTCGAGAGGCTTTTACAAGTTCAATCTGGGGAATTCCCTGGCGGTCCAGTAGTTAAGCCTCCGTGCTTTCACTGCTGAGGGTGCAGGTTCGATCCCCAGTTGGCATACTAAGATCCCACAAGCTGCAGGGCACAGCCAGAAAAAGAAAGTTCAAAAGTTCAATCTGAGATTCCTTATGAAAAATTCCGGCAAAGCATGTTTAAAAGAGCTTATGTGGTCAATCACTATTCTTGCTGCACTTCTGTACAAAATCAGGACGAGTTGTATTGAAATTAGACTTACTTTGCAAACAAATTAGTCTTATTTTGGTTTCTTTGTAAAAATGAGGGTGTAGAAATTTTTTAGAGAGAAAAAGTATGTTTCAGCAACACACCCTTGTGGATATTAGATTCTAGGGCTGTTTCTTGTCTTTGAGGATTTAGTATTTGCCTGTAAAGTGGACTGCATCTTTAATACCTTCAGTTCCCTCAAATACCTGGCTACAACTCTCCAAGCTAATATTTCTGATTTTCTCCCATCCTTAGATGGGAGAATGAAAGCTTTCTCCTGCACCCCTGCAAACAGAATGTGAATGACTTGATATAAACTTCAGAGAAATCACCACAATAGCTGGTTTAGACAATCTCCTTTGTGCCTGTTACTGCATGGGCCACTCAGACTGGTACACCCAGTGCCCTCATCAGAGACATTCAAACTGCAAACCAGGAAAATCCATCAGATTCCCACTGTCTGCCTTCTCTCTATCTGAACATGTTTCAAGCCTGATATCCAGAGGTCTTCTTGACTGGCAGCTCTCAGGACTCAGACACTGGGTTCATAATTTGCTCCAACCATTAAACTTCGTTTTTCTTTTTCTTCCATAGAAACTCTCTATTCCATGGAAATCCTCTGATTAAATATCTGTTTCCTTGTTTATGCAATACAAGTCTAACTTTGGGAGCCCACCTGCATCATCCACCTCCTGAAATGAAACACAACTGTTAACTCAACTGACCTATTCTCAAGACTGAGACTGGGTCAACGAGATAGGCAGCAATCTATCAACTTAGCGTCTGGGTTGTGAAACTTATTTGAAGTTTCAAAGGTGGAACTTAAGGGGAGCAACATTTGCCACCCCAAAATATGCTACTTTGGCAGGAGGATTATTTTGAGCTATAAACAATCAAAACACAACAGATTCAGGAAAAGCTCTTTACCTCTACCTCAAGTTCCTAAATTTACATTGGAAAGGGAGCCTATACAGGAAGAGAGCTATTACCAGAGATAACTTTTTTACCTAAGAAACTTACCTGCATAATAGGATAACCATTGTTTTCTAAACATCTCCTCTGCATTCCTGTGAATGCCTTCCTTCCTTTTGTATCCCCAGACCCCTACCCCTTTCCTCAGCTCCGGATGTTATATAAGCTTCAATTACCTGGCTGCCTTGTGGGTCTCATATTTTATGGGACTCTCTTACATACGAAATTAGATTTGTCTTTCTCCTGTTAATCTGTTTTATGTCTATTTGATTATTAGACCAGCCAAAGAACTTAGAAGGATAGAAGGAAAGTTTTGCTACCCTTATAGCATCTTAGCCAAGAATCTAGAAGGGTAAAGGGAAAATTAGTTTTCCTCCCATACAACACTAAAACTTTTCTTATTTTCCCCAAAATGTACTTTTTACTGCTGGCTTTCCCCATGATTCAATCTAATTCAGCCATCAACCATCTTATTTTGCTATGACCTGGAAATCTTCCATGATCTGGAAGAGTTGATCTACTGTCCTGTACTTCTAATTACATTGAATCATTTGCAGAGTCAAGGCCAGTTGTTCTTCAGTATGTTATACTTTCAGGATTCATCAGAGTGTGTTCCCATGTTTAAATTCAGATAAAATATTTCTGGCAAGGACACCACGTAGGTAATATTGTGTAACTTTCTCTGCATTTCATTAATGCCAGGTCATAACATTAGTGATTTATGAGAGGGCCACTGATTTCTCTGTTGTAAAGACATATTTTCCATTTGTAATTAATTCGTAATTTAAGGGGTTGTAAAGACCCTGTTCTCCACATTTCTTTACCATATGGTTTCAGCCATTGACCCTTAACTGAAAATATTATGACATCAGGAGTTACAAAACAGTGAGTTTCTAATTCTGAAATTCTTTTTACATTTACTTGCTGAGATCATTTGGTATGATCTTAAATCGTATATTTAAGAGATCATTTCCTATCTTTTCTATCCGTCTCCTCTCTTTCCAAAATAATTATGAAATTTTCTGTACTCTTATTCATAGGTATTTATTATTGTTTAATGTACTACCAGCATTATTGTCTGTAATGCTCACACAGTACCAAATGTATTCACTGGGCCCAACTTCAAGTCAACTACTGAAACTTTTGCATATGGTCTCATCTGTGTTTGAGCACTTCCTGGCTTTCTGGTTTACCTTGTACTTTCTCTGACCTTTCCTGCAACAGGCCATATCTCCAAGGAATCCTTGTTCCTTTCAGCAAGGAATGATTTTTAGAAACCAAGATCTCAGTATGATTTATGCTCTTTGCTACTGGCAGGTCAAAATGTCAAAACCCTGTAATCATGTATAACTCTCTCTTTTTCTTCCTAATTATTTTCTAGAGTTAGAATAGAATTGCTATAGTGAAGTACAGTTTCTTTAATGAATGACACAATGAAAAGAGGGTTATATATTCTGATTATGCATTATTTTGTTTCTGTAGGACCTCTAATCTCCTCCATATACTTTTTTCTTTCTCTTCATTTTCAAAAGTCCAGGGGATGCTCATCCCTTCCAAGTTGCTCCCTTTCTCCCAGAAGCAGTGCCTTTCTATGACTGTTACCTCTGGTCCCACACTTTTATGTTCCTTCCTTTGGATTCTTAGTACCCAGTGTTTTCTGATTCTTCTCGTCTCTTACTTGTTTTTGGTATTTTTCCACTCAGGGTAAGACCTCATTTTTCTAGGAGAAATTTACCTGCGTTCTGGCACCGGTTTTATCCTGCTGCATGCTCGTGATTTTCAGCAGTCTCATCTGAATCTCCCCTTCAGCCTGGGCTGCAAAACGAGTTTTGCTGGTTTCAGATGTCTTCCTATTAGACATAAATCCAAGTTGTAGTATTCTCTGACTTCTATGCTTTTGGCATAAGTTTCTCATGGTTTTATTTTCTTTCCTTGTTGATCTCTATGGGTTCTAGAGCATGTGTGGAAAGATTAGGATTTAAGAAGCTGCTATCATCCTATAGAAACTCAGAGGTCAGAAACAATCATTGTATGCTTGGAATTATTTTTATGCTTTATTTAAATAAGCCTTGCCTTGCCTTGCCTTCTGAGTTATTCCGTATTCATAAAGGGGAAGCACTTTAAACACACATATAATACAATTTTATTTTAAGATTAACAGTAACTTTAGGCTTAATTCCAGCAGGGCTTATGCCTCTGAACCAAGTTACCTGTCACTTTTGAGGTTTACTTGCACTGCTCTGAAAGTTTTAAAAACAGAAACACACAACAGTTAAAGGGCTTTTTCTTAACTTCTTTGGTCTAGCACTCCTGAATTAACTAAGAAAATTATCACTTGCTTATGTGCCTACTGACTAATGATGTGTTGGACATCAAAAATTAATTTTAATCTGTTTCTCATTTCTTTTCCTGTTTGGTCTGGTGTTTAGCTGGTTAGGCTGTCTGTAATCAGGTGTTTGCATTCTTTTTAACTAAGAAACAGTAAATCAAGTGAGAATACAAAAAAGAAACAAATGACACTGGACCATTTAAAATTCCCAATAATACATTGCCAGTGTCCTCTTAAAATTTAATGAGTATGTTTTCCATTATGTCAGCCAGATCATTAATAATCAATTGCCTTTACCTCCAACTAGTATACAAGCTATAGTGACACTTCAGTGCTTGTTCATAGAATCAAGATTACCTTAATCCTGCTGTGGACCACAGACATATGGTTCCTTGGCCGGGAGGTGCTCTAAACAGATCATTGTAAAAGGAACAATGGGAACGTAAAGTTATAATATACTTTGTACCTACCTTTCCAAAGCTTGCAGTCTTATGGGAAAGCAACATTTAAACAATACCAAAAACATGCAATTATAAATATCAACAGTTGTTTGACATAAAAAATGGGCTATTATGAGACACATAAATATAACACTGGTCATGATTCAGATGTGGGGTTAGCAATCTCTTTGAAGAAGGGAGAAGTTCACCAGGTCCTACCAACAGGAATTAGGCAGAGGAAGGTACCAGGGGAAAACAGGTAAGCAGGAATGTAGATGACATGGCATGCATCCAAACTCAATCCTCCTTACTTTCTGTCTCCTATTTGAGTGGCAAGAAGAGTTAGAAGAAGAAAAAAAAGGACTATCTAACAGAGTGGGTCATTGGTTTGCTTAATGTTCCAGCCATTTGAGTAAAAGAGAAAGAACCACTATGATAAACTAAAATTTAACACATCCAATTCCAAAAGTAAACAAGACATTCATTCTAACCAATTCATAAACTATCCTTCTCCCTCCAGACGTGTTATGTGAGGGATTAGGAAAGGGTCAGAAAGCGGACTTGAATCACTTCTCATGGAAGCAACATACCTGATTTCAAGTGTTTCAGCAAGAAACACTGCCTTTTCAGCAAAGCATAGCTCACCTCCCTGATCCCTCTGTAATGTATCTACAGTCATATCCACTTCTCTTACCTGTCCCACTAAAGGAAGTATTCTTCCTCACGACTGTGACAATCCTTCCATCTGTGTTCTGGACTCCATATGCTTTCATTTCTTCAATCATCGTAATTCATCTGATTTATATATCATATCTTCTTCCTTTCTACTGGTTCTTTCCTCTTCAGAATTTAAGAAAATATTCATTTAAGCCACTCAAATCTTCAAAAGCAACTCTCCATCTATTCTGCATCTCCCTCACCCTGCCAGAAATCTTACGATTCCTTTCATGTCCCTCATACTTCAGTTCTTTTGAAACGTCATCTAAATTCTCTACCTCTACGTTTTTTTGTTTCTTTTTTTTAAATAAATTTATTGATTGATTGATTTTTAGCTGTGTTGGATCTTCGTTTCTGTGCGAGGGCTTTCTCTAGTTGTGGCAAGCAGGGGCCATTCTTCATTGCGGTGCGCGGGGCTCTCACTGTCGCGGCCTCTCTTGCTGTGGAGCACAGGCTCCAGATGTGCAGGCTCAGTAGTTGTGGCTCACGGGCCCAGTTGCTCCGCAGCACGTGGGATCTTCCCAGACCAGGGCTCGAACCTGTGTCCCCTGCATTGGCAGGCAGATTCTCAACCACTGCGCCACCAGGGAAGCCCCTCTACCTCTACTTTTTAATCCCCATGCACTTCCCAACCCACTGGAATTTAGCTTCTCTAGTCACTCCACTAGAAGCAATTACTAAAATCACCAAAAACTTCCAATTTGTCAAAGCCAATTGAAAATTTTTGGAAACCATCCTACATTACTTCTGAAACCTACTATACTGATTGCCACCCTCCATTTCTCTGGAATTTCTTCCTCCTTTGGTTTCTATGACTCCTCTCCAGATGTCCCTTGCTTGTTTTTCCTGCTGCAATGTCTACTTCTGATGTTTTCCAGAGCTTCCTTCTCAAAGCTTTTTAAATGTACATATAAAAGAAATATTGTTGGGCTTCCTTGGTGGCGCAGTGGTTCAGCGTCCACCTGCCAATGCAGGGGACACGGGTTCGTGCCCCCGTCCGGGAAGATACCACATGCCGCGGAGCGGCTGGGCCCGTGAGCCATGGCCGCTGAGCCTGCACGTCCAGAGCCTGTGCTCCGCAACGGGAGAGGCCACTAGAGGGAGAGGCCCATGTACCGCAAAAAAAAAAAAAAAAAAAAAAAAAGAACTATAGAGAGGGTTGGGGTTCTACTGAAGAGTTTGGAATAGATAGCTGAGAAATTTTGGGGGTGAAAGGAAGTATAAGAGAAAGAAAATGGCATTTTAATAAGGGTTTCTCTAAACTCCGTATATCGTTGCTAATGTTTTATAAACACAATAACTCCAATTATTTTGAAGTTCATTTAGTTTATGGTCTGTTTCTTATACTAAAATGCCACTCTCAGACTAGAATATATGTTTCATGTGCTCAAGTGAGTTATCTTCAGATTAAAATATAGTGATGATATGGGTGTTTTAGTTTGTGAAAATTCATTGAGCTATGTACTTATGATTCATAATTTTTCTAACTATACTTCAAAAATTTACCAATTTTTCTCATGATGACTCTTTTACAAATCTAAATGTAAGCTCCAGACATACATTTTCAACCACTTACCAGATACCTCCGTTACTATGCATGATAGGCAACTAAAGACAAAGTGTTCAAATGAAAAACCTCTTCCTACTTTTTTTTCCTATTTCTGTAAGCAGAACCACAGTAGAGCCAGTTTTTTAGAACAGATTTTCCTTCTCCATATAATAAAGGTCCTGAGTCAGGGCCAAACTACAGCCAAGCCCTCTGCTCCATAGGCACAGGTACCATCTTAGTTGGTTCATGTAACATTTCTAACCTACATACTGGTCTCAGTGAGGGCAGTTATGCATCCCACTATCCATTCATCTCAGGGATCCTGTTAAAAAAATATAAATATATACCTGTCCCTTCAGTCTCTTTAGCAGAGCATAATAGCAGCCAACATTCATATAGCATTTGTTACATGATAGAGGCTACTGTAAAATCTTTGCAGCTATTAACTGATTTAACCCCTAAATAACTTTATAAGGAAAATATTATTATTATCTCAATTATACAGATATAAACCTGAGGCACAAAAAGGTAACAGTGGGCAGAACTTGGATTTGAACTAAGGCTACACAACTTCTGAAACACATTACCTAACTTTATTGTGGTAACCACTTCACAATATATGTGTATATCAGATAATCACATTGTACACTTTAAATTTACACAATGTTTTTGGTCAATTATACCTCAATAAAACTGGGGGGTTTAAAAAGAAACTCTGCTTTAGTCAGCTCTCAAGATCTGGTACTTTCTGATTTTCCTTTCATTGACTTTCTTTAAATTACCTGAAAATATCATAGGTTTTATGTCTCTGAGATCTTTCACATTCTTTTCCATTCACCTGGGATACTCTCTCCATGGTCATGTCCACACCAACCTTGTGTATCTGATTAATTCCTCTTTCAAGAAGAAAAGTATATTACCTTCTCTAAAACATTCCCCCGACATCCCTATCTTTATCTTATGAGAAGACAAGGATATCTGCACCACTGCATTTGTTACCTGCTATTATAGTTTTTTTCTTTGCTTATTTGCTATCCTCATTAAGAAAAAGATTATGAGGCTAATCACTGTTTAACAACAGTAACTTATACATTACACGGTACAAAATGAACACACGAACTATTTATTTACTAAACTGATGAATACAGATCCAGAGAAACTATATTTATGAGAGTGATTGATTATAAAATGAGAACGCTGCTTTGATGATAATTTTTTTCTCACGGAGATTATATGAACTAATATATTTAGAATATTTTTAAAGTGTCTGGCAGATAGCATGAGCTCAAAAAACTATAGTAAAAATAATAGTAATATAATAATTATAATAAATTTGAAATAGACCTCTAGGATTCCAAAATCTACTTTGCTTTCTGACAAAAACTTTGCAAAACAGATTTATAGAAAGAAAATGAGAAAGAAGAAAATTAGGAGTAGGTAGGTTAGAGGTGGGAAAGAAAAGTCTAGGAAATTTGCAATAGGGATAACTCTAAGTATAAGCAACAAAATGAGGATAAAGTTTTGAATAATGAATGCAAGATAGAAGAAGAAGAAAGCTTAAATATGGAAATTTAACATTCAACCCAGAAGTTGTATCTAAAACCCCTTGCATTTAGTGAGCAAAATATACATTTAACTAACTGAATGGTTGATTGTGATTAAATACTGAACTCTTCAGCAGATAACCTGAAGCCTGGTTCTTTGGACAGTGAGGGTTGAGAAAAACATGGTCTTCTTACAGTCTTCTAAATAAGGCTAAATAAGCAATAACACAAATGCTTCTCTCTCTCGCTCTCACCCCCCCACCCTTTGTGTGTGTGTGTGTGTGTGCGTGCGCACATGTGTGTGTACCCAGAGATTTTTGTCAAAGCCATTTGTTGCTAAGCAAAAGATCAAGAAAGGGATTGTTGAAACTCATTTTTAAATGCTTAATACCTATATTCTCACCCCTGAACGTGCATATTTACCTCTTCTCTTAATAAGCAGGCACTTGAGTGCAGGTCATTTTGCTCTAGATACACTATTCAGCACTGAGGAAGGGGGGAAGCTTTCTGTGGAAGATAAGGAAAGATGCTGGTTATTTGGAAACTTTTCTTCTGGCACCTCTTTAGCTAGTTGGATATTCCATGATCACTGTGACACAATCTAGCCAATTTTAGACTTCATCATACTCTCTCTTTCCAGCAACCAAAGCATCCACAGCAGTTTCCCAGGTCTGTCCAAGGTGAGGGACATCAGCCACTCTGAAAGGCAGTTCCAGGGACACAAAAAGTATCACAAAAAGAAAAGTTTCTTGGTGATAGAGACTACTGAGGTCCAGATTTTTCTTTCTTTCTTTCAATACTTAAAAAAATTTTTATTGAGGTATAATTGATATAACATTATATTAATTTCAAGTACATAACATAATGATTTGATATTTGTATATATTGTGAAATGATCATCCCCAAAAGTCTAGTTAACATCCACCACCATACATAGTTACAAAAGTTTTTTTCTTGTGATGAGGACTTTTAATTGGGTAATTTTATTTTAATTGAATTAAAGACTCTTTGAACAAGTACAAAGTTTATCCTGTTAAAGGTCTCACCTTCAAGAAGAACACAAATGGGGCAGTGAAAAGGAAAAAGAACAGGAAGTTCGGTCAAATAAATCTAAGAAATTAGGAGGTAACAGAGGCACTGAGCAGAATTTCCCTCATATTAGATGCTAGGGGTTCAAAGAGGAACAACTCCACCAATGTTGTATCACTTCCAGTTCTTTGTAAAAAATAAGTAAATACATACATACATACAAATACAAACAACAGAATTTATTAGTATTGTGTCATTTATGCTAAAGGTATTTAGAAATTCTTTTAGAAAATAAACTATTAATTGTTTAAATTGAAATCTGAGCTTTACCTGAGCCCACACATCTTGTTGTTGCCTTGTATCTATGGATTACACACATAGCAGGTGGTGTGAGAAATTTCAAATAATTTATTTATAAAGTCATAGTTTTAATCATTTTTAAAACTTAATTAAATGCCACTAATAAAATTTACCAATTTTAGAAAGGCAATCTGGGTATGTAAGTGCAAAATTCTTGTCATAAGACATTAAAGTAGAAAAAAATATATGATCCCATCTTAAAGAAGTATTCTATCTTATTTGATGAATTTGTTCAAGCACAGATTTAGGTTAAAATAAGAAAAATGACATTAGAATAATATTAGAAAGATCCTAAGAATTTCCTTATTTTATTATCTCTTATTTGTATTTTTCTCTGTACGTGTGTGTGTATATATATATATATATATATATATATATATATATATATATATATGTACTTATATGCCCTGTTGTAATTCTCTGTCCTATATATATATATAATTTTCTGGCTTATATATATCCTAGTAGATGGAAAAAAAAACCAATATGAAACAAGAATTTTTAAAAAGCCATCACAAAATATAACATAAATTTGAAATGAATCATGCCTTATCACAGAAACAAAATGTACAGATCGGAAAACAAGTCTATAAGATTGCACAAGTATGATACTCAAATTGTCCATTATATTTTGTATTGAAGAAGAAAATGGATTCTATGCCGTCTCATGGCAAATCTAAGGGCTGTTTACCATCAAGTCCAAACCTCATCTGTTTTCAATTTCACAGTTCCAAAAAGCTCTAGAAAAAACTATCTAAATGACTATGAATGCTCATAACACTTCTCAAACCACTTTTCATACTCCTAAATCATCAAATCAATGCAAATCAGTGCTTATTAATGCTACCCACTCCTTGGAAATTTTACTTTTTCATAAGTATTTATTTTAACCAAAATAAAGTAAATATGATCTGTTGAAGCTCCTAGGAGGAAAAGATTTTATTTTCCCCATAAGTCAGTGACGCCATTGCAAATAGAAGCAATACTGTGACCTAATATGACCAATGAGCAGAGTATACACAGTGTTGACTAGTCCACAAGTCTCCATTTACTTAGCAGTAAATCAGTGTAATCTACACTGTACTCCATGGTGTTGCTGCAGTCACAGTAAAGACTGAAAGGCCAGCTTTGTTCCTTTTGCTAGATCCCTTAATTAGAAGATGAAATATAGCGCTTTAATGGTCCACTAAAAGAATTAAAAGAGATCAAATTTAAATTGCTCCATGATCAATTTTGAATTTTTTTTTTTTTTGAGGTACGCGGGCCTCTCACTGCTGTAGCCTCTCCCGTTGCTGAGCACAGGCTCCGGATGCGCAGGCTCAGCGGCCATGGCTCACGGGCCTAAGCGCTCCGCGGCATGTGGGATCTTCCCGGACCAGGGCTCGAACCTGCATCCCCTGCATTTGCAGGCAGATTCTTAACCACTGTGCCACCAGGGAAGCCCCTTGAATGTTTTATATTTAGAATTCTTTAAGGGAATAAAAGCTGCATAGTACTTTGACACAGAACACATTCACTTGGATTCAGCAAAAATTTGAGATCGTATTATATGAAAGGAATTGGGCTAAGTATTGTGGAAGTGAAATAATAAAAAGGTAAGAAATCGTGCCTACAAAGAGCTCATGGAATAGTATATTAGAAAAGTATACATAAAATGACTCTAGAGCAAAGTTTAATGGGATAAGGGCTATGGAAGAATTTCAAATTGCTAATATAGGCAGATGATGGAAATACTTCTTTTGCCTCCTGAGAATGCAAAAGGATTCATGAAGGAGACGGTGGTACTTGAGGGATCCTTCAAAGACTGAAAACAAGAGCCATGTAAAAAGGTTCATTGTAAAGGTATAATTACTAAAAGGTAAAGGGGTTTTCTGGACAAAGTGAGTCATTCTCTATGCCCAGATCATCATGGATAAAAAATGAAAAACAATGCTTGTAAGGCAGATGGCACATCACCATATTTAGAAAATGATCATTAATTGTTTATAGGGTAATAAGAAAGCAATATAATTCAAAGAAGAAATGGATGCAGTCAGAATAAACCTCAAGATTATTCTCACGCTAGCACTTATGGAATGATGATATGAAAAGCAGACCCATTGCCCAGCAAAACAATCATAGCTGGTGAAAATGATTGTTTTAAAACCACTTAAAGCCTCTACTCATAGGGCAGAGGCCTATAACAAAAGAATATACTCTGAAAGTAGCATTACCTTGCTGAAAGAAATTAAAAACCTCAAGAAATGGAACGACATCTTGGATCAGAAGACTTCATATTGTTAAGGTAGCAATATTCCCCAAATTTATCTACACCTTAAACACAATCCTTATCAAAATTCCAGTTAGCTTTTTGCACAATTTGACACATTGACCCTAAATTCATATGGACATTCAAGGGACCCAGACTAGCAAAAACAATCTTGAAAAGATTAGGGACTCACACTTCCATACGTCAAAACTTAAGACAAAGCTACAATCATCAAGAGAGTTTGGTACTGGCATAAGGCTAGACATATAGATCAGTGGAATATAATGGAGAGCCCAGAAATAAATCTTCACATTTACATTTAATTGATTTTCAACAGCACTGCTAAGATAATTCAATGGGGGAAAGAATAGTCTTTACAACAAATGCAGCTGAGATGACTGAATATTCATATTCAAAAGAATGAAGTTGGACCCATCTCTCATATCATATCATAGAAAAAAATTAACTCAAAATGGAAATGTAAGAGCTAAAGCTGTTAAACTCTTAGGGGTAAACCTTTGTGACCTTGGATTAGGCAGTAGCTTCTTAAATATGATATCAAAGTCATAGCACAAGCAACAAAAGAAAAAAAATAGATAAATCAGACTTCATAAAAAAACTTTTAAAAAGACTTTTGTGCTTCAAAGGACACCATCAGGAAAATGAAAAGACAATCCACAGAATAGAAGAAGATATTTGCAAAGCATATATATAATAAAGGGCCTGTAATCTAGAATATATAAAGAACTCTTACAGATCAATAATAGACAAATAATCCAATTATAAATGGGCAAAATATCTGAATAAACGTCTCCGAAGAAGATATACAATGGTCTATAAATTCATGAAAAAATGCTTAATGTCATTAACCATCAGAGAAATGCAAATTGAAACAACAACGAGATACCACTTCACACACCCTGACATGGCTATCATCAAAAAGACATAACAAGTGTTGGTGAGGATGTGAAGAAATTAGAACCTTCATATATTGCTATTGGGAATGTAAAATGGTATAGCTGCGGGCCTCCCTGGTGGCGCAGTGGTTGAGAGTCCGCCTGCCGATGCAGGGGATACGGGTTCGTGCCCCGGTCTGGGAGGATCCCATATGCCGCGGAGCGGCTGGGCCCATGAGCCATGGCCGCTGGGCCTGCGCATCCGGAGCCTGTGCTCCGCAACGGGAGAGGCCACAACAGTGAGAGGCCCGCGTACCGCAAAAAGAAAAAAAAAAAAAAAATGGTATAGCTGCTTTGAAATACTCTCACAGTTCCTCTAAAAGTTAAACATAGAGTTACCACCATATGACCCAGAAATTCCATGCCTGGATATATACCCAAGAGAACTGAAAATGCATGTCACATAAAAAAATATGCAAATGTTTATAGCAGCCTTATTCACAGTAGAAAAAAATAAAATATTGCATATCTATGCAATGGAATACTATTTAGCAACAAAAAGAAATGAAGTATTGATATATGCTACAACATGGATGAGCCTTGAAAACATCATGCTAAGTAAAATAAACCAGCCACAAAAGACCACATATTCTATGTAATCATTTATATGAGATGTCCAGAATGGCAAATCTATGGACAAAAAGTAGATTTGTGGTTGCCAAGGGTTGAGGGAGATGGGGGTAAAAGGTAGTGGCTACTAATAGATATAGTGTTTCTTCTGGGGATGATGACAATATTCTAAAATTGATTGTTGTGATAGCTGCACAACTGAGTGAACATCCTAAAAGCCATTGAATTGTTCACTTTAAATGGGTTAATTGTATGGTACGTGAATCATAATCAAAATAAAGCTATTATTTAAAAAAAAGAAGAGTAATATTCTACCATCAGTGTAGAAAGTGGAGGGTACAAGCCTGATGTAAAGAGACCATGAGAATGATTTTTTTTTTTTTTGTGGTGAGACACACTGAAAATCTGATCCAGGAAAATGAAGGAAAACTAACATGTATCAGACTTATATTTCTGAAAAGATAAAAGGTGTTTCCTCTTTAAGAAATCAGAAATGACTCTGTACTTTGGTATTTTTCCCTATATAAAGTACGTTATTACAGGAAAGAATCTGAGACTCTCATGATAGTTGAATGCTGAACTTCATCTTTTAACACTTTAATTTCTAAAATTCACAAAGTTTTGGTTTGTGATTATTCACATTATGCTTTCAATGCTATAATGGCTGATATTTTTCTCCTATATAGTTGAACTTTACACAACACAGCTTCTTGGTTGTGTTTCCTTTTGCTAGGTCAGAAATGAACCTACAATTTTACAGTCATGTTCTTTTCATTTGATTATTCAAGTAATAAAATATGAAGTTTCTTGATATTTCAGGAAGAACAAACTTTGCATGCTTCCATAAGTGAAAATTAAGGGCAAAATTAGATGAAATTGAAGTTCAGCGAAGATGAACATAATGATGCCTGGAATGATTTATAAAGAAATATTAAACAAGGGAGACTAACTTTGGAAAACTTGGAAAAGCAGATGACTAAGTGGAAACATTATATACAAATATTTGATCATATCAAAAGAGAGAGAAGTGACACATAGAAGCCAAGCATATAGAGAATTAACAATGTAATGTTGATTAAAAAAGGAAAATCAAAATGAAAACTAAAAGAGGAAGCTGGTAGAATAATCTGATATTGAAAAGGTTTCCTAGACAACAAGGTGTCAAAAATGTTTTTGTTGGGCGTTGGTATAAAAAACCAAAATTATGGTAACAATTACCTTTAAGATACAACATTAACATGCTCCCTAATATTTCAAGAAGCAAAACATGGGGCAATTGAGCAAACAGATGGGATCCTACATCGATAATCACTTTTCAGAAATATGGCTTTGAGAGATGTTAAACAACCTCAGCAGGCTCCTTTTCAACAGCCTTATCTCCTGATATTGACTTCCATGGCCAGAGTAGGACGGATAATTGGAAGATTTTGATTTTCATACAGTAATGTAATCTCTTTCATTGGAGTGAAGTGATCTCTGAAAGCATTACTTGGAACACATGATGCTGATTCATTACATTTCACTTGATAATTGTAGCAATGGGTGTGTGTAATTTTAATTGTACATCTGTCATCATATGGAAAAAGTATATGCCATATCACAAAGTGGGGAGATAGTGAACTTTCAAAGGTATCTGAGTATCAGATGTTTTCCTAACTGGCCATTAACTGTAGGAAATTTGCTAATCATCTTTTCTTCTTTAAATGAAAATGTCACACTGTCCTTGACCTTAAGTGGAGATGTTCTGCCTGTGATTCATACTGCAGGGAATAATAATAATAATAACAGTTACAGACAATGGTCACTAGACTAAACCAAGCTCCCATTGAATCACGGTCACCTAAATTTTTATTCCTTTGCTTCATACTTTAGCTTCTGACACACCAATCTTAGGTCATCCTGGTTGTACTGACACATTTAATTCTGTTTCACTGATTTGCAATCTTAACCTGCCCCACTCAAAACTTACTCCGAAAGAATGTACTTCAAGGATGAAGTTTGAACAAAATCTTTGAAATAATTCATATGACAAAATTTATTTCATCTGGCAAAGAATTGGTAGAAATTTTATTATAGGAAAACATAATGTTTGTATCTTTAATTGCAATAGTTTGAGGATACAGCACACTGGGACACAAAATGGGAACTTAACAAACGTGCTGAGCAAACAAATGAATAAAAAATGGATTTTAAGAAAAGATACGAGTTGCAGCCATGGTTGAAGAATTATATCTAATATGTAATTTGTGTATTGGAGTATTATTGGCTATGGCAAAAGAAGAGCTATGCTGCATCAAACTTGTAAAACACCTAATGTTGTATGCTAAGGAGTTTGGTATTTATTTCATGGATTTTAAAGTAGATAAATTTCATGAGTATTGGGGGTAAAGAAAAATAGAATGGGATGGATGTTAAGCGAGAACTTGGTTTCAATGATGTGAGTGTGAGCTACAATTTCTAAGGATGGAGATCAGTAAGAATGTAATAAGGTACAGATCTTCCTCAACTTATGATTGGGTAATATCCTGAGAAATCCATTGTAACTTGAAAATACCATATATTGAAAATGCATTTCATAGACCTAACCTACCAAACCGCATAGCTTGTTAGCCTACCTTAAACAGGCTTGGAACACCTACACTAGCCTACATTTGGGCAAAATAATCTAACAAAAAGCCTATTTTTAATAAAGAGTTAAATATCTCATGTAATTTATTGAATACTGCACTGAAAGTGAAAAACAGAATGGTTAATGGGTACAGAATGGCTTTAAGTGTACCAGTTGTTCCCATTCATGATAGCGTGGCTGACTCGGAGCTGCAGCTCACTCCTGCTGCCCAGCATCACGAAAGAGTATCATACCACATATCGCTAGCCTGGGAAAAGATAAAATTCAAAATCTGAAGTATGGTTTCTACTGAATGTGTATTACTTCTACACCATCACAAAGTCGAACCACGGTAAGTCAGGGACTGAAGATATTTGATGATTTGGAAGTCATTGGTGACTTTTGAGAAGGTAGATTGACAAATTGGTGGAGACAAAGCAAGAAAAAGTCAATTACATTTTCTGTTCTGGCCAAAATAGAGTAACAGGGATCAGAGTTACCCTCTGGAACACCGAAAAAAAAGGGTAGGGAAATAAGACAACAGTTTGCAAGACACTGGACATCAAGGAGCAGAGACTCATTCCTGAGAGACAGGAAATAAATGATGTGAGCCTTATGATTGCTTCACATTACCTGAGTTTCCAGGCCACAGCTCAGGGAGGGGGATCCAAGGCAGAGACCAGCAGTCTCACTAAATAAAGGAGAAAGGGCTGAGAGACTAGAGAACAAGGTGGGTAGAGTTCTCAAGACAGTACCAGAGAGAAGAACGATTCACAGAGAGGGAACTCCAGAATCTTGCACCTCCACACTAACTGTTCAGCTGATTACTGATCAGCTTATGTGTGTGACTACATTACTAGAGGGCAGGAAAGGAACCACTTAAATGGACTATAGAAAACAGTGCCTAATATTCATATAGGGCCTGAGATACTGACTTTTCCTGTCAGCCAGACTGTAAAACCTCAAGATTAACAGGGCAATGGACAATATACATGGAAAGGTCTTGCCTCAGTGGTGGGGAATATTTAACCATATATTATAAAAGAACAATACAGCAACATTATTTAGCCATATAATATAACAGGAGACTGCTATATTTCTTGGGTTTTTTTTTTTTTTTTTTTTTTTTTTGCGGTACGTGGGCCTCTCACTGTTGTGGCCTCTCCCGTTGCGGAGCACAGGCTCCGGACGCGCAGGCTCAGTGGCCATGGCTCACGGGCCTAGCCGCTCCGCGGCATGTGGGATCCTCCCAGACCGGGGCACGAACCCATGTCCCCTGCATTGGCAGGCAGACTCTCAACCACTGTGCCACCAGGGAAGCCCAAGACTGATATATTTCTTTCTA
Source organism: Mesoplodon mirus (assembly GCF_964341445.2). Classification (NCBI taxonomy): domain Eukaryota; kingdom Metazoa; phylum Chordata; class Mammalia; order Artiodactyla; family Ziphiidae; genus Mesoplodon; species Mesoplodon mirus. Next base: position 90,577,293 of record NC_138976.1, on the reverse strand, counting down.
CCAAATCTTTAAAAGGACCTAAAAGGATCAAACCGCTTCCAAGCAACTTAACAGTATCCCAGGAAAAAAGGTAAAAAATATTTGTAAAAATACAAAATTATCCAGCACCCAAAAAGGTAAAATTTACAATGGCTGGCATCCAATAATCAATTATCAAGGAAGCAAAGAGGCAGTAATCGCCCTTGTAATGAAGAAATGAAGCAACCAAAGCCAACTCATAATCGACACAGATGTTAGAATTAGCAGAAATGACCATAGAACAATTCTTATTACTATACTCAAAAGGTTCAAAAAGTTAAGTTAGAAACAAGGAATATACTTTTTTTTTAAATTTTTTTTTTTACTATTAATTAATTTATTTATTTTTGCTGTGTTGTGTCTTCGTTTCTGTGCGAGGGCTTTCTCCAGTTGTGGCAAGCGGGGGCCACTCTTCATCAAGTGAATATACTTTTTAATGTCCTAAATCAAACTTCTAGAAACGAAAAATTCAAAGTGTAAGATAATAAAAAAACACACATTGAATGGCATCCATGACATATTAGACACTGCAGATTAGTGAACTTGAAGACTAAGCGAGAAATATTATCCAAAATAAAACACAAACAAAAAGAAAAAATTTTTCAAAATGAGCAGAGCATCAGTAAACTGTTTGAAGAAAACTTCAAACAATCTAATGTACATATATATATAAAATTGGAGTCTCCAAAGACGAGGAGAGAGAAGGCAAGACAGAAAACATGTTTGAAGAAATAATGGCAACTTTTCCGCAAATTTAATGGAAACTATAAGTCCCCAAATCCAAGAACTTCAACAAACTTCAAGCACAAGAAACATAAAAAAAAGGACAAGTCATATCGGAAACAAATTGTTCAAAAACCGTGATAAACAGAAAAATTTTAAAGGAGCCAGAGGGAAAAAAGACACATTACATACAAAGAAACAAAAAACAGGATGAAATCAGACCTCTTATCTGAATAATGCAACTGAGAAAGAGTAGACAGCCTCCTTAAAGAAAGAAAAAAAATTGGTAAACTTAGAATTCTATGTACAGTGAAGACATCTCTTTAAACCAAGGCAAAATAAGGATTTTTTCAGTCATACAAAAGATGAACAAATTCATTACCAGGAGACATAAAGTACCCCCAAAAGAGCTGAATAATTTCATTTAGGCAGAAGGAAAATTATACCAGATGGAAATAAGTGTCTAAAGGAATAAAGAGTAGTGAAATTGATAACTACATGGGTAAATCAATAAGATTTCCTATATATTAAAATCATTGGTGATTCAGTATTTAAGGAAAGGTAATTTTTTAAGTATTATGGAATTTATAAGATATATAAGATCAAAATGGATGTCAACAGTAGAACAAAATTGGGAAGAGAACTCAATCAAATAGAAGAGAGAAAAAATAGAGATAAATCAATGAAGGTAAAAGCTGATTCTTTAAGAAGAACAATAAAGTATATTAACCTCAAGCCTGTCTAATTAGTAAAAAAAAAAAAAAGATTGCTAAAATCAGCAATGAAAGAGGTGACATCACTCTACAGATTCCACAGCTATCTAAAGGATAACAAGAAGTAACATGAATACTTTGACTATAATTTTGACAAGATATATGACATAGATATATTCCTTGAAATACACAAACTAATCAAGTTCATTGAAGAATAAATAGACAATGTGAATATACCTATATCTATTAAAGAAGTTGAATTTTGCTTCAGGTTCATCAATATTTTATCAACTATGAGACCAACATTCATATATACTCCTCTCATATTTTTGTAGCACTATGAACATTACACTGTTGCTATCAATTACTGGCAAAAATGAAGCCATAAATAAAAGCAGAATTACTCTTTAAAAAAATGATCTAGCTGGGCTTCCCTGGTGGCGCAGTGGTTGAGAGTCTGCCTGCCGATGCAGGGGACGCGGGTTCGTGCCCCGGTCCGGGAAGATCCCACATGCCGCGGAGCGGCTGGGCCCGTGAGCCATGGCCACTGAGCCTGTGCGTCCGGAGCCTGTGCTCTGCAACGGGAGAGGCCACGACAGTGAGAGGCCCGCGTACAGCAAAAAAAAAAAAAAAAAAAAAAAAAAAAAAGATCTAGTTAAGTCACTACAGCACGGGAGGAATCTCAAAATAATAGTGCTGAGTAAAAAGAGAATTGTATAGCTCCACTTATATTAAGATTGTAATGAAATAACTATGACAATTATTTTGTTAACCAAAAATTGAAATCTATAGTCAAAACAATGTTAACTCTCCTTAATAAGGAAATTATTAACTCCCCTTTTACAATTCCATCAAGCCCCCAAAACCAGATTGAATACTACTTACTTAAATTGTAGGTAAACCTTGAGTTATGTCATTTTATCATATCTCCCAACTAAATATAATTTTTAAATTTTACCATATTCATAAAAATTCACCACCAAGGAATATTTCCATATCCTATATAACAGATACAGAACAGAAGGGTGCTTCAAGTCCCTGGCAAATGTAGTTTGCAAAATAGACATCTGTGATCAAAACTACACAGCAACATCAAATATCCTCACAAATCTATTCATATGCTTTGCATTTCATGAATAGCAATTTAAAATTCACTCATTAGTTTAAGAAATCAAGCAACTCCTTTACATTTCCAAAATAACAGCTAAAACTGGCTTGGACAGGAAAATTTGTAGCTAGAAAAATTCATAGTGCAGACCTAAAGTGTACTTCTGTTTCCATTAATGAAGGAATTCATCTCTAAATGGAAGTATATGTATATATTTCATCCTTATAGGAGAGGATATCTGTTTATGTGCAAATATTCTATTTCAAATGAAGTTTGCCTGTGAGCATCGTGTGCCTGAAGAACCAGGTCTTTTCTATGTAGTTTTGGAAGCCAAAGCCTAGAATTGCTCTCTAATCTAAAATTTCTCACCACAACCTTAAGTCCATATCACTGCTGTATCTTATTTACCCAATGATTTCCAAATTAGTCTCTCTTCTTAAGTATATTTTTATAAAATGCAAATCTGGTCAAATTCACATGCTTGTTAATTCTCCAGGCTCATCTAAACTTACCTATACGCATAAACACATCTCTCTCACACACACGCAGCCACACAAACACTTACATTCCAGATTCCAGTCAACATGTCCTTTTCATATCTCTGTGTCTTTGTACATGATCTTCCCTATTGTTAGGACTCAGGCCACTGTGATCTTGTTTCAATGCTCTCTCCTTCAAGGCCAATTTTATGATTGGTTTTATTAAGATCTTGTTTTTAGACAAGGACCCTCATTTGCCAGTTGCCTTCTAGTAAAGAATTCATTCTAATACTCCAGACAGATGAGTAACTAATGCTTTCAAAATCTAGGAAATTGGGGCTTCCCTGGTGGCGCAGTGGTTGAGAGTCCGCCTGCCGATGCAGGGGACACGCGTTCGTGCCCCGGTCCGGGAAGATCCCACATGCTGCAGAGTGGCTGGGCCCGTGAGCCATGGCCTCTGAGCCTGCGCATCCAGAGCCTGTGCTCCACAATGGGAGAGGCCTGCGTACCACAAAAAAAAAATCTAGGAAATTGCCAAACTTATTTATTCACACATCAAAGAGGTCAATATTATGCCCTCTGGCTCAGCATTATCTGGTTTCTGTGGCTCTCCATTCAAGCCTTTGACTTTGTGAAGCAGCTTTCCCCCTTACACTATTCTATCCAATAAAATCTGCTTTTCCACATTTTGGTTATGTGACCTTGCATTTCACAGAACACATTTACTCAACTCTAAAGTGGAAACCATATCATCAAACTCAAACTTTGGTGAGAATTAAATGATCACTTTACATAAGTCCCTAATATTACAAGCATCACAGAATGATATTCAGCAAATATTTGTAGAAGAGTAGGAGGGAGAGAGGAAGGAAGGAGAGTTCCAAAAAGGTACAAAGAACCCAAGAAAAAAAAAGCTTTAATGGTGTTTATCTTGTGTGATAGCCTTCAATTAAAGCTCAGTCAATCTTATCTATTAAGATGAAAAAAATGTATTTGCAAAATGAGAGTCACTAGAAAAGCTTCCTATTGCTTATTGGTGATGGCTACTTCCAGTGAAATAGACTTTCCTTGGAGAAATTATGTGGTTTTTTTCATTGCTGTAATTACCTGTATTGGTATAAGTTGTCATATAGAAATAAACAGGAGCAATGTTTGATCTCTTTGGATTTTTTTTTTTTAGCATCAATGAGACTTTAAGGAAGTCTCAAATCTGTAGTTTTTAGGAGAGAGAAATCAGGAGAGCCTTATATATCTTTGTTAGTGTAGCCTCCTAAAGTTTTCAAAGCCCATTCACAATCTTTGGTTTTTTTCAGGTTAACGGTATAGAGAAACCAGAAAGTATTATTGTCTTCATTTTAATAACTGAGAAAACTCCAGATAACTTGAGTTACCTAAAGTGTGAGATCTGAGTCAGTGTCTTCTAATTGTGTGCATTATTTCCACACTGACATTCAGCAATATTATGAAAAATGAAATATACATCTTGAAACCTTGGACCCCAACTATTGAAACTAGGGCAATAACATATGTACCGGAGCCTCTAATAAAGAAAACATAAAGATATACTTTCATTTTCTGGAAGGAGTTGTACCCTGCTTTTCATCTTGCCTGTTGTTAGTCAGTTATGTGGCAGGAGGTGGGATAAATTCCTTTCTGGATGTAAAAGCCACAGACAAGGGGGAAGTGGACTGCATGGCCACTCATACTCGTATCATGCTCTCCTGATCTTTCACCATTTAAAAAAAAGTTAAGGATATTGTTCTCTTTTCAATCTATCATTAGAGTAAATAAGGAACTTTTATTGTTCATAATAAAGACAATGTCTTTAAGTAAGCAAATATTTATGGCATATTCAACAGATATTTGCATCATGAGGAAGAAACTGATAGTACATGGAAGAATTGAAAGGTAATGAATAGCCACTCCTGTTATTTAATATCTTACAAAATGGAAACCTGTGATTTCTTAATTATCGCCCTTTCACTGCTTCTTTTTTGCCCAAGTGCATAGCACTTAACTTTTTACATCAAATTGTATCCTACTAAAAAAGGGAAAATATTGTACCTCATCCTATTTTTTGAAACATATATTTCCTATTTGCTACAACCCTAGTGAAAACAAACACTGTGTAATTATTAAACATTGCTAACCAGGTTAATTATGCTCATATTAAAATTCTTTAAAATAAAGATTTGCTTAGGTTAGGAAAATAGGTTGCAGTAGGCTGTAGCAAACTTTCTCTCTGTTAAAATTCCCTTTGGTGATATGTGTGTCCATGTTAGCCTCCACTTTAAGCCAGCCACGTGCCTAAAGCTGATGGTATATTATACAATTATAATAATCAATTGTATTACAGTGTCACATAAGAGGTAACAAAACCCTTGGAGAATTTCGTTCTAAGAATATGTAGTTTAATAAAGAAAAAGGAAATTGTTTTTCATTTCTGACACTCTGCATGAAACAGCATTAAAAGCCCAGCCTTTTGAGCCAGGCAGAAATGAGTTCATAGTCCAGCATTGCCATGTTATGATCCTGTGGCTTTAGGCAAGTTGCTTTGCAGAATATGTTATCTCATATACATACATATATACATACATATATATATATATATATATATATATATATATATATATATATATATATACACACATACATATATACCTAAATATAAAAGAATATTATTCAACCATAAAAAAGAAGGATCTCCTACCATCTGTGACAGGGCTGGACCTTGAGGACATTATGCCAAGTGAAATAAGTCCGACAGAGAAACACAAACACTTACATTTCGAATCTAAAACAAAAAACTCACAGAAACAGCAGAATGGTGGTTGTTAGGTACTGGAGGGTGAGGGAAATGGGTAGATGTTGGTCAAAGCGTACAAACTTCCAGTTATAAGGTGAGTAAGTTCTGGGGACCTAATATACAACATGGTGACTATGGTTAACAGTGCCATATTATATAGTTGAAAGTTGCTAAGACAGATTTTAAATGTTCTCACCACATACACACAAACATTTAATTATGTGAGGCAATGGATAAACTAACCTTACTGTAGTAATCATTTCATAATACATACATATATCAAATCATCACATTATATACCTGAAACTTATACAATGTTATTTCTCAATTATATCTCAATAAAGTTGGAAATGTTTTTTAATTAAAAAAATAAAAATTGGGCTTTCCTGGTGGCACAGTGGTTAAGAATCTGCATGCCAAACTTGCACAAGCCTCTTAGACAGCCTCATCCACCAGAGGGCAGACAGCAGAAGCAAGAAGAACTACAATCCTGCAGCCTGTGGAAAAAAAACCACATTCACAGAAAGATAGACAAGATGAAAAGGCAGAGGGCTATGTACCAGATGAAGGAACAAGAGAAAACCCCAGAAAAACAACTAAATGAAGTGGAGATAGGCAACCTTCCAGAAAAAGAATTCAGAATAATGATAGTGAAGAGTATGATGCGGGACCTCAGAAAAAAAAATGGAGGCAAAGACTGAGAAGATGCAAGAAATGTTTAACAAAGACCTAGAAGAATTAAAGAACAAACAAACAGAGATGAACAATACAATAACTGAAATGAAAACTACACTAGAGGAATCAATAGCAGAATAACTGAGGCAGAAGAACAGATAAGTGACCTGAAAGACAGAATGGTGGAGTTCACTGCTGCGGAACAGAATAAAGAAAAAAGAATGGAAAGAAATGAAGACAGCCTAAGAGACCTCTCGGACAACATCAAATGCAACAACACTCGCATTATAGGGGTCCCAGAAGGAGAAGAGAGAGAGAAAGGATCCGAGAAAATATTTGAAGAGATTATAGTCGAAAACTTCCCTAACATGGGAAAGGAAATAACCACCCAAGTCCAGGAAGGGCAGTGAGTCCCATGCAGGATAAACCCAAGGAGAAAAACGCCAAGACACATACTAATCAAATTGGCAAAAATTAAAGACAAAGAAAAATTACTGAAAGCAGCAAGGGAAAAACGACAAATAACATACAAGGGAACTCCCATAAGGTTAACAGCCGATTTCTCAGCAGAAACTCTACAAGCCAGAAGGGTGTGGCATGATACCCTTAAAGTGATGAAAGGGAAGAACCTACAGCCAAGATTACTCTACCCGGCAAGGATCTCATTCAGTTTCGATGGAGAAATCAAAAGCTTTACAGACAAGCAAAAGCTAGGAGAATTCAGCACCACCAAACCAGCTCTACAACAAATGCTAAAGGAACTTCTCTAAGTGGGAAACACAAGAGAAGAAAAGGACCTACAAAAACAAACCCAAAACAATTAAGAAAATGGTCATAGGAACATACATATCGATAACTACCTTAAACGTGAATGCATTAAATGCTCCAACCCAAAGACACAGGCTTGCTGAATGGATACAAAAACAAGACCCATATATATGCTGTCTACAAGAGACCCACTTTAGACCGAGGGACACATACAAACTGAAAGTGAGGGGATGGAAAAAGATATTCCATGCAAAAGGAAATCAAGAGAAAGCTGGAGTAGCAATACTCGTATCAGATAAAATAGACTTTAAAATAAAGAATGTTACAAGAGACAAGGAAGGACACTACATAAAGATCAAGGGATCAATCCAAGAAGGAGATATAACAATTATAAATGTATATGCACCCAACACAGAAGCACCTCAATACATAAGGCAACTGCTAACAGCTACAAAAGAGGAAATCGACAGTAACACAATAATAGTGGGGGACTTTAACACCTCAGTTACACCAATGGACAGATCATCCAAAATGAAAATAAATAAGGAAACAGAAGCTTTAAATGACACAATAGACCAGATAGATTTAATTGATATTTATAGGACATTCCATCCAACAGCAGATTACACTTTCTTCTCAAGTGCACATGGAACATTCTTGAAGATAGATCACATCCTGGGTCACAAATCAAGCCTCAGTAAATTTAAGAAACTTGAAACCATATCAAGCATCTTTTCTGACCACAATGCTATGAGATTAGAAATGAATTACAGGGGAAAAAACGTCAAAAATATAAACACATGGAGGCTAAACAATACGTTCCTAAATAACCAAGAGACCACTGAAGAAGTCAAAGAGGAAATCAAAAAATACCTAGAGACAATCCAAAACCAATGGGATGCAGCAAAAGCAGTTCTAAGAGGGAACTTTATAGCTATACAAGCCTACCTCAAGAAACAAGAAAAATCTCAAATAAACAATCTAACCTTACACCTAAAGGAACTAGAGAAAGAAGAACAAACAAAACCCAAAGTTAGCAGAAGGAAAGAAATCATAAAGATCAGAGCAGAAATAAATGAAATAGAAACAAAGAAAACAATAGCAAAGATCAATAAAACTAAAAGCTAGTTCTTTGAGAAGATAAACAAAATTGATAAACCATTAGCCAGACTCATCAAGAAAAAGAGGGAGAGGACTCAAATCAATAAAATTAGAAATGAAAAAGGAGAAGTAACAACAGACACTGCAGAAATACAAAGCATCCTGAGACTACTACAAGCAACTCTATGCCAATAAAATGGACAACCTAGAAGAAATGGACAAATTCTTAGAAAGGTATAACTTTCCAAGACTGAACCAGGAAGAAATAGAAACTATGAACAGACCAATCACAAGTAATGAAATTGAAACTGTGATTAAAAATCTTCCAACAAGCAAAAGTCCAGGACCAGATGGCTTCACATGTGAATTCTATCAAACATTTACAGAAGAGCTAATACCCATCCTTCTCAAAGTCCTCCAAAAAATTGCAGAGGAAGGAACATTCCCAAACTCATTCTATGAGGCCACCATCACCCTGGTACCAAACCCAGACAGACATACTACAAAAAAAGGAAAATTACAGACCAATATCACTGATGAACATAGGTGCAAAAATACTCAGAAAAATACTAGTAAACATAATCCAACAACACATTAAAAGGATCATACACCACGATCAAGTGGGATTTATTCCAGGGATGAAAGGTTTCCTCAATATATGCAAATCAATCAATGTGATACACCGTATTAACAAATTGAAGAAGAAAAACCATATGATCATCTCAATAGATGCAGAAAAAGCTTTGGACAAAATTCAACACCCATTTATGATAAAAAACTCTCCAGAAAGGGGGCATAGAGGGAACCTACCTCAACATAATAAAGGCCATATATGACAAACACACAGCAAACATCATTCTCAATGGTGAAAAACTGAAAGCATTTCCTCTAAGATCAGCAACAAGAAAAGGATGTCCACTCTCACCACTATTATTCAACATAGTTTTGGAAGTCCTAGCCATGGCAATCAGAGAAGAAAAAGAAATAAAAGGAATACAAATTGGAAAAGAAGAAGTAAAACTGTTACTGTTTGCAGATGACATGATATATACATAGAGAATCCTAAAGATGCCAACAGAAAAGTACTAGAGCTAGTCAATGAATTTGGTAAGTAGCAGGATACAAAATTAATGCACAGAAATCTCTTGCATTCCTATACACTAATGATGAAAAATCTGAAAGAGAAATTAAGGAAACACTCCCATTTATCACTACAACAAAAAGAATAAAACACCTAGAAATAAACCTACCTAGGGAGACAAAAGACCTGTATGCAGAAAACTGTAAGACACTAATGAAAGAAATTAAAGGTGATACCAACAGATGGAGACATATACCACGTTCCTGGATTGGAAGAATCAATATTGTGAAAATGACTCTACTACCCAAAGCAATCTACAGATTCAATGCAATCCCTATCAAATTACCAATGGCATTTTTTATGGAACTAGAACAAAATATCTTAATACTTGTATGGAGACACAAAAGACCCCAAATAGCCAAAGCAGTCTTGAGGGGAAAAAAAAAAAACGGAGATGGAGGAATCAGACTCCCTGACTTCAGACTATACGACAAAGCTACAGTGATCAAGACAATATGGTACTGGCACAAAAACAGAAACATAGATCAACGGAACAAGATAGAAGGCCCAGAGACAAACCCACTAACCTATAGTCAAATAATCTATTACAAAGGAGGCAAGGATATACAATGGAGAAAAGACAGTCTCTTCAATAAGTGGTGCTGGGAAAATTGGACAGCTACATGTAAAAGAATGAAATTCGAACACTCCCTAACACCGTACACAAAAATAATCTCATAATGGATTAGTGACCTAAATGTAAGACTGGACACTATTAAACTCTTAGAGGAAAACCTAGGAAGAACACTCTTTGATAGATACCACAGCAAGATCTTTTTTGATCCACCTCCTAGAGTAATGGAAATAAAACCAAAAATAAACAAATGGGACCTAATGAAACCTCAAAGCTTTTGCACAGCAAAGGAAACCATAAACGAGATGAAAGACAACCCTCAGAATGGGAGAAAATATTTGCAAACAGATCAACGGACAAAGGATTAATCTCCAAAATATACAAACAGCTCATGCAGCTCAATATTAAGGAAACAAACAACCCAATCCAAAAATGGGCAGAAGACCTAAATAGACACTTCTCCAAAGAAGACATACAGATGGCCAAGAAGCACATGAAAAGCTGCTCAACATCACTAATTATTAGAGAAATGCAAATCAAAACTACAATGAGGTATCACCTCACACCAGTTAGAATGGACATCATAAGAAAATCTACAAACAACAAATGCTGGAGAGGGTGTGGAGAAAAGGAAACCCTCTTGCACTGTTGGTGGGAATGTAAATGGATACAACCACCATGGAGAACAGTATGGAGGTTCCTTAAAAAACTAAAAATAAAATTACCATATGATCCAGCAATCCCACTACTGGGCATATACCCAGAGAAAACCAACATTCAAAAAGACACATGCACCCCAATGTTCACTGCAACACTATTTACAACTACTTATTACTACTTTACTACTACTACTTATTACACCATTATTATTGAGCCTCTGGGAGAGAAAAATCTGTAATGGAAACACAGACAATATCTAAGGTTCCTTTTCTGCTCTTTTTAGAGAGACAAGACAGTTACTCTTGAAATTAAATAAAAATTCAGGACAATAACATAAGAAATGTCTAAAGGCCATATAAATGTAGCCCTTGATAAGCTACTTTTTGAAGTTTAGTTCCTCTGTCTCAAACTAGTCTTCAGGATTTATTGATTCCAAAAGCCATTCACATGCTGGAAATGTGCTACCTACTAACACTTCTACAAGAAAAAATATAAATGAGATTTCAGTGACTAGCTGGAAAAGAAAAAAACAAAGAAAAAGGGGGGGAAAGGTATTATGTTAGCCTTCCAAACTCACAACAGAAGAACCTAAAGTTTAAAAATGAACTTGAGTTCTTTCATAATGAATAGACTGTTTTATCAAGGTCAGTCTTTTAAAAATAATTGCTACCACATATTAATTGAAGCCAATGAGCTAAGTGTAACATTAGCATCATTTTAAATGAATCATCTAACTTAATACTTATAATATATGGTAATGTTAGCCCCATTCTTCTGATGAGTAAATCACTATATGCAAGTTCACATAGCTTGGAACAAGCTTTCAACTGAGGACTTTTTGACACAGAAGCCCAAGCCTTTCATACCTGCGAAAGAAATAAAGAATGCTTATTGCATTCATTTTGTACCTATATGTCTTAAATGAAGTAGCAGTACACTGAGAATATATATAGATCATGAATTATCTCAATTCCCAGGGCTGCTATTATATCATTAAGCTATTATTGTTAACTTTCTGCTAACTACCAGAATATTGACTATTATAACTAAAATTAAAAAGAGGACTTCAATTTACAGACAAGTGAAGTCACACAGTATATGTGTGTGGTGACATCTCAAATTTGGGTATTGACTTTTACCTTTTCAGTATAACAGTTTATCAAATGACAGCATGGTGCTTAAAAGATTTTACTTATAGGCTGTTTTCAAGAGGCAAATGTCTTGGGAATTTTTCTCACTTCACTGTTCTTTAGCATAATGTACACCCTATGGCTCATTTTCCTAGTTAATGATCAACTTGAGCAATATGTCTTTTTAATGTGAATATGAAATTTGTGTTCTGCAAGATGATGATGACAGAACACAGCAACAAGCTTTTTATTCATTTATTTTTGCTAGCCTTTTAAAAATTAAAGTCATCTGACCAATAGTTTATGAAATTACTATTTAGAGCAAGAACCTTATTTATTTACTCCTGGGTAAGAAAATGAAAAAGTTAATAAAGTTCATAAAACTCCATTACCTAATGAACTCTAGTTCAATAATGCACAATAATGCACCACAGACTTACATACAAAGGGCCTTGCAAACACTTAACCATGAGTTAAATCAATCAAAATAAATACAGTTGCAACCACAAAATTGACTACATTGAAAATATGTATAACATTTCTGAGAATGTTTTCTCTATCCTGCTGGGTAAAAAAGTCACTGCTGTAAACAACTGTGGTTTTTCCTGTAATTTGGCAACAAAACAGTCAATATACAATACAGCTCTTCTTATTACAAATATATAGGCAGTCAATACGTATGTTGACTGATTGGTTTTACTTTTAAAAAGCTATTTCTGTGGCCCACTGTTGATCTGATTATAATAAATTTTATACCAGAAATAATCTTAACACAGTGTTTTTTTAGACCCTGTCAACAGTTAGTCTCCAAACCGACAGATCTTGATTGAATACTGTTTTCCTAATAGTGATAAGGAGGAAAGGTAAAGTAAACTTAGTCAAGCCTTTCTGTAGTACTTTAATTCCCTTCATTTAATATAATTACTATCATCTAGAAAAAGACAACCAAACTTTAACCTGTCACCAAAATAAAGATGTGATAAATTAGTTTCAAAATCCTGGAGGAGGAAATGAAATGGGCATGGAGGAAAAAATGATATTCCCTTGCTCCTATCTTCATAAAGTACTTCTTAATTTATTTATTTAATACAAAGATATTAGAAATTTCTAATAATATACCAGATTAAATTTAACAAAATTTGATTGTAAAAAATGTATTTCCAATGCTGTATATTCTAAAGTGACATGGTTCCATTTCTTAAACTGCCCTGTGCCTTAATATGTTCTTTAATTTATAAATATTTTAGTAAAATAAATCTGAAAAATTCGCCCTATAAAATCGCTTCTTAGAGTTTCCCAATGCCCATGAGTTCATTAAATGACATTTACAATAACGGATTCAAGAAATAAATTTAATATTTGTTAAGCGCAGTGTTTCCTAAACTCATTTGACTTTAGAAAAGATCTTTTTTTCAAGTAATACCTATTAAACTCTCATATATCAAGTGGAACATCCTTTGGAAAAACACCAGATAAGAGAATATTATCTGTGTTTACAATTCAGATTAAGCAAGTTATAAAAATTAACACAGGGCCTCCCTGGTGGCGCAGTGGTTGAGAGTCCGCCTGCCGATGCAGGGGATACGGGTTCATGCCCCGGTCTGGGAGGATCCCATATACCGCGGAGCGGCTGGGCCCGTGCGCCATGGCCGCTGGGCCTGCGCATCCGGAGCCTGTGCTCCGCAACGGGAGAGGCCACAACAGTGAGAGGCCCGCATACCGCAAAAAAAAAAAAAAAAAAAAAAAAAAATTAACACAATATTACATTTATATATTATAAATAAATAATTAAAATACTATTTCTGGAATTTAAATCTTCAGTATATGAACTGAATAATGCAATGAATCAGGCAAAAGGGAAATAAAATTGAGGAAATACTACAGAATGTTAAATAAAAGTTACAGTGATTAAATATATGAGGGATAATCAAGAAATATGGTGATTAAGTCCAACACAAAACTAGCAGAAGTTCTAAAATCAGTTAACATAAGAAACACAGAAGAAATCATCAGAGACATTAATAAAATAATATCCCTTAGCTGAACAAATATCTGAGTTTTTAGACTGAAATAGGTCCACAGAGTAACTTACAGGGTTCAAAGTGTTAAAAAAAGATTCATAGCGAAACATACGCTGATGAAATTTCAGAAACTTAAGTATAAGGCTTTCTAAAAAGATGTCAGAGCAGAAAAACAAGGGACCTACTAAGGAATCAGATGTACATCTAACCCTTTACCAGAACTGCTGGATACTAGACGTCAACAGAATAATGCCTGATAAAAACTATTTTATACCAGTAGTTTATACCCAGTCAGATGACCAATTCTGTGAAAGAAAAAAATGCAAATGCGAAGAAAATTTTCCCACCACATGTTCATATTTTTAAAATTCTATTAAAAGTATTTTTACAAAAAACTATTGCTTCAGTTTATGTCAGAGTGTTCTGCCTATGTTTTCATCTTGGAAGTTGTATAGTGTCCACTCTTAAACTAAGGTCTTTAATCCATTTTGAGCTTAGTTTTGTACATGGTGTTAGAGAACATTCTAATTTCATTCTTGTACATGTAGCTATCCAGTTTTTCAGCACCTCTTATTGAAGAGACTGTCTTTTCTCCACTATATATTCTTGCCTCCTTTGTCACAGATTTATTGACCATGAGTATGTGGGTTTATTTCTGGGTTCTCTATCCTGTTCCATTGATCTATGTGTCTGTTTCTGTGCCAGTACCATACTGTTTTGATTACTGTAGCTTTGTAGTATAGTGTGAAAACAGGAAGCATGGCTCTTCCAGCTCTGTTCTTCTTTCTCAAAATTGTTTTGGCTATTCAGGATCTTTTGTGTTTCCATACAAATTTTAAAATTATTTGTTCTAGTTCTGTGAAAAATGCCATTTGTAATTTCATAGGGGTTGCACTGAATCTGCAGATGGCCTTGGGTAGTATGGTCATTTTAACAATATTGATTCTTCCAGTCCAAGAACACGATATATCTTTCCATCTGTTTCTGTCATCTTCAATTCCTTTCATCAATGTCTTGTAGTTTTTGGAGTACAGGTCTTTGCCTCTTCAGGTAGGCTTATTCCTAGGTATTTTATTCTCCTTGATGCAATGGTAAATGGGATTGTTTCCGTAATTTCCCTTTCTGATATTTCATTGTTAGCATATAGAAATGCAACAGATTTCTGTATATTAATTTTGTACCCTGCAACTTTACCAAGTTCACTGATGAGCTCTAGTGGTTTTCTGGTGACACCTTTAGGATTTCCTATGTATAGTATCATGTCATCTGCAAACAGTGACAGTTTTTACTTCTTCCTTTCCAATTTGGATTCCTTTTATTTTATTTTTTTTCTTCTCTGATTACCGTGGCTAGGACTTCCAAAACTATGTTGAATGAAAGTGGCAAGCATGGGCATCCTTGTCTTGTTTCCCATCTTAGAGGGAATGCTTTCAGCTTTTCACTGTTGAGTATGATGTTATCTGTGGGCTTATCATATATGGCCCTTATTATGTTGAGGTAGGTTCCCTCTATACCCACTTTCTGGAGAGTTTTTTTATCACAAATGATGTTGAATTTTATCAAAAGCTTTTTCTGCATCAATTGAGATGATCATATGGCTTTTATTGTTCAATTTGTTAATGTGGTGTGTCAGACTGATTTGGGATACTGAAAAATCCTGGCATCCCTGAGATAAATCCCACTTGATCATGGTGTATCATCCTTTTAATGTATTGTTGGATTCAGTTTGCTAGTATTTTGTTGAGACTTTTTGCATCTATGTTCATCAGTGATATTGGCTGGTAACTTTCATTTTTTGTAGTATCTTTGTCTGGTTTTGGTATCAGGGTGACGGTGGCCTCAAAGAATGAGTTCGGAAGTGGTACTTCCTCTGCAATTTTTTGCATTAGTTTCAGAAGGATCCGTGTTAACTCTTCTCTAAATGTTTGGTAGAATTCACCTGTGAAGCCATCTGGTCCTAGACTTTTGTTTCTTGGAAGTTTTTAAATAACTGATTCAATTTCAGTACTGGTAATCAGTCTGTTCATATTTTCTATTTCTTCCAGGTTCAGTCTTCAGAGATTGTACCTTTCTAAGAATTTGTACATTTTTTTCTAGGTTGTCCATTTTGTTGGCATAGAGTTGCTCATAGTAGTCTCTTAGGATCCTTTGTATTTCTGTGGTGTCCGTTGTAAGTTCTTTTTCATTTTTGATTTTATTGATTTGGGCCCTCTCTCTTTTTTTCTTGATGAGTCTGGCTAAAGATTTATCAATTTTGTTTATCTTTTCAAAGAACCAGCTTTTAGTTTCATTGATTTTTTTTGACTGTATTTCATTTATTTCTGCTCTATTTTTTGGATTCCTCTCCTAAAGTAAAGAAAATATAAGCAAAAATAAACAAATGGGACCTAATTAAACTTAAAAGCTTTTGCACAGCAGAGGAAACCATCAACAAAATGAAAAGACAACCTATTGAATGGGAGAAAATATTTGCAAATGATATGACCAATATAGGATTCATATCCAACATGTATAAACAGCTTATAAAACTCAACATCAAAAACAAACAACCCAATTAAAAAATGGACAGAACTGAATCGACATTTTTCCAAAGAAGAAATGCAGATAGCCAATAGGCATATAAAAAGATGCCTAACATCAGTAATCATCAGGGAAATGCAAATATTGGGTGGGCCAAAAAGTGCCTTCAGTTATTAAGTAAAAATAAAAGACACATCTTTCATTTTCACCAAGAACTTTATTGAACAACATATTCACCCATTTGTTCCACTACCTTCTGCCATTTTTCAGGCAAATTCATGATTCCATCTTCCCATAACATTTTATCTTTTTGAGCAAAGAACTGTTCCAGGTGCCTTTTACAGTCTTCCGGGGAATTGAAATATTTTCCATTAAGAGAATTTTGTAAAGACCAAAATAAACGGAAATCCAAAGGTGCAATGTCTGGTGAATAGGGCAGATGAATCACAACTTCCCAGCCAAGCTGTAACAGTTTTTGCCTGGTCATCAAAGAAACATGTGGTCTTGTGTTATCCTGGTGGAAGATTAATGCATTTTCTGTTGACTAATTCTGGATGCTTTTGTTGACTGCCACTTTCAGTTGGTCTAATTGGGAGCACTACTTGTTGGAATTAATCCTTTGGTTTTCTGGAAGGAGCTCATAATAGAGGACTCCCTTCCAATCCCACCATATACACAACATCACCTTCTTTGGATGAAGACCAGCCTTTGGTGTGGCTGGTGGTGGTTCATTTCGCTTGTCCCACGATCTCTTCCATTCCACATTGTTGTACAGTATCCACTTTTCATCACCCATCACAATGTGTTTTGAAAATGCAACGTTTTCATTACGTTTCAGTAGAGAATCGCAGGTGGAAATATGGTCAAGAAGATTTTTTGCACTTAACTTATATGGAACCCAAACATCAAAGCGAGTCACATAACCAAGTTGGTGCAAATGATTTTCAGTGCTTGATTTGGATATTTTGAGTATGTTGGCTATCTCCCACGTGGTATAATGTTGATTGCTCTCAATTACTGTTTTGATTTGACTGCTATCAACTTCAACTGATCTACCTGACCATGGAGCATCATCCAGCGAGAAATCTCCAGCACAAAACTTCGCAAACCACTTCTGTCATGTTCAATCAGTCACTGAACCTTCTCCATACACTGCACAAATCTTTTTGTGCATTTCAGTTGCGTTTTTACCTTTCTTGAAATAATAAAGCATAATACGCCAAAAATGTTGCTTTTTTCTTCCATCTTCAATATTAAAATGGCTACACAAAATTTTACCAATTTTGATAAGTCTTTCTTTATATGCATGCTGATATGACAGCTGTCACATACAATCTAACAAAATTGTTTTGAAGAAAGTTAAAGACAACTAAGTGCTACTAGAGCCATCTTACAGAAAAAACTGAACGAACCTTTTGGCCCATCCAATAAAAACCACAGTGAGATATCACTTCACACCTGTCAGAATGGCTATCATCAAAAAGTCAACAAATCACAAATGTTGGTGAGGATGTGCAGAAAAGAGAACCCTTGTACACTGTTGTTGAGAAAGTAAATCGGTGTGGAAAACACAGTGGAGGTTTCTCAAAAAACGAATGGCAGAGATACCATGTGACCCAGCAATTCCACTCCTGGGTATATACCAAACAAACAAACAAACAAACAAACACTAATTCAAAAAGATACATGCATCCCAATATTCAAAGCAGTGTTATTTACAATGCCAAGGTATGGAAGCAACCTAAGTGTCCATCAACAGATAAATGGATGAAGAAGATGCAAGATATATATATATATATATATATATATATATATATATATATATATACACAATATATATATATATACAAATATATATATAATGGAATACTACTCAGCCATAAAAAAGAATGACATTTTGCCATTTCCAGCAACACGGATGGACTTGGAGGGCATTATGCTAAGTGAAATAAATCAGAAAGATAAATACTGTATGATATCGCTTATATGTATCATCTAAAAATACAGCAAACTAATTAACATAACACAAAACGAGCAGACCTACATATATAGAAAACAAACTAGTGGTTACCAGACATGAGGGGAAAGGGGAATATAGGGGTGGGGGAGTGGGAAGTACAAACTCTTGGGTGTAAGACAGGCTCAAGGATATATTGTACAACACGGGGAATATAGCCAATATTTTGTAATAACCGTAAATGGAAAGTAACCTTTAATATTGTATAAAAATCTTAAGTACTTTACAAAATAATTTTTAAATGGAAGAATAATATGAGAATTTTAAACAGTGGTGATACCATATGATCTGTAAGAAGAAAATAAATCTCCAAAGAAATAAAAATAAATACATTATGGCTGCAACTAGAGAAAACCCACGTGCAGCAACAAAGACCTGACATAGCCAAAAATAAATTAATAAATAAATAAATTTTAAAAAATAAAGAAATTTAATAAATAAATACATAAATACATAAGACTTTGGAAACTGAGACATTTACCTCTTAAGCAGTAGGTGATTAACATCACAGATTTATATTTGTTACTCTATAGATCCAATTGCAATCCTTGATTTTTCCATGAATAATAAGTTAGATTTTTATCTCTTTTATGGTGCTTACAACAATGCCCATGAAAAAGCTGTTTTCTAAAGATTTGAATTCATCTTGGATTATTCTTTTATCACAGTATTTTTCATGACAGAATTAATTGTTCTAAACATGTTTATTAACTTGTCAAGGGAATATTTATCATTTCCTTTGTTAGATGTAGCTGAATGATGTTTTCTACCTAACTAACAAGTATGCCTTAGTTTCTCCTTGTGAATGAGGAACGATAAATGCCTCTTTTGCCTCTGGCTCTTCCTCTGTAAACTGGACACAATATATATTCTTTCTAAATTTCGTATGAAATCAAACAAATGGGTTATTTGTAAATCAATATAATTTATGTAACATGGTTTTGCATGTTATCTGTCTCAGAATAAGCATCCAGTATAATATTGCTATTTCATACAGTATAATTATAATTAGAAAACAGAAGTAAACTATATTCAACGCATAAAGGGGAAGCAAAAGTCATAGAGATCTTCTTATATCTCACAAATATTTTCATTTATTTATAGGAATATGCTTTAAAGTCTCAAGACATTTAGTAGATTTCATGTTTATTTATATAGTAAGAGAATTTTCATAAGGGTATAATTTTAGCTTCCTTACTTAGAAAAATTCTGAGGAACTTATATAAGAGCCAATGTTTCAACCATTCCCTTTAATAATACTGTAACTAGCAAGCTAATGAGTATTCACTTATCTAAAATATCCTAAAGTTCAACTGGGCAGCTTCAAAATTTTTCATATGACTGTTGATTAAAACTTTTATTTGTACCTTGTATCCATTTCATTTTTTTTACTTTCCAAAACAATATATTGTATAAAGGACTCATATCTAGGATACATAAAGAACCCTTAAAACTCAACAATGAGAAAACAAGCAACCTAACTTTATATACGTGTGTATACACACACACACACACACACACACACAAAATCTATAAGAACAAAAGAAAGAAAAATACATATACACATATTTTTACCAAAGAAGATATACAGATGGCAAATAAGCATATGAAAAGATGCTCAACATCATATGTCATTAGGGAGATACAAATAAAACCACAATGAGATATAACTACACACCTATTAGAAGAGCTAAAATCCGATAACTGACAATACCAAATGCTGTTGAAGTGCAACAAGAACATACATTCATTGCTAGTGAGAATATAAAATGATACAGTTATTTGGGAAGACAGTTTGACAGTTTCCTACAGAGCTAAGCACAGTTTTACAATAGGATCAGGCAATCATATTCCCCAGCTAATTGAAAACCTATATTCACACAAAGGCCTATACCCAAATGGTTATAGCAGCTTTTTTTATAATTGTCCCAAACTGGAAATAATCATATCATATTATCCTTCAACAGGTGAATGGATAAACAAACTTGGTATTCGAGATGATGGATACTTCAGGGGATAAAAGGGAAGAAACTATAGATTCACAGAACAACGTGGATGAATCCTAAATGCATGTTGCTAAGTCAAAGATGCCAAATTCAAAAGTCTACATATTGTATGATGCTGTTTATTCAACATTCTGGAAAAGACAAATTATAGGGATGGAAGACAAATCAGCATTTGTCAGAGGTTGGGAGTGAATGACTACAAAGGCCACTCACAGAGAATATTTTAGGTGGATGAAACTGTACTGTATGGTACTAGGCATAAGATACATGACTACGCATCTGTCAAAACACGTAGAATAGTACATCAAAGGGTGAACTTTAATGTATGCAATTTTTAATCAGAGTATCCTGGATGTAATGCATACTGTGACAAATAAATTTAACTGTATTCCCAATATATGATAAAACGGCACTGAAGGGGGTGGAGAAAAAGGAACTGACATAAGTGACTTTGGAAAATGATGTTCTGATTGGTAAATCTAAGACTGGGTGCAAAAATAACTGTACATAAACACAATTTTAGTTGGTAAGTGTTTCTCACAGGAATACAGTTTAAGAAATATGAAAACACATTTACACTAGTGTAGAACAAATAAGTAAATAAATGGTAAATAATTTGAGTCAGGTTTCTCACTGTTAGTAAAAGAAGTTACAAATAAGCAAGAGGCAAAAGCTAGAATGAACCATGTGATACTGGATTAGAGTCAGACATTAGTATGAACTCACGTTTAGTTTAATAGGTATAGAGATAGACACCTATAGAAAGGATTATAGATATGTGTATACATTGGTTAATATACATGCATATATTCCATAACTCTGTGGAGAGACTAGAAACAATGGCACCAAGTAGCAACAAACACATCTAGCATCCAGGCCTTAGTTTCTAAATATGGTCCTCCAAAATAACAAAAACCAGACATCCTTGGAGAAGTGACTAATTCTCGGCCTGGGGCAATGAAAACACAAGATGAGCCTGGAGCATTATGTAGTGCCAGGAAATAAGGCAGCACTCAAAAATCAAAAGGATAGAGGCAGATCAAAGGGACACAAGAACTCAACTGAAGGAGCACCTGATGGCCTAAGCTGGAACAATTTGAGTCATAAAATTAATTAAACTTTAAAGTTATAGAGAAATATAAAATAAATATTCATGAGTCCATACTGATAGAAATAACTGAATACATAGATAAATGGGGAAAAAGGTACAAATCTTTCTTACAAAGAATTTCAAATAACACGTGTAAATACTCTTCCCTCCAGGAGATGGGGCTTAAACTCCCTCTTAGGAGTATTGGCTGGATTCCAAAAAATAGATTATGGAAAGGGAACAATAGTAACTTCACAGTGAAGAAATCTGGCAGACCTCACCTTAACCAAGTGATCAAGGTTAACATCACCAGTAAGTCATTACTGACACAAGGTGATGAGAAAGACATTTCACCTCTATGGTAATCTTCCCCAAAACCCCAAAAACCCTGGTCTGTCTAATCATGAGAAATAGAGCAAACAAAGCCAAATTCAGGGCCATTCTACAAAAGCCTGGCCAGTACTTCTCAAAATTATAAAGGTCATGGGAAACAAGGAAAGGCTGGGAACCTGTCAGAGGCCATAGAAGAGAGATTATAACTAAATTCAATGTGATATACTTGATTAGGTCCGAGAACAGAAAAAAGACATAATTGTAAAAAAAAAAAATCGATAAATCTGAATAAAGTCTGGAGTTTAGCTAAAAGTAATGCACCGCTGTCTTTTTAGTTTTAACATATGTACTACGTAAAACAGTAACATTAGAGTAAGATGCGTGAAGAGTATATGAGAACTCTCTGTACTATTTCTGCAACTGTTTGATGAATCTAATATTCTCAAAAAAGGTTTAGTTTTTGTTTAAGTGCATAGTTGCATTGCATTATGATGAATCAACACAGAATAGCTATTAAGCATAGTAGAAACTGTAGCTCCTGTAAAATGCAGATTTGCAAAACCCCCTCTCTCCATATAAATTGTATCAGAATTTTCTAGAAATGGAGCCAAGAACCTGCATTTCCTATAGCTATAGGTGAATCTTATGCACACCAAAATCTGAGGATTCCATTTCTAGAGCCCTGTGCCTTTTATAGTCCCAAAAGACTTTTAAAGGCTTTAAAAACCAAAGTAGTAATGGTATTATCCAAGGTAACCAAATTTGAAGAAAGTCAAAATTCAGCATATGCAAGATAGTAAGGAAAGATAATATGTATATAACTGGTGGGCACACAGGATAACAGGGTCATGATAGTTTGGCAAGTGAATTCAAAGTATGGTAAGTATCCAAGTGGCAGCTGAAAGACTAAAAGTGGAAGCAACTTGCTTATTCAATCAACCCTTCCGGGGTTGAAGAAAAGTGATATTGCTATGGAGTGCAGAGAAATTACAACGGGCCTGTTCAATCAATAGGCAACAACTGCCTTAGTATGAAGTGATACTACTCCAAAAATGAATAGTGCTGTACTGACAACCAAAACCAACACCACTAAGCTAATAAACAAATGCTCAAGCAAGTTGAAAGGCTCTGACTGGAGTGTTATATAATGAACAGATGAACAAGGGAATGAGAATAAACTATGAAAACCAACGTGATGAAACTCACTGGTTAAATGAAGCCTAATTGGTCTCAAGTATGACATCCTATGTACCTCTGCCTACCCTCAGTTGCCTACCACATTTACTGTGGTAGAATTCATGCTGGCTCAGGGCACCATTTTTGAGCCCCAACAGATTCAAGTAGTCCACAACCTTGCTGCCTCCTCCTCCCACACAGCATATGCCAGCCCTCCTCTGATACCCAAGCACATTCCCTCTGAATGAACCCACTTCGGCATTCTTCTGCCTGCATCAGCTAGCCCTCACTCATGTTTACCATTTATGATGGTTAATTTTACATGTAAACTTAGTCTATGGTGCCTGGTTCTTTGGTCTAGAAGCTGCTGTGAAGGTGTATTTTAGATGTGATTAACTTGTAAATCAGTAGACTTTGAGAAAAGCAGATGATGCCTCCATAGTGTGCTGGACGTCATCCAATCAGTTGAAGGCCTTCAGAATGAAGACTGAAGTCCTCCCATGAATAAAGAACTATGCCTCCAGACTGCAATATAGAAATTCTGTCTGAGTTTCTAGCTTTTGGACTCAAGACTGCAACATGAACGTTTACCTTAATTTCCAACCTGCTGACCTACCCTGCAGATTTCTGACTTGCCAAGCCCCACAATCACATAAACCAAAGCCAATAGACAATTCCTTAAAAGAAATCACCCCTCCCCACATATACACATTTGATCCTTGGACAACATGGGGGTTAGAGTGCAGTTAAAATCTGCATAATCCGGTTCTGCGTCTGCAGATTCAGCCAACCACGAATCGTGTAGCACTGCAGTATTTACTGGAAAATATCCGTGTATAAGTGGACCCACACAGTTCAAACCCATATTGTCCAAGGGTCAACCGCAATAGGATAGTTTACCCTATTATATAAAATACAATAACCTATTATATATCCAATCCAATCCAATATAATATAAATATCCTATTAGGTCTGTTTCTCTGGAGAACCCTAACTAATACACTATTCTGATCATTTTTCTACCAGTAACACGGTAACCATCTTCTCTTATAATGAAATACACTGCAGCTATTTTACCATTGCTACACCCAATGATATCTTTTCTTAGTAAGGTATGATATTTAGATAAGTTATAATCAATATATAGACTGAGAGATTCCCATTTTGTTCTTTGCACCAAATAGCATAGAATCAATATTCCATATCCTGGCTGAGTATCAGAATCACTTGTGGCACTTCTTAAAAGTACAGTTGATCCTTGAACCACACGGACTTGAACCGGGTGGGTTCACTTAATCTACAGTACTACTCAGTCTGGGGTTGACTGAATATGAAGATGTTCAACCATAGATACGGAAGGCCGATTGTAAAGTCATACCTGAATTTTCGACTGTGTGAGGGTCCACACCCTTAACCCCAAAGTTGTTCAAGGGTCAACTGTACATATGCCAGAGTTCAACCCTGAACTTGCTGAATCAGAATTTCCTCAACTGATTTTGATTCACAGCCAGCGGCTGAAATCCCTGGGCATAAAATCATTTGACCACAGTATCTGCAACAGGATCTAGTCCAAGGTCACTTTTTTAAATAGAGAACTTGAGGTTAAGGGAGAATAAATTACTTATTCAAATTCCCAAAAAGGGTAAGAATGAACAGTATCAGGCTGCTATGTTTTTCATATTTCTATAAAGTACCTTTTATTTTCTTATATAGACATTTCCAGAAAAAAGATAACAAGTGGCATTCCAATCACTCAGTGCACACAGTTATGCATATCTTATCATCTGATCCACAGCTCCAGTTCACTAATATAGATAGATTATAATATTTAGAAAATAAAAAGAGGCAGCTCTATTTTATAAGGTAGTTCATGCCATGTACACATCAAGCTATCTGGTATATAGTTAGAAGACCTTGTAAATAGCTAAAATCTTGGCTATTAATTGTGTTGTAATAAAACTTTGAGGACATGTAAATGGTACTATGTTATGTTTGATGATTTAATCAAAGAAGGGTGACCTCACTTTCCTAGTGATGGAACTTCGGTAGATGCATTCAAAGAGCTAACATAAATCTTAGCTTATTTTCTAGTAGCTAGCAAAAAAACTTCCAAAATCACTTCATATTGTGGGTATGAAAACACAAAATAATCAATAACCTCAGTTTTCCACTACCGCTGACTTCTAACACTCCATGGCTTCTAATACAACATTTGTATTTTTTAAAGAATTAAAAATTGACAGAGTATATACATACACAATCAGCTAAGATGCATGTTTCCACTAATGTCTACTTTACCTAACTAACGTCCAATATTGGAAGGGTAGGCAAAAATATTCAATATTATTATTATTTTTAAATTATACCACTCTAACCCTAATTATAAAATACAGAATACTATTTTATATTAATAATCATATCTCTTTATAATAATTTACTACATAACTATTCATACTACAATCCACATTAAGGTACAAATTTTAGCGAACATTAACATTAGTCATCAAAGCCCAATATGTACGTACGAATCTGTGCACTCCATACATACATACACACAGAATGGTTTTCTAAGATGTCACTGAACGTAGCGCAAAATGTGAATTGAGATGTTATTTTGTAGAGAGTTCTAATATTATATTATTACCTGTTTTCTCTTGTTCATTTGACCCAACAGCATTCTTTTGCAACAAGATAGTCTGAGGGATGCTCTATATCATCCGTTTATGAAACAGAGTTTTATAAACCCAAGTGTCCCATAGAGACATTTACTCCAATGAACTAGTATAATTCAAAATGTAATCTAACCAAACATGCTTCATAGTCTGGCTAGGAGAAGCAATACCATGGTTTATAGAATAGTGTCTCTGGAAAGAAAAGGAAGTGGACTCTTGGTTCTGTATAAAATCTTGTTAATCCTATTTCCATTTCCCCCTCCTACATTTGTAACAACTGAATAAACTGATTATGTTTTTTTATCTTGTAGCTGCAATCTCTGCAGACAGACTGATTAAAATACTTCTATTGATGTGATCAATATAGTTACCAATCAATAACGCCCCAGGAATTGATTTTTATAATTTGAGGAATTCTGCACCTTGATTCATTTATATGCTATTGTCTTTTTTCTAAAAATTAGGGATTGTTAATGTGGAAAATAAAAAAAAGGATTAAGGGGGAAGGGCCACGAAGGGAAAATTGCAGTTCTCTACAGCATAACTGAGGAATACATGTGATTAAGGAAAAAGTGATGATTTGGGGGGGGCATAAAAGCGTGGATAATTGATAGAGAACTCATGAAAGAGGGAAGCAATTGTAAATAGATTATTGTGGATGTGGAACTGACATTTCCAGTTATCATTACTGTTTTTTGTCCTTGACAGTTAAGATCTGAGGAATGTTAAGCAATGTTTCAATAGCTGCATGTATAAGAAAATAATATTCCCGCCACCAGAAGCTGCTCTAGTACAGCTTCCCCCTTCTACTCTAGGCCATGGACTCTACCACACAGACACTCAAAGGCAAGAGTGTTATCCCTTAAAATTGTCAGTAGTTCTCTTCCCCTCAACTCCCAGTTCCAACAGCCTCTTCCCTTTCTAATGGGCTGCCTTTAGCCTCACCTTCCTTCCCAGATCCAGCAGTTACTCCACAATAGATCTGCATTGCACGTCCTGTAAAGGAATGCAAGGTTTTGTCTTGGCGTTCAGTCTCTATTCCAAGAGATACACGCACGCACACACACACACACACACACACACACACAATGTATAAATTCATATTACTGCCAATGGTTTCAAAGAATCACTTTTCTGGCAGAAGAAAATCAAGGGATTACATTACTAATGGAGCACTGAGTCATACAGCTGACAGTATTTGGCAGATTATTAATGAGGCTTTAATCCTGGGTTGTCATGTAGGAAATCAGAACTTAAGAGCACCATCTACATTAGCAAAAGCAGGTTGATAATCTTTCTATTTAAAGAATGTATGCCAATCTTTTAATTCACTTTATAATAAATGAGATTTAAAATCATTTGGGCAGAAAGTTACTAAATATCAGATATTTCCTAGAAATTTGAAACTTTAAATAGGTTTAACTGACCTTAACTACTCAGATATATTTGGAAAATGGCAAAAGACTTCAAGAAAATAAGTCAAAAGGACATTGTTTATTTTTCATGTATGAACTGAAATATAAAAAACTCAGAGGAAAAGTAATAAATGTGAGTAATACACAGGAAACACTTTACAAAACATTTACTTTGGAAACCGTGCTTTTTGCTGAGTTTAACAGTGGTTGGTTGAGGTATCATATTTTTATAAAAAAGGAAATCAGCAAATAAGTCATTGAGAATATGGTATAAAAGTTCAGAAAATTAGGGCTTCCCTCGTGGCGCAGTGGTTGAGAGTCCGCCTGCCGTTGCGGGGGACACAGGTTCGTGCCCCAGTCCGGGAGGATCCCGCATGCCACGGAGCGGTTGGGCCCGTGAGCCATGGCCGCTGAGCCTGTGCATCCGGAGCCTCTGCTCCGCAGCGGGAGAGGCCACCACAGTGAGAGGCCCGCGTCCCACAAAAAAAAAAAACATTTAGAAAATTAAAATGTGAGAGCACATTACTCATGTCAAATTATGAAGAATAATGATTACATTAAATACAAGCTTATTAACACACTGGGTTAATAGTATAGTAAGGTATGGAATCCTAAGGAACATTTTATAAGGATTTTGCATTTTTTTCCTAACTTGTTTGGAAAAACTTACACTTGATTTTAGTGAAACAAAGTATCTACACCTTCAACCAAGACATTCTGGATTTGTAGGCTGACTAACACCATTCCACCAAAATTATTTTCCCTAAACCTAGTTGCTATGTAGGAAAAGGTATGAGAACGTCTGTAGCAATTTCTGTATCTGTGCCAATAGTAGTAAAGATTTCAAACAAAATATTATTGAATATATATGAATATTTCAATATATATATACATATTCTATTATCAACTCATTAGCATCTAATTTTACCTTCATCACATATACATTCTGTCAGTGAACATAATGAACTGAAAACGACTCTAGGGCCCATGAGATTAAAGTCAACGCCTGTTGCAATCATTCAGCATTTAGCACAAAGCTGGAATATATTAGGTCCTAAATAGTTACTGACTAGATACACGGTGTGTCCATGCCATTCTAACTCAGTGTTCTCTACCTGTATTGGTGAATTCCATGGATCTGTTCTTGTGTTTACATCCAAATGAAAAATTACTGGAAGCATTTTCAGAATTATCTGGATCTGTCTATAGCTCAATGTAGCAGCACAAACTCACTGTCCATGCCTGCGTGTGTGTTTTGAATCACACAGTGTGACTGCTGCTAGGCTGGCATGTTCTAGTGTAAAAAGGACAACTGTCGCATGTCCACCCTTATAGTCACATTTTACCAGCTGCAAACACTAACATTTCCTTTTAAAGTGATGACTGGGAGGTGAAAAATAGTGTCATAGAATGAAACTCAAAGGGAAGAGTGTTATCCCTTAAAATTCTGTCAGTAGTTCTCTTCCCCCTCAATTCCCAGTTTGTACAGCCTCTTCAGTTATTGAAGTTACTGAGGCTTTTAATGGTATTTCATGAAATCAACAAACTGCATCAGAATTACTTTTCACAAACTAATAAAAAAAGAACATGGACAGACAATATTTGAATGATGACTTCCACTACCTGAAAGCAAAAGTACATTATGAATCATCATATGAGCTAAAGTACATCATGTCTTCAGTACAGAAGGGTGGTAGAGCGCTAAGATCTTTCACGGGTGTCGGGACACAGACACGGCGCACTCGAAAGGAAACCTGCATCTCGTCATCTAGTGTGTTCTCAGTGACAAGGGACTGTGTTTAAGACAAAAAGCATAATCGGATGCATAATTGGAACTTCTTAATTTTAATAGTTTTATAGTTGTATTTGCATATATTTACAAATTGTCTGGTTTACAGTTATAAAAGCATACCAATTTCTATGCCTGGTTTTATGTTTATGCATATTAAAGTAAAATTATAATAGTAATTTATCACCATTGGGTGTCTTTGATTTTTTTTTCCTTCTAAAGGAAATAGAGTTTAAATATATATTCAACATCTACATCCACTCATTTTTTTAATTTGGAGAAATAATGAGACTAAAGCTTTTAATAGGCCACTCAATATTTTAATTTATATTTTTGAGCCCCTACTATGTGAAATTTAGCATCACAAGTTGAACAGTCTTTGTTCTAATGGAGCTCATGGTCCAGCCAAACTTCCCAAACTACCTAGAGAGGAATCCAATTCAGAGTGTCGCTCTCTGCTATTTATAAGCTCTGTGTTTGATCATGTTACATACTTTAATTCACAATTTCTTTATCTGTAAAATATGGGTAATAATAATCAAATCTAATCCAGTATCTGTAATAATGAGGTAATGCAGAGTGAACAGCCCAGAGATATATAATATTGATGTATCACTTTTCACTACCTCTCATTAAATGATTTATTTATACATATGTATACACACACACACAACACAGAGAGTGAGATAAGCCACCAACTGCTGCTACTTATGGTCTACTTCCTTAAGATTATACCATTGATCCTACTTCATCTATTAATTTTCAAAGAAGGAATTATATGTAACATTTACTAGCACTTAGCTACAAAAGAAATACAAATATGAGGAGCTTATAGAACAAGTTTTTATGTTAGTACCTATAAAATACCTGTCATATAATAGGTGCTCAATAGAAATATGCTGAATGACTGAATGAGAGCTAATCATTGACATGGAGTCAGAACTTATTGTCTAATATCAGTTGTGTAACTATTAGTTCTGTAACATTTGTAAATTAATGAAGGGAACTGAAAGTCAAAACAGTTTTTGCAGATTATAGCATGAGAATTTTTATTTGTTGACTCTGCATTTATCATGAATAATACTGTGATAGCTAATTTTTATATGTCAACTTCAAAGGGGGTACCCAGATATTTAGTCAAATATCGTTTGTGCCTGAAAGGGTGTTTTTCCATGAGGTTAACATTTGAAATAGTAGACTAAGTAAAGCAGATTGCTTTCCTTAAAGTCGATGAGCCTCATCCAATCATTTGAAGGCCTGAATAAAATTAAAATGCTGACCTTCCTCTGAGTAAGCAGGAACTCCTCTTGCCTGACTGCCTTGGAGCAGGGACATTGTTTTTTCCTGCCTTCAACTTGAATTTCCCGGGTCTTGAGCCTCCTGGCCTTTGGACTGGACCTACACCATGGACTCTCCTGGTCTCAAGTACGGCAACTGCAGATTTTGAGACTTGTCAGCCTCCATAATCACGTGAGCTAACTCCTTATTTTATATAATATACAAATATATCTTCTATTGGTTCTGTTTTTCTGGAGAATCCTAACATAATACCAACACTGACCACAAACATTTCAAAGAAACCTTCATCTTATAGTCCTATATTGATATTTTAAAAGACATTATCTTAGCACAGACCAAGTTATAAACTATAAAATTTGATTATCAAATTTTTTTTAATTTCGGGGGCTTCCCTGGTGGCACAGTGCTTAAGAAACCACCTGCCAATGCAGGGAACATCCGTTCGAGCCCTGGTCCAGGAAGATCCCACATGACACGGAGCAACTAAGCCCATGTGCCACAACTACTGAGCCGGCATGCCACAACTACTGAAGCCCAAGCACCTAGAGCCCGTGCTCCGTAACAAGAGAGGCCATCGCAATGAGACGCCCAGGCACTGCAACAAAGAGTAGCCCCCACTCGTTGCAACTAGAGAAAGCCCACATCCAACAAAGACCCAATGCAGCCAAAAATTAAAAAATAAAATAAATACATTTAAAAACTAAAATTTTAAATTTTTCTAAAAACATGATCTGCTCGGAAGTTTTTTCATTGTGTTTGTATTTAGCTTTACATTCCTCATTAAAGAAAAACTGGATGCAATGTTTTTGTTTAGATATATGTATATTTCCTTCATGGAAATTTGAGGTTCCAGTTCATGCTAGTTTACTGATTTCCCTTAAAAAAGTTAGATTTTAAACCTTAGGTTTCTCTTAGTTATAACATGTATTTTAACATTATCTTCTAACCTAGGGAGTAATGATGAGGGATAAAAAATCTGAGAAACACCATTATCACCCCTTAGTACACACAGAACCATTCAATAGTATTATTTTAATATTTGAAGAGTAAAGTTGTCCAGATAAATTATTAAATAATCTTGGGACATAAGGAGAAAATGTTCTACAAAATCAAGATTTCTTCTATTTAAATAGATTCTTCCAGTGAAGTCTACAATGGACTCTTCCAAGGACATTTTTGAAAGATTGCAATTATATTAAGACTAAACACTGGTGTTAAGCAAACATAGAATACAATTTTATCTCACTGAGAAACTGATCATGTAGTTCTTTTCCATCTCTAATGTATGATCCTATCATTAACATCAACTTATCAAATAGACATTGTTATTATTCTATTTCTTTACAGACTCAACAATTAAATGCCTCTAAAATTGCTTAGATAAGTGTACAAAGTGACAGTTGATATTTGATCTTTTGCTTCCTTCATAAACAATGATTATAGCACAGCATGAGCTTTCAAAGAGAAATAAAGGGACCCCCCCAAAAAAGTACATTAGTCAAAGTCATGGTAAAAAAACTTCAAGTGAAAACAGCTATTTTATCCAAAAACTTTAAAACCATTGAGAGCACTTAAAACAGTCCATCACTCTTTCTTGTACCTTGAGAACAGAGACCATGTCTGATTCTTCTGTGTATCTCCAGAGTCAAACACTGACACATATTTGGAATACTGTATAGAAATGGCTGTTGAATTAATTAATTATAAATACCTAGATTGGTCTTATGTCTTCCACTATAACATCCTTAACTTCTAAGAAAATATTGACTTTTTAATATCATATACATGTGTAATATCTTATACGTATTTACTGGAGACAAGAAAGGGAGAAAAACAGTAGTTTTTTGTTTTGTTTTGTTTTGGTCTGCTTCTCCACTAGAATACAAACCTCATGGGAACAGACTTTGTCTCTCTTTGTTCCTAATATATGCCCAAATCCCATACCAGTGCCTGGGCCATATTAAGTAATCAATAAATATTTACTGAATGAATGAATGAAAGATAATTTGAGATCAATGGTATTTCCTATCACTGTGGCTCATTCCATACAACACAATTGAGGGGTTAAAAAAAATGCTTGCTGAGTGGCAGTGAGAGGACAAATGAGGCTGGAGGGGATAAATACATCCACACAGTTAAGCTCTTTCTCTAAGAATACACCTAAGCCTTTTGTTTTCTGACAAAGAAAAGAGAAGTCTGCACTTACCCGAGAGGAAGGAAATTGGTAAATCACGTGAAAGGGACTCCGAGACAGGTACCGCAGGCCCCGCGGCTTCGCCTTCACCTTGGCCTTCACACCCACCACGCTGCCCGCGCCGCCCTCGCAGGTGCGCCACAGCTACCACGCCGACTGCGAGGCCGCCGTCAACAGCCATTTCACCCTGGAGCTCCAGGCCTCTTTCGTGTGCCTGGCCGCGGCCTTTTACCTCGACCGCGACGACGTGGCCTGGAAGCACTTCAGCCGGTTCTTCCTGCACCACTGTGGGCCCAGGGCCTGAAGCGCCTGCAGAACCAGCGCCGGGGGGCCGCCTCAACTTCCAAGACATCAGGAAGCCAGTCAGTGACGAGTGGAAGAGCGGCCTCAAGGCCATGAAGTGCGCCTGGTTCCTGGAGAAGCTAGTGACCCGGAGCCTGCTCCACTGCACCAGCTGGCCACCAACAAGTGCGACCCCCACCTGCTCCACTTCCTGGCAACTCACTACGTCAGCCAGTAGGTGGCGCTCATCAGACAGCTGGAGGGTCGTGTCACCACCCTGAGCATGATGGGGGCCCCAGACGTCGAGCTGGCAGGGTAACTCTTTGACAAGCTCACCCTGGGCGACAGCGACAAGAAGAACTGAGCCTGGACTGGACTTCCCCAGAGCCACGGGGTGACCAGAGCCCTGGTCACCATGCCTGCCATGCAGACGGCAAGAGTGCCCTTGCAGAAGAAGTTCACTTAAGTTTTGGTTTTGGTTTTTTTTTGGCAACAAGGGCAGGACTCTCTTTTCCTGGACTTTATCACTTAAGTTTTTTTCTTCCAGTTTTTCCATTTCTTCCAATAAAGTTATTGGTTCATAAGTAAATAAAGGTCTCTGGTTGATTCATGTGGGCAAATCTCTCATTTTTTAAGTTTTAAAACAGGTATCCAGGAGTTTCTGAACACAGCCATACCCCAACCATATGCAGCTCAGGATCTCCACAGTGGGAGGGAGAAGGTGTTCCATGGGGCCCTGGAAAACACAAAATCAGTCTTCCCCTTATAAATAATGTAAGTATATGGGGGTAGACTGGGGTGGGGTGGGGTGAGGTAGGGGTACCTGGTGAATGTGGGTGCATGTGCATAGTGAAAGTATAGAACCATAGCCTGAAAATCATGATTGCAGTTGCCTCTGGGGAACAAGTGAAGGGAATGGGATTGGGCAGGGATTAAAATAAAGAGTGTCTTCAGTTTCACCTGAAATGTTTATGTGCATTAATTATGCAAATACTAATGGTTAAGTATGAGTAGCAAGATGGGGGGTGGAGGGGTTTGGAAGTCTGAATGGTGGAGGATCTCTTTGACAAGTTCACTCTGGGCAACAGTGATAATGGAAAAATGAGTGTTAGGCTGTCTTGCTCAGAAACACGGAGGTGACCTCCCATGGTCACCAATGCCTGGCATGCATGTTGTAATAACAAAACATCCACTTATATATGTTTTCTTTCTTTGTATCATATGTATATATGCATGCTTCTGTGTGTGTATGTATACATATATATATGTATAAACATATATATATATATATATATATATATATATATATATATATATATATATATATTTTAACTCCAACAAGCAGCAGAGCTCATTTTGAAGTTCATTAGGAAGACGCCCTTTGTTGAAAAGCAGTTCGGTGATCACATTACTGGAAATGATATAGCTGCTTCCTAGACCTTTCCTGAGCCTGGCTGTATTTCTGCCCTTGGGTTTCACATATCCAACTTTGATTTAGTTTTTGTTATTTGCTACCAAGAGAACCTAAGCTAATATGTCTTATTATCAACACACTTTTACCAGCCTCCACGGTATTTACACTAGAGTAAATAGCTCTTCTAGGGTAGTAAATGACATTTTTCCCTTTATCCCTACTACAGAGTCCACTGAAAGGAAAAAGGATCAAGGGTGGAAGGGATCAAATAAGAACAATTTCCCGAATGGAAATACAGAATACTGAAGCCTGCTACCATATGCATCTCTTCTCACCTAAAAGTGTTTTCCTCATAATTTACAGAATTTTAATTCCTTAGATCAACCTTCCCAAGACTGTGTTCAGTATCAGCCAGTGCCTCAGAAACACTCACAAGTGTTCAGTGGAAAACTTGTATTAATCGAATTAGCAGGATTTTTTGTTTTGTTTTTTCAGTTTTTGTTTATTCTAGGACTTTGATGTCTGATGTAAAAAATATACATTTTGAATGTATAACGTGGGGATAAAATATTCAGTGTTTCCCAAACATTCTGATCATGGGATTCTTTTTCTACCAAATCTCACAGAACAGTATTCCAAAGAAAATAGCTTTGGAATCAATGTTAAAAGGTCCCACTGTGGGCTTCTCTGGTGGCGCAGCGGTTAAGAATCCATCTGCCAATGCAGGGGACATGGGTTTGATCCTTGGTCTCGGAAGATCCCACATGCCGCGGAGCAACTAAGCCCATGTGCCACACTACTGAGCCTGTGCTCTTGAGCCCGCAAGCCACAACTACTGAAGCCTGTGCACCTAGAGCCCATGCTCCGCAACAAGAGAAGCCAGCGAAATGAAAAGCCCATGCACCACAATGAAGAATAGCCCCCACTTGCCGCAACTAGAGAAAGCCCGCGTGCAGCAACAAAGTCCCAACGCCGCCAAAAAATAAAATAATATAAAAATAAAGTAAAAAAAAAAATAGGGCCCTTCGTGTGTTGTTCCAGAAGCACATACCTGGTAGTTAAACCTCATTCACTTTCACTTAGAGGTCATTATGAGGAACGGGAACCTTTGCTGTGAAGGTTTCAGCACAGTAAGCTTTAGACAGTAAGTGTAATGTAATGCAGGGCCCTCACCATGACAGTGGGTAGATATCACACACATCCATTTTGTTTCCTGATAGGTAACTCCCAACACTGTATTTTTCCATCTGTTCTAATTTACATTTCTAAATGAATGGTCTCTGGGAATGATAACATTGATGTTTCTCCAGCACTTATAGCAAAGTCAAGAGAAAGTTTAAGGCTGCTAAGTAGTTTACATTCTTCACCTCCCTCTACCTATGTATTCATCTCACCAGCAGCAGAATTCTTCATTTATTTTCCAGACTAGATGGCTGAATTTTGGTCAGTAATACACCTTTTGGTCAAAAACAGTCTGTGCCTGCATCTTTTTGAAAATAAGATGACTGTTCCTCTCACCAAAGCATGCTGAAATTTCTCAGAATTCAGACATTTAACTATAAGAAAAGAAATAAGGCATACATACTACAAAACATTGTATTAATAAAGTCCAAGATTGTTAAATAAATATATAATAAGTAATGTGTTTAATGTGTAGCATGTTTTTCCTCCAGTAGAGATGATCAACATTATTCACATCATTATTTGATTTTTGAATGAGCACCTTATGGCAATGCATTCCTCTTTAGGTTCAATGCAGGACTTATCAAGTTTCTCTCCAGCCCTAAAATACATGCTGCAATTCTATAAATTGAAACTGCATTATTCCCAAACAATATAGTGGGCATGAGACGATATCAAAAATCTTGTATATTTTTAAAATTTAAATGTGTTCCCACAACAACCCTTAGGTATCAATTCTCATGACACCTCCACTGAATTTGATAAGGTGTCTATTTTATTCCCAGGCAGATTCAGCGTAATACAAAACTATTATTTTCTCAATATGAGAAATATTCTCTCACATTAATACATGATTATATAAGGCTGGAAAATAAGAAGGTGATTAAAGTAAGCTTCTCAACAAGAATACTATTTCAGTCTGGCCCATCTTATTAATCACAACTTTCATTTGTCTACTGTTTGGCTGATTAATTCGATTCAACAGGCATTTACTCTTTTTTTTTTAAATAAAGTCCAATATTCTCGACTGTTTATTCTATTTTATTTTATTTTATTTATTTACTGGCTGCGTTGGGTCTTCATTGTTGCACATGGGCTTTCTCTAGTGGTGGCGAGCGGGGGCTACTCTTCGTTGCACTGTGCAGGCTTCTCATTGTGGTGGCTTCTCGTTGCAGAACAGGGGCTCTATGCATGTGGGCTTCAGTAGTTGCAGCACATGGGCCCTAGAGGGCATGGGCTGCATTAGTTGCAGCATGTGGGCTCAGTAGTTGAGGTGCACGGGCTCTAAGGTGTGTGAGCTTCAGTAATTGTGACTCACGGGCTCTAGAGCGCAGGCTCAGTAGTGTGGCGCCCAGGCTTAGCAGCTTCGCGGCATGTGGGATCTTTCCAGACCAGGGCTCAAACCCGTGTCCCTGCACTGGCAGGTGGATTCTTAACCACAGCACCACCAGGGAAGTCCCAAGCATTTATTCTTAATAAATGAGTTTGTGCTGGGGAATCAAAGTTAAATAAGACATGTACTTGGTCCAGTTAAACTAAATATATTAGCACTTTGCCAATTTTCTAAGAGGAAAATACAAGTCCAATATGAGGTTATTTTAATAAACAATTAAATCAGTAGTATAGCTAGGGAGTGTTTTCATTTATTACTCTCCATTTTATCTTTATAAAGAGGTATGCTACCCAGTCGTTCAACAAACTCACAAATGGGAATGCAGCAATTTTTAATAAGTATGAGAAATAATGTAGGCCAGCTATTCTTCCTCTCTGAATGGTGGACTCTAAATGAGTCTAAAGCATCATCAAAAAAAGTAAAATAAATCAAAAACAAATGAAGCATCATCATAATGACCATCATCTGGGTAAATTATGCTGCCGAAATAACATGTTAAGGAACTTCCTCTTCCTAATAATAAGGAATGTTACCTGATGGAGAGAGAGAATTTGGGGAAGAGCAATAATACAACATGATCAACAGATTAAATTTTAGCAAACAAGGACACTCATTTGTTTACATATTTTACACTGCTGTTGCCTACAGACAGAGGAGGCACCTGAAGGTATATTTTACTAGTGTGGGTCACATAGGAGTCTTCTAAGGAACTGGTTTAAAAACATCATTCCAAAACTTGTAAAAAAAAAAAAAAGTTATTTCCACTGTAGATTTGAACCTGTAAGTAATCTATAGGTAAATGTAATCTAAAAAATATTAGGGCAGCCTTAATGGCAGTTCTTTATATAAGAAAGAAACACATACTTGCTGAAAGCTTTTATAGCATCACTAGCTTGCATCCAATAATAAAAACAGCCTACACTTTTTACTTTTACATCTTTATTGGAGTATAATTGCTTTACAATTTGGTGTTAGTTTCTGCTTTATAACAAAGTGAATCAGTTATACATATACATATGTTCCCATATCTCTTCCCTCTTGTGTCTCCCTCCCTCCCACCCTCCCTATCCCAACCCTCTAGGTGGTCCCAAAGCACCAAGCTGATCTCCCTGTGCTATGCGGCTGCTTCCCACTAGCTATCTATTTTACGTTTGGTAATGTATATATGTCCATGCCACTCTCTCACCTTGTCACAGCTTACCCTTCCCCCTCCCCATATCCTCAAGTCCATTCTCTAGTAGGTCTGTGTCTTTATTCCTGTCTTACCCCTAGGTTCTTCATGACATTTTTTTTCTTAGATTCCATATATATGTGTTAGCATACAGTATTTGTCTTTCTCTTTCTGACTTACTTCACTCTGCATGACAGACTCTAGGTCCATCCGCCTCACTACAAATAATTCAATTTCGTTTCTTTTTATGGCTGAGTAATATTCCATTGTATATATGTGTCACATCTTCTTTATCCATTCATCCGATGATGGAAACTTAGGTTGTTTCCATCTCCTGGCTATTGTAAATAGAGCTGCAATGAACATTTAGGTACATGACTCTTTTTGAATTTATGGTTTTTGAATTATGGTTTATGGTATATGCCCAATAGTGGGATTGCTGGGTCATATGGTAGTTCTATTTGTAGTTTTTTAAGGAACCTCCATACCATTCTCCATAGTGGCTGTACCAATTCACATTCCCACCAGCAGTGCAAGAGTGTTCCCTTTTCTCCACACCCTCTCCAGCATTTATTGTTTCTAGATTTTTTGATGATGGCCATTCTGACTGCTGTGAGATGGTATCTCATTGTAGTTTTGATTTGCATTTCTCTAATGATTAATGATGTTGAGCATTCTTTCATGTGTTTGTTGGCAGTCTGTATATCTTCTGTGGAGAAATGTCTATTTAGGTCTTCTGCTCATTTTTGGATTGGGTTGTTTGTTTTTTTGCTATTGAGCTCCATGAGCTGCTTATAAATTTTGGAGATTAATCCTCTGTCAGTTGCTTCATTTGCAAATATTTTCGCCCATTCTGAGGGTTGTCTTTTGATCTTATTTATGGTTTCCTTTGCTGTGCAAAAGCTTTGAAGTTTCATTAGGTCCCATTTGTTTATCTTTGTTTTTATTTCCATTTCTCTAGGAGGTGGGTCAAAAAGGATCTTGCTGTGATTTATGTCATAGAGTGTTCTGCCTATGTTGTCCTCTAAGAGTTTGATAGTTTCTGGCCTTACATTTAGGTCTTTAATCCATTTTGAGCTTATTTTTCTGTAGGGTGTTAGGGAGTGATCTAATCTCATACTTTTACATGCATGTACCTGTCCAGTTTTCCCAGCACCACTTATTGAAGAGACTGTCCTTTCTCCACTGTACATTCCTGCCCCCTTTATCAAAGATAAGGTGACCATATGTGTGTTGGTTTATCTCTGGGTTTCCTATTCTGTTCCATTGACCTATCTTTCTGTTTTTGTGTCAGTACAATACTGTCTTGATTACTGTAGCTTTGTAGTATAGTCTGAAGTCAGGGAGCCTGATTCCTCCAGCTCCATTTTTCGTTCTCAAGATTGATTCGGCTATTCGGGGTCTTTTGTGTTTCCATACAAATTGTGAAATTTTTGGTTCTAGTTCTGTGAAAAATGCCAGTGGTAGTTTGATAGGGATTGCATTGAATCTGTAGATAGCTTTGGGTAGTAGAGTCATTTTCACAGTGTTGATTCTTCCAATCCAAGAACATGGTATATCTCTCCATCTATTTGTATCATCTTTAATTTTTGACTCTTAATGGACATTTCGTTTGTTTTCAGTTTGTGCTAATGCAAATCATGGACAGGAATCCTGCTGTACCGGTTATTCTGGTGCATTTACACAGGGCAGGGGTGAGGGCTGCTGGCTCACAGGCTATTTATATAACTTCAGTTGATGGAGAGGGCTAAATGCTTTCCAAATTAGTTGTGTCGATTTGTACTCCAGTATAAGTAGGGTAGAAGATTCCCATAGTACTCGAGGTCTACAATACCTGATACTACCAGATTGTATGTATTTGTCCATCTCATTGGCATGTAGTTTCCTTGGTTTTGACTCACTTGTCTCTTATTACTTAATGAAGTCGTACGCTTTTCTCTGTTTACTGGCGGTTTGGATTTCCTTTTTTATGAGGTTTACATCAACTATTGTTATTTTTTATTATTATTTTTATTATTTTTATTATTTTATTATTTATTTATTTGTGGCTGTGTTGAGTCTTCGTTGTTGCGTGCAGGCTTTCTCTAGTTGCGGCGAGCGGGGGCTACTCTTCATTGAGGTTGCTTCTCTTATTAGGGAGCACAGGATCTAGGCGCACGGGCTTCAGTACTTGTGGCATGTGCGCTC
Organism: Mesoplodon mirus; assembly: GCF_964341445.2. Taxonomy (NCBI): domain Eukaryota; kingdom Metazoa; phylum Chordata; class Mammalia; order Artiodactyla; family Ziphiidae; genus Mesoplodon; species Mesoplodon mirus. Next base: position 90,537,236 of record NC_138976.1, on the reverse strand, counting down.
AGTAGTTGTGGTTCGCAGGCTCTAGAGCGCCGGGTCCGTAGTTGTGGAGCACGGGCTTCGCTGCTCCGCGGCATGTGGGATCTTTCCGGACCTGGGCTTGAACCCATGTCCCCTGCCTTGGCAGGCAGTTTCTTAACCACTGCGCCACCAGGGAGGTCCAACTATTGTTATTTTGAATTCTTCTCCATTTCCAAGTAATACTCTTACATGACTATTTTCACACTAAATTGGAGGCATTATCTGTTCACTTTCTAACTTACTAATAAGTAAGGGTTTAGTTCCTTTACACTCTTTCCTATGTCCACACTGCTCAGTAAAGTTATGTCATCATGAGTTGTTCCACTGCTCATGATCTCTTTGACTTGTAGTCATATACTTAAAAACCTACATTGTTGATCAACTAGAAACTCTCTCAACGTCACGCTTTGTAAAATGAGGACATTCATACCATCTTCCCTTTTTTCTACCTCCTGTCTACCTTCCAAACCTAGCTTTTACGTTGTCAAAGGTGAAATTTATATTCTGTTCTATGTGCAGTTAAGTCTTCTGTTATTTGAGAGTCAGTACAGAGTAAGGTTTAAGAGAACAGGCGGAGAGCCTGAACTCAAAGGCTCGAGCCAACCTTAAATTAGGTACAGCCTGGGCAAGTTCCTTCCCTGACTTAGCTTCCTGTTCTCAAAAGTGGGAATGATACTAGCACCAACCTCATAAGGCTATTCAGAGAATTAAATGAGTTAATATATGCAAAACACTTAGAGCCTAATATATACTAAGTACATACCAGTATACAATACATTTCAGTACATACCAAGTTAATACTAATACATACTAAGTATAGTTTACTTTAGTTATTTGTGTTTACATGCAAATTGACAATAAAAGCTGCAAACCAAGACAGTATTGCCATTATTACAATGAAATTAATATTGCCCACTGCAGATGTACTGTGTCTCTGTGTATAGACTACACCTCGTTCCATACTGTGCCAGCGTCACTGCCCTTGTGCAGGGTGACCACATACCCCAAGCCGCCTTGGGCTGTTCCAGTTTATACCTGTTGTCCTGATGTTACAGCATTAGAGTGCCTCCTTACACTACTGAAGTGTAAGGAGTTTGGACAAGTTCCGGTTTGGACAACAAATTAGATAGGTGGTCGTTACCCCTGTGTGTCACTGAAAAGGGGGACATCTATAGCATCAAGTTGAAGTGGATTCTTCCTTTCCTCACCAATACTAGGTTAAAAATCAACCATAGTTTAGTGTGCTTCAGGTTTATGTCCGTATAGCCTTTTCTCCTCTGGAGTTCAAGTCCCTTCTCCTCTTCCTCTCCCTCCTCCCTTCCAACAGTGCCTAACACCTAGTAAGTACAATATGCCTCAAGGTGTTTCTAAGCTCTCAATCACACAATCAATAGAAGCCTCTCCACTCTAGACTAGCTGCAATCTGCACTGAATCCCCTATTACCTTCCTTCTTGGTTTATTGCCTCATTTTGCTGGATTATGTCTATAAATAGCTTAAGGTGTAGCACAGGAGGTCAATTTTTCAAATTTCTTTCTGTACAAAGTATCTTCTTCAGCCTCCACTTATGACTCACAGTTTGGCTGGATACAAACCCCTTGGGTGAAAATTATGTGCCTGAAAAACTTTGGAGGTATCTTTCTAATGCCTGCCAGGATCCATGGTGCTCATGACAAGTATGATAAAGTCAGATTTTAAATTTTCTTTTTAGGTAGCCAGTATCTTTCTCTCTGGAATGGATGTATCCTCTCAGTATTTTATTCTATTTTAATTTATTTTTTCAGTATTTTAAAGTTTCACAAGGAAGGGTGCCTAGGTATGAGGCTATTCTTGCTCGTCTTGTATAACTATTTTCAATCTGAGGCCTGATGTCTACTTTCAGCTGTGGGGAATTTTGTTGCCCTTTGATAGCTTCCCTCCATTTTTTTTCTGGGTCTGGAGTTTCTAATAGTAACATGTGGGATCTCCCAGATGCAGCCTCTCTAACATATTTCTATCACATTTTCCATTGTGTCTTTCTTTTTTATACACTGAGAAATTTTTTAAATTCCTACTGAATTTATTTCAGCAACCATATTTTCATTTCCAGGAGACTTCTCTTGATTTCTGACCATTCTCTTTTTAATTAACTCCCTAGTCTTATTTTATAGTTTCTAGCTGTTTTTAAACCTCTCTCAGGATATTAATTAAGGTTTTTCCTTAAATTATCTTGTTCCCTAAATTGTCCCTGGTCCTACTAGGATATGTTTTCACTCTTTTTCCCCCTCTCTGATGTTGTAAGCTTTACTCAGCTATCAGGCAAATGACAGTTATTTTCTATTTAAGAATGAGTGCAGAGGGCTTCCCTGGTGGCGCAGTGGTTGAGAGTCCGCCTGTCGATGCAGGGACACGGGTTCATTCCCCGGTCTGGGAGGATCCCACATGCCGTGGAGCGGCTGGGTCCGTGCGCCATGGCCGCTGAGCCTGCGCATCCGGAGCCTGTGCTCCGCGACGGGAGAGGCCACAGCAGTGAGAAGCCCGCGTACAGCAAAAAAAAAAAAAAAAAAAAAAAAAAAAAAAAAAGAATGAGTGCAGAAAGCTCCCTGAAGTCAATGATTGATTGGCTTCTTATGCAGGAAGAAGCGGGGAGTAACTGTAACAGGATCCCCCCCAAACACAATTTTCTCGGGTGTAAAAACTCACACTAGCTGCCCTAGATCTCGCCAGTTTCACTGTTTTCAAAATGAAATCATCTCATTTCAGGAGGGTGAGGGCGGGGCTGGGTGTCCACTCCTCCAAACACAACCCTTCAATGAGCTCCCCTATTTCAGTCACACTTTTAACTAACTCCACCCTCTCTCATACATGCGCATCAAAGCACGGAGCTACTTCTGCAGGTGGGGTCAGAATCCTCCTCAGTTGCACGTGGTCCCTGTGCATATTCTAGGTGATGCTTTTCCTCTGTTCTACTGCTTCGGTTTCACACTCTTCCACCTGTCTTCCGTCTTTCCAAACTATGTTGAAATCTCTAGATTGTCGTGGGCTTATATACTTAAACACTTTGATACCATCATTTTTGTGTCTTGTCAAAATGGAGAAGAGCTAAAAGGGTTCTCATGCATTCTGAATCTGCTACTCTGTGGTCCCAGTGTTTAAACTTCTTGGTCTTCCCCAGTGTCTATCATTGCTTTTAGAAATACAATCTCCTGGTCTACTCGTGAATGAAATGAATACACCACATCTAAAATGACAAGGAATGCAGGTTACATGCTCTAGGGTCTTGTCGTACTCTGCCATTTACTAATAAACCACTTACGTGCTACAAATTGTAGGTGCTCATTTATAAAACGAAAGGGGGTAACCCTACATGAACTAAAGATTTCTCCTGCTCTAAATCATAAGTTTCTAAGTTCTTTTCTTAAAATTTCTCTATATTATCATTAATTTTCATTAAAAAAATAAAAATCGGGCTTCCCTGGTGGCACAGTGGTTGAGAGTCTGCCTGCCGATGCAGGGGACACGGGTTCGTGCCCCGGTCCAGGAGGATCCCACATGCGGTCGAGCGGCTGGGCCCATGAGCCATGGCTGCTGAGCCTGCGCGTCCGGAGCCTGTGCTCCGCAACGGGAGAGGCCACAACAATGAGAGGCCCGCGTACTGCAAAAAATAATAAAATAAAATAAAAAAATAAAAATCTAACTTTCTCTTTCGAAAATCAAAGAGTAATTCCCATAGTCCTACAATAATGGGATAATTAGTTCTGAAACCTGTCAAGTTTCATGTTTCATATGAAAAGAAAATCACATTAAATAATTTTTAAATTTAAATAATTAAATTTAAATAATTTTTTAGAATTAAACATGGACTTTGCAGCACAAAGACAAGGTCCCCCCAAATGGTGTTGCTTTATTTACTAGAAGTGTTCAGCTCTGCATTGAAGTTGAAATAAAATAAATATATTATTTCTGAGGTGCAAAAATTTCTTATGAAAATCAATTTTTCTTTTCTGTCCATACAAACAAAAGTATGGAATGACATTAGAGGTCAGGTTTATTTGGTAATAGAATGTAGCTTCTTGATATTTTTGATTTTAGGAAAGGAGAATATCAACATCGAAACGTTTTTCAACTTTACTTTTATTTAAAATGAGGCCATATTTTCCTCTTATAAAAAGAGAGTTCAACTAGAACTGTCAATTTTCTCATCTTAAACAAGATCACTGAATCAGCTCACTGTATTCATTCAGAACTCAATTTCCTTATCTTATGATCACTAAGGTTCTCCCTAAATCTAATATACTAAGGTTCTGAGGAAAGGAAAATATATTACTAACGACAAGTTTTGATTTTTATTTCTTAGAGTTCAAATGTCCACCATTCACCTTGGTCTAAGTTTAAGGAACCATTCAAGGGGAAACAATGCAGATGAGAGGAGAAAACAGAACCCTCACACAAGCTGTGCAGTGTTGCAGTCAGGCTTCCATTTGAAAAATAATCTTCTCTATAGCTTTAAAGTGATAACTTTGTACCTGCAATGCTTCTTGTTTCAAACGGATTTTCTCTGGCTCCTCCTGAACACGTTCTGAGGAATCATCGACCTCTTCGATTTCTGAGGAGGAAGGACCCTCTACTGTCACAGTCACAGGAAATTCTGATGCACCTGAGTGTCTGAGGAAGAAGATAAGAAATCACAGAGTTGTTACACTAAAGTGCAAAGAAAGAAGACAAGATTGTAAAATAGATAACACAAGCCAGAGCCAAATATGCAAATATTAGAGGGCATTTAACAAAAGTGATCTGAGGTATCATTATTTATAAATGTCTCTCACTGCTCCTTAGTCTAAAACAGGCAATGACTAAGTAAAATTACAGGAACTTATTTTTGCTATGTTACTGTACAGACCTCTGTTGTACATGGTTAGGATTAGTAATGGGAATTTCCCATATTATTTTATTAAGTTGCACTGCTGGTGGGAATGTGAATTGGTACAGCCACTATGGAGAACAGTATGGAGGTTCCTTAAAAAACTACAAATAGAACTACCATATGACCCAGCAATCCCACTACTAGGCATATACCCTGAGAAAACCATTATTCAAAAAGAGACATGTACCAAAATGTTCATTGCAGCACTATTCACAATAGCCCGGAGATGGAAACAACCTAAGTGTCCATCATCGGATGAATGGATAAAGAAGATGTGGCACATATATACAATGGAATATTACTCAGCCATAAAAAGAAACGAAACTGAGCTATTTGTAATGAGGTGGATAGACCTAGAGTCTGTCATACAGAGTGAAGTAAGTCAGAAAGAGAAAGACAAATACCGTATGCTAACACATATATATGGAATTTAAGAAAAAAAAATGTCATGAAGAACCTAGGGGTAAAACAGGAATAAAGACACAGACCTACTTGAGAATGGACTTGAGGATATGGGGAGGGGGAAGGGTAAGCTGTGACAAAGCGAAAGAGAGGCATGGACATATATACACTACCAAACGTAATGTAGATAGTGGGAAGCAGCCGCATAGCACAGGGAGATCAGCTTGGTGCTTTGTGACCACCTGGAGGGGTGGGATAGGGAGGGTGGGAGGGAGGGAGACGCAAGAGGGAAGGGATGGGGGAACAGATGTATATGTATGACTGATTCACTTTGTTATAAAGCAGAAACTAATCAAAAAAATAAATTAAATTAAATTAAATTAAATAATAAAAAAAGGCAAAAAAAAACCAGTCTGGAAGAAAATGTAGTTTTTCAGAGGAAAATACATCAGTAAAGGGACTGATGAATAATCAGAAAGTCAACATATCTAAGCTGTGAATAATAGACATTAGAATTTTAAAAAATAAATCACATACACATACACAACTAAAACTGACCCATCAAAAATTTCATCTTCTCACCACCCTTAAGCCAAAACTAGGACAACAGTAATACAATTCTCCCATCAAGCTTTACTGCCACTGCAATGTTGTTCAATAGGACATTTCCAAACATTTAAAAACTGACCTGGCCACAACCCCATAAAAGTCTACAGATCATAAAGAAGTGTGCTGGGATTATATAACCACACAGAAAACAATTCACTAGGACATCATTTTGACAACAAGCAGCAAACCCTGCAGCATAGGAAAACCCTAACAGGAGAACGAGGTGCACACCCCTCTCTCCGGGAACGCAAGGCCAGGACTGACACCCAAGATGCTCTTCTCTCAACCTCAGCAGTGGTGCCATTCACAGAGCAACTATGCAGTCTCCCAAGACCACTGGGAAGGAGAATCTGATACTGACAGTATTAGCTTGCCACGAGGCCATAAGCGAGGGAATGTGTGTGGCCTTGGTGAGAGAGCAGAGGTTTGGGAGATGTTGCTTTATATTGGCTTTCAGATCAGGAATTTGTACATATAGCCCGCAAACAACGTTTCTTGAAAACATGTGAACATTCTTGAGTATGACAGCTCCATGTGAGGGGTCAGAAATGGCAGTCAAGTTCGTTTCACTGGGTAACAGCTGATTTGTGGACTGGAAAACAGGCTTCCTTGTTTACAGACGTAACCACAAGGCTGCCAGTTGTGCACCAAATCCACACAACTACACAGTTGCATTGGGAGAGCGACCAAACATGTTTTACACGGATTTATTTCAGAGAGGGAAATGCTTCATGTAAGGCTCTGTCAGTTTAAAGAGCAAGAAGAATGACCATCCACCTTTCCCAATTCAAGCCCTATATATCATAAATGTGATAGCTACACACCAGCAACTGATTACATACATCACAAGCTTTGATGAATGGAAAGCCCCTAAAAAGATATCAACAAAACGAAGTTAGATCTTCATGTAAATACATCACCAGTTAAACCCAGTTAATACAACTATTTAGTATTATGTACAGTATCCATACAGAATTGTGTATAAAAATAAATAAGCTCAAAAGAAGGACCTGGAAGGCTCTGCTATGGAGAAAACTGAACAGCATTAAGCCGACTGGCTTGGTAATAACTCTCTGAACGGCTGAGAGCCCCCTTCAGTTCCTATGTTCAGGATGGTTGAGATTTCAGTCTCACTTCTTTAAATGGTGATATTAGTTGTTCTCTAATTTACTACTCTGTGTAACGAGGATGGACCTGAGATCAAGTGTCTCAGGAAGAAGACAGGAAACCACAGAGTTGTTAAACTCAAGTGCAAACATTGGGGATTCAACACTATAGTTTAGGCAACAGCAATTCACATCACTGTTTGGTCATATTCTTTCTACAAAACAAAAGCTGCACTCACATGTATGAAAAGACAAAAATTAACTGCCATCTGTATCAATATGTTAATGTGCTTCAATCACATATGTTTTCATGAAAGTTTAAACATCAAATCACCTTTAAGATCTTGACCATGTGATCTGTTCCCTGCCATGTCAGATTATACCCTGTGAAGTTTACTGTCTTAACAGTGATAGAGTTCTTTATACCTTGACAAGTAACTAAAAGGAAAACACACACACACACACACACACACACAATAAGATGAAGAGCCTATACATTTGTCAATCTTGACTTATTTGCTTTTCTTGAGTCAACTGGAGGTTTATAGCCACATTCTTAAAATCATTAACTACAATCTTCCCAAACAGGTAATTGATGAACTGATGCATCCTAAAACTCGTCAGTAACAAAGTGTTATTCCAGTTTACAGCAACAGTTTAATTCTATTTAGGTACTAAAACTGAATACACTGAATACTGCAAACTTTATTCCCAACCACTCAGTAAAGTACTACATACTTTTGAGACAAAGGGAAAAAAAAGAAAAACCTAAAAAGCATAAGACTCCTCCGATTTTCATTTCCAATGATACATGCCAATCTTGATGATCAATCAGCAATTTAAATGTCAACTATAAACCCAGTATTTTATTAGCTGCTATGCAGTATACTATACTAGAGCAATAGAAGAGAGAGGACCTCAAACTCTCTGTTCCCTCAGATTGAAAGGCAGGCTTCCTGACCCCTCCAGACCACTACTGGACACCGGGAAGGCACACTAATCTTTCAGGACCCTAATCAAGAGTCACCTGCTTTGTGATTACTTCCATGACACACCCTCACCAACACCACTGAGTTTGCTGCTCCTACGGGACGTTACATATATTTCTTATTTTAACACATACCACAGTGCATCATAATTATGATTGCACATAGATGTTCTAACAATTGAAAGAGAATGATGACTTTTTTGCTCTTCATCTTGCTATTTCCCTTCCCATAATATTTCTTGAAGAGAAACCATAAAAATATAAACAAACAGAGAAAACAGAAAATATACAAAACAGGTAGTTTGTGGCTTAACACAAACTTAAGTAAGATTAATTCTGACAGTATCCAGCATGACAAACTTCCATGGTACAAATGAGAATGGACCAAGGTTTGAGCAGGTACAGGAGACAATCCAGGCCTGAACACTACCAACAAAAGGTAGACAGGAAAAGGTAGACAGACATGGTGTGTAGGAAATCATGAGACCAGTCTGATGGGAAGAGACTTAAACAAGACTGAAACCCACTTTCTAAACCTTCATCCCCAACTGGACAATTCACAAGACACAGGTGCACCAAAGAAGCCAATTATTCAATCCCTTTAATGGGGAGGAACAGTTTAAACTTTTACTGGTTTAGTTAGCCCCAAAGGCAACTATCAAATGTTGGCAGGACACAATGAAGGCTCACGTTTGTTAACATAGTTAAGTCTCTCTCTCACACAACTAGCCCACTTAGCTCCATGTTCCTTAGCGCACCCGACGCACTTACACAGCATTTATGAGCTTTACACAACTGAAAGGTCACATCTTTATTTCTTATCGCAGGAACACGACTTCTGTAAACTCTTTTTCTGTCACAACCTAAAGCAAAATTATTGTAAAATGAGTGATTAAAACCAAACATTTTATCATCATTAAAAAGTATCTAAATAAAAACAAAAGCATCTGCTCTGGGCTAAGGATTAGAAACGACTCCTGCCCTTAAAGCCTTCATTAAGGAGGAAGATGTATAAACTCAAAATTTCAATCACATGAGATAAATAAACGTAACCTTTATGCACAGAGGTTCCTATGGAGGCAAAAAGTTATATCTAAGTGACAGCTTCATGATAACCCTGAAGTACAGTCTGGAAAGATGAGGCTATGCAGAGTTGGAGTAGGAGGTGCATTAGCTGCAGAGGGAACATGTGTGAAAAGACACTCAAGCCTGACTCCTGCTGGGCACTGTAAATGCTGCAGGTGGGGATGACTAAAGGCCAGGGGTCCAAGTGTGAGAAGAGACAGAAATGAAAATAGAGACGTTGGTCCAAGCAAGCCTGGGAGAGAGCATGGCTTGTATCCCACAGGTGGTGAGACCTGGGGCTACCACTAGCTGAGTAAGGATGCCTCTGCTGATTAGAAAAAGGCGCCCCACTGCTGAAGGACCGACTAGATAAAGGGAGTGATCACAAAAAGCTCCCCTTCCTCAGGGCAAAGAGCCCTATAAGGCTTGTCCGAGCACAGTTCATACTACACGCCTCCGTGCAGAGCACACGCTGGGCGGCTACTATGCACTAACTCTGTGTGGGCAAGCCATTAGCAGCATTATTTTAAGCACATCTTTTTCTGTTAGAAGATCACTTACCCCGAGTAGGCAGATGAACTTAGAGGAACTGAACCCAGGGGCCGTGAAACCACCCAGGAGTTTCTGCCATAGTCTGGGCAAAATGTAATATGGATGAAGAAGCAAATTTAGGAGGAGGCCAAAATTTACAAGATAGACCCACTGGATGCAAGACATAAAGAAAGTTCAGTGAAGGAACTCTGAAGAGAATGGGCTCTACAATAAATTTTTCTTACATTCAATGTCAAATATCAGGCAAAATTAAGTACAGTGGCCTTTAAGGTCCCTTCCAGCTCTAATTTCTTTTGATTTCTAACTTATTACTCTGGTTAAGTAAAGTCCCTTCAGAGGTACAGAACTGTTCTTATACCTGAATGGGACGCAAAGAATAATCTGACTTCTCTTCACCAGGGGATGAGTTGAACTATCCTTGCAGAAGAGATAACAGACGGTGTGAACCCCAGATCCTAGAAAAGGGCCAGGCACACGATAAGCATTCAGCTTTTCAAAATCAAATGAACAATCATTTCCTGTCCTAGATCTTTACACCCTTCCTCTGCTGGCTACTTTCTCACAGCTTATAAACATCCTCAAATATACCCACTTAAAAATCTCTCAGACCTATGATTCTTTGGATCTTCTTGTGGATAACCTAAGTCTCTACCATGCCTTCAAACACCTGTCCTCCCAAAAAGCCCAGATCTGTACCTTGGGTCCAGACCCATCTACCAGGGCCCTCTAAAGCACTGAAGATGAAGTAAGATCCTCTCCCCACCCCCAATCCCTTCCTACTGTGCTCTGTATCTCTCAAAAAGATGCAGCTGTAAACTGTCACCCACGCTTGCTGCCCTCCCTTTTCTAACTGGTCACCAGGCCCTACCCATTCTCTCTCAGATCTGCAAAACCCAGTCCCACCTTTCATAACTTCAGTGGGACCCTCAGATTACAATTCACCCTGCACCCAATCAACTGCCTCCCACATGGAGGTCCGAGTGAGCCTCTAAACCACAAGTTCATCTCACTGTTCTTTGGTGTTTCCCACAGCCTTCAGGATAAACATGCAAACTTCTGACAGGACAAACAAGGCCCCCTTCTCTTGGGCCCCACTAAGTTTCCAGTATCAACTCTCATTTCTTTCCCAAACCCTGAGTTCCAGTCCTGTACATTAGTTTTGCCATATTTTCTTATATTTCTCAAACTTCAACACACACTGCTCTCTCCTGCCACCCCAGGAGCTTCTACATATCCTTAGAAAGGATGGCACCTCCTCCAAAAATCCTACCCTGAACTTTCCCTTCCAAGATTCTGTGCTCTGCAAAGGGGAAAGATCGGGGGAAGGGATACATTAGGAGTTTGGGATTAACATAGACACACGACTCTGTATAAAACAGATAATCCACAAGGACCTACTGCACAGCACAGGAAACTCTACTCCATAGCCTGGAACAAACTGTACGGGAAAAGAATCTGAAAAGGAATGGATATATGAACAACTAAACCACTTTGCTGTACACCTGAAACTAACACATTGTACATCAACTAACCTCCAATATAAAATAATAATTAAATTTAAAAAAAGATTCTGTGCTCTGTAGCACCAGAACTCACTTCTTCCAGAGCACTGATTACTGTGCTTGTGTCCACCTGCCGCCCAGTAGAAGGGGAGATTACCTAGGGCGGAAGCATCGTCTCCAGCAGCCCTTGGTTCTGACAACTCATTCAAGTGCCAGGCTACTTTACACACATAACCTGCTTAATTAATTCTAAGAACCCACAGAAAGAGTGGTTATTAATGTCATTTTACAAGTGTGGGGATTGTAGTGCAAAAGAAACCTGCCCAGGCCACAGAGAGCATAAGCCCTGGAATTCAAACCCTAGGCTGCCTTCACACCAGTGCTCTTTCCACTATATGATACGACTACTGAAAAACAGATTTTTTTTTTCCCGAGCCCTGTTTTAATGGAAAGGAAATCAAGCTGGGATATATCCATTTCCTAATCGCTTTGGTGTGTACCAGGCAAAGTCATTCAACAGACCAGGTAACATCTGTGCAACAATTAACGATGCTCCAAACTGTGCTAAGTGTTCTACTTTGTAGAGTCTAGAAGCATTAACACAGTGCATCCTTGTAACCGCCACAGAGACTGGGTCCTGTTAAGCCCACACTACAGATGAGAACACTGAGACCCTGAAGCCTTAAGGCACTCGGCTGGGGTCACCGAGCTGGCAGGAGTCCTAGGCCGCACACCCCGTCTAGTGCACGCACACCCGGTCACTGGGCACTGGTTCTAGTGCCCACCCTCCACCTTGCACCATTTAAAACCCCGCTTCTCAGCGCCCACACGAGGGGTCCTGGAAGCGGGAAGTACAAACCTGTCTCGACAAGCCGTGGCTGGAAGAAGCTCTGGATACAGATCAGGGGCAGCGGGTGCTCAGGAGCGGTGCCCAGTGCACCCCGCGGAGGCGGTCGGCCTTAAGTCCAGCAGGCCCTCCTGTAGGGAAGCATGCACGGAGGGCAGAGGCACCGAGTCCTGCAGCGCGCACAGGTCCTCAGAGCGCGGAAAGATATCGGCCACGCTGTCCCGGCGCAGCTTCACCAAGTGATCATGGCCCGAGCACGGCCTCGGGGACGCTGGCTGCGGACACGATGCCCACACCCGCCTGGCGGCCCCGGCTCGCCTCCCGGCCCCTCGGGCGCCCACTGCCCGGCGGTTGCGGCCCCGCAGCATGCGCAGGACCGGCGTCGCAGCCAGAAGACATAGGGCCACGGGCCCCAGCTATGCCAACCCCCCCCCATGCCGCGCTCCGGAGACCCCGCAGGGCCTGGTGTTGGCGCACACATCTACGCCCTCCACGCCGCGGGGCTGCCGTTTAAGTCAGCGGGCGGGACCGTGGGGGCGGGGCTCGAGGACGTCAGCACGCTCGCCGTGCGTCGCGTCCGCGTGCAGCCCTGTCTCCCATGGTGACGCAGCCTGAAGAGTAGGGGTTTGAGCTCTGAGACTAAGGCAGCGCGAAACGTTGGAGGTGTGGAGACTTTGGGGTTTCCAAAAAGCGTTTGCTGACTCATCCAAACAAAAGTGAGACCTGGTTGTATCAACGCATTTGAAAAGTAAACTCCCGTAAGTGTCTGTGCTCCCCCCGCCCAGGAGAGAGCGTGTATTCCGTGAGGGACACACGAAAGGCTGAGTGAACGTCTGCCTGTGGTCCCTTACCTGGTGCACGGGTGTGTGAATTTATGCGGAGAGCTCTTAATTTCTGTAGTTTCTGCTAACTTGACACGGTAGTTGGCAAATGGTGACGTGTTCCATGCATTCAGGACATGATCGTGGTTACTAATAATCACTTTGTTTTGTACTGACAACTCCACAGAGAATTTACTACTGAATATCCACTTTACAGAAGAGAAACTGAGGCGTAGGAAGGGAAGTGACCGAGTCAGAGTAAGGACTCAGACAATTGGTGTTAGTAAATGAACCCTGCAAGGAGGCCGTTAGCCTGCGGTGGCTCTAGTGATGCGGCCGCCTACGTAAAGCAACCAAAATCTAAGCCTGTCAACGCCTCAGGGTGACGCACACCGCTGAGGACAACCAGTCACAAACCACCAACTAGGCTTTAAAGCGATAGCAAGTCAGTCATTTCCTTGCTTTGCTTCTGCCCTTTGAAACTAAAAATCTCTGCAGCTCCTGTGGCTGGAGTGCTCCTCACCACTTCCGCTTTGGCGGTGCCTGAATTGAATCTAGTTTTGCTCACGTAAAGTCTTCTTTTAAACATGCCTCAGTTTGTCTTTTAACATTGGCCGTAGAAGTTGGATTTGTGTCCAGTTTCTAGAACAGTGGTCGTCCTCTGGTCAGGCCTTAGGCGTTATGCATACAACGTTCCTCTTCTACCACCACCTTCCGGATGCCTCCACCCACTACCAGCTCCCGCGTATCAGATCCCCTAGATGTGGTCAGCAATGGCTTTCACATGCAGCGTGCTCACATTATAACATTGCAGACACCCCTCCGTCCTCCAGCCAGCGTGTGAACTGAAACATGACCATTCCTGTTGAAGAGCCTGCTGTGACCACTTTCCCAAACACAGCCACTCCCCAGCTGACCCTGGGTAACCACTCTTCTGAACTTGGTCTCCATCACTGCATGGATGTCTTTCTATTTAGGCTACATTTTTAAGTGTTCTTAAACCTCATAGAGTGTTCTACTATGTTTTCTCTTCTTACTTGCTTTTTTTAGTGTTATCTTTGCTAGGTTCATCCATGCTGACGTGTAAAGATCTGTCTAGTTCATGTACTTTCCTCACTATGTAGGATTCCCATGTAGGGCAATACAATAATTTATATGTGCATTTTCCTGTTGATGGACATTTAAATTGTTTCCAATTTTCAGTATGATTTCTGTTTTAAAAAATTTTGTATACTTTTTAAAGGATACTTTACATTTACAGTTATTACAAAATATTGGCTATATTCCCTGTGTTGTACAATACATGTTTGAGCCTATCGTACACCCAGTAGTTTACATCTCTCACTTCCCCAGCCCGTATTGCCCCCTTCTCCCCCTCCGCACTGGCAACCATTAGTTTGTTCTCTATATCTGTGACTCCCCTTCTTTTTGTTATATTCGGTAGATTGCTGTATTTTTTAGATTCCATAGATAGGTGATATCCTACAGTGTTTGTTTTTGTTTGACTTATTTCACTTACCACAATGCCCTCCAAGTCCATCTATGTTGCTGCAAATGGCAACATTTCCTTCTTTTTTAAGGCTGAGTAGTATGCCATTGGTTATATGTACCATATCTTCTTTATCCATTCATCACTTGATGACACTTAGGTTGCTTCCATATCTTGGTAATTGTAAATACTGATGCTCCGAACATTGGGGTGCATGTATCTTTTCAAATACATGTTTTTGAAAACACGTGTTTTTGTTCTTTTTGGATTTATACCCAGCAGTGGAGTTGCGAGGTCATACGGTAGTTCTATTTTTAGTTTTTGAGACCCCTCCATACTGTTGTCCACAGTGGCTGCACCAGTTTACATTCCTACCAACGGTGTACCAGGGTTCCGTTTTCTCTAAAAATTGTAGATTTTCTTCCTAGGGTTAATTGAGATGATAGTTGAATCATAACATGAGAGCAGGCGAAGTCTAAAGAAATTTTAGAAAAGCTGGATAGAGTAGGAGAACTTCTGTTTGCTGGCGTCTGAATGTTATAGAGACACCAAGACATGTGGGCCAAGTTCTGGAGAGAAGGGAAAAACAGACGCAAGCTTGACATTTGGTGCAGCCTTTCTCCTTGGGGCATTTGCTGATTCAAATGTTACAGCCTAGGAGCTGAAAAACCAAAGAGTTCAAAGGACTCTAACGACAGAAGCCAAACGGCAAGAACCGTTTTCCATTGATAAACAGCATTTTAACTATGTAGAAGCAGAAAATGAAAAGAAAGAACTTTGCATTACATTTAATACAAGTTTAGGGAGATATTGGTGGTATATTAGTGAACTTATTTGTGGAAATTCAGCCATGTACATTGTGTTGGAGAGGCACCAAGAGTTCAGGATTTCTCGCAATTTGAGGACACAGTTGCCTTAAATGTAGGCATGGTGGCATCCATTTACATAACAATGATTTGGAGGATGTTGTGTTAGTCAGCTCTTGCTGTGATAATGCTTTGGAACAAATCACCCCAAACTCAGTTACATAAACAAGAATTTATTTTTCTTGGATCTATGGGCTAGCTGCAGTGGCTCTCTTTTAGACCTCTAGATGGCTAGTTTTGCTCCGTGTTTTGGGTCAGTTTGAGGTCTGTCACACGCCTCTTCGTCTGGAGCCCAACTGTGAGGCTGCAGCTCCCAGGCCCTGTCTTCTTTAAAAGTTCACTGAAACATAGGTGAGCCCAACCGCACAAGCCCATTTAAGGCCTCTTCTGCTCATTTAAGGCCATCATGTCTGCTCATACTTCAGTGACCAAAACATGTGACAGATCTAAGCTGTATTTAGAATACGTGTATTTGTTTAAAGTTGGGTGCTCTCACAGAAGAATATTGCATTTTGGACAGTGTTAGCTTAGCATTTCCATCGACATTTGCAAACGTGATAAACGTCGTGTGCACTTTTTCACCTTTGAGAACTTTTTGAAATTGTGGGACAATTTCTATGGGGAAAGAAGAAGGTACGTTTTAGAACTCAACTCTAGTTATGGCAGTGTTGGGAGAAGAATTAATGAGATAAGGTCAATACAAATGAAAGATTTGGGATTCACATATTCATAATTAACATTAGCATTCTACAGAACATTCCTGGAGAATTGTGATGCTTGCTTTACGTGATTTCTATCATAAATCATTATAATCTGACCAAGCCACTTCAGTAAAACATACATCCTACAGTACATCGCATTTTAGTTTTTCCTACCACTGCACAACTTATCATCAGGCACGAAAGGCTACATATGGTATGGTTCCATTTATACGAAATGTCCAGCAGTGGCACATCCATACACATGGCAAATATTATACATTAGTGGTTGCCAGGGGTTTGGAACAGAGGGAAATAGGGAATGAGTCCTTAAAATGGGTGTAGGTTTCCTCTTGGGGGGATGAAAATGTTTTGCAGCTGGACGGTGGTGATAATTGCACAACATTGTGACAGTACTAAATTCCACTGAATGGTACAGTGAATTGTAAAATGATCAAAATGGTGAATTTTGTGTTCTGTTCATTTTACTACAATAAAAAGGAGAAAGAATTAGGGAAAGACTTAGAGTTTGGGAAAGTAAGGTGAACTGGTCAAGAAAAAGACAGCTCTACTGTTCAGTTTTCTCTCAGCTCTCCCAGTGCTTTAATCCTCAGCAAAAAGTAGCCTGAACTTGTAGGTGATAGTCATTCAACACAGTCCAGGGAAAAGTAAATAAAATAAAAGCCAACTCTTCTTCTTTAGCACATCTATGAAAGGTTAACTTCCTGCTCAGCCACATGGACATTCATGAAGACGTTTCACTTTAGGTGTCCTCTACTTCAGTACTTTACTCACAGCTCATTCACACATGTAGGCAACAGCATTCCTTAATTCGATGGACTCTGCAGTGCTGGTTGTGATCAGTCTCATGAAAAGAAAAGGGAAGGAGGAAAAAGCCTCCACATTGACTTGGTGGTCTTGACGAAATGGATGCAGAAGACAGCTTGAGTGTCAAACTGGGAACTTTTATTTTCCTTTTCCTTTGCTTTTTATCTTTCCTATCAGGTCTTCTGCCCACTTCCCACCCCCTTCTTTCAAACAGGAGAGACACTCATTAGCTGCTTTTTTGTGTTTGTGCTAAAACAACTATTGTTTTGGGTTTCTTGTTGTTCGGTGAACATTATTGTTTTTACTGCCAAATGAGCTTCGGTGGTTGATGTAGGGGGTCTCTTGGGAGCTTAACTTTTTCCAGTTTAAGTGGAAAAGCTTTTTTGTTTGAATGGGCTTTTACTGGGTGCTTCAAGGTTTGCTCTTGGCTCTTTGATGGGGGACTGGATAGCACTGTGTTTCCTTTGAGGTTCCGATAAATAAAGGATCCTATGTCCTCCTGGGCACTTTTTGTTGATTTTGCTGTGTGTCCTCTCTAATAGCCAGATGCAGATTCCAGGAAAATGACATATAAATGAATATAAGTAATCTAATATTTTTAGAATTTGCTTTGGCCATACTCCTGATCTTATTCTACTTGTAGCAGAGCATTAGTTATGTATATATTAACTATAATATACCAATATTAAATATTATATTGATATATAAATTTAACATACTAATATTTATATTAATGTGTAACAATTATGTATTATATTAATATATATTTTTGCCTAGCATATATTATATACAAAATATATGAGTAATGAAATGTATTTATATGGTTAATATGTTCATAATATTAATATGATATATCCTGTAATATTGATTATAAAACAATTATATCATAATACACAAATTATAAATATATATATTTATATATATTATAAATATATAATTATTATTATCTGATATAATACACTATAGTTAATATATTCTATATAACACAATACATAATGTATTAGTATAAGACAATTATATTATGTAATATAAATATAATACATCTATGAAACTATATGTATTTTAATTATACATTACACATACAAGTATGTATAGCTATTTATAATTTTATTTACATAGGAATCTGTTCATCATAACAATTGGTGTAAAAATATGCAATATTTTCAATCAAATAGGCCTTAACCTCACTACCTACACATAACTACTTTTACAGTCGTGAACCCTGTCTAACTCATGCTTCCATATCTCTCAACCTGCTTTTCTACACATGCACATAGACACATATTTATACACGATATATATGTATACTACCAGTTTTCAGTTCAATGTATATAACTATATAATATATATAATTATATTCCTGTGTATGTATACAAATATAAATCAAAGGTATGTGTATAGGTATGTATTTCATACGTTTATATAACTATATCATACAAATAATGTATGTGTATATAAATACATGACTATATACATACATACACAGAAATATACTTATTTAAACAAAAGGGACCTAAATGAACATAGTTCTCTAAGAATAAAACTAGTTATGTCTCACTGTTTCAATAACAGTTTAGAGTTTTCTACTGTATGTGCTTCTATAATTGTTATGAACAATTCTCATTTGTTGAATGTTAAGTTGTTTTAATTTTTTGCCACCATTAATGAAGCTCTAAAGAATACGGTGGGCAAGATTGCTTGAAAAACTCTCCTAAAGGAAAAGGGTTAGGTATGCTAGGTTAAATGTACACAACTTATTTTTAAGTGCGTGGTTGATTTTTGAAGTATGCAGTAGAAATTTCCAGGACCCATGAAAGAAGGGTGGTACATGTGTGAGAGTTATAGCTATATTAGGAGTGGATTGAAGATCTTGATAGCTTAGAACAGAAGCTGGAAATCCTGTTTTTATGGAGCCAAGTGGCAAATATTTTAGGCTTTGTAGACCAAAGAGGCAAAATTGAGGATATTATTTAGGTACTTAGGTAACCATTTAAAACGTTACCAGTTAAAATGTGTAAATTATTCATAGCTCATAGGCCATAAAAATAGGCATCTGTCTGGATGCCTTGGTTTAATGACACACCTGACATAGAGACTTGTTTTTAAATGGCCATGACCACATGAGAGGCAGGAGGTAAGACTCCATCCCTACTAGATGGGAAGTTAGAACTAAACCTATCTATCCCTAGCTTCACCTTCAATGAAAGGGTGTGCCAGGAGAAAAAATATCTGCTGGCAAAGGGAGACTAAGACCCAATTCTCTTGGCCTCTGTTCTGGGTAGGAAACAGGTAGGAAATCTTGAGAATTCTGAACCCCAGATCTGTGTTCCCAGTGTTTGGGTTGCAAATTTATGTGCGGTCTTGAAAACAGAAGCTAAGAAATTAACTTAAAATGCTCCCAAATTGGTGGTATTCCAAACACAAAACTAAACCCTTTCTGGAGAGGTAGACCTTCAACACAGGCCTATAGCATTCCCACAGATAAAGTTTAGCTAAACATGAGCTCATGATCTAAATTTACACAATAATGAAGAAATCAGCTAGAAGTGGAGAGAATCAGCAAAAAGCAATCAATACCAGAATTAGATTCCCAAGGCCATCCATCAGATGTTGGACTAATCAGGTGCAAGGCAGAAAATATACATAAAACTAGAAGTGAAACAAGGAACAAGGATGTTTTAAAAGACTGGGTAGGATCTTTAAAACATTTTTCAAGTACATGTCATTGATAAAGCTAAAAACTCGAAGGTCGTGTAATACAGCAGATTAATCATGGAGAAGAGTGAATTTATGCTGTTTTTAAAAATATGGCAGATCAGATTTTCTGCCTAATTATATAAGTAGATTTATCTTTAAAAAATACACATTATTTTAAAGACTTATTGGCTGTAAAATAAGTTAAGGGTATTTCAAAGGGCTTCTCTCCAAAGAAAAGTGAGAAGTAGCAAAACACAGAAAGTCGAGGGTAACAAATGTCAATATATACATTGCGATAGGGTGAACTAAGCCTTAGGCTAGCAACAATGTGGACGAGCTGACCCTTAGATACTTACAACTAAGCTGGAATCTTCAAAAAGTTCAACTATTTATAAGTAAAAAGAGTTCTTAAAATTAATAATCAAGTGTTTTAATTGATATCAGAAGAGTAAAACAATAAACCCTGAGAACATAGAAAAATAGATAATAAATACATGAGCAGAACTTAATAAAACAGAAAAAAGTATAAAATTGAGGTGATTTAGTAAGTCAAAAGAATATTCTTTGAAAAGATTTCAAAAACACACTTTGATTAAGCAAAACAAAAACATAAGTAAATAATATACAGAAAGAATCAGGACAATGTTATAGCAGAGAGTACAAACAGAGAATATATAAAATGCCAGTAAATTTGAACTTTTCTGTAAAGTGGACAATTTCCTAGCTCCTAAAGTTTACCAAAACTGACACAAGAGGAAATCTATAGCTGGAGTTCTTTCACCAGTAAAGGAATTATGTCAATAGTTTACAATCTTTCACCAAGAAAATACCAGACCCAGCCAGATCATTTGGGAGGTCAATTCTATCGAACTTCTATTAAACAGATAACATTAATATTAACAAAGAAAAACTTCTAGAGAAAGCGAAGGAAGAATGCTCCTTTATTCATCTTATGAAGTCTATATAATCCTAATACTGAAAATAGATTAGGACTGTAAGGAAAAAGAAATTTACAGGTCAAATTTACTTGTAAATATAAAAGCAAAAATTTTAAACTATGATATTAGCTACCCAAGTTCACTAGAGTAAGAAAAAGCATGAGCAAGTTAGGTCATCCAATGAATGAAAAGGTAGTTTAAAGTCAAGAATATATATCAATAGATTGAAATTACCACATTTTATTTCTTTCATCTGTCTCTTTAAAAAATTGATAAGTACTTATATTGATCTCTCTTGTACTAGGCACTGTGCTAAGTCACTTACATATTTACTCCTTTAAACCTTCTATCATCCCTGTGGGAAAGTTCTATTTTGCTTCCATTTTGTAGCTAAGACTCTAACCCCCAGGAAAGTGAAGCAACATTTGTAAGTTTTTGTGGATGGTCAGTGATGGGACCAGTACAGGAACATCCAAAGTCTGTGCTCGGGAACAGTGCCACATGTTCACACTCACATTACAGATGAAAGGAAAGGAACCATGCACTTACCATATAGATTAAATCTCACATTACAGGTTAAAGGAAAGGAACCATGCACTTACCATATAGATTAAATCTCACATTACAGGTTAAAGGAAAGGAACCATGCACTTACATTATAGATTAATACCCCCATAACAGGTTAAAGGAAAAAGAAACATGTGCTTCTCTCAAAAGTTGTTAACAAAGCATATCCATTTCTTAATATATTTCCCCATTTCTTTTGCTTGTTTTCTGACCTTTGTAGTGCATTTTGCCATGAGGCAAATTTTATTTCTTATATAATTAAATGTATCCTTTTTTCTTTGTATCTTAGAAAGGTATTCGTCATGAATACTTTATTTCATGTCTCCCAGGTTTCTGATACTTTTACAGTTTCATTATTTTTTTAACTTTTAGCTAGTTGCTGTATCTAGAATTTAGTAATGATAGCCATATTTTCCCACTTGTGTTGAATAATTTTTGCTACTGATCCAAAATGTGAATTTTATTTTAATCTCAATTCCCTTATGCTCTTGCATTTAATTTTAAGATGCTTCCTGTTCCACTGGTTGTTTTGTCTATCTAAAACAAAATGCTACCTTAATTATAATGTAATTATAATGTAATAAATGTAATTAGTAAACATAATATGAAATATAATAAATAGCATATATAAAATAACAAAATATAATTTACCATATAACAAGGTCCAAGGAGAGCCAAACTATACAATCACTTGAAATAGCCCCCAAAAGATAGTTTATAAAATTCAATATTCATTTGTAATTTAAAAGAAAGAGTAAAATAGGGATTGATGAATGCTTCCAAAATAAGAAGAAATTATATGTCTAAAAGAGAAAGAGGTAAATGATAAACTTTAGTAACACTGGCAATAAACGCAGGACAAGATGAGGATGCCTGATATAATGTTAAAGAAAAAGTATTATGTAACATTGTTTTTGCAGCACTGATGAGTTCAGTGAAAAGAGAATCTCATAGAAATGAGTATCTCGTTCTTCTTAATGTCTGTACACTTGTCCATTGCACGAACATAACAGCTTATTTAGCCAATATGTTACTGATCTGCATCTGGATTTCTAGGTTTTCGTGGAATTTTATTATGCACAATTGTTTCAAACACTAGGACTTCCTCTCATGTTTATATCTTTTGAAAGAAACAATATCTCCACAGATGATTTATCTGTGCTGGCTGCTAGCTGACTTTGGGTACTTCTCAGTTCTTCCCTTTACCTTCCTTGTCAATATGAAAATGGAAGGCAAGAAGGTCTCCTGTTCAGAGACTGTAAAGATAGATCCTGGTGATAAAGTCTTGGTGGTAAAGGCTAAAAGTATCAACCCAGAACAAACGTTTTTCCAGCTGTAACTATGTGTGATTCCCTTGGCTTGATTCCGTAGAGGATGTAAGACAACACTGTAGAATCTGCGTCAAAGTGCTTCCAGTAGGATGGGCTAAGTCAAGTATGGTGGCATATGTAATTCAAGACAAAATATAATGTCTCCTTTTCTCTCCTAGCAAAACTTGGTGGAGTGAATGTAGAAGTCACTGTATGCTTTGAATTAAAGGAACACAATAAATCTTGTTTTGGAAGGTAAGTATTCTGGTCTCTTTGTGGAGATGAATTGGAAATTGTCTAGAAGAAGGAAAATGAGGTTAACCAAAGTTAAACTCATAAATAATTGAGCATTAATTAAATAAGTGTGGTCTATGTTTGTCTTTGATCATAATTTCTCCCAATTTATAGACCTCTTTGATACTTGATGAATCCTTGTCAAAGATGCACTTAACAATGATTATTACTTGTGTATTAGGTTTTGCCTGGGCCCTGAAGAAACTACCCTAAATTACCAGCTATGATTGTCACTTGATTTCCTCACAGAGAACACTCAGAACTCCTTGTCTTAAGTGGCTTGGAATGTGAAACTAGTTAGTCTCTTAGATATTGTTAGAGGACCCTAGAGAGCCCATTGGTGAAAGTTTGGAAAACATTGGGCTTCTTAAAATTGATTCTTGTAGTGCTTTAGGAAAGATCACTGAACCAAAAGGATAACGGTGTTTCTGGTTCTGTTGTTAGCATTCTCCATAGAAACATTGCTGAAGCTTCTGGACTCAATTTCCTTCCCCATGTGTGAATGTCACTGAAAATATCCAACTCCATTCTATCCCCATATAACTTCAGAAACTAAGCAAAATGAGGACTCAAAATTCATTTCAAATAATGAAATGAATATATAACGTAGAAGGGAACTGGAAAAATACCTGGTTTAAATTCTGGAAAGTACCAACTATACAATTCTGGATAAGTTGCTTACTCTTGCTTAGTCTAATTTAATGCCCATCTCACAGGATGTTATGATGATTAGTTTAATATCTTCGTATAACACACAGTGTTACGCAATTTCTTCTTGTTTTTCTTGAGTAAATTCATATCCTTAAGCAACTCACTGTAAACAATAGTTACTTACTTGCTTAAATTACTCTTATCTTCTATTATCACCTGAACTGTGTCCTGCTCAAGTTAATATGTGGAAGTCTTAACCCCCAATACCTCGTAATCTGACTGTATTTGGAGATAAGGCCCTTAAATAGGTAACTGAGGTCAAATGAGGTCAAACGGGTGGGCTCTAATTCAGTATGACTGGTGTCCTTATAAAAAGAAAATATTAGGACACAGACATGAACAGAGAGAAGACCATGTGAAGACAAAAGGAAAACATGGCATCTACAAACCAAGAAGAGATACCTCAGAAGAAATCAATCCTGTTGACACCTTATCTCAGATTTCTAGCCTCTACACCCGTGAGTGAGTAAATTTCTGTTGTTTAACCTCCTCAGTCTCTGGTCCTTTGTCATGGCAGCTCTAGGAAACTAATACAACTTTTTATGGCCTCCTTGTCTCAAGTTGAAAGTTCAATATTTGGCATCACAGCTAAGAAACAAAAATATCATCTACATTCCTTGTTGTAGTCTTTCTTCCCCATTCTCATTGCTAGTAATTTTCATATTTGGGTCTGTTTTCTGTATCTTGTAAACAGAGCGTTATGCTCATTTCTAGTCTTACTGCTAATATACAATAAATGTGCAGATACCGAATAGATTTTGGAGAAGTGCAACATATAGTTGGTACATGTGTGAAATGTGTGTATTCATATATTTTATACTTTTTCTCTATTTTCTTCCTTTGGTGTGAGCTAAGATTCTCTGCTTTTGTGACTAGCGCTCCTGAATACTAATCCCTGGATTTAATTCACCAAAAATTGTCAAAAATAATAATAATCTGGGGAAAGAGAGAGTGATAGAGGGAGAAGAACAATCAGGCAAGGGCAGTACTGTGAATTATTAGGGTCTTATTAATAACATTATGTTAGTCTAGAGGAAATGACCGTAAGTATCATCAGTGAGCCCAGTTGGTCTTTACTGACTGCTAGACACATCCCTGAGTTCTGTTCTTAGTCTCCAACTGTATGATGACTACTGTCTGGAAGTATTATCTGAACAACTAAAGTCACTTAATGGAAAAGGAATATGTCTTTAGAGAAGCAACAATAATTTTTCTATCTGATTAAAAAGCAATGTTGACTGTCTGGAAACCTCAGTCATATTTGTAAGCAGAAAAGCATTGGCTATTAAAAGTGGATGATGTAAAGAGATGAGCAGAAACTTTGGCGATAGGTATACCTGGATTTAATTCTCACTTCTACCACTTGGCAGCTGGATGGCCTTAGGCAAGTTTCATACCTCCCTGAAATTCACTTAATTCAGTCTGTAAAGTGGCATAATAACTTATTATAGCATCCTTTTAGGAATTTTAAATCAGTTATTGAAATAAAAGTACACACTATATAGACAAGTATGGATTCCTCAATAGGTGTTGGACCTTTCATTTCTCCAGTATCCCACCCCCATGAAATAAAGAAAAATACTTTTTAAAATTTATGAGTATTTCATTGTTCTAAAGTTAAAGCCATAAAAATAAAAATAATCAAATGGCCTACTATCATACCATTAGAAGAACAAAAAAAATAGGTGTTCATGAGAGTTCAAATTAGAATACAAGTTTTCATTAGGCACCTGTTTATGTATGCTATTCTGCTCTTTACAATAAATAATTAAATTTAAAAGACTTATTTCCTCACTTTTAAGACTTTATTAAATAGTTTACAAATTACATATCGACCTATGCTAAAGTTTATACCGACCCATGCTAATGAATTCAGTACAGAAAACAAAAAACACTGCACTCAAGCAAACTATATATATATATATATATATATATATATATATATATATATATATATATATATATATATATATATTACTTAAATGCATTTATATCCTACCGTGTCTCATAAAGCATTGTGGTAACTCACCGGAATACAGACAATCAAATATAACTGCAAAACCACTTAATATAAATAGGGCCAAGGATACATAGACAGAAGATGAAGAAAAGATGAGGGAAATGTGAACAGGAGGAAGTGTAGTTAATCGATTTGTATGTTTTGACCTTAATATTCTCTGTGTGGGGACTTCCCTGGTGGCACAGTGGTTGGGAATCCACCTGCCAGTGCAGGGGACATGGGTTCGAGCCCTGGTCCGGGAAGATCCCACATGCCGCGGAGCATCTAAGCCCGTGTGCCACAACTACTGAGCCTGTGCTCTAGGGCCCATGAGCCACAACTACTGAAGCCCGTGTGCCACAACTACTGAAGCCCCAGTGCCTAGAGCCCGTGCTCCGCAACAAGAGATGCCACAGCAATGAGGAGCCCGCACACCACAACGAAGAGTAGCCCCCGCTCGCCCCAACTAGAGACAGCCTGTGTGCAGCAACAAAGACCCAACACAGCCAAAAATAAATAATAAATTTATTTTTAAAAAAAGATTCTCTGTGGATAAAACAACATGTAAATAATTGGTTACAAAGCCACATTATTTGAAGATGCCAGACTGCACATTAACAGTCTGACACAAAAGGACAGCACAGGAAAACTATTCAAAGGTAAAGATTTTTAAATCTTTGCAGTTTGATCCTTTTAGAGCAAGTATAATGAGCTCGACACACATTTCAACACTCAACATTTTAATCACATGTTCAAAGTATGTCTCAGAGTCATTGGAAATAGCTGTTGTCTCTGTCCCTGATATCCAAAACTGATCTGTGATGTGTAAAACTCAGGAGGTATTGATATCCACTTTTTGGCATCTGAACAGGAAACAAAGTTGTTTTGCAGTGATAATAAAGAATGAAGTAAATGCAAAAGGTTACAAAAGACAAAGTACTGAGGGAATGTATTAACAAAACGAGTCAAACTAAATTCTGGTGAACTGGGGCCTACGATTGTACACACTCCATGGAAATACCCCAGCCTAAATACTGGCATAGGAGGAAGGGTACTGCGAAGCCCATCACAGTATAACCCTTTAAAATGTCCCTTTCAAGGTTGGCTCCACTCAACACTGAGTACAGGAAATCTTCCCATCAGGCAGAAACACTGGCTGCCCAATGATTGACCAAGAAATTAACACACTAATGAATAAATGATGCTAATTTATTTCTATCCCTGACAATGGAAAACAGCACACACTCTGTGTCAATGGTATGTCCTCTTTCCCACTTTTCTGAATGGTAAATTATGTTTTTCCCTTCATTGCTTTATATCATGTGTGGCAGGCATGATGGGAAATGGCTATCAATGGTTCTGTTATTGATTTCTACCTTCATTTCACTGTGGCTAAACAAGATACTTTGTATGATTTCAATTTCTTAAAAATGTATTGGTACTTGTATTGTGGCCTAACATATGGTCTTTCCTGGAGAATGTTCCATGTGTACTTGAGAAAAATGTGTATTCTGCTGTTGTTGAGTGGAGTGATCTATATATGGCTGTTAGGTTTAGTTGATTAAATGTGTTATTCAGTCCCCCTACCTCTCTACTGATCTTCTGTCTAGATGTGTTTTCCATTATTGAAAGCAAGGTATTGATCTCCACCTATTATTTTAGAACTATCTATTTCTTCCTTCAATTCTGTCAATGTTTGCTTCACATATTTGGGGGTTGTTTGGTACATATATGTTTATAGTTGTTATATCTTCTTGATAGATTGAACTTGTTATCAACATATGGTGGCCTCCTTTTCCTCTTGTGATAGTTTTTGATTTAAAGTTTATTTTGTGTGATAGTAACATAGACATCCCAGATCTATCTTCCTTCCTTCCTTCCTTCCTTCCTTCCTTCCTTCCTTCCTTTCTTTTTCTGTCTCTCTTTCCTTCTTTTTTGTTACTATTTGCATGGGATATTTTATTCTATGCTTTAACTTTCAAGCAACTTGTGTCTTTTGAAATCAAGTGAGGTTTTTGCGGACAGCATATACTTGGATTATGGTTGTTTTGAAAGTCCATTCTGCCAATGTTTATCTTTTTATTGGAGAGCTTAATCCACTTACTTTTTCAAAAATTACTGATGAGGAAGAACTTAATTCTGTCTGTTTCCTGCTTGTTTTCTGTATGTCTTATGCATTTTTTGCCCCTCATTTACTCCATTACTGACTTCTGTGCTTAGCCGATTTTCTTGTGGTGAACTCTTGATTCCCTTTTCATTTCTTTTTGCATATAGTCTATTGATATTTTCTTTGTGGTTCTCAAGAAGATTACATTTACCATTCTAAAGTTAAAACAATATAATTTCAATTGAAACCAACTTCAGTAGCACACAGAAACTCTGTTCCTCTACAGTTCCATTCCTCCTCTTTACATTATTGTTGTCACAAATTACACCTTTATACTTTGTGAGCCCAATAACATGGATTTATGATTATTTTATGCATTTGTTTTTTCAATCATGTAAGAAATAAAAAGTAGAGTTACAAGCCAATAACACAATACTGGCTTTAGTATTTGCCCATGTATTTATCTTTACTGGAGATTTCTATTTTATACAGCTTCGAGTTGCTGTCTAGTGTCCTTTCATTTCAACCTGAAGGTTCAATTTAGCATTTCTCCTAGGGCAGTGGTAGGAAGTCGTAAAACAAACGCCCTCAGCCTTTGTTCATCTGGGAATGCATTAATTTCTCCCTAAGTTTTGAAACCAGTTTGGACAAATGTAGAATTCTTGGTGGACAGTTTTTTTCTTTCAGCACTTTAAAAATGTCTGGCCTCTTGCTTCCGTGGTTTCATATAGGAAATTAGCTCTAATCTTTCTGAGGATCCCTGCTTTGTAACAAATTTCTTTTTTCTTTCTCCTTTGGGAGAAAAGATTCTTTCTGTGTCTTTTGGCTTCTGAGAGTTTGATTGTACTGTTTCTTGCTGTGGGGTTCTTTGAGTTTCTCTTAGTCCTGAAATCAGCCAAAGATTTATAGCAACCAAACACATACTGAACCAGGGAAGAGGCAATTTGAAAATGGCAGGAAAGCTTTGTGTCATTTTTACTTGCCCTTGCTCCATCCACTGTTAGTGTAGTGATGTTCTTAAAGTGGTGGAGTCTTAATGCAGTGATAGTCTTAAAGTAGCAGCAGACCATTCCTAGTATGGGACCCTCAATCCTGCTTCAGGAGGGAGCAGAAGAGACCATACTGTCAGATTATTATGTGTATCTGTTCTAACCTGTCTGGGAGCTACCTGAAGGACTGACACAAGATGCTTATCTCTGCCTTAGCTAACTTGGAACACAGTCTGGAAAAGCAGCAGTCATTGCTCAAAAAAAGTGCAAGGTGAACTAACAAAGCACAGATGGCTGGGGCAGAAGACTGTGCATTGAAATACAATAGACCACAGAAGATGCAGGAGCCAAAGTTGGGGGAGATTCTTTGGGAAATTAGAACCTACCAAAAGTACACATGTGTCCAGAGAAATTAAGAAAGCCACATGCATACTCAAGATAAGATGCATGTTCTGAAAACACCAGAGGAGTCTCTAAGCTTTGACCATGGGCTGAGCCCTGAACTCAATGCAGGTCAGCTAAATGTTGAAGGAGTGATCCAGCAATCTGCACAATGGGCAGAGGTGTGTGGTTTTGAGTGTGCATGTGGATGTGCTTGTGTATATTTGTTTTTGTTTGTTTTAGGTGCAGGAATTCAAGGAAATCTCTGTCAAAACATTAGCTAAACATGAACTAAAGGAACAGAGACTTCAGTGCGTACATACAATAAGGAAAACAGTCATTGCAAAAATAGTTTGGAAAGGTCCCTAAACAAACAGACTACTACAGCCTTCAACAATCAAAAGCCCAGAAAACCCTGGGAAAGTGGGAGAATCTGAGTTCCATAGATACCACATTATAATATTTGAAAGACAAATTTTCAACCAAAAAAATCACAAGGTATACAAAGACATGGAAAAGTATGGTCCATTTAAGAAAACAAATTAATTGATGAAACCGTCCCTAAGGAAGCCCAGACATTTCTCCATTGCATATTCTTGCCTCCTTTGTCATAGATTCATTGACCATAAGTGCATGGGTTTCTTTCTGGGCTCTCTATTCTGTTCCAGTAATCGATGTTTTGTGCCAGTACCATACTCTTTTGATTACTGTAGGTTTGTAGCACAGTCTGAAGCCAGGGAGCATGATTCCTCCAGTTGTGTTCTTCTTTCTCAAGACTGTTTTAACTATTCAGGATCTTTTGTGTTTCCATACAAAGTTTAAAATTATTTGTTCTAGGTCTGTGGAAAATGCCCTTGATGTGTTGATACAGACTGCATTGAATCCGTAGATTTCCTTGGGTATGATGGTCATTTTAACAATATTAATTCTTCCAATCTGTGACCATGGTATATCTTTCCAGCTGTTTGTGTCATCTTTAATTTCTTGTATCAGTGTCGTATAGTTCCCTGGGTACAGGTCTCTTACCTCCTTAGGCAGATTGATTCTTATGTATTTTATTCTTTTTTACGTGATTGTAAATGGGATTGTTTCCTTAATTTCTCTTTCTGATAGTTCACTGTTAGTGTATAGAAATACAATAGATTTCTATATATAAATTTTGTATCCTGCAAATTTACCAAGTTCATTTTTGAGCTCTAATAATTTTTTGATGGTGTCTTCCAGATTTTCTATGTATCATGCCATCTGCAAACAGTGACAGTTTTACTTTTTCCTTCCCATTTTGGAGTCCTTTTATTTATTTACTTTTTCTTGTCTGATTGCTGTGGCTAGGACTTCCAAAACTACCTTCAATAAAAGTGGTGAGAGTGGGCATCCTTGTCTTGTTCTGGATCTTAGGGGAAATGCTTTCAGCTTTTCACCACTGAGTATGTTAGCTATGGGCTTTTCATATATGGCCTTTATTATGTTGAGGTATGTTCCCTCTATGCCCACTTTCTGGAGAGTTTTTACCATGAATGGATATTGAATTTTTTTCAAAAGCTTTTTCTGC
This sequence comes from Mesoplodon mirus, assembly GCF_964341445.2. Classification (NCBI taxonomy): domain Eukaryota; kingdom Metazoa; phylum Chordata; class Mammalia; order Artiodactyla; family Ziphiidae; genus Mesoplodon; species Mesoplodon mirus. The sequence continues at coordinate 90,506,998 of NC_138976.1, read as the reverse complement.
ATCTCTTGAGATGATCATATGGTTTTTAGTGTTCAATTTGTTACTGTGATGATGAGAGACCTAAGACAGCTACAGAGGCTAAGTGACCTTTCCTTCCCTGAATGGGTAGGTATCCTTGTTCTGCCTTCTAATTGAGTTAGTATCTGAGTAAAGAACTGCCAGGTGTCATTTAGTTCACAATACACTGCTGTGGCAATATAGAAATGAATTTGCCTAAATCCTTTGGCTTTTCTAAATTATAGTAAATGAATATACTGAATGAATACTTCAACTTAAGGAAATGTTCTTAAAAATATATTAATGTAGGCACTTCAGTGGAGAATTGAAAGCAAAACAAATAACTCAGGTAAAGGGTTGAAATTAAGGTACACTCAGTTGTATCCAGTTTCCTTTTGTAAATCTCTCTTTTTAATTAGAGTGGACAGTCACTGGAGAATATCTGACTTGGGGCTAAGGAAATCTAAGCCTTCTTGGCCACACTGTATTCTCTTATGTCGTTTAATAAAGACACCAGTTGGGTTGCTGAAAAAGTAGTGGGAAAAATCAATCTCTCACATCCAAAGGGCGGCTCTTGAAAATATGTGGATTGTTGTAGTCATTTTGCTCTTCTGGCCTCAGAAGTTCTAATCTTAACCTTAGCCCCTCATGCAGAGAGACTTTTTAAACCAATTCCCACATTACTCATTATGTGACTGTTGAATAAGAGAAACCCAGCTCTTTTCTTATGCTTTCAACCAGTTATCTTCTTCAAAAATCTGTTTGGATTGTTATACCTTAATCTTGCCTGGCAAGGGACTTATGGGAAGGTTCTTATTGTTTGAAAGTTTGGTGCCAGTATCTGCAAAGAAAGAAGAAAGTAAAGAAGGAAAGGTGTGTTTATCAAACATCCCAATAGTGAAGGTGTGTGAAAGCAACTTTTGAAAAAGTGAATCTGTCAGAGTTTAGCCGTATTATTACATTTTATTTTATTCATTGAAAATAAATAATTATCAATGAATCCTTTCTAGATTTTCTAGTTTCCCAAAGTTCCCTGTATTCACATTCTAAGCTGAAAATTGGTATTTTAAGTCACTGCTCTCCACCTTATATTATTTATAATCATTCCTCATGACCTCTTCCTTCAAAGAAACGTGATCCTGAGAAGTGTCCTTTGTTTGTCTTTGTGGAATAAGTGATGGGGATGCATCCTGGAGACCTGTGAGATGTTTAAATTGTGGCCTAATGAAACTAGGATGGAGAGTTCTGGAAAGATCTGGAAAGATGGCTGGTAGAGTGTGGCCAGATGTGGGAGAAGAGAGACGTACAGAGAGAGGGAGAGGAAATTTTCAGAGGGAGAAAATTAAACAAATAATTCAATAAGTTTTGTTGTGTGGTGTGGGATGCAAGCCTTTCTCTCCCCCTTTCCTTCACAATCTCTTTGTTAAAGACTGTGTTTTTCATTAGTTTTACTAAGATAGGATTTGCCATTTTCTTTGGATACTGAGAATGGACCCATGGAAACAGTTACATTTGGGTTATCTCTGACTATCTTTAATGAAGAACATAAATATCGGCCACACTATCTATGCACATGCTATCACCATGCCTTTTTTGTTCTCTGTTCATATATCTAAGTCCTCTTCTTTGAGGTCAATCTCAAATCTCATCTGAAATGTACATTTATTGATAGATTCAACCCATAATGAACTGTCCCTTCTTTGTCCTCCTTATGCTCTGATTATCTATAAAAACTCATTTTTGAACTTAGAAACTGTCCAATATGATATATTAGTTATTTCATCAGCATCTGTTATATCCTCAACACAGTTATAAGCTTTTGTGGGGCTGGGACCATACATTCTGTAATTTTTCTCAGTACTTGCACTTACTTTGATAAAAAGTGCATTCATTCATCTAAACATCATTTATTGAGTGTTAATTAAATGTCTCAAGTCAGTAAATATTGTTGGAATAAATGCATGCATGAATGAGGGAGTATGCAATAGGTAGCCTAATGTACCGCCCAATGTGAAAAAACCAAAAACATAAACACAAAAGCAAGCCAAAAAGTGGACCAGGACTTTCTGTAAAATATCCTGCTTTTTGTTGGATGAGGCCATGAAAATCAAGATGCTCCTGAAAGGTCTTAAGAGCTGACCAAGAATAGTAAACAATTGAAATTCTCTCAGGCTTATTCAACCCTATCACTGGACACATTTATACCTCTCAGGAATGTTATTAAAAGAAGAGATTAATAAACCTTTTATAGATGAGTTGATAAATCTCTAAATATTTAAATCTTCATTTCCTCCTAGGTTTCTCTATTTTGGGTTTCCAAAAGATTTCAGTAAACCACAGGATAATTAAAAATTTAGACATTATCTTTCTTACCTTCATGTTTTTTTATGGCAAACACCGTTTTATTTTCTCCATAGTGCCGCCCAATTTCCACCAGTACAGTTCTTAAGTGAATTTTGCTCTGGATGGTGGGATATATAAGATGTAAATTAATTGTTTGTATATGTTTTAGAATTCTTCAAAAGGGCCTGGCCATGGAAATGCATTGAATATTACTTAAATAAGTAAAGTAACTTCCTCAGAATTATTATTCTATTCTGGTTAGGATACTCTCTGCTCTGGTTTGTTAAAATTTCCCTCTAGAGTGGTTTTAATTTTGTTTCTGATAGGGTCCTAGGATTTATTGCCACACCCATCCTGCATCTGTTTTTCTTTGAATTACTCTCCTTGCAGTTTCTGATTCCTACAGGGCCTTACAGGTTAGTGACAAGCTGGCCATCACAACTCTGGGAAGGACAGGCCTACTTTTCAGAGGTGTTGATGTTTTCTGTACCTGAAGGTTTTCAAGAGATATCAATCTTCCTCACCACCTCCCTTGGCCCTCGTAATGGACTAAGCAGTTCCTCATGAAATTTCTGTAGGATATCTGTACTAACTTCTCAATATTGTTCCATCCTGAGTCTAAATTCCCTGCCTCAAGGTAATGTTAGATTTCTAGCTCCAGCCCCTATTTACATAAGGCCTATACTAAGGAACGGAACCCATACACATCAGTCTGCTCTTATTTCTCTGGATTTAATTTCTCTGTTACTTTCTGAAACATGCAGGTGTTCCTTTCTTTCTTTTAATCTCAGCTATGTGCTTTTAACTTTTTCAAAATTGACCCAGAATTTACATGTGTCTCCAGTAAGAGTACATTAAATTGAGCTTAGTCTGCTCTTCTACTGGCATATTTGAGATCCAAATAATTTGCTACTTAACTGGATTCAGTTACCTGTATTTGCAGGCACCTAAAACTCACCATGTTCCAAATTTCCCCCTTTATTGTTAGTAATTTTCTTGGGAATCTGGATAACATTAGACGGAATAAAGTTAGTGAGTGGCCCAGGAATGCCTGAAATTTTGTTTGTCAGAGTGGCCAGGGAAAGTTAAGCAAAGAAGACAACCAAATGAAAAACAGAATCACATTATTATGGCTGAGACAAGATTCCATGCCGAGCTCTCTGTGGAGCTGGGTTGGGTCATAACTTATGCCAGAGCTCTAGGAGGGGTTGACACCATCTCATGCCAAGCTCTCAGTTCTGGGCTAATGTCATCTCTGGTCCACTCTTTGGAGTGGAAACTTTGGAGGAATGGCCAATGTGTTCCACGGTGTAGGAAGAGGGAAATTGTGAATGTTACTTTCTAAATTGTGGAGGAACTAACCACTGTAAATGTGCCTTGAACTATGGTGTTTGATTTGACCAGTCAGATCAATGGCTTTCCCCTTGAATGAAATGCTGCTACGTATATGAGCGGAAAAACAAAACTGGTGTAAGGACTAGATAGCTAGTGGGAAGCAGCCGCATAGCACAGGGAGATCAGCTCTGTGCTTTGTGACCACCTAGAGGGGTGAGATAGGGAGGGTGGGAGGGAGGGAGATCCAAGAGGGAAGAGATATGGGGACATATGTATATGTATAACTGATTTACTTTGTTATAAAGCAGAAACTAACACACCATTGTAAAGCAATTATACTCCAATAAAGATGTTTAAAAAAAAAAAAACTAGTATAAGGAGATGGAGAGACTGGGAGTCTTATTTTCCCAGCAATTAACTTTTCCTCGACCATGACCTTCCCTTTGAGTCTCCTAGACCTTGGGGATGATCGCAACCCCTTGGGTTGGGTGTTGGCAACCCCATCTTCACTAGAACCTCTATAGTTAACTTTGATTTTTCCCACTCCGTCTATCCATGCCATGTATGCAGTCAGACATTTGATCTTGGACTTTTACTGACAAAATATCCTTGAATATAACCATTTCTTTTCACTCCCACTGCTACTGCTTTTGTCACTGCCTTAACTAGGGCTTTATCTTTAAGTCCTTTATATAAATATATAAATAAAATATACAAATAAATAAAATATAATATTAATTCTGATGATTTTAAAGTCTTTTCTTGATAAAGACTTTTCCTGATAAAGATACACAATATCTTATATAAATATTGTTGTATTATCTGTTCCTTTCTTAGAATTTTAGTCATATGATTCTATCTCTTGGTATGTCTAGAACTTTTTGATTGAATGCTGACTATTTTATTTGGCTTTTTTAATTTTTCTCAGTGGAAATGTTGTTTTGCTTCAAAATATTTTACTCTACCTGGAAGTAGCAAATCTTCAAATTACAATTTTTTAAATGCTTTCAAATATCAATACTATAGGTGTCACAAAATCTAGAAAAATGACATTTGAAAATTAACTACTGCCAGATGTGTCTCTATAAAACTTTTTCCCCACTCTTGTAGCTATATATTCTTTAACTGCCTCCTCATATGACAGTTTATGTGTTTTAGAAATAAAATTTTAAGAAATAAACTTTGTAGTTTATAGACATAGATTTCTTTTAACATGGTTGATTAGAGGTTGCTTTTAGTTATTAATAGTTTAGAAAAGTTTATTTCAACATCACAATTTATTATTGATAATGTCACATTAATTTTCATTGTTAACTTTGAGAAAACCTCTATGGATTACTTCCTCATAAATATTTACTATTATAAATGCATTACTGATTTCAGTACTGCTATAGGATTGTGCATTACAGGAATTCTGATAAAATACTCATTCACACCATTCCATTACACATATTATTGATGGGGTATATTCTTTTATTTATTTATTTATTTATTTTTGACTGTGTTGTGTCTTCGTTGCTGTGTGCAGGCTTTCTCTAGTTGCAGCGACTGGGGGATACTCTTTGTTGCGGTGTGCAGGCTTCTTATTGCGGTGGCTTCTCTTGTTGGAGAGCACGGGCTCTAGGCACGCAAGCTTCAGTAGTTGTGGCTCGCAGGCTTAGTAGTTGTGGCTCACGGGCTCTAGAGAGCAGGCTCCATAGTTGTGGCACACGGTCTTAGTTGCTCCGTGGCATGTGGGATCTTCCCGGACCAGGGCTCAAGCCCGTGTCCCCTGCATTGGCAGGTGGCTTCCTAACCACTGTGCCATCCGGGAAGCCCCTGGAGTATATTGGGTTTTTTTTTTTTTTTTTTTGCAGTATGCTGGACTCTCACTGTTGTGGCCTCTCCCCGTTGCGGGGCACAGGCTCCGGACATGCAGGATCAGTGGCCATGGCTCACGGGCCTAGCCACTACGCGGCATTTGGGATCTTCCTGGACCGGGGCACGAACCCGTGTCCCCTGCATCAGCAGGCAGACTCTCAACCACTGCACCACCAGGGAAGCCCTGGAGTATATTCTTGACAGAAGGAAATTTCCGTTTTGACTAAGCATTGAAGAAACCTGAATATTTGACTTATCTTTCACATGCCTGATGATTGAAATAATTTTCCACAGAATAACTTCTGGTTTTATACTTTTCAGTTCTTTTTTTCTTCTTCAAATGCACATGCTTTGAGAGCTGTGAAGTGCAAGACATGGCTATATTGTAAGGTGGTTTTTGTCCTTACGCTTCTGTGTCTTGTGCTAATTAAGTCAGTAGAGTAGTCAGTAAGAGTACTGGAAGTTATTCCTGTAATGGGATATTATATAGTCAATTACATATGGTGGTGTCTGAAAATCACATAATAGCCTCACTTAAAACATCTCCTTAGCCAGATTTCAAAAAAGCCTATGACCAATCCAATATGATCCAACATAGCGGACTATGATAGAAGGAAAATTGGCAAAGAAATAGACGCTGGTCTTACCTGATGGAAGTTAAAATATCTCACTTTTGACAATTTTGCAAAGACCTATAATTACATGAACTAATTTCTAGGGTTCTTCGTAGGACCTAAAAAGGAACCCATAGAGTTGTGGAACAACAATAGAAGCTACTGTGATGAGAAGCCCCGGCACCACAACAAAGAGTAGCCCCCGCTCGCCGCAACTAGAGAAAGCCTGCACGCAGCACTGAAGACCCAATACAGCCAAAATAAAAATAAATAAATAAAAATAAATAAATTTATCTTTTAAAAAGTAATACTCAGGTTTGAATCATGAGAAATTTGATGAGGAGAAATTAGCTAATGTTTTCAGAACTTTTAAAATATCAAACTCAGTCTCTTAAGATTTTAGCATTATATACAACATCGGTTACTTATTAGTGGTTTGGGAAGGCCAATTTAAAATTTTCTCATCTTACTGTATTGAAATTCATGGCCCTAATGTTTTCCACGTTGACTATATGAATGATGAAGAAAAGTCAATCATGTATTTCATTTCCAACTGGACAGAAAACAATATTTTAGAAAGTGTTTGGACTACTGACTTTTGATTTCTTCTAAGGCAAATGGATAGGTAATTTTTATTCCCTGATTAGGAGAAAAATGGTGGAAGAGGGCAGGGTTAAGAATTAAGATTTCAAGAGCATGAGAGGTAGATGGCCAACCAGAGTTCCTAAGGTTCGGTGCCTGTAACTGTTGCCGCCGCTTATGCCTGCTAAAGCACTGGTACGCCTGCTGCGCTCGTGTTTGCTACCTCTAGAAACATTCTTGCCAGTAGTGGCGGCAGCGGGACTCAATTACCCCCTTTTTTCACTCTCTCCAGAAGCTCCAGATGGCGTCTTACGTGGGCAACGTGGCTGACAGCACAGAACCGACGAAACGTATGCTTTCCTTCCAAGGGTTAGCTGAGTTGGCACATCGAGAATATCCGGCAGGAGATTTTGAGACAGCTGAGAGACACTGCATGCAGCTCTGGAGACAAGAGCCAGGCAATACTGGTGTACTTTTATTACTTTCATCTATACACTTCCAGTGTTGAAGGCTGGACAGATCTGCCCACTTTAGTACTCTGGCAATTAAACAGAACCCTCTTCTGGCAGAAGCCTATTCGAATTTGGGGAATGTGTACAAGGAAAGAGGGCAGTTGCAGGAAGCAACTGAGCATTACCAGCATGCATTGCATCTCAAACCAGATTTCATTGATGGTTATATTAACCTGGCAGCCGCATTGGTAGCAGCAGGCGACATGGAAGGGGCAGTATAAGCTTACGTCTCTGCTCTTCAGTACAATCCTGATTTGTACTGTGTTGGCAGTGACCTGGGGAACCTGCTCGAAGCCCTGGGTGGCTTGGAAGAAGCCAAGGCATGTTATTTGAAAACAATTGAGACACAACCGAACTTTGCAGTAGTTTGGAGTAATCTTGGCTGTGTTTTCAATGCGCAAGGGGAGATTTGGCTTGCAATTCATCACTTTGAAAAGGCTGTCACCCTTGACCCCAATTTTCTGGATGCTTATATCAATTTAGGAAATGTCTTCAAAGAGGCACGGATTTTTGACAGAGCTGTGGCAGATTACCTTCATGCCCTAAGCTTGAGTCCAAATCATGCAGTGGTACATGGCAACCTGGCTTGTGTATACTATGCAAGGCCTGATGGATCTGGCAATAGACACCTACAGGCGAGCTATTGAATTGCAACCACATTTCCCTGATGCTTACTGCAACCTAGGAAACGCTCTCAAAGAGAAGGGCAGTGTTGCTGAAGCAGAAGATTGTTATCATACAGCTCTCCGGCTGTGTCCCACCCATGCAGACTCTCTGAATAACCTAGCCAATATCAAAGGAGAACAGGGAAACAGTGAAGAGGCAGTTCGCTTGTATCGTAAAGCCCAGACTTTGCTGATGCCCATTCAAATTTAGCAAGTGTATTGAAGCAGCAGGGAAAACTGCACGAAACTCTGATGCATTATAAGGAGGCTATTCGAATCAGTCCTACCTTTGCTGATGCCTACTGTGATATGGGAAACACCCTACGGGAGATGCAGGATGTTCAGGGAGCCTTGCAGTGTTATACTCGTGCCGTTCAGATCAGCCCTGCATTTGCGGATGCCCACAGCAATCTGGCTTCCATTAACCATGATTCGGGGAATATTCCAGAAGCAATAGCTTCTTATTGCACTGTTCTGAAGCTTCAACCTGATTTTCCTGACGCTTATTGTAATTTGGCTCATTGTCTGCGGGTTGTCTGTGATTGGACAGACTATGATGAGCAAATGAAGAAGTTGGTCAGCATTGTGGCTGACCAGTTGTAGAAGAATAGGTTGCCTTCTGTGCAGCCTCATCATAGTATTCTCTATCCTCTTTCTCATGGCTTCAGGAAGGCTATTGCTGAGAGACATGGGAACCTCTGCTTGGCTAATATAAGTGTCCTTCATAAACCACCGTATGAACATCCAAAAGACTTGAAGCTCAGTGATGGTCGACTGCGTGTAGGATACGTGAGTTCTGACTTTGGGAATCATCCTACTTCTCATCTTATGCAGTCTATTCCAGGCATGCACAATCCTGATAAATTTGAGATATTCTGTTATGCCCTGAGCCCACATGATGGCACAAACTTCCGAGCGAAGGTGATGGCAGAAGCCAATCATTTCATTGATCTTTCTCAGATTCCATGCAATGGGAAAGCAGCTGATCGCATCCATCAAGATGGTATACACATCCTTGTAAATATGAATGGTTATACCGGGGTGCTCGAAATGAACTCTTTGCTCTCAGGCCAGCTCCTATTCAGGCAATGTGGCTGGGGTACCCTGGGACTAGTGGCGCACTTTTCATGGATTATATCATCACTGATCAGGAAACTTCACCTGCTGAAGTTGCTGAGCAGTATTCTGAGAAACTGGCTTATATGCCCCATACTTTCTTTATTGGTGATCATGCTAATATGTTCCCTCACCTGGAGAAAAAAGCCGTCATCGATTTTAAGTCCAATGGGCACATTTATGACAATCGGATTGTGCTGAATGGCATCGACCTCCAAGCATTTCTTGATAGTCTATCAGATGTGCAAATAGTCAAGATGAAATGTCCTGATGGAGAAGACAACGCAGACAGCAGTAATACAACTCTTAATATGTCTGTCATTCCTATGAATACTGTTTCAGAAGCGGTTATTGAAATGATTAACAGAGGACAAATTCAGATTACAGTTAATGGATTCAGTATTAGCAATGGGCTGGCAACTACCCTGATCAACAATAAGGCTGCCACTGGAGAGGAGGTTCCCCGTACCATTATTGTAACCACACGTTCTCAGTACGGGTTACCGGAAGATGCCATTGTGTACTGTAACTTTAATCAGTTATACAAAATTGACCCATCTACTTTGCAGATGTGGGCAAATATTCTGAAGCGTGTTCCCAATAGTGTACTGTGGCTGTTGCGTTTTCCAGCAGCAGGAGAAGCTAATATTCAACAGTACGCACAAAATATGGGCCTTCCCCCGAACCGTATCATTTTTTCCCCTGTTGCTCCTAAAGAGGAACATGTTCGGAGAGGCCAGCTGGCTGATGTCTGCTTGGACACTCCACTCTGTAATGGACACACCACAGGGATGGACGTCCTTTGGGCAGGGACCCCCATGGTGACTATGCCAGGAGAGACTCTTGCTTCCCGAGTTGCAGCTTCCCAGCTCACTTGTTTAGGCTGCCTTGAGCTGATTGCTAAAAATAGACAAGAATATGAAGAGATAGCTGTGAAACTGGGAACTGATGTAGAATACCTGAAGAAAATTCGTGGCAAAGTCTGGAAGCAGAGAACATCTAGCCCTCTGTTCAACACCAAACAATACACGATGGAACTAGAGCGGCTCTATCTACAGATGTGGGAGCATTATGCAGCTGGCAACAAACCTGATCACATGATTAAGCTTGTTGAAGTCACTGAGTCGGCCTAAATAATGACTGTGTGCCCAGGAGAATTACCCCTGTAGCTGAGCCTCAACCTTCTGGGGGAAAGGGAACTACTTTTTCAATATCATGTTGCAGATGGGTGACACACAATGATAAGAAATAGCACAGCCAGACTTGCTTCCTGCATGATCATGACAGGGAGAGACACAAGAGATGGGAAACTGCTGTTCCACAAGGAGATTCCATCGAATTTTGCCGCAGCCAGGTGTCTGGAAGGTCTGGAAGGTAAGTCTGGAAGGTCTGATCTCCCTTGGTCTTCCAGGGGATGGATGGTTAGTGTGGAAGGGAGATGGAGATTGCCCAGCCGTTTTGTGATTATCATGGATTGATTGAGTCTTCTGAATTATTTTTTTTCGTTCTATTTTGGGTATTGGAGCTTTTAAAAATGTTTGGTTTCAGGTATTTTTATTCATGTGAAGTGTATATGATTCTCTTGAGATCAGGTGTTAAGCTGAAATATTCCTTGTTTTAGTTTCTGAGCTCTACAGATAAATGGGGACTTTGCTGGTGTAGTCTTTTTATAGGTTTTATAAACCGCTTGAGCCTATATCAGTCATTTTAGTGTCTGACATAACGTTTGGAACTCTCAGTGCTTTTTTGGTTTGTAGATGATGGCTTCAATTCTTTTTCTGGTCCGTTTCCTTCTTCCCTTCCCCCCACTGTAAAAATTCTCCTGTAACTTGGCTAACAAAAAACCAAGTCTGATTCAAAACCTCCCAGAGTGTTTCTCTTAAACACATCATCTGGTGCCAAATGAAGATTCTTAGGAGTGCTTATTAATTATGAAGGGCACAGTTGTGGTACTGTCACTGATGATAATAATAATGGATTTTTGGCCTAGAGTTTTGTCCTATTTCACCAGTGTTTTACTGTTGACTGCCCCTCTATGCTGCTTCCAAAAGTGATAGTGTGTGATAAGATGTTTACTTTCATTTCTAAAGTTTGTTTTTTTTTAGGTGAGTCCTGTTCTTCCTTTTTCTTTCAGCAGAAATGAAATTCCAGGTAAGTATAAGTATTCAAATATTTGATCAGTAATTCACAGTTATCTCCAGTACATTAAATAACTTTCATCAAAAAACATGTTATAGGTAAAAAGCTCTGAAGGACCAGCTATGTATATGATAATTATGTTTCAGGCCTTCTAGGGTATTATATATAATAACTTGTCTTCTGGTCGTGGTCTTGAAGTCTTTATGGATTCAGCCTCAGTAGTAGCGAACTGCACTGCTACTTGGTTTGGAGTACAAATTAGACTTTAACCCTCCTGGAGGTTGAGTTTTTGGTATTGAAAACCATAGGAATGAAATTATTGTATTTCAACAAAGGATCAAGGGCTTGAGGCTTAAACAAGCCAACATATGTGTGGGAAGCAGTCAGCCTTGAGAGCACCTTTGGACATGCCAGGCATGCCGCTGCTGCTCAAAGGGACTGTCCCTACTTGTTCCCCTCCTTGTTCCATTCCATGGGAGATAAATCACCAGGGCCCAGAAATCAGAAAGAATGTAAAATGAGACAAGCAAAGCTGTCTCCCCCCTGCACATGCAGGTTATTTTGGATGATTCTGGGTTTATGGGTTTTCTCCCAGGGAAGTTAACCTTGAGCCGAGACAGTCATTAGATAATGTAAACCACCGTCTGGCAACCTTCCCTTTTCTAGTCTATATAATCTGCACCTGTAGCATAATGAAACTTACCTTGCAACCATCAGTTGTCTTGGTCCTTCTGACCCCATTCGTTGGTGCTACTTCAGTTCCTTACCCCGTCCCTTCTGACCCTGGGCGGTGAAATCCTCTTTCTGAGGCTGGTCCATGGCAAGTGGCGCCCGAACAGGGACCTGAAGCATGAAGGCAATTAAAAGGAAAAGAAAGTGCAGGTAAGAGAACCCTTATGCAAAATATGTGTGGCCACGAGTAAAAGTGAAACTAATAGAGGCATAAGGCAACAGTCAGAAGTAAAATAAGATGGGGCAAAAGGGCTCCAAGGAGCGTGAATTATTTGCTCAGGTTTTACTTTCGATGCTTATAGCTCGGGGTAATAAAGTTTCTACCTCACAGTTGACTGAATTTTTGCAGCATATCCATGATGTATCTCCCTGGTTTCCTGATGGCGGCTCTGTGACATAGAAATCTGGCAGAAAGTTGGAGAAGATTTAAAAAATTATTATGAGTCTCGAGGGCCTACTCATACTGCTGTTGTTACATTTAGTTTGTGGAATCTGATAAAAATATGTTTAGGTTCTTCTCATGATAGTGTTGATTTGAATGTAAAGTCAGAAAAACATAAGCCTCTGACAGAAGACAAGACTGTATTATCAGCTACTGTGTCGCCACTTCCTAAACCAAAAGAGCTAATTAATTTAAATATTTCAGATGAAGAGGAACATTTTGACTTAACCAATGAGGCTTTTAAACATAAAAGAGAGAGAGAAAAAAACATAAAAGAGAGAATCATCCTGAGGATGATCTTCTAATGGCTATGATAGATAAGTCAGTGAAAAAGCTGCACATTGGTAAGGACTGTCTTCCTCAAAAATCTACATCTGTAAAAATGCTCAGTCTCTTGCAACGTGCTGTATAAGCAGCAATAAAACGAGGAGAAGGGCTTCCCTGGTGGCGCAGTGGTTGAGAGTCCGCCTGCCGATGCAGGGGACGTGGGTTCGAGCCCCGGTCTGGGAAGATCCCACATGCCGCGGAGCGGCTGGCCCGTGAGCCATGGCCGCTGAGCCTGCGCGTCCGGAGCCTGTGCTCCGCAACGGGAGAGGCCACAGCAGTGAGAGGCCCGCGTACAGCAAAAAAAAAAAAACAAAACAAAAAAAAAAAACGAGGAGAAGATCCTATTTTCTGTTGTCCTGTCATAGAAAGACCTGATCCTAATAATCCTCAACAGGCTATTAGGGAGCATCAGGCTCTTCCTTTTAAAGTTTTGAAAGATTTGAAATCTGCTTGTGCTCAATATGGGCCCACTGCTCCTTTTACTACTGCTATGGTTGACACTATTGCAGGAGAATCTCTTTCCCCCGCTGATTGGAAGTCTATTGCATGAGCTTGTTTAAATGGTAGAGATTATTTAATATGGAAGTTTGATTTTTGTGAACGGGCTGCTGAACAAGCAGAAAAGAATGCTACCCATGATATTCCAGTTGATTATCATATGCTGATTGGGGAAGGACCATATATTTCTTTACAAGATCAATTAACTTATACCTTTGTTGCTTATCCTCAAATAAATCATTTGGCATTACAAGGCTGGAGGAAATTACCTTCTACACACAAAACTGAGGATCTTTCAAAAATGAGACAGGGACCTGATGAACCATATGCTGATTTTGTAGATAGATTGTTACAGGCGGTGGGGAGACTCATTGTGGATGGACTCACTGGTACAATTGTAGTTAAGCAACTTGCTTTTGAAAACGCTAATAATGCATGTCAGGCTGCGATTCGACCTTGGAGAAAACGGGGAACACTGGAGGATTATATTCGCCTTTGTGCAGACGTTGGGCCTGCTTATATACAGGGTGCTGCTAGGGCTGCAGCATTAACTAAAGCGGGGTTTAAAAACAATCCAAAGAGAACAAAGACTAGTTTTCAATGCGGAAAGGCAGGTCATTTTGCTGGAGAATGTGGATCTTTTCATTGTAACCCTGCTCCTTCCTTCCCTACTCAAAAACCTCCAGATGGTCAGAAAATCCCTGGTTTATGCCCTAAATGCAATAGGAGAAAACGTTGGGCATGAGATTGTCGCTCAGTGGCCCACAGGGATGGGACACCACTGTCGGGAAACTCCTCCCGGGGCCTTCCCCAGCCCCAACAAATAATAGGGGCAACGTCTGTGTATCCTCCTCAAACTATCAATCAGACATTAACCAAAAACAAAAACATACAATATCTTCGCTCTCCAGAGCAACAGCAGGAAGCACAGGACTGGACCTCAGTACCTCCGCCCGATATGTATTAGCTCCTGAAATGGGTCCTCAGGCCCTCTCTATGGGCATCTATGGACCTTTACCCAAGGGTTTGATTGGACTATTATTGGGAAGAAGTAGTGTCGCCGTGAAGGGTTTAACTATTATGCCAGGACTCATAGACTCTGACTATGAAGGAGAAATAAAAATCATGGCACAAACTATTAAAAATATAATAAAAAAATATATAATAACGATTTCTCCTGGTGATAAAATTGCACAATTGCTACTTTTGCCCTCTGTACCTCATGGACAAATTTTACAACATCAAAAGAGAGAAACAAAGGCTTTTGGATCATCTAGTGCTGCCTACTGAATTCAGAAGATAGGGAAAGAACATCCAGAAATGAAATGAACCATGAATGGAAAGGTTTTTTCAGGTTTGTTAGACACTGGAGCTGATGTCTCTGTTATGACGCAGATGCACTGGCCTAAACATTGGCCCGTTAGTCCTATTATTACAGAACTTCAAGGAATAGGACAGAGTTCTTCTCCTATGCAAAGTAGTCAGTTATTATTATGGCAAGATAGTGAGGGCCATTCAGGATACTTCCAGCCTTATGTTTTGCCTGGGCTGCCTTTAAACCTCTTGGGCCAAGATATATTAAAAGAAATGGGAGTATTACTTTATAGTCCAAATTCTCACGTCTCTAATATGGTGTTGGATCAAGGATTTCTTCCCACAAAAGGGCTGGGAACAGATCAAAAAGGAACTGTCTATCCTATTGATGTGAAAATAAAAAGTGATAGACAAGGTTTGGGTTTTTCTTAGGGGCCTTGGATTCTCCTCCACTCACTGCTGATCCAATTACTTGGCTGAGTGATGACCCTGTATGGGTGGACCAATGGCCCCTCACAAAGGAGAAATTAGAAGCTGCAGAACAATTAGTACTGGAATAATTAGGGCATTTAGAAATTTCCATTAGTCCTTGGAATACTCCTATTTTTATGATCAAGAAAAAGTCTGGAAAACATAGGTTATTACAGGGTCTAAGAGCTGTTAATAAAACTATGCTAATAATGGGAGCTCTTCAACTAGGCCCACCCTCTCCAACAGCCATACCACACAATTATCATCTTTTAGTTATAGATTTAAAGATTGTTTTTTCACTATTCCTTTGTTTCCTGAAGATAGAAAACATTTTGCTTTTAGCTTGCCTTCCTTAAATTTTAAGGAATCCATGAGGAGATTTCAATGGAAAGTATTGCCTCAGGGCATGGCAAATAGTCCTACATATGCCGAATATATGTGGCTCAGGCCTTAACTCCTGTGAGAAAAAGGTTTCCAACGTTATATTCATACATTATATGGATGATATACTTTTAGCCACTGATAATATTTCTTGATTAGAGACTGCTTCTCAATTTTTACAACAATCCTTACAATCATTTGGCTTGGTCATTGCCTCAGAAAAAATTCAAAGACAATCTCCATTTTTCTATTTGGGAAAATATATTGATAACTCTACCATTAGGCCTCAAAAACTGCAAATTCGAGTTGATAATTTAAAAACATTAAATGATTTTCAAAAATTACTTGGAGATATTAATTGGCTAAGGCCTTCGTTAGAACTTACTACTGCTCAGTTAGAGCCTTTATCTGATATTCTTAAAGGTGACTCAGATCCTTCTACTTCACGATCTATGACTCCAGAGGCTTTCAAGCTTTACAAATAGTTAATAGAGCTATCAGCTCTGCACAACTAACTCGAATACATACTCACCTGCCAATGTCTTTAGTTGTTTGTCCAACACCTCATGTGCCTACTGCCATCTTATGGCAAACTGTTGGAATTATTGAATGGATTCATATGAAAACTACATCCTCTAAAGTTATTAACCCTTATTATGAACGTATTATTAAGTTAATAATGCAAGGTAGAACTAGATGCTTACAACTTATAGGTATAGAACCTTCTCAAATTATTATCCCTTATTCAGTTAGTCAACAAAATTGGCTTTTTCAACATAGTAATGAATGGGGTCTTGTTCTTGCAGGATTTTCAGGTACCTTGGAATGCCATTAGCCTGCTGATAAATTGATCCAATTCAGCAAACTTAACTCATATCTTTCCTTCTATAATTAGGCAACAGCCTATTCCTCATGTACCTTTGGTTTTTACAGACGGTTCTTCTTCAGGAGTGGCTACTGTAATCATTGACGACGGAACAAAACTCATTAAACAAACTTCCTTGACTTCAGTTCAACGTGTTGAACTGTATGCTGTCATTATGGCTTTTAAACATTTGCCTTCTATATCTTTTAATTTGTTTTCTGGTAGTAAATATCTTATTAGCTTATTATTTCTTCTGGAGACTGCGACCAGAGGATATACTAATGACCCTGAAATATCATCCTCTTTTCGTTTGCTTCAACAGGTTATTCGTTCCCACGATGGTCCTGTTGCAGCTCTGCATATCCGTGCTCATTCTAACTTGTCTGGTCCATTGTCTAAAATGAATGCGACTGCAGATGTTTTAACTCGATCTAAACGTGATCTTTATCCTGTGCATTTTCCTCCCCAAAATAAAGTTAAAGTTACTCTTCCTCCTCAATCTCTTTTCCCTAAAGCAGGACATATCCCAATTTACTGTCCTCCTCCTTTCCCGTTCGTCATGCTGTCAAGAATGGCTAAGGTATTGCATTCATTATCTTCATACTGTTGGTACTCATGGTCCATGTCCTGGACACCCTCATATCATGGTAAGTTATGATCAAACTGCTTCACGAGCAGCACAACAATCGCATGCTTTACACCATCAGTCGGCGGCTACATTACGCAAACAATTTTCCCTTCCTCGTGGAGCCGCCCGACAAATTGTTAAGCAATGCCCACAATGCTTACCTCACCTTCCTGTTCCACATTATGGTGTTAATCCTCGTGGATTATTACCTAGTCTTTTATGGCAAATGGATGTTACTCATATCCCATCTTTTGGGAAATTACAGTTTGTTCATGTCACTATTGATACTTATTCTGGTTTCCTCTGTGCTACAGCACAGACCTGAGAAGCTACTAAACATGTTATCACTCATTTATTACACTGTTTTGCTTTCATGAACCTTCCCAACATTATTAAAACAGATAATGGGCCCACTTAACACTAGTGTTGCTTTTGCAACATTTTGTAATTCATTACAAATTACCAATATTACAGGCATTCCATGTAACCCTCAAGGACAAGGTATTATACAACGTGCAAATAGATCTTTAAAGCTAACTATTGAAAAAATAAAAATGGGGGAGTTATATAGAACAACACTACATAACCTTATAAATCATGCTCTGTTTATTTTAAATTTTCTCACCGTTGACAGGGGAAAGGTTGGTGGCTGAGCCAAGATTGGCCTTTCAAACTCTGGAGGCCCTCGGGAAAGATCCGCTAACCAGCACTTGGCGTGGTCCTGATCCTGTGTTGATTTGGGGACGTGGTCACGTGTGTATATTTCCCAGATCAGCTCCTGGACCTCTCTGGCTTCCTGAGCGCTTGCTTAGCCAAGCAAATCGATGGCTCACCACAGCTCACAACTAGTTCAGAAGATGAAGAAGCCCTGCATCTCTCCCGAAAATTTGACAGTGTTGATTCAGAAAAAGAAGAAGAAGAGGAGACCACTTGCCAGGACGACTCAAAGGAGTGATGTTCCAACTTGGGGACAAATTAAACAATTGATTTCACGAGCTCAAGAGTTAGTGAAACAACAGAATAATCCTGTTACACCTGTGACTTTATTTTTGGTTATGTTGGCAACCATTTCGTGTGTTCCCTCTGTTAATGCAGCAACTTACTGGGCCTATGTACCTGATCCTCCACTATTACAACCCATATCTTGGTCTGAAGCAGAGTTTCCTGTATTTTACAATGATACTGTTTATGGGCCTCTTATTGGGAATATAAAACAAATCAATATGTCTGTAAATTATACTAACTGGTTTAGTACCTATCCTGTCTGTCTTAGCCCATTGAATCTGGAAACTGGATGTGTAAAGGCTATTAGTTATGAGCATACAGATGTTTATGAGGGAACGGATCAGTCAATTAGTTTGTCAGGCTCTCCAGGCATCCTTCGTTTTACAGGAACCAACATTACTCCTACATGCCCGGCTACCAGCCGACGAGAGGATCTTAAGGATACCATCATTTGCTATACAAATGGGCAACCTATTAATATTAGAGGTCGAATCTCATATGCCTCACCACTTAGGGATTCCGCTATTACTATAGCCAAGGTTACAGGTGAAGATTCAGGAAATTATTTGTGTATGAAGCGTTTACTTGGAGGACAAGGGATACTTATGGCTGGACATATGGTTACTATTCTTAAGAGAAAATCAAAAAATCAATTTCCTCCTTTTATGACCATTAACTTTCCTGGATCCAATTTTGAATGTTGCAATGCATCTTGGAATAATAACCAAATATGGTGTACTATAGATTATACCAAGGGGTAAATTCTTATCTCTTCTATTCCCGTCATAGATAGGTTTATTGCATTTCAAAAGAACTGGGATATATGGAAACTAGCTCTAACTTATTCCAATACACCTGTTATAACTTGTGTTGCTCCTCCGTATACACTTTTGATTGGTTCTATTAACATTGGTAATTCTTCCAAAGGAGGATATAATACTAGCTGTGTTCATTGTATTTTTACAGTTGTATGTTCCCTTCTGCAGGAACACAATCTGTGCTTATACTAAAGCAACCCATATATGTTATGGCGCCTGTACATCTGAGAGAACCTTGGTATGAAGATACTGGAGTACAGGCATGGGTGGAACTCTCTAAAGCCTTGCAGAGAAGGAGACGCTTTATTGGGTGGCTAATAGTAAGTTTACTTGCCTTGGCTGCTCTGTCTGCTACCGCGGCTACTGCCCGTCTTGCTCTTTCACAGAGTATTAATCATGCTCACTTTGCTAATCAATTATCTCAAAATACCAGTCTTGCTTTATCTTTACAAAGTCACATAGATTTACAGATGAATAACAAGTTAGATGAATTTAAAAACGCAATTTGGGGGATTGGAGATCAGATGGCAGCATTAAAATTGAGGATGCGTTTAGCTTGTCGTGAAAAGTATACATGAATTTGTGTTACTCCTTACAAGTACAATGACTGTATTTGGAAATGGGAAAAAGTAAAAATGCATCTGCTGAGTGTTTGGTCAGATAATAATATTAGTCTTGATCTTAAGAAATTAAATGCTGAAATTCAGGATATACAAAATGCACATCTTGATGATATTTCGCAAGAAGATGTAATTAAAACTTTACTGGACCATTTAAAGTAGTTAAACCCTCAGTCGTGGATTACTGGAGGGATGTCAGGATTTATTACCCTGGCCATAATTTGCCTATTATTGATAATAATCTTCTCATGTCTGTTTCGTATCCTCATGCAACAATATACTACTCTCGGCACTACGCTTCATGGAATTATTTTGCAGCAAAAATTAAAAAATAAACAAGGGGGAACTGAGGGAAACAGTCAGCCTTGAGATCAGGCTACGGACATGCCAGGCATGCCGCCGCTGCTCGAAGGGACTGTCCCTACTTGTTCCCCTCCTTGTTCCATTCCATGGGAGATAAATCACCAGGGCCCAGAAATCAGAAAGAATGTAAAATGAGACAAGCAAAGCTGTCTCCCCCCTGCACATGCAGGTTATTTTGGATGATTCTGGGTTTATGGGTTTTCTCCCAGGGAAGTTAACCTTGAGCTGAGACAGTCTATAGATAATGTAAACCACCGTCTGGCAACCTTCCATTTCTAGTCTATATAATCTGCAACCGTAGCATAATGAAACTTGCCTTGCAACCATCAGTTGTCTTGGTCCTTCTGACCCCATTCGTCGGTGCTACTTCAGTTCCTTACCCCGTCCCTTCTGACCCTGGGCGGTGAAATCCTCTTTCTCCGGCTGGTCCGCGGCACATCTGAATAGATGTTTCTGTCTTGCTGTCCTGCACACGTGCCGTCTAGTGACAGATATTTTGTCTGCTCGTAGTGTTGTACATTATGTCTTTCCAAAGCGCTGAGGCAGTGCACCTATTCTGTAGTTGCAGCTGATGCCTGAATGTATCCTAGCTGACAAATTATTGATTAATAAGAACTTGAATTTCTAAAGATTAGTACTGTTAACCAAAATCTGAGCAAGGAGTCTCAAATGTAATTCTTAGCCAGAATTACATGTTAATGAACCATTTAACAGTGTAAATCAAGGAACATCAGTGTAGGGATTTCTTTTCATTTATTTTTTACCTGTTTGAAATATCAGTTAAAGGTTGGCAGCTTGGTTGCAGACGAACGGTCGTTTGAAGTTCACCAAACTACTTAATGTGGAATAGGATAATAGACTTCCAATGCCCTCAAGGCTGTGACCTTGCAGCCATTTTACACAGCACATCATCATCCTATAGGGATGAACCTTTCCCTGGCCCGAAAAGTAGCCACTCTGTTGAAGCTTTGCTTATTGTAACAGGCTTTTGTTTCCAGGTTACATGTCTGTGGAAGACTTAATTCTGAATAGAGATATAGATATTACTGGAAACTAATTGTTTTTCTATTATACTCTGCTTTATCAAAAAAGTAAAACATTTAAATTGTGCTACAAAAATTCAGATGTTGTCTTGCAATCTTTAAACAATAAATGAATGATTTGCCCTTAAAAAAATGAATTAAGCAGTTAAGCTGTTGGTCCCACATCAGACAAATCATCCTTATACCTCCTGTCAATATTGTTAACAGAGACTGTTATTTTATGAATCCTTATGATCCCGTGATTCTTTCTTTCATGTTTCAGGGCACAGCAGGTGAGAGAGTGGATTTGTTAAACTGGGTGGGTTTATCCTTCTTTTATGCGTTCATTCAATTTTATGTTCATTTACTTACTATACACATATGGCAATAGAAGCTGCTAAAGCAATCATCGCTATTCTGCAAAACAACAAGGCACAGAAGCAGATGTCTTATTTCCGAGATTTCTCCCCCCAGGATTATTGTGATTAAAGATACTTTCCTGCAAGTTCCTGGAGAGGACAAGGGGCTACTCGCTGGAGGTTTTTTAATGACTTGGAGAAAGGCTCAAATATGCCCCCATTATGGTAATCCACCCCAGGGGCAAACCACACAAGAATATTATGAATTTATTTTATTTTTCTATCCTTGCAAAGGTAATACTCAGCTCATTAGAATATGAGAACTATACTGTCAAATTTCAGAATTACGTGGATGAAGAAAATCACCAAAGTGGTATCATATCATGTGTGTTATAGTTGTATTGACTATATTGACTATATTAACTATGTTGTGTTAACAATGTATTGTATAACTATATATTGAAAAGGCAAAATGCTGTACCTTATTTCAGAGAAAATAATTATGTTGGCAAACCCCAAATTGTACATTGTAGACGAGTCCTAGGAAAAGAAGATTTAATTCATAGTGGAAAAGAGGTTAGCTTCTGTTTTCAGCCATGTGCTATTTCAAGAATTAAACATCATGAATAATACAGGATATAAGAGGAATAGTCTAAAGACGGAAAAGCACATTTTGATTAGGAAAGAGAATTTAAGGCTTAAGTCTTTATTTTTTTTAAGGAAAACTGCCTTATTACTATGAGATAAGAAAATTGTTTCCTTCTTTTCTTCCTTGCTTTCTTCTTCTTCTTCTTCTTTTCTTTAACCTTTTTTACTTTGGATATTTGAATATTTGGATATTTGACCTCTAAGCTGAGATGACTGGAAATGCCTCCTCTGGGTACTAAATGCTGACATCTCCTGATAAGAGGGAAGCTGCAAAGTAGAAGAATTGAAGGTCAGTATGTTGATATTGGTCTCAAGCACATTGATGTACATTTGTGTATTGGGGACGGGGAGTGAGGCTTGAGAGTGGGCCATTGGGGAGGGGTAAATATTTTGTGATGCTGTCTACCTATGGGCTTATAAAGTTTACAGCTGCATTAGGAGGACAAGCATTACCATTAGCATGAAAAGTAGGGCAGACGTCAGTTGCAAAAGCTTCTAGCCATACACATAGGGAAATACATAAATGATACACCTTATTGCATTCACCCATTCACCCTCCCCTGTTCACGCTAATTGGAAATTTCTATCCATTTCAGAGAAGTAACACAACTATCAATCATTTTCCCTGGCACGAATCTTCCAGGAGGAAGAAAATGGAACACACCTAGCAGCAGAGCTCACGCACTAGCCCATTTGTCTTAGATTTAATATCTGATCACTAGCTGGATTGAAGCCAAGAGGTGGTTCACAAAGTTGCTGCATGTTAGAATCACCTGGGGAACTCTGAGACCTCCCCGTGCCCAGGTTCCTCCCTAGACCTACTGAATCAAAATCTCTGGGGCTGGGACCCAGACACCAAAGTTTCTCTTAAAAGCTCTTTAGGGGAAGGGATATGGGAATAGATGTATATGTATAACTGATTCAGTTTGTTATAAAGCAGAAACTAATTTAAAAAAATATTTAATACTAAAAAAAAAAAAGCTCTTTAGGTAATTCATACGAGCAACAAAGCTTGAGAACCAGCCCAATAACGGGAACAAACGTATTTCACACAGATAAAGTGGGGCAATTCATATGTTAAAAGAACATGAATATATATATATATATTTATTTATTTTTTTCTCTTTATTCTGTTTGTGTTTCAAATAGGCTTTTTTTTTTTTCCTTCTGCAAAAAGCGTTATTGTTTCCATTTGGTCCAAGGCTTGGGAGAGGGCTCCAGGGCGGTTACAAAGCTGCCTAGTGGCTGCAGAGCTGGGCTTCAGGCAGAAGCTCTGACGCCAGAGGGGCTCCTCAGAGGCCGCTGGACTTCAGAGACTCCTGTTTGTGCTTGAGCGTGAGCCTTTCGAAAAGATACTCGCCCAGCACAGCCTGCGGACCAGCCAGCCTGCGGAGGTTGGTCAGGTGGTTGCCCATCTTCTTGATGAGTTTCAGCTGCTCCTCCAGGAAGCGGCTCTCCAGGAAGTCACAGAGGTGGGAGTCTGCGCGGGCAGGACGCAGGGCGCGCAGATCCGATAGTGCCTGGTTCAGGTTCTTCTCCCTAAGAATGGCGGCTTGCACAGTGTCCTGGGTTTTACCCGACTCATCCTGAGAAGGCTTCCGCGCATCCTGGAAGAGGGCGCGGCCGCAGCACTTGTTTTGCATTTTCAAGAGTCGCTGGGCGCCCTCACACTTCTCTTCAGCCAGTTGGCAAAAAATGTGGCCCCTATTGTCCAGAGTCCCACTGTTGCTGTGGAAATAGAAGCTTAGAGAGAGGTAAGTGTCCACAGATGCATGTTGAACAGGCGGTGGATGGCGGCCTCCACCTCGATGGAATAATTCTGATGAACCTGGGAACTCGTGGTTGATCAGTGATAAGGAGCTAAGCTCCAAAAACGGTGTTGGCCTGTCCTGGAGGCTGAGGATAGCTGAGTGGCTGATTCCAAAGGTTGCGAGAGGAAGAAATGTTGGAGGGTGGTCGGGGGCTGGAGCAAGGAGCGTCCCTGGGTCTGTTCATTCCAAACACAGTTGAAGCAAAAGACAGATCTGCAGGACTGCCGAGTGCACTGCCTCAAATAGGCTTTGATATAAATGAACAAGAAATCCAAGCAAGGACAAAACTTACCCTTCCCCCCACCAAAATAGCTGGTGATACTAGAATCTAGATCTGGGAAGGGATTCTTCCATTACTTTAACATTCCAAGCCACTAGAGCAGTGGTTCTCAAAGTATGGTCACCTTGTAACCAAGCAGTACCCTATGGGGCCTTCCTAGGACAGACCCATCCCCCATAGCCTCTGCTGTAGTTCCTCTCTGAAGTACTCAGATAATAGTATCTCAGGCATATTTCTTGAGTTTTCAGATGCTAAAAACCACCACCCAATGGAAGAAATTAACTCTTTGATGATCATGAGCACACAGCCCCCAGACCTTCTGGCACCTAAGGATGGATAATGTTACCTGCCCTGTGGCCTCAACATCAGCCAGTCAGATGATTGTGCACGAGCTGATCACATTCCCTGGGACGTCCCTCCCTCACGTGGCCTTTAAAAATGCTTTGCTGAAATCCTTTGGAGATTTCAGGGTTTTTGGAACACGGGCCACCCCTCTCCTTGCTCGATCCTGCAATAAACCTTTCTCTGCTCCAGACTCCAACCTTTCGGTTTGTTTGGCCTCACTGTGCTTCAGACACACGAATGTGCATTTGGTAACAACCTGACCAGCTTTACCAGCGTCCCCTGATAATGTGTCAGATATTCAAGTTTTAGGGCCCTGTCCCAGCCCTATGGAATCAGCAACTCTAGTGGGGCTCAGTGATCTCTGTTATAACTGGCCCTCCAGATGATTTTTATTCACCTTAAAGTTTGAAAATATCTGCATTGTCAGCTGCCAAAGCGTCCACCAGCAGGTGAAGGGGAGAGACGCCTGGAAAAGATAGGGAGTAGCCAAGGCAAGTACAGCAGCATTTGCCGTGGTAGTAATGGAGAATGCCTTTTCTCCACTGGTTGGCACAGACTAGTGTCTGGGGGCAGTGGCAGGGTTATTTAGGATGCTTTACATTTCAATGTAGAGTGACCTCCGTCCTGGTTTGCCAGGGACTTCCCCTGTGTGAGCACTTAAAATCTCATCCTGGCAAACCCCTTAGCCCTGGATTTGAAAAACTTAGGAAATAACATGAAATTTAGGGGAAACATGATCTAGGTTTTGGGCAAGTCACAAGTGCTAATTAAAGCTAAGCAAGTATGGACAACATCTAGCCTTCTTTACCCCTTTGCAGGAAGGTAAATCTGATTGGGTGAAAGAACTTATTGTTAAGAAATCTTTGTAGAAACATCCCCTTCTGCTTAGTCTGCTGGTTCTCACTTCTGGCTAGACAGTGGCATCATCTGAGGAGATTTAAAATGATTTTATTGGTTTAGGATGGCCAACTGTTGGTGTGAGGGTTTTTAAAAAGTGCTTCAGATGATTCTAATGTGCAGCCAAATTTAGGTGCCACTGCTTAAGCTTTTGAACCGCTGCTACATATTTTCACCTCATCTTCCTATGAGAATATCCAACTGTAGTTGTTTTTTTTTCTTTTTCTTTTTTTAACTGTCTTATTATAAGATTTACTGTCTTAAATAAGATTGAATGTACAGAAAATCCTGCTAGTCCATCTGGTATAGCTGGATCCTTAGAATAATATCGTTAAGATATATACCATTTAAGTATTGTGATTGGCCTTTTTAAAATTAACATATGCATTGAATTAGTACCATCTGTTTTGAAGTTGTCATGTTGGGTAGCTATACCTCTAATCTGCTGCCATTGCTAAATATCTGGACACCTCTTATTAGGAATTGCTTTTAAACATCTTTCGGGGTTAAAACCAAGATTGCTGTATTATTTGTACTGGGACCACAAAAACCTCACAAAGATCCCCCGCTGTACTTTCTACCCCCATCTCTAACCCTTGGCAACTTCTAATCTGTTCTCCATCTCCACAGTTTTGTTATTTTAAGAATAATATGTAAATATCATCATGAATTACTTAATCTTCGGAGATTGGCTTTTTAAAATTTTTCCCTCGGCATCATTCCCTTGAAGTTCATTTCAATTTTTGCATATATTAATCATTGGTTCCTTTTTGTTGCTCGGTAGTATTCTATCATAAGATTTTATCACAATTTGTTTCAACATTCATCCATTGAAAGACATTTGGGTAGTGGCCAGTTTTTGGCTGTTATAAATAAAACTGCTATGAACATTTATGTGTAAATTTCTGTGGGAACTTAATGAAGTTTTTGTTTCTTTTGGATAAATGCTCAAGAGTACAATTACTGTGTTGTAGGGTGAATCTACTTTTAGGATTAAAAGAGACTGTCAAGCTGTTTCTCAGAGTGGCTAAACCATTTTATTTTCCCACCAGTGATGTGATATCATTTTTCTAGGTACTCACCAGCATTTGATGTTGTCACTATACTTTAATTTTAGTTATTCTCTGATATCTCATTATGGTCTTAATTTGCATTTCCCTAATGGCTAATGATGTTGAGCATCTTTTCATGTGCTTCTTTGCCATGTGTATATTCTCTTCCATGAAATGTCTGTTCCTGTCTTTTGCCTATTTTCTAGTTGGGTTTTTTTAAGTTGTTTGGAGAATTCTTTGTATATTATAGATACAAGTCATTTGTCTCATGTGGGATTTTCAAATATGTTTTCCCACTGTGTAATTTGAGTTTTCATCCACTTAAAATGATCTTCTATGAAGCATTTTTAACTCATTTTGATGAGATCCAATTTATCAATTTTTTCTTTTATTGACCGTACTTTCGGTGTCAGGTCTAAGAATTATTCACGTAGTTCTAGATGCCAAAGATTTTCTCCTATTTTTTTTTTCTAAAAATGTCCTGCTTTTACATTTAAGATTATGATCCACTTTGACTTAATTTTTGTGTAAGGTGTGGAGGTTTAGGTTAAGGTTCATTTTTTGTTTGTTTGTTTTTGTCGAGGGATGTCCAACTGTTTCAGTACCATTTTGTGAAAAGTCTATTCTTCCTTGATAGCTTTCACACTGCTGTCAAAAACAAGTTAAATGTATTTATGTCAGTCTCTTTCTGGGTTCTCTATTCCATTCCATTGATCTGTGTATCTAACCTCCATCATTACTGCAAAATCTTGAAATGGGATAGATTAATTCCTCCCATTTTAATCTTCCTTTACAAATTGTTTTAGCTATTCTTCAGCCTCTTCTTACCATATAAATCTTAGAATAAGCTTGTCTATATCCACAAAAACCTTGAGGGCATTTTAAGAGTAACTCTGTTAAGCCTCTTAACTTGGGGATAATTGACATCTTTATTATGTTGTGTTTTCTAATGCATGAACAAGGTATGTCTCACTATTTGTTTGGGACTTTTAAATTTTTCTTCATCAGCATTTTGTAATTTTCAGTATAGAGGACCTAAAATGTCTTATTGGGCTTATATTTAAGTATTTATTTAGGTCAGTTGTAAATGGCATCACATATTTTTATTTAAGCTTCTACACATTTGTTATTAATATATAATTTGATAAAACTGTGTTGATTTGTACTCTAAAACATTTACAAACTAATATTATTTCTCAAGCTTTTTGTGGATTCCTTGGAATTTTCTCCATTTAGATTATCATCTCCTCTTCAGATACCGTTTTACTTTTCCTTATTTAATATAATAGTATATATTACTATTCAACATTCAGTAGGATATATTCCTTCCTATTCAACGTAGTAGGAATAGTCCTTTTATCTTTTAAATAAATGTTTTAAAAATTTAACTTTTAAATTTATGTATTTATTTATTTTTGCTTTATTTTCTTACTAGAACCTCCATTAATATATTTAATAAAAGTGGTGAGAGCAGATATCGGTGCCTTGTTTCTGATCTTACAGAGAAAGCATTCAGTCTTTCAAAATTAAATATAATGTCGGTATAGGTTGTTTGTAGATCCTCTTTATGAGTTTCAGTATGTTCCTTTTCTATTCCTAGTTTGCTTGGGGTTTTTTTTCTTCTTTTTTTAATTTTTTTAATTTTATTATTATTTTTTTACAACTTTATTGGAGTATAATTGCTTCACAATGGTGTGTTAGTTTCTGTTTTATAACAAAGTGAATCAGTTATACATATACATATGTTCCCATATCTCTTCCCTCTTGCATCTCCCTCCCTCCCACCCTCCCTATCCCACCCCTCCAGGCAGTCACAAAGCACAGAGCTGATCTCCCTGTGCTCTGCGGCTGCTTCCCACTAGCTATCTACCTTACGTTTGGTAGTGTATATATGTCCATGCCTCTCTCTCGCTTTGTCACAGCTTACCCTTTCCCCTCCCCATATTCTCAAGTCCATTCTCAAGTAGGTCTGTGTCTTTATTCCTGTTTTACCCCTAGGTTCTTCATGACATATTTTTTCTTAGATTCCATATATATGTGTTAGCATACGGTATTTGTCTTTCTCTTTCTGACTTACTTCACTCTGTATGACAGACTCTAGGTCTATCCACCTCATTACAAATAGCTCAATTTTGTTTCTTTTTATGGCTGAGTAATATGTCATTGTATATATGTGCTAAATCATGAATGGGATTGGATTTTGTCAAATGCTTTCTCTGCATTAATGGATAGGATCACATGACTTTTCCCCCTTAATCTATTGGATATGGTGGATTACACTGTTTGATTTTCAAATATTTAACCAACTTTGCATAACTGGAATAAATACCACTTGGTCATGATATATTATTCTTTTTATATATTTCTGGATCTAATTTGCTAATATCTGGCTGAAGATTTTTACAGGCAATTTCATAAAACATATTGGTCTATAGTCTTCTTCTTTTTATACTATTCCTGTCTAGTTTTGGTATCAAGGTAATACTGGCTTCATAAAATTAATTAGGAACTGTTCCCTCTACTTCTATTTCTTATCAAATCATGTAAAATTGGTTTTAATTCTTTAAGTCTTGGGTAAAAGTGAAACATCTAAGCCTGAATATTTCTTTTGGGAGTTTTTATATGAAAAATCAGTGTTTCTAATGGTTACAGGAAAATTGAGATTATCTATTTCATCTTGGCTGAGTTTTGGTAGTTTTGGGTGTAGAAGAATTGGCCCATTTCATCTACATTTTTGAATTTATAGTGTAGATTGTTCATAATAACTTGTCCCTTATTAACCTGCAGGATATGTCATGGTATCCCTGGTTGCATATCTGATATCTGTGATTTGTGCCATCTCTGTTTTTACCTTTATCAGTCTTGCTAGACCTTTATTGATTAAATTGTTTATTTCCAAGAACCAGCCTTTTGTTTCATTGGTTCCCCCCCCCATTTTCCTGTTTTCAGTTTCATGGATTTCTGTTTCATCTTTATTATTTCCTTCTTTCTGCTTGTTTAGTGTTTTTTCCTCTTCCTTTTTTACTATTGTAATATAGAAAATTAGATTATTGCTTTGAAATATTTTATTTCCCAATTTAGTTCTATAAACTTCCCTTTTAGCATTACTTTCACTTCATTCCACAAACTTTGATCTGTTATATCTCCATTTTCTTTTATTCTATGCATTAAAAATTTTTTCCTTGACGCTGTCTTTTTTACCCATGAGTTATTTGGAATTGTGATGTTTAGTTTTCATGTGATTGAAGATTCTCCTGTTGTCTTTCTGTTATTGATTTCTAGTCTGATTGCATGATGGCTAGAGAACATACTCTCTATGATTTTAATTCTTTTAAATCTGCTAATGTTTTTTTTATCACCCAGTATATGGCATATGAGCGAATGTTCCACGGACACTTGAATATGTATTCTGCTCTTATTGAGTGTGTTCTTTAAATGTCAGTTATGTCCTGTTGATTGATGATGTTTTCAGTTCTTCCATATCCTTGCTGATTTTTCTGTCTGGTAGTTCTATAAATTGCTGTGTTGAAGTCCAAATAATAATTGTGGATTTAAAATTTTCTCCTTTTACTACCTTTTTCAGTGTTTGCTTCATGTATTTTGAAGTTCTGTTGTTTGGTGCACACACATTTAGTATCACTAGGTCATCTAGGTGGATTATTCCTGTTATCTTTATGTAATGACCCTGTTTGCCCCTAATAATTTCCTTTGCTCTGAAATCTACTTTATCTGATATTAATTTATCCATTCCTGCTTTTTCTGATTAATGTTCACATGATATATCATTTTCATCCTTTTACTCTGAACTACCTATATCATGATGTTTAAAGTAAGCTTCTTATAGACAGTATATACTTGGATCATGCTTGTGATTTTTTAATCTACTCTTGCAATCTCTGTCTTTGACTTGGTTACTTAGATCATTTACAGTTAATGTAATTATTGCTATGTTAAAGATTAGGTCTACCATTTTATTTTTTGTTTTGTCTTTTACCTTAGTTTCTCAATCTTGTGTTTCTCTTATTTTGCCTTCTTGTGGGTTACTTAAACATTTTTAATAAGCCCATTTTAATTTATTTATTTATAATCATTTGTGTATACTGTGTGTATAGTTTTCTTAGTGGTTGCTTTGGGCATTACAGTATACATATGTAACTTATCATAGTCTACTGGAATCAGTGTTTTATTACTTCAAGTGAAGTTTCAAAATTTTACTTCCATTTAGGTCTCTTAATATTCCCCAGTTTTAAAGTATGATTTTCTGTAGTAGTTCCTTTCTCTACATTGAGTACCACATCAGATGGTGTCATAATTTTTGCTTTGACCATCATATAGTATTTAAGAAACTCATGAGACTAATGATAGTCTCTTATATTTACCCCATTTGTTTTCACCCATTCCATTGTTCCCCTTTTCTTTCTGAAGTTCCCAGTGTTCTGTTTTTGCTTTTTTATGTTTTCATAACTGTAGGTGATATCTGGTCTTTCCAGTGCCATTGGATATGAGTTTCAGGAAACCCTGAGCCTGGCTCACTTAATGCTGCTGAGTTGGAGGGTTTGT
Organism: Mesoplodon mirus; assembly: GCF_964341445.2. Taxonomy (NCBI): domain Eukaryota; kingdom Metazoa; phylum Chordata; class Mammalia; order Artiodactyla; family Ziphiidae; genus Mesoplodon; species Mesoplodon mirus. Next base: position 90,476,397 of record NC_138976.1, on the reverse strand, counting down.
ATATGTGGGGCCTGTTGGCTCAGCAGATGCTAGCCAATTACACTAATGTTGATGGGACTAGTGCCACAGGAGGATGGGTTCCCATTCAGGCTATGCTGCTGCTACAGTAGAACAAGTGCCCCTCTACTCCAAATGTGGGGCAATGACCTGCTGCTGTCACTGCTTTGTATTAGGCTGCTTTTCCTCAGGTGTGTGATGGGATCCCATGGAAGCTGCTGCTGTTGCTGTCAATCACAATGTTAAATTCATTTCAGAAATACTTAAGTATAAGTATATAGCCTGGCTCTTGTAGAACCTCTGTATTTGTTTTTTATTGCTTTCATACAAATTACCAAAAACTTAGTGACTCAAAACAAGGTAAATTTATTACCTTACGAGTCTGACATTGGTCTCAATTGAGTAAAGTAAAAGTGTTGGCAGGATCGACAGACGAATGGATAAAGATGTGGCACAGGGATTCCCTGGTGGCGCAGTGGTTGGGAGTCCGCCTGCTGATGCAGGGGACACGGGTCATGCCCCACTCCAGGAAGATACCACATTCTGCGGGGTGGCTGAGCCCATAATCCACGGCTGCTGAGCCGGCGCATCCGGAGCCTGTGCTCCGCAACGGGAGAGGCCGCAACAGTGAGAAGCCCACTTACCACAAAAGAAAAAAAAATGTGGCCCATATATACAATGGAATATTACTCAGCCATAAAAAGAAATGAAATTGAGTTTTTTGTAGTGAGGTGGATTGACCTAGAGACTGTCATACAGAGTGAAGTAAGTCAGAAAGGGAAAAACAAATACCATATGCTAACACATATATATGGAATATAAAAAAAAGAAAAAATGGTTATGAAGAACCTAGTGGCAGGGCAGGAATAAAGATGCAGCCATAGAGAGTGGACTTGAGGACACGGGGAGGGGGAAGGGTTATCTGGGATGAAGTGAGAGAGTGGCATGGACATATATACACTACCAAATGTAAAATAGATAGCTAGTGGGAAGCAGCCACAAAGCACAGGGAGATCAGCTCTATGCTTTGTGTCCACCTAGAGGGGTGGGATAGGGAAGGGAGGGTGGTAGGGAGATGCAAGAGGGAGAGGATGTGGAGATATATGTATATGTATAGCTGATTGACTTTGTTATGAAGCAGAAACTAACACACCATTGTAAAGCAATTATACTCCAATATAGATGGTTAAAAAAGAAAAAAAAAGTGTTGGCAGAACTACATTCTTTTCTGGAGGCTCTTAGGGGTGTTTCTGTTCCCTGGACTTTATCTGCTGCCAGCGGTCACTTATAGTCTTTGATTCAGAGTCCCCTTTCTCCACCTACAAAACCCAAAATGTTGCATCGCTGTGATTCTGCTTCTATTAAGTCATCTCTATCTTTCTCTTTCTACAGTTGGGAATGGTTTTCTGCTTTTAAGGACTCATGCAATTAGATTTGTTCCATGAGGTAATCCAGGATAATCTTTCTATCTCAAGGTCTATAACTTCAGTCATATCTGCAAAGTCCTCTTCACCATGTAAGGTAACATATTAATAGGTTCCAGGGATTAGGGTGAGGGCATTTTTAGGAGCCATTATGCTGCCTACCGCACCCTTAACAAGTGACCTTGAGAAAATGACTGAGATTTTTAAAGCCTTACTTTCCTCAAACATAAAATGGAAAGAAAGATAACTAGTTAATATCATGAAAGTGAAACAGTATATATGAAATCAACTAATTCAGAAAATAAGATTTCTTCTTTTTCTTTATGATTTACATGATTCTCAGAGTTCAGTTATTTGAAGAGTTACTTTTTTTAAAACAGAACTAAGGAATTTCAGGGTTCAGATGCTGTAAGATTGTCTGAATTATCTGAGTAACAATTAGCTAAGCACAGGTGTAAAGCATTTGATTTACTCCCTAGTGTTCTTTATCTTCTCATCCCACTAAATGCATATCCCTTGTCTAGCTCCAGCCAGTAGAGTCAGAGCTTGTTTTACGGTTTAACTAAAGTTCAATTTAAATTCTCTCTACATCTCCAGATTCTCAGCCCTGGTTGCATATTATATTCACTGGGGAGATTTCAAGAACTACTGATGTCAAATTTCTACCTATCATGGATATTTGAGGAGGGACCTGGAATGAAATGCTCTAGCTTATGGCTTTGGGCGCCAAATCATGTTACCTGTAGAAGGTATCTTCTAGGTATGAAAATAGCTCAGATAAGTCAAATTTCTCAGTAAAAGATGACAAAACTATGGCTTAGGTGGTAAATTTTCCATGTCAATTTGTCTGGGCCACCATGCGCAGTTATTTGGTCAAATATTATTCTGGATATTTCTGTGATGGTGTGTTTGTGTTTTTTAATTAATTAATTTATTTATTTATTTATTTATTTATTTATTTATTTATTTATATTTTTGGCTGCGTTGGGTCTTCGTTGCTGCCTGTGGGCTTTCTCTATTTGCAGCAAGCGAGGGCTACTCTTCGTTGTGGTGCACGGTTTTCTCATTGTCGTGCCTTCTCTTGTTGCAGAGCATGGGCTCTAGGTGCATGGGCTCAGTAGCTGTGGTGCATGGGCTTAGTTGGTCCACGGCATGTGGGATCTTCCCAGACCAGGGCTCAAACCCATGTCCCCTGCATTTGCAGGCAGATCCTTAACCACTGTGCCACCAGGGTAGTCCCTGTGATGGTGTTTTTAAATTAATATTTAAATTGGTGGTGGACTTTGAGTAAAGCAGATTATCCTCCATAATATGGGTGGGCCTCATCCAATCAGTTAAAGTTCTAATAAAACAAAGACTGACTTCCCTGTGGCAAAAAGGAATTCTGCCAGAAGACTTACAGAAATTGAACTGCAACTCTTCCTAGAGTCTCTAGACAGCCTAACCTGCAGATTATGAATTTACCAAGCCTCTATTATTGTGTGAACCAATTGTTTAAAATCTCTCTCTCTCTTTCTCTATCTTTATATAGATATGGATATAGATCTAGGTATCAATATTGATATCTAGATCTATATCTATCAGTATATATGGGCACATTGTATACACCTGCTGTTGGTTCTGTTTTTCTGGAGAAACTTGACTAACATAGTGGCCCATATAAACAAAAGGATGAACCCAAGTTCACCCAGGTAGAAAGTAGTACAATGAGAACTGGAACTTAAGGCCTCATGACTCATTCAGCTGTGAACACTGACCCAGAACTGGGGTCCGCAAACTCTGGCCCACTGATCAGATCTCGCTTAACTCCTGGTTTTGTGCATAACGTTTTGCTTGAACACAGCCACAGCCATTCATTAAGGTATTGTGCATGGCTGTTTCTGTGCTACAGCAGCAGACAGGCAATTGCAACGGATACGTATGGTACACAAAATCCAAAATATTTACTATCTGACCTTTTACAGAAAAGATCTGCTGACCCTTGCTCTAGGATGCCATCTGATTTCTGATAGCCCCAAGGAGAATAATTCATGCACATTGGGATAGATTGTTAATCTCATGTCCTCCTTATGTCAAAGATCTCTTAAGTGCTCACCCTTGCAATAGCCAGCTTGGGGAGCACTGTCTGAGGATGCAGAAATATTTCTTGTCAGGTCTTTCCAATCCACACTGTTCCCTGACTATGGTTCTTAAAACCTATTTTTGAAAAAAATTTTATTGGAGTATAGTTGATTTACAGTGTTGTGTTAGTTTCAGGTGTACAGAAAAGTGAAACAGTTATACATATACCCACATTCTTTTTTTTTTTTTTTTTTTGCGGCACGCGGGCCTCTTACTGTTGTGGCCTCTCCTGTTGTGGAGCACAGGCTCTGGATGCGCAGGCTCAGTGGCCATGGCTCACGGGCCCAGCCGCTCCGCGGCATGTGAGATCTTCCCGGACTGGGGCACAAACCCGTGTGCCCTGCATCGGCAGGCGGACTCTCAACCACTGCGCCACCAGGGAAGCCCCACTTGTATTTTTTTTTAGAGTCGTTTCCAAATAGCCCATTACAGAGTATTGAGTGGAGTTCCCTGTGCTAATAAGAAGAGCAGGTTCTTATTAGTTATCTATTTTATGTAGAGTAGTGTGTATATTTCAGTCCCAATCTCCCATTTTAACCTCCCCTCCACAATCCCCTGGTAACCCTAAGTTTGTTTTCTACATCCGTGCCTCTACTTCTAAAACCTGTCTATTTTAACCAACTACCACTCATTGCTTACTGTCTCTGGCTTCATGTACTTGATAATAAATCTACTTCTTGTTCTATCCTGGATGACATGTCCCAAGGACTGAGATAATATCTTATTCTACATAACTTGTCCTTGATATTGTCTATCTTGGGGTCTTCATCTATGTCCCAAAGAAGACAGTCACACTCTGTCTTCTAGTACTACTAATAATACCACATTTTAGGGCATGAATTTGACCCAATGCACTGAACTATCCCTTTAGAAGCTGTATGCAACCTGTCACTGGGTTTTAGCACAGGGGTAGAACTCAGATTAGTGTTCATATTTAAACAAATCTACTTGACCAGAAACCTTTTGTCTCACCATTTATTTTATTACACAAGTAACTTCTCTCTTTGCATCTAGGATGTAAATATTTTTAATTTCCTAAATTATCTGAAAAATTATTTAGAGCTTCCATTTCAGTAGGCATTGGAATTGCTGTGTTATGACTATTGCATTATTTGATTTCCAAATGTTAAATTAGCCTTCAAGCTTTGGCCAAGAGTAGACAGGAAAGGGTTTAAAAAGAAATGAAGAGTGGGAAAGACTTCTGATGCAAGGGAGACTTAATAAAGATTTGATTTTGAATCAATAATTTAAAATAAAGGTTTGATTTTGTCTTTTTTTTTTTTTTTTTTTTTTTTTTTTTGCGGTATGCGGGCCTCTCACTGTTGTGGCCTCCCCCGTTGCGGAGCACAGGCTCCGGACGCGCAGGCCCAGCGGCCATGGCTCACGGGCCCAGCCGCTCCGCGGCATATGGGATCCTCCCAGACCGGGGCACGAACCCGTATCCCCTGCATCGGCAGGCGGACTCTCAACCACTTGCGCCACCAGGGAGGCCCCTAAAGGTTTGATTTTGAATCAATAATTTATGTCATTGCAAAATAGCTCCCTGGTAAAATTCAATTCTTTGGTAATCATTAAGTACAGAAATTAACAACCAAAATATGCAGTGATCTTTTTCATTTTCTAAAAACAAACCTATATCTAGATGAGAGGAGAATTCATTTCATAACCCAGGCTCTGGACTTACAATTGCAAGTCCAGTCATCTTTCAACCATACCTGCTAAGTTTCTGTCTAACTTCTTGAGCATGAGATAATGGCTTCAGCTTTCATCCCCTTCCTCAGTATATAGCTTGGTGACTATGAGTAAGGGATCTAAAACTTGAGAACTTGGGTCAAATCTTGACTCTCAAATTTACTGGTTGAGTACTCTTGAGCATGTTATCTGTTTTTGCCTCAGTTTTCTCATCTATAAAATAGAGATAACATTACTTCTCTCAGCGAGTTGCTATGAGGGTTAAAAGAGAAAATTCAGGGCTTCCCTGGTGGTGCAGTGGTTGAGAGTCCGCCTGCCGATGCAGGGGACACGGGTTCGTGCCACGGTCTGGGAAGATCCCACATGCCGCGGAGCGGCTAGGCCCGTGAGCCATGGCCGCTGAGCCTGCGCGTCCGGAGCTTGTGCTCTGCAACGGGAGAGGCCACAGCAGTGAGAGGCCCGTGTACTGAAAAAAAAAAAAAAAGAGAAAATTCATACAATGCAAGAATTTATCAGTTCTTGGAACACAATAAATACCGAAAAGAAATGTTAGCCATTATCAAGGGCCCCTCATTTTATGGATAATAGAGATTAGTTTATATAGGTCTAATATTTACATATACATAAACATTTTGTACTTATATGTGTGTATACGTTCTTCTTAGAAATTGAGCGTCAACATTCACATCTAAAAGTATGTGCTCTGTGAAATGTAGATCTCCTGTGTACAGACACAGTGCTATAGTTATCTATTGCTACATAATAAAGAAGTCCAAACTTAGTGGTGAAACAAACAAAAATTTTAATATGCGCCCAGATTCTGTGGGTCAGCAATTCAAACAGTACACAGAGGAGATGGCTTGTCTCTACCCCATGACTGATGTCTGAAACCTCAGCTCATGAGGATTCAAATGGCTGGGCTGGAATCATCTAGATAATTTAATTCACATGTCTGGCCCTTGAAATGGGATGACTTGAAGACTGGGCCCAACAAGGACTGTTGCCTGGAGTGCCCATGGCTGCCCATGTGGCTTGGACTTCTCATAACGTGGTAGTTAGGATTCAAGATAGAGTATCCGAAGAATGAGCGTCCAGGGTTCAAGCATTCCACAAGACTCATGCAAAAGCTGCATGACCTTTTATGACCTAGTCTTAAATGTTACATAGCATCACTTTCATTACATACTAATGCAGGCGTTGGAGACCTTTTTCCATAAAGTGTCAGACACTCAATATTTTAGGCTTTACAAGCCATACAGTCTCTTTTGCAACTACTTAGCTCTGCTGCTGTGATGTGAAAACAGACACAAACAATACATATACTAAGGAACATGGCTGTGTTCCAATAAAGCTTCATTTATAAAAGCCGGTAGAGGCCTAGATTTGGCCCACCAGCCACAATTTACTGACCATAAATTACTGACCATAATTTACTCTATTGTTTGAAGCCATGGAAAGCCTGCCTAAATTCAAGGGAAAATGCACACATCTGGATGTGAAGAATGGCAACGAATCTAAGACCCTGTTAAAACCACTACATAAGAGGATCTGTCTGCATACCTTGTTTCTCCCATGTATGGTGGATATGAGGTATTGGGACATCTTACATCTCTGTAAGCCTGGGTCAATGTCAAAGTTGGAATCTGAACTCAATGACCTTGATTTCTGGAATAATTGGTAACTCTAATTATGATTTCCTTACCCTCCTTACCCCAATAAATGTACCACAAAAGATAGATTTCAAGTAAACAGTTGCTTTATGACAGATTTTTATTGTCTCCATTGACTGAATTATTCCATTTTGGTTGGAAAGCATGAGTTTTGTTTCTTTCCTAAAGAGATCTGCAACTTTTCAGATGTGGCATTTCACTCTACTGAGGGGATGATGTAGGGTTTTATAAACGGAAAAAGCAGGGCAGGCTGAGTTCACTCAGATCATACTAATGCTTACAGGAATAACCGAAACTGGAACACAGGCTTCCAGGTTTTCCTGTCCTGTGCTCTTTCCGGTAGGTGCCATTGTCTGCTGGGCCTGGCAGTAATAAGTTTTGACCTTTACCTCTCTATGCTATTGTGAAGTGGTTTTGGGCTTTGTTAGTTTTCTTATGAGTTAGTACTAAATTGTCTCCATAAAGTAGGCTGAATTCCTCAGGGAAGGATGCTAGCTGTTACTGTGTTATTACTGCAAATGTTGTGTTGGTGACCTTTTTTTCTTTTATTTTGTCCAGTTGTATCCTGAACTTAAAAGTTATATTATCCAAAATGAAAGATGTACATCTGGTGGAAAACACTAATTTAAGGGATGAAAATTCCTGATGATTGCTTCAGTCAACCTTTAATACACACTGAGCTTCATTAGTAAATAGACAACTCTCAGACCTTTCCCTTGGAAGAGGTCACATAATCAGGCTTCGTGTTGATTTCACATCCTGTTCATTAGAGATGGAGGAAATTAGAGTAATTGGCTGGTACAGGGAAAGCACAAAGAACTTTCTTCTGTTTTTGTGATGCATCCCATAATAAGGGTTGAAAATGAGACTGGAGGTAAGAACGTGAAACTCAGAAGAGCAAAAGAGAGAGGATATTGTTTCTTTGAAAATATTCTTTCAGTGTTGGCCCAGAAGAAATATGAAGCTGAGGAAATTTTTTTTTTTAAATGATGATTTTTGTGTTAACGATGTGAGTGTGGAATTAGTAGGAATCAGGAAGCAAGCATCCTTTTCCACCAAGGACTTGGGAGCAAGTGAAACCATAAATGCTCCCCGCTCTTGGAAACCCTTTTGGGTTACCCTTTGGGTAATCAGAGAAGGGTGAAAGGCAAAGCCTCAGGGCAGAGGTGTTCAGAGCAAAGGGATAGGAGGAGAACAAAAGGAGAGTGGATATTTTTAGAGCTGTCATTTTGAAATTTACCTGCTTCTGATTCAGTGCTGCTTTGCTACTGTGTTGGTCCAGTGGAAATACTCAAAGCAGGAGCAGCCCTATTTTAAAATAATAAGGTTAGAGCAAGTGACTTGAATCCAGGTCTCTTTAGCTCAAGAGCACAGAGGAGAGTGTGAGGAAAGAGTGAGGCCACAAGGAATTGTTCACTGGGTACATTTTCCCCAAACCTCACTAACTGGGAGAAACTGACCACTGGATTATGTGCCTTGAAGGAAAGCAAAAATGTTGAAAGCAAAGAGTGTGGAGCTTGTTTAGAAAGCAAGCTCTATCATTTGGTCACCTGCTGATGATAATAGCATTGGCTGAGACCTGACCATTTAGAATGAAGGCACTTCTGTAGGTAATAAGTTCCAGGAGGGCCAGAACTGAGTATGTCTGTTTCAGCATTTAGCATGGTTTAGCATCTTCGAGCCCGGTACATTATTGGCATATGAATATTTGTGGATTGTCTGAATGAGTGGGTGGATGTGTGTGATTCATATCCTATTTGCAGGTCCTATGCCCTACAGTGGATTTTCAGTGTCAGATTGTGAAAGTATTTATGATGGGGATTGGTATTGTTCCCTATCTAATGGATAAAGATTACACATCAAAGGACTTTACATTGACATCCCAAAAGCCTCATAGGAATTACTTAACAAAAAAATAAAATTGGATTCTGTATAATTTCTAATTTATAAGCTGGCCAGAACACTGGTATTTCAGCCAGTCCTCTGGTAGTTCCGATGGTGTCCCCATGATGACCCAGGCATAATCAGAATGGCTTTAGGATTTGGGAGCCAAAATGTTCCTCAGTATTTACTGCTTTGCTAGTCCATTTAAGAACATGGACTATTGAAAAAGTAGCTTCAGACACAATATGGCATTTTATGATTTAGCATAAAATCTGAGAAATATAGAGGTTATCTGAAGCCTGCAATGGTAAAGTTCCCTCTGCTATTATTGATGTTTTTGTCTTTGAACAAAGATTCTACATCAGTAATGCTATATATATATATATTATGCTATTCAGGTTAATTTCCTATTCTCTCTAAGGAAGTAATTGGTTGGTTGGTATGAGAGATGGTGTGGCTTCCAAAGGTGAAAAGTATTATTTTGTTGTAATTTCCAGCTACCTAAGGATGGGAGAGGCCTAGGACACTGCAGTCAGTATATTATGTGGAGCAGGTTATATTGTGGTTTATTTATGAACTTTTACATGTTTATTTTCTATTCAAGTTTGTGTGCTCCTTTTTGAGTTTTGGTAGATAAGTGTTTTGTAACTTTGGAATACTTGGAGTTATATATATATATAACTTTTATATATATATTTTTTAACATAGTAGTTAAAGCCATGGAGAGTGTACTAGTCTACCTAGGTTCAAATTCTGGCTTTACCCTATGACTTTCCTGTGGCTTCCTCTGCTCACCTATTAAGAGGGAGTATAATAAGTCTGCTGTGGTGAGTTATATACTAAGTGCTATTTAAGCATTTGCTATAATGATTATGTATACTCGAAGGCAAGGAACTTGCCCCTTGATCGTCTCTGTATTCCTAGTGCTTCAGAATTCCTAGTGCTTTTCTAGTGCATTGTCTTAGGATAGAGATGGCTCAGTATAGTTCTTCTCACTATAAAGTACTGTTATGTTGAAAGTCTTTGCTTCTATACTAATAATCTATGACATATCTGCTGAGGACAAGGAATAGTTTTAAAACTGCAATGGATAACAAAAGATTCTATGATGTAATGCCTTTATTATGTAATTATAAAACTAACAAATGATCATGGTAGGAAATTTGAAAACTCCTAGACAAAATAGAGATCAACAAAATTTGGAACTTTCAGAGTGTAGTGTTGTCCATGAATATTAGTGCTTGCATATTTTCCAGGACTTTAAGTAGACTCTGCTTCTTAAGAGTTTATTCATGATATTTTATTTTAATGATGTTTTCATCATAGGGACACACACACAAAGAAATCTGTTAAAAAAAAAAAGAAGGACGTGTAAATCAGTGATGTTTCAGATAACCACATGAAATAAAGTGAGAAAGGTCAACAAGCTGAAAGAATGTGGAGTAGCATCTCCTTAATTGCTTACAGAATTCTGATAATGACCTCTTTGTGGATAAAGTAATTAATGGGGAATCTAATTCAAGAAAAATGTATGAACTTCAAGTCTTCTCGAAGCCAAGTATTTCTTTCCACAACAGGTTACTTTCCACGGCCGTGCTTCCTCATTACTTGACAGGGAAAGAGTATTGTATGGCAAAGGATCTTCCCGAAGGAGGGTGCTTCCCACACTGATTGTCATAAATGACTTCGGAATTACTGTTGCTGTATTACCAAAATCTTAAACTAGGATATTTTAGACAAATGTGGTCCTTAGTTAATGTTTAGAGCTACAAACTGTCAGAAGGCTCCAAAATAACAATTGCCTGGCTATTCTTCAGGGTGATCACAATATGGTAATGACCTTGAGGTATCACTAAAAAGCAGGAAGGTGTGACTCTTCCTTTGGTTCCAGAGTGAAATGCGAGTTGGAGTTGGAGTTGGAAAAGAGGCCGACAACCCAGTGATAGAGAAGGAAATATGAGGTCATTAGTGAAAAACCAGGTTTAAGTTAAGGTGAAGAGGCATGAGGAAATGGTCAACTGTTACAGTATTACAAAGATCATCAAGAAGCATATCCATGAATGTGGTTTGTATTGCAATCTGCTGAGAAAGAGACAAATATCCTGGCCTGGACTTCATGGAGATTATATTTTATTGATTCTGATAATAGATTATTGTTGAAAAGGGCCTCCTATAAATTATACCCATGCAAAGGCAGCAAGATAATTTGTTTTTTCTTTATGTATGTGTTTCTCTTTCCTACTCACTTCTCTCTTAGGGGAAGATTAAATCACAAAAGACAAAAATGTCAAATCTCAGCTATTCATTTTCAAAATGATGTTTTTTCCAAATTCAAATGGAGGCAATAGGTTAACTGTTAAGATTTGCAAGACTCAAAAAGCTAGATTTTTACAAATTGTAGCCAAATTTTATTCCATAAATAATAGCTTTGGAAAGAATATGTGATGATGCAAAGTTGGAAAAAGCTGGGTTTTTTTCCGTAAATGACTTCACCGTGTTTGCAGAAGAGGCAGAGAAGAAATCAAAGGAATTAAACATGGGGTGAGTTTTTCTGATAGGGGACTCTAGTGCTTTAAAATAGACTAGATAATCCTCGGGATAATCTGAGGGTAGAATAGACCAGTGCCTCATTTCCAATCTGGTAACCTGGAAGAAAACAGTGTATTTCCTTTGAGGTCTTGAGAGGTTTTTCTTCTGCTTTGTTTTGTTTTTGGTTCATTTTGTAATCAACCTTATTAGGGTATCATTTACATACAATAAAATGCAGACATTTTTAGTCAACGGTTCAGTGACTTTTAATTAATGTGTACATTTGTATAACTACCACCCCCATAAAGATCGGTAACAATTCTAAAACCCTAGAAAGTTTCCTCCTAGGCTTTTGCAAAAGTATCCCCATCTCCCACCCCAAGGCCACGACGGATCTGGTTTTTATCTTTAGAGATGAATTTTGCCCAGTTTAGAATTTCATGTAATTTGAATAATACAGTAGGTGCCCTTTTGATCTGGCTTCACTTGCTCAGCGTATGGTTTTTGATATTCATTCATGTAGGGATGTTTTAAACCAGGACGTTAGCCTGGGTGGCTCATGTTGTCTGAAGGCACCTATAGGTACATCTGAGTCTCTGGCATTGTCACTGTCTGTTCTTGGCTCAGTATTTTCAACTTTACTGAGAAGCACAAGGTTGAAGTAAGGAAGATCATTGTCAGTATAATGGAGGTGAAGTGGGTTCTGTTATATAATATTCTTAGCATAAATTGACCTGCTTGGAATCATTGTGTTGATAATCAACAAGGATACTCTTCCTCCAAAAACATTGATACTATAAAACTTCTAAAGGGCACTGTCCTAGGACTCTTTTAGTTTTCATTTTTTGGGAAACATTTCTGGAAAATTCAAATGCTCACAACCTGAAAGAAGCAATTATTCACCTGAAGGCTAACTCTGCTAAAGTTGAGTTGTCCGACCTTTACATGCCGATAGAACCCAAATAGCCTTGCAAAACAATGCTCTCTTATTGGATATGAGCATGTAGATTGTTTAAGATGGACGTGTATATGCAGTAAAGTGAAAAAACAAAGAATCTTTGAGTTTCCCTTGCTGGGTTTGTTTTTTGTTTTTGTTTTTTGTTTTTCATTTAAGTTTCTATAGCATATGCTAATAGTTTAGGGTAACCTCAGGTTAGTTTTAGGTCCACTCTTTACATAAATTTTGAAGTACTCCATACCCACCTTTTTTCTACCTTCCTTCTTTTCTTCCATCTTTCCCTTCTAACTTCTTATAATCCATTATACTTAATCCTGCATTTGTTGAGGTGGCAATTAGTGTAGGAAAATTGAAAGCAGTGTGAAATTTTGCTGTTCAGAATGCATGTTGACCAAATTCTATATTGAGAAAAGGTCTGAATTTACCCACAGTAACCCATTCTCAGCGTCTCTGAATAAAGGCCATAGAAACTGGGCTATATATAATATCCTGACAGGTATGTAGAATTCATAGCAATTGCCCTCAAAGAGCTTACCTAGCGTAGATGCATATGAATGCATTTAATGATTGCTTTATTGGCAGCAGTGCCAACCTACACAGTGTCTATTTTGTTTTATATCATTATCATTACCTGCTGTTTACCACTGTATACATTGCTAATGGTGTGGTTTCTATGGCTTTTATATTTCACGGCCCAATAATATGTAATTTATTGCACACTTTAGAAGATGGAGACTCCATAAATTTTCGTGTGCTCTTTGCACCCTTTGGAATGTATTACATTGAGATCAGGCAAAGTAATAAATTTATTTCAAATGTGCGTGATAGCTAAACATCAATTAGGACTGATGGGCAATATTTCTTTTTCCAGCAACATAACAGTTTTTAAAGACTAAGCCATTGAACATGGAGTTCCTGAACATGGGACTCAGTTCACTGGGATCCCTTCTTAGAAAAATAAAGGAAAACTTGAATTGGATATGTGTGGCTTATTCAAGTAGTAACTAATCAGCTACATTTTGGTTAACTTAATTTGTCACAATCGTTTGGTATTTTATTAACTCTCTTCCCCTTCATTCCCTGACTCTCACGTGAATGGATCATGTGTATCTTAAAACACACTAAGTCGTCTTCCATCCCTGTTAATCTAACTACAAAAGCACACTTTCCTTATCCAGTGTAACTTACTGTCTCTTAGAGTAGCTGTGCTTTTAATTCTCTACAAAATTAAAACCAGCAAAGAGAAACATTTTCAAGGAGCCACCACATTGTAGAGCTTTAGAAAGAAGACTTTAGAATTAAGGGCAACTATATCATTTTATAGCTAATGCACCTGAGGCCTAAAGTAGGAAGGTAACCATCGAGGTCAGGGAAAGGGGTTGAAGATCAGGTTTCAAGCTGAGAAAGAGTCTACAGGGACTCAATCTGAGCAGGTCAAAAACTGAAATGAGACCACGAATGTTCTGGGAAGGCTGGCATCTGGCCTCAAGTGTGGGATTCAGACAGGGAGTGGGCCCGGGGGGAACTGAGCTTCTGCAGTAGGCAGAGAAGTCCACCTCATCTCCGGAAAGTGCCACTGACATCAGGGAGTTGAGGGGAAAGAGCAGTGAATTCCAGTCCACCTGAGAAAGCAGGCCAATCTGATTAACTCTGAATTTAGGCTTATTTCACATACTTGTTGAGAAAGAACTTGGACAAGAGCAAGTCCTGCACAGCCTTTTTAAATCCATACCCAGTATTTTCTGGTGGAGCTGCTTAAACCCTCCAAGTGACTCCAGTATTTTAATTTCACTCTATATTTAATTCCAACAGTTCTATGACTGATTATTTAATTGGCAAATAAGTAGAGTCACAAAAGAGTGTGAATGTATTTTACAGGATGAGGATGGGCGGAGTGGAGCAGTCTGGAATAGGACACCAATAAAAAGGGATCTTGGTAAATAAAAGCGTCTATTAGAAATGGAGAGGAATTCGCAAGGAAATTAGTGCCTGACACCACGCCCTTCTCTCTGCATGTTTAGAAGCTAGTTTCTAATTTTATTTTCATAGGAGATGTCCCTGTGATGAATTGTCTTTTACCTCCACACTATTTATCACATGGACATATTGTGAAGTTTATGGGAGAGAAAGTAGTAGAATTTGTCTTGGAAACAGCTATAAACATTTCCTGGAACAATCTAGGGTAGAAGGAAAAGGAAAGGAAGGTGGAAACAAAGGAGAAAGACAGCTAATGATGCTGGAGTCTCTCGCTGGGATTTGTGGTATCTCTTATTGAAACTAAGTACAGAAAGTCAGAACTTGACTGATTCTTTCTTGATCACGGTTTGTTTTCATTTTTGTTTTTTTCTTGCTCTCTCATCAGTTATTCCAGCCAGTGCTATGTCATTTTCAGTTTCAGTAAGCATTTTCCATTTGCATTATTCATGCAAACGTTGATTGAACTGATGACCCCGAGTTATCACGGAAACATTAGATACACCAGTGGATACATTTCTTAATTTTAGAAAAAAATTACCGAGTGAAGGTTAAAATAACTCCTCTTAAATTTGTCATTTAAAAAAAAAACTTCTCCTAACATACAATACCTCATTGCCTAATAATGCCAGATAAATGAAGAATTCCTATGTATTCATGAATGCAGGCTAGTCTGTATATTTTTTGGCAGGTATGACCGTTACCGAGGGTAACGGCCTGGTTTGCTGGCCATGTCCTGTCTCCTAGAAAGTTGTAGTTTCTGTTGTCTTTAAGTTGGTCCATTGGATATCAGAGGTGAATTTATAAAACTATACTTCCCTTTACACTTACTTTGTTTTGTTTTGTTTTGTTTTACTTGAAGTATAGTTGATTGACAATGTTGTGTTTCAGGTGTACAGCCAAGTGATTCAGATATATATATTTCTTTTTCAGATCCTTTTCCATTATAGGTTATTACAAGGTATTGAACATAGTTGCCTGTGCTATACCGTAGGACCTCGTAGTTTATCTACTTTATATATAGTATACACTTACTTTGTGTGATCCAGGCTGGTCAGACCACATGATTATTTTCACTTCTGATATAATTTTTTCAGGTCCAACCTCAAATCTTTGATAAGATATTTTAAAATAAGTTTAGCATGTGTGTGCTCTAAATCCAACAGTAGTTATTAGAGATATGGTTTTGCACTAGGTATTCCTCTCTTTTTTGTTCTTGGCCAACCAATTGAAAATTAGCTTTTATTTTCTGGTTGGTTTGCTAGATGTTTATGACTATAATAAAAGTCTTAAATTTTGTCTCATATCTTAAAACACAATCTGAATTAGCAATGGATATTGTGCTATACATAGGGGCTGTGATATAACTATAGTTTCTAACTTCCAAAACATATAACCTAGAAAGGAACACAGGCACATATGCAGCAATTATGGCAACTGCATTTGTTTACTAAGTGAAATAGTACTAAGATGGATAAAGTGCTAGCAAGCCTTGAACAGCCAAATCAGCTTCAAAAATAGTTGTGCAGTTCTTTAAAAATATTTTTAACATTTTTCCAGCTACATATAGAATATAACAGCATAAAAACGGTATGGGTTTTATTTTAAGTAATTAAGCATTTTGACATCGTCATAATGAAATTAAATCCAGAAGGAGGTTTCTCTCCATGATCTCTTGAAATGGTCCTTGATCATCCACAATATTTCCCATCATCACAAAGGTGATACCAAGGGCAGGGAACTCCAACATTATTAAAGTATCATAAAGCAAAGTCAATTTTAAGAATATAATGTCCCCAAACTGATAAAGGTCTTGACAGATAATTTCAAGGGAAGCATAACTTATTTTCTGTTTGTCAGAGGGCAAAAATATTTAGATTGAGTAAATGAATGGTAGAGTTTTTGAGTGGAGTGTCCTTAAAATATTATGTAGATCTGTACTGTCAACAGATGCTAGCTACGTGGCATTATTTATATGTAAACAAATTTTAAAATAAGATTAAAAATTCAATTCCTCAGTTGCATTTGCCATATTTCAAGGATGTTTATTGGCTCCATGTAGCTATTGCATACTGTTTTGCATAGTCCAGGTATAGAATATTTTCATTATCACTAAAAATTCTATTGAGCAATACTAAAATTATACCCAGATATTCACAGAGAAGGCAACCAAGTCTCAAGGAAATAATATAACTTCCCCAAAGTCACACAGCTATGTTTTTAAAGAAAAACAAAATGACACAAAGGAAATAGTAACAGAGGCATTAAAGAAACCCAGTAAGTTTCTGGAGCAGTCAAAGTAGGGTTTAAAAGTGCATACTTAGCTGTTAGCAGGGTTGAAGCTCTTGATGGTTGGTAAGATCTACCTGCCTGAATTTGGACATTAGCATTTTATGCAATGAATTAAAAGCAAAAAATCATTTCAACATGTGGCTGCCAGCTCCATATTTTTAGCCACTGCTGTGCTTCCAGATTATGTTTATCACTTTCATATACAGGGCACCAGTGTGAAATGTGATGGTTTATCTGACCCCAGAGAAATCAAGAAATCTTGTGGGGGCTATGGCTATATTTGAAAAGGTTGATTTTTAAATGCATCATGCAGACTGGCCCTGTTTTAAAAGGGATTCCTGCCATCAAATAATCAAAATGTAAACTCTCTTCTCACCTTGCAAAAGTCAAAGATAGTCCCTGCATCTTTATTATTTCCTTGAAATCCAAATAGTATTTTTCCATTCCCTAACTTGTTTTCCTCACAGTGTGATCAACTATTGCCAAGGAAAGAAAGGTTAGATTTATCCATCAAAGTTTGCTAAAGGCCCCCTAGGTAATTGAACGCTCAGGAGAAACAATCCTCATGTATTCATTTTCTGTTGTTTCAATAGCTTTGTAAAGAGTCATTTCAGTATGTTTGGTTCTGTAGCAGAGGTTCAGTGAAGCGCTTATCTTCCTCAGAGGTCCAGAAAGCCTGCGAGTCTGCGGGTAAAGATGGGTAAAGAGAGAGAGGGAAGGAGGATAGAGAGCGGCTCAGGGCTGAGATAAGGACAGTGTTCTACAGCCTCCTGGGGTGAGGCTGGGGTGCACAGACACCCACGACTAATCTAGACAGAAACTGAATAATCAAGGGGACGACCACTGTGAAGTCATGTGGTCACCTCTCCCTCTAGAAATAAACATTGCCCTCAGTAAGTCTCCTCCCACCCCAGAAGAGCATTAGGAAGGTCTGGAGAGGGGGATTATTGGCAGAAATGGAAAAAGCAGATTGAAGGGATTAGCCTGGAGCACAGAGACCAAGAAACCCAAGCCAGTAGGTGGAAGGCAGACTTTTCATGGAAGTCTCCAGGCCCAAGTCAAGTTCTGGGACCACCAAGTACAAGTCAAAGAGTGCTCATTTAACCCCAAAGGGCCCCCATGGGAGTGGAGGAAGACTGGACAGAGAGGGAGAAGGGGCCAATGAAGGTACAGTATTTACTATGGGATTTAACTCCTGAAAGGCCTCCCAGTAGCTTCAGATCTGCTCAAGAATCCTTCATGTCCTGCTGGTTTGCAGTGAGTGGCTCACAGCTTCAAGGCCTCCTCTGCCAGATAGAGAACTATTTCAACCATCCTGCCTCTATTTTGGACTGTAGCAATGCAGACAGGAAACCTGACCCCATTTTCAGGTTCTAAAGAGAAATTCTAAGTACCTGAAAGACTAAGGAACATGGTGGCTTTTATTTAAGATGGGGAGCTAGAGAGCACATACCTGGACTTGGGCCTGCAGCAGCACCCAATTGCACCAAGAGTTCCCTTTATTTTCTCTCGCATCTCTGTTTCTCCTTTTCTCTCTGCTGGATTAGCCACAGGGACTCCAAGTTCTTCATTGTGTGGTCCTGGTACCAAGATTCTCCTGGGAATTATAAAGCTATTCACCTTCTGCACCGAGCACTTCTTATTTTTTCCCCAGCAACGTTAAGTCATCCTTAAGAGGAGTCAGGTGCTAGCTCTTAAATATATTTTAGTCATCCCTTTGTACATTAAGTGCTCTTTCTTGGAGACTGCTCCTGACGTGGCGTTCACTGTGCTCTCAGCTGGCCTCCTGAAGTTCTGCCCTGCCTTCCCCACCAGGTACAGTCCAGGAGCTGCCTACCTCAGGGTGATAGGTTATCTTCTAGTTGCTTTATTCCTGTCCCTTTTACATTTAGAGAATATAATTTGAATATATAAACTTCTCTGTGACCACAGCTTTATTTGCAACCCACAGGTTTTGTTATGGCATATTTTCATTATCATTCAATTAATAAAATTCTAACTCCCATTGCGACTTTATCTTTGACCTACATAATGATCAGAAGTATGTTTTTAATATCCAACTATTTGGTAAAATATTGGTTATATATTTTAAAATTTCTTGCTTATTCGGAGTCTTGTTTTATAACTGGAATATAGTCAATTTTATAAATGTGCCATGTGCACCTAAAAATTTCTGCGTAATATATATATTCCATCATTGTTGGTGCAGTGTTTTATGTAAATGTAGGCCAAAGTTTTTAATGATGGTATTCAGATCTTCTCTAATCTGCTGATTTGTTCTTGTGGTTCTACGTTACTGATCTAGGTAATTTTGATTTTTCTATTTCTACTTAGATTTTTGGAATTTCCCTTCATCTATTGCATTGAAGTTTAGATTTATAATATATTCCTTGTAAAGTAACAGTGGGTTTTATTATCCTGCCTTATCACCAGTGATACTTTTTGCTTTCAAATCTATGTTAACATTAAAAAATCTTCTTCAATTTTACTTATTTTTGTTAGGACATAAGTTTTGAATCCTTTAATTTTCAATCTGACTCTTGTCTCTTGTAGGTGGAATAGAGTTAGGTTTTTTGTTTGTTTCAATAATCCTTGCCCTTTAATTTGAGTATTTACAGTTAATGTATTTTCTTATAGACCGTTTACTCCTCGTTTACTATTTGTCCCACCTTGTTATGTTCTTTTTGCTCTTCTTTCTTCCTTTGAGATTTCTTCAAATTCCATTTTCCCTTGTATTAGCTTGTTATTTTTACATAAGTAGCAGTTACAGATGTACCATGACTTATTAGCTCTTTTACTGCTTCTCAAGCAATGCTGAGATCTTAAATTTCTTTTACTACTTTTCCTCTTCCATTTGTTTTAATGCATTCTAATTTTTGATATATTTTATTATTACTCTTTTGTGCTGTTAGATTTTATTTAGGTTTATCCACTTATTTATCCTTTCTGTTATACATAATTCTTTATAAATTCCTTATTTTCGTCTGTGATAATCTTCCTTCTACCTGCGGGTCTCCCTTTATAATTTAAGTCAGTCAGTTCTGATGAGAACATATTTTCTAAATTTTGTTTGTCTGCAAATTTCTTATTTCATCTTTCCTTCCAAACAACATTTTCTCTGCCTCTAGAATTCCCAATGGGCAGTTCTTTTCTTTAGCACTTAAAAATGTTATTCCATTATTTTCTAGTATCCAGTTTCATTGAGAAGAAAGCTGTAATCTTAATCCTATTGTTCCTTTGAAAGTAATCTCTCTCTTTTTCCTCGGGCTGCTTTTAAGATGTCATGTTTTTCTTTACTATTCATGAATTGTACTGTGGTGATCTTAGGTGTGCTTTTCTTTGTATTTGTTCTTGTTGCATTCTTTAGTGCTTATTGAATTTATGGCTCCACATATTCTTTTTAGTTTTAGAGAACTCTCAGCTGTTAATATTTCTGAAATATTGTTTTCATCCCAATCTCTCTCTCCTTTTTTCTTTGGACTCCAGTTTACACATATGATAAAAATGTTTACTGTGGCCCATATGTCTCAAATGCGCTTTTGTGTACTTTTTATTCTTTTCGTTTCCCATGTTTTAGTCTTAATATTGTTACTACACTATCTTCCAGTTCACTTACCTCTCTTTACCTGTGTCCAATCCACTACCGAGTTTTAAATTTCGTATAATTTTTAATTCTATCAGTTCAACTTCAATCAGTTTATAGTTTCTAGTTGTCAAGTTAAGTTCTCCACCTTGTCATCTATTTTCTTGAACTTGATAATATTTACCAAAATATGTATGAACTTTAATGTTTAGGTCATCTATGATTCTGATTCTGTTTTGTTTTTTATTCTAATTCTCCTTTTCTTGGTAGTCTTGGTGGTTCTTCAGTGAATACCAGACTTGGGATATGACAAGTTGTAGGGAACCTGAATGACGTTACAGTTGCCCTTTGAACAACCTGGGTTTGAACTGCACAGATCCACTTATACATGGATTTTTTTTCAATAAGTAATATAGTACTACATGATCTGTGGTTGGTTGAATCCTCAGATTCAGAACCACAGATAAGAAGGGCCGACCATAAAGTTATATGTGGATTTTTGACTGTACATGGAGTCAGTGTCTCTAACCCTTACCTTGTTCACGGGTCAACTATATTTTCTTGAGGAGAGAATTTCCTATTCTCAGGTAGGGAGCAGAGGGGAAGATCACCTCAGTCACTGGACCAACTTCATACTCATTTTCCTTCTTTATAAGGTTCAGTGTAGATGTTGCATCAACCTTCCTAACACACAGACACACAGACACACACACACACACACACACACATGTAGAGACTTTCAATGTCCTAATTCATATCATTCGTTTTCCATTGGGCCACAAATCTTTCATAGGTTCTGAACCCCAATTTTGTCTCTTCAGCATTATGAGCCAACTAAGTCTTTGCTTTGACTTCAGTTAGCTTTTGTTTGACTTCTTAGCATCTTGCCTTATCTACCTATTATACATGGAAAATACTGCAAGGGAACACTGTTGCTGAATCCAGCTCTGTTCTCTGAATCTTTACTCTCTCTGTGATTTTGGTCCTTAAAATTCTAGCTGCCTTGTTATTTCTCAATTCCAACTCTGGTTTCCTTAGTCCTATGACATTGTCCTAAGATCTACTGGCTTTTCTACCTCTTAGGAGCCACATTTGGTTTCTCAGACTTTTGCTCTTCATCAGTAGTTTCTAAATGACTGGGCTAGAAAAGCATGTGCAGAATATTGTTCTCACTTCAGTGAGTTTCTTTCTCTATTTTACTTTTCTAGGTCATGGCTACCTCAGTAGCTTTCTAATGCTCACAGTCCAATGCTGCTTATGATTTATTTGGCCTTTCTAGTACGTTTTCCTAAGGTAAACTGATATAGTTGGAAACAGAAGTTTGTACCCACCATTTAAAAAATTCTGTTTTGTCTTTCTATGAATTCTCTTTTTGTCCCATCTTCTGTCACTTTTTCCTACCCAAACTTCCCATTCTCACAGATAGATTATTTTAAGATTAAAAATTAAGATTTTTAATTTTTAATTATTTTAATTTTTAATCTTATTTTAAGATTAAAAATTAAGGTAATATGATAATTTTGAAAGGAATTAATTTTGCTTTGAACAAGAACACAGATTGGTGAATGGAATACGGAAGGTTCCTTAAGAGTTTTCTCATCTCTAAGAGTAGTATCCAACCATCGGTACCATTATAAGTTTGTCAACTATGGAATAAAGCAGTCTTTATAAAATCAGCATTATTCAATAATCTCAAAAACTGCTTCACTTTCCTGCTCATGCCACGAATTTCCAAATGTTCAATAGGAGCAGAGAATCATGGGATGGGACGTGGAGAAATGGCCTCTCATAGTAACTATAAATATTGGAAGAATGAAATTACAAATAAAGAGGGTTTTCTATGAATATATTTGAAGTGTTTGTTCCTAAAGAACTTCTAGAATAAGACTCAGAAGTTTAACATAGAAACACCTCTTGATAAGTATGAAACTCAGTAAAATTTATCTCATCATAGTTTTTTCTTTTGTGTTATGTGACTGTCAGAGTCACACAAAACTGTGTTTTTCTGGACTTCACAGATCTTCTTATTTTTACTATGGGATCAGTGACCCTACATTTTTGAAACGTGGTAAAATCATTAAAATTGGAACATTTCCCCAGAATCCAGGGCATGTGACTTACATTTCTGTAGAAGGCAATATTATATTTCTGTCTAGTTCTGGGGTAAACATTTTCATACCTGCCAATCCAATTTGACTAATGTATCGTTTTTACAGTGCATTAGTGTAAAGTAAATGGTAAATTCAGTCAAACTGTCATTTCATACATCAAAAAGGAAAATCAGTCAACACAACTGTCTGACTGAAATGAATGAAGAAAACAATTCAAGGCAAACAACTGTCCCAGTAGACTTGTATAAATACAGTAGTGGTGTCATGTGCAGAATTAATCTTCCCTCACCCTTAACTGGAGAACACTCTGCCAGCCAATTCAGTCACTCAAATGATACTGAATTACAATATTCCAGTTTCATTTACTCTCAGTTACTGGTGACTGCCCTTCCTTCTCCTTCATCTGTCCATCAGTGGAGAATGTCAGAGCAGGAGAATAGTAATATTGGCCTATTGTAATTTACTGTCTTGAATTCTACAGCTTCAAAATTCTTAGGCTAACTCAATGATCTTAAAGAGTCTGGTGCAGAAAGGATATGTGAATTAAATCACAGACCACTGGCTGACCCTTCCAGCACTAAGACCCCTTATTCCTGGTTCTAATATATCACAGAATACTCAAGAGGAAGGTTTTGAGTGGTCAGCATAAATATGGCTCCAAAGCAGGCACATGGAAAAGAAATGTTGTCATCTCTGATCCACTTTAAAGTTGACTTGTCTTTTACTCATAAACCAGATTCAGTGTGAATTCTGTTCTGCTAAAGGTTAGAGAATCTGTTGGAGGAGTGTGACCAATTCTTTTGAATTTTTTTACTCTCTAACTTTTTGTTTTTTTTAACATCTTTATTGGAGTATAATTGCTTTACAATGCTGTGTTAGTTTCTGCTTTGTAACAAAGTGAATCAGCTATACATATACATATATCCCCATATCTCCTCCCTCTTGTGTCTCCCTCCCAGCCTCCCTACCCCACCCCTCTAGGTGGTCACAAAGCACCGAGCTGATCTCCCTGTGCTATGCGGCTGCTTCCCACTGGTATCTATTTTACATTTGGGAGTGTATATATGTCCAAGCCACTCTGTTACTTCATCCCAGCTTACCCTTTCCCCTCCCCATGTCCTCAAGTCCATTGTCTACGTCTGCATCTTTATTCCGGTCCTGCCCCTAGGTTCTTCAGAACAATTTTTTTTTTTTAGATTCTATATATCTGTGTTAGCATACGATATTTGTTTTTCTCTTTCTGACTTACTTCATTCTGTATGACAGTCTCTAGGTCCATCCACCTCACTGCAAATAACTCAATTTCATTTCTTTTTATGGCTGAGTAATATTCCATTGTATATATGTGCCACATCTTTATCACTCATCTGTGATGGACACTTAGGTTGTTTCCATGTCCTGGCAATTGTAAATACTGCCACAATGAACATGGTGGTACATGTCTCCTCTAATTACGTTTTTTTAAGGGTATATGCCCAGTAGTGGGATTGCTGGGTCGTACAGTAGTTCTATTTTTAGTTTTTTAGGGAACCTCCATACTGTACTCCATAGTGGCTGTATCAATGTACATTCCCACCAATAGTGCAAGAGGGTTCCCTTTTCTCCACAGCCTCTCCAGCATTTATTGTTTGTAGATTTTTTGATGATGGCCATTCTGACTGGTCACACAAAGAACTTTGGCATGGTGTTCATCATCTAGCTTATCCTAACATGCAGACATTTATGAGAGTAAAGTCAGGTATTTGCCAGAGTGGGTTGCTTATTTGGGCAACTGGGTCCAATCAAGAAGGACAAATGTAGGCTGCCAGAGTAAATAAGGAGAGGAAAAACAAAAAGAACGAGACATATCATTCATCAGTGATTTTCCCCCCAATATTTTTAGCCTCCACCTATCTCCATCTTACTGGTAACACAGGAACTAGACTGAACTATCAGGTAAAAGGTCTCTACAGAAACTGAGGTAATATAGAAAATAAAAAAATAAAATATAAAATTGTAAATTTTCTTCCTAAGGATAATTGAGATGATACTTCAATAATAACATAAGATCAGGGGAAGTCTCAAGAAATTTTAGAAAACTTGGATAAAGTAAGAAAACATCTGTTCACCAGCATCCGAATGTTTGAGAGACACCAAGACATGTGGGCCAATTCTGGAGAGAAGGGAAACACAGATGCAAGCTTGACATTTGGTGCAGCTTTTCTCCTTGGGGCATTTGCTGATTCAACTCATACAGCCTAGGAGCTGAAAAGCCAAGGAGTTCAAAAGACTGTAACCACAGAAGCCAAACGGCAAGAGCTCAAGCTAAAAGCAACAACTAATGGAATGACAAGCTACACGTATCCTTAGTCTCACGGGGCTGGGGGAACCATTACATTTAAAGCCTAACAAATACAAGGGTAGTTGGGAATAGGGAGAATCCAAACTTTCACATGATAATCCCAAAGGGCAACACCCGTAGAGGAAGGACAAGACAGAAATAGAGCACCCTTCACACAGACTGAAAAACAGCTTTGAATGAGCTCAAACTGAGAATGGACTAAGGTTTCCAGTCCCTATAGTAACTGTCTGCCATGGGCAAAAGGAAATCTTTTCAAGAGAACAATAACAACATCCAGAATGTGGAGGTATCTTTATAGTTTCCTAAAATAAGTTAAGCCCAATTTTAATATACAAAATAATTGGACATACCAGGAAAAAGACTAAATGATCAAAAACTCAAAAAAAAAATAAAAGAAAGAAAGAAAAAAGACAATATAAATAGACAAGGAGGACAAGAGTTAGTAGGCTTTGGTTAAAAACAAAAAACTATGATTAAACAAAGAAAATAGACACACGGCAAATATGCCTATGAAAAGATGCTACACATTCCATGTCATCAGGGAATTTTAAATTAGAACAATAATGAGATACCACTACACACCTATTCAAATGGCTAAAATCCAAATACTGAAATACCAAAGTTGTTGACGATGCAGAACAACTGAAATTCTCATTTGCTGCTAGCAGGATACTTGGCAGTTTCTTACAAAACTAAACATACTTTTACCATACAGTGATCTAGTAATCATGCTCTTTGGTATTTACCCATAGGAACTGAAAAGTTATGTCCGCATAAAACCTGCACATGGATATTTATAACAGTTTCTTTCATAATTGCCAAAACTTGAAATCAACCAAATGTTTTTCAATAGGGGAATGGATAAACAAACTATGGTATATCGGTACAAAGGAATAGCATTGAGCAATAAAGAGAAAAGACTATGAAGCCATGAAAAGACATGGAAGAAGCTTAAATGCATATTGCTAAGTGAAAAAAAGCCAATCTGCAAAGGCTACATGCATATTATATGATTGCAGCTATATGAACTTTAGGAAAAGGCAAAAGTGTGGAGACAGTCAAAAGATCAGTGGTTGCCAGAGGTTGTGGGGAGGGAGAAAAGGATGGGTGAAGCACGGAATTTTAAAGGCAAAGAAACTCCTGTGTATGGTTCTGTAATGGTGGATACAGGTTATTGCACATTTGTCAAAAAATCATATAATGTACAAAACAAAGAATGAAGTTTAAAGTAAACCGTGGACATTAGTTAGTAATAATGTATCAATATGGGTTCATTAACTATAACAAATGTCTTACGCTAATGTAAGATGTTAATAATAGGAGAAACTGGGTAGAGAGGTAAGGAGGTATGAGAACTCTGTCCTTTCTGCTTAATTTTTCTGTAAACCAGAAACTGCTCCGAAATAGTCTGTTAATTGAAAAGACAAATCTAGACCTGCCTACAAAACTTGCACGTAAATCCAACCACAGCAGCATTATTCATAAGAGCCCCAAAGTGGAAATAACCCAAATGGCCATTTACTGTGAATGGGTAAATGAAACATAGTAATATCCACACCATGGAATATTATTCAGCCATAAAAAGACATCAAGTACTGATGCATGCTACAACATGGATGAACCTTGAAAACATGCTAAGTAATTGTATGATTCCATTTGTATGCAATGTCCAGTCTAGACAAATCTGTAGAGACAAAGTATATTAGTGGCTGCCTAGGGTTTGGAGAAATGGGGGAGTGAGTGACCTATAATAGATTCTTTTTCTTTTGGGGGGTGGATGAATGTTCTAAAATTGATTGTGGTGGTAGATGCATAACACATTAAATTGTACACTTTAAATAATATGGAAAGTAAATTATATCTCAATGAAACTATTATTTAAAATTATGATTAATGTATTAAGAAAAGGACAACATGTACAATTTAAGCAAAAATTATCTGTGAAATGCAACCAAAAGAAACTTCTAGAATTAAAAAAGCTGAAATTAAGCACTCAGAAGATCGGTTGAACAGTACCTTAGTCAAACAAAAGAAAGGATTACAAATGTCAATTAAAGAATAACTACACAAAAATTTGGAGGGAAAATGATGGAAAACAGAGAAATAAGTACTTAAGACATATAGAGTATATGTAAAACACTGTGTCTAGCCAGCCCCAAGTCACACAGCCTAGGGAGGAGACACACAGCCTACCTGAATCACAAGGACTTCTCCAAAGTAAAAATGAGGTTCTGATGCCAGAAGTGGAAGGAATGAATTACAAAGAAATATAACAATGGTAAACTATAATGTAGATATACATCGGTAAATACATAGGTTCCCTGGGGTTGTGATCTGGTACAACAATAAAAAAAAAAGATAAGACTCATAGTAGAGTCTGCTAGATTCTGCTGAGGAAAATGTCCAGGGAGGGAAGAGTTGATTTATTTCATTATTTTTTTAGAGTCCACATATAAGTGACATCATGCACTATTTGTCTTTGTCTTATTTCACTTAGCATAGTGTCCTCCAGTTTTATCCATGTTGACTTAAATGATAGGATTTTCTTCTTTTCTAAGGTTGAATAATATTCTATTGTATATATATACCATATTTCCTTTATCCATTAATCTACTATGGACACTTAGGTTGTTTCCATACCTTGGCTCTTGTGCATAATGCTACAATGAACATGGGAGTACAGATATCTCTTCAAATCATGATGATGTTTCCTTTGGATATATACTCAGAAGTGGGAGTGAGGAAGAACTTATGACACAAATCGACCATGTGTAAAAGATGTTGTAGGAATGAAAAAGTCTGAACACCTAGGAAGAGTGTGGAGTATTTGGAAAGGTCGTTGTTCCAGGTCATACAAAGTTTAAAATTATGACATTTCAGTGAGCCTGTGTGCATGAAGGCTTGCTTATATTTTGGGATTTGAATACAGTGCAAAGAGGTGTTGCTAAATTTTCGATCAACATCAAAAAAAGGGTGGAAATGTTTTTTTTTTGATTATGAAACTACAGGCGAGGCAAGCCTAGAATTCTAGGCCCACTAGAATTTTCCCTGATGATAGTGCTAATTTAGGAGAAGAAGAAGGATCCAAGGTTATAGAACAATTTTGAAAGCAAAATAAGACTGCTGAGTCTTCACCCAGTGTATGAGATTAAGTTTTTTTTTTTATTACTTTCTGCTTTATAACAAAGTGAATCAGTCATACATATACATCTGTTCCCACATCCCTTCCCTCATGCATCTCCCTCCCTCCCACCCTCCCCATCCCACCCCTCCAGGCGGTCACAAAGCACCGAGCTGATGAGATTAAGTTTTAATGGCGTATGATGAAGTGGCCATGACACAGCCGGCAGAACTCGTTGAGTTGTTGAAAATGGCTCTTGAATCTATAGGAAATGGACAGTAGACATAGAAAAAGAACAAGGTAAATCCCAAAGAGTGGAAGGACAAAATTAATCAAGAGAAAAGTCAAAAATAGAGAAGAAAAGCAGTAAACTTGACAAATAAAACCAAAAGCTTGTTCTTTAGAAAGACCAATAAAATAAGCAATATTGGGCTTCCCTGGTGGCGCAGTGGTTGAGAGTCTGCCTGCTAATGCAGGGGACACGGGTTCGAGCCCTGGGCTGGGAGGATCCCACATGCCGCAGAGCAACTAGGCCCGTGAGCCACGACTGCTGAGCCTGCGTGTCTGGAGCCTGTGCTCCGCAACGAGAGAGGCCGCGATAGTGAGAGGCCTGCGCACTGCGATGAAGACTGGCCCCTGCTTGCCACAACTAGAGAAAGCCCTCGCACAGCAACGAAGACCCAACACAGCAAAAATAAATTTAAAAAAAATAAGCAATATTTGACAAATATGATAGAGATGGGACTAGCTATAAAGCAGAGTGAATTTTTTTTTTTAATTACAAAAGAATACTATGGTAGCTTTATACCAACATATTTGAAAATCTGGACAAAATGGCTGATTATTGATTAGTTACATGCAGCCATTATTTACAACTGTTTTGAGTAGAGAATACAAGAAGCTTTATGAAAATAGAAAATATAATCAAAGATATACACCTTAGAAAGACATGAGTTATTTTTCAATGTATATAAAAAATTAGAAGAGTCCTAATACAAAAATCAGATATGGGGCTTCCCTGGTGGCGCAGTGGTTGAGAGTCCGCCTTCCGATGTAGAGGACACGGGTTCGTGCCCCAGTCCAGGAAGATCCCACATGCCGCGGAGCGGCTGGGCCCGTGAGCCATGGCCGCTGAGCCTGCGCGTCCGGAGCCTGTGATCGCAACGGGAGAGGCCACAGCAGTGAGAGGCCCGCGTACCGCAAAAAAAAAAAAAAGTGAGTGACAACTTAAATGATAGATGGAATATTTTGCTGACTTACAAGAGCATGCAGAATTAACTATGACCCAGTTGAAATGTTAATTTTATTTTAATGTGTATGTTGGGGTGGAGTCTTCAAGGTGCCAGAAAACAAGCATTCACCCATCCTGTTTGGAACTGCAGCACACAGACACCTTCAGTTACCAGTTCTGTTCATTCCACAGAATCATCTTGAGAAAACATACTGTTTTTTATGGACCTGGTATATATCTTAATTAGTTTGAAGAATTCCCCAAATACCTGTTAATATGTAGTTCTCCAATTCCAATCTTGCCACATCCTGTACCAGTGACACAGCACATATGAGTTTTATTCTCTTTCTTTCTCTGGGTCGTTCACAACCCAACGAAAGAACAATGGAATGTCATCAAAGAGATCAGGGTTCTTGACTCAGATTTACCATAAAATAATAGTGTCCTCTTGGGAAAATTATAGTTATTCTAGGCCCTTCTCCTTTTCTTTCCTTTGACAGAGCTGCACTAGATGACCCCAAGGAACATTGCACTCTTTGCAGTAGTAGCTTAGATGCTATTGGTTTTTCTGAAACAAAATGAGGACAATGACACCTGAAACTGTGCAACATCTGTGTAACTATGTGTTCTTAGAGTTGCCTCCATTTTACAGATGATAAGATGGCTGAGCACAGAAGTAAATGTTTTGACCAGAGGTTCCAGAGTAGATGGAACTGAACCACAAGTTTCCTTCTTTCCTGAAGCTCACTTAGCCAAAACATAGGCTTCTGAATATTAAGCTGTAAAGCATATTATCAGTATGCTTTAAAAGAAGTGGTTCTTCTGGGATTTCCAATTAATAGCAGGAGGTTTTGAAATTCTTCAAAGATCATCTAATTTTGTGCGATTTACAGCTCTATTTTCCTGTCAAGCAAGTTGTATTAGTGCCAATCATCTGAGCTTCTGGATGCTTCTCTGAACCTCTTGAAGTTTTCTTCTTGCTATCTGAAATTCATGCCAGATAAGCCTTTTTCTAGAGCGTATATACAGACTTGTGTATTTTTATACAGAAAAGCGATGCAGTGAGTCAGGACGGGGGTTAAGCCCTCATTCTCAGAGTGGTATTGAGCTCCTGGTGAAATATAATCATCATTTCCTCAGAATCGAAAAGCAGTTATCTCTAGTTTTCAATCCCATTAACTATTTATACATTTATGTATGATACATGTATTTATTGTACCTACTAGGTGTGTTCTCTTTGGGAAGTACAAAGCTCTTTGAGACATAGGTTGTTCATTTTTTGTTTTCCCACAAATACTGCGACCTTTTGAGCAGGAAGGTCTATATTTTACTAACATCTAGAACCAGCAGTTAACAAGGTGTCTAAGATGTAGTCAATAAATATGAAATACATAAATGAACACATTTTTAAGGAAGGGCCAGGACATGAACAAATAGAAATTTTTCATTTTCAGTCACAAAGAAACCAGAGACATAAAAATGATACAGACAACAAGTGCTACGGTCATTCAAAGAAGGCATAGAATAGATACAACAAGGATCTCCTCTATGGCACAGGGAACTCTACTCAATATTTTGTAATAACTTATAAGGGAAAAGAATGTGAAAAAGGAATCACTGTGCTGTACACCTGAAAGTAACACAACATTGTAAATCAACTATACTTAAATTAAAAAACAAACAAACAGACAACAACAACAAAAAAAACCCAAAGAGGTCTTAGAAGTTTTTATGAGATTCCATAAGAGAAGCCATATGAGGATGGGAGAGACGGCTTTTGAATCAATTCAGAGGAGAAGTCACAGAGAAACTTGTCTTTGATCTGAACTTGAGTTTCCATTAAGATTGCAACGCAGGGATATTACAGATGAAGGTAATCACATAAACTTACTATACTGAAACTTGCAGAGGTTATGAGTGTTGTTCAAGATCCCAAAGCAAGGGCATTGTGGCATCAGAATTTTAAGTGAGGCCTAATGAACTAAAAACAAACAAACAAAAGAACAAGCCCTTTCTGTGATACCATGTTGCCTTTGAAGTCATTCTATTGGTGGGTTGGTAGAAACTGGTTCCAGTGTTTCTGGCAGGAATGACTAGCTCTGTCCCCCCACTGTCCCCCGCCCCCGAGTTGATCCTCAAAGTTTCCTTTAGAATGGACTTGCTAAAATGCAGACCTGCAAGTCTTCATGACGCCTGTGTCCAATCATTTCTCCTGCCATTGCCTACTTCACTTCTGGATTATATGAACAATTCACTGTCTTCTTTTATGCCTTTCCCTCCTCCAAGAATTCCTTTCTCCCTATGGGGCACCTGGGAAACCCACTTCAGTTTTCAAACCTCAGTTTACATATTATGTCTTTTGTGCAGTCTTCTTTTTAGTGTTGTGATCACACGCTCCTTTTTGCTACCCTTGCACTTCTGCGTGCCTGATTGCTGCACTCGCTACACTGTATTATAATTGTATTTTTTACATATCTCTGTCTTCTCCTGGGCAACATTCCTTGGGGCCAGGGACTACCTTTTTTCATCTATTGATGTTGCCTTAGCATGTTACTTGTTGTGAAGTAGTTAGTTATAAAAATGAGATTTGATTAAATTGAAAATTGTTATGTACATATTAGTTATTATCATTTACGGATATAACAGGAAAAAATATTAATGTTGGTGCTGAAAGTTCACTGCTAGTAAATGGTGGTGGTACTTGACTTCACATATTATTTTCCCCACTATTTTATATCTTTCTACCTGATATGTCTTTATTTCCATCTATGTTTCTTTATTACTACACCAAGAAAAACAGGGATAAGGGTAGGGCTAGGCCATACTTGGCTGGAATAGTAAACAAATTGTGTGGGGTTTTGGTGAGAAAATCCTGAAGCATACAGGTCTGCATCTTCCCTTTGCTGCATGTGGAGGGTTCTGCTTCTAAAGACTTTTATTAGCAACTAATCAAGATGGGTTTTTTGGGGTTTTTTTTTTGTGGTACGTGGACCTCTCACTGTTGTGGCCTCTCCCATTGCGGAGCACAGGCTCCGGACGTGCAGGCTTAGCAACCACGGCTCACGGGCCCAGCCGCTCCGAGGCATGTGGGATCTTCCCGGACCACTGCGCCACCAGAGAAGCCCAATCAAGATGCTTTTGCACAAGGCTCCTGATAAGCTTTTGGTATACTAAGAGTAAATCAGAGTTAACGTAGCTTCTGATTTCTTTTACATTGTCAATGTGGATGATCATTTTTTACTGCTGGGGGTGGTGGTGGTGGGGAGTGAGGGAATGTTCCTTTCCTGCTCCTGATGTTTTAGTCCTGTCAAGAGAGCTCGTAGGGTCCTATTAGCGCTGCTTCTTTACTGACTCTGCCCCAGGGTGATCAAGTGACTTATATTGAAAGCTTGAAAAGAATTAAGCGTGCATGCTTGCCTTGACTAATTCTGTTCTCTCCCTTGAGAGTGTGAGTAAGTGTCTTCTGTTTCTCTCATTCTGTGTATTACTAGTTAGTAAATCTGCCCCATTCTGGGGTTCAGTTATGTGATCATTTCATTCAAACTGGATTCTCAAGCCAGGGTTATCAACAGTAACAGGAATATTCGGCCCTCCATCTTTTCTCTTATTTTCTAATTTATGCCAAACCAAATGGAATTAAGGCATTGTAGCTGCTGAAAGGTAATTAAAAGACCCTAACATTTGGTGCATTACCTGGGAACACTGAGAAATAAAAAGGAGCAGACATTTTGGAGAGGAAAATGTCCATGTGGAAAATATTTTGGTACTGCCAAGGAAGGTATTCCAGTGCCTTGGTCTTTAATGTATGGTGGGATGTTGGGACCTTTGACTGTTTGAAAATATTTAAGTTTGTGCAGTAAACTGCTGAAGCCTAGAAAAGGTTTAAGACATGCTGTATTATTCTCCCGTGCTTATTGTAACAGACTACCACAAACTTGGACGCTTAACACAATAGAAATTTACTATCTCACAGTTGTAGAGGTCAGAAGTCTGATATCAAGGTGTCAGCAAGGCTGCTCTCCCTACAGATGCTTTAGGGGAGATTCTATCCCTTGCCTCTTTCAGCTTCTGGTGGTTGCCAGCTTCCTTGGCTTGAGGCCACATCACTCAGTTTTTGTCTCTGTCTTCACATCACCCCCTTTCGGTGTCTGTATCTTCTCTTTTGTGTGTCTCAAATGTCCCTCTGCCCTTCTTATATAATAAGGACAATTGTCATTGTATTTAGGACCCATCCAGATAATATAGGATGGAAATCCCATCTCAAGATCCTTAATGACATTTGCAAAAACCTTTTTTTTTCAAATGAGGTAACCGTCAAGGATGAGGACATGGATATATCCTTTTGGGGGCCACCATCCAACCCACTATACCAGCCGTAAGATACTTTGATTTTGGCTGATGGCTGCAGCTTATGGTGTGGGAAAGTGGCTGTTTCTTTAGAGCCACTTAAGTAAAGGTCTGACATAAAGAAAAGGGGCATTAGGGAGTTGCAGGTGACTGAGCAATACCTGGAGTGGAATGAATAAGGCACCTGGGTGGTCTTTAGTATACCTGGCACTTGACTTGAGAGTGTGCAGTTTACAGGGCAGAAAAGTCTCAGGCAGCTGTCCATCAGCCAGCTGCTGCAATAGCAGCCACAGCCAACTGTACCCTTCAGGTACAGTTTTTCCCAAGCAGGCTTGACTGAGACAAAGACTCAATTGTAAGGAAAACATGTTTTATAGAACTTGTCGGCATTGACACATATGGTCTACCGTAGGCTCAAGTGACTCCCCTTACATGTGGACCCAAGCTGACACTGGATTTGTCAATTATGTTGGAGAAAGAAATGTTCTCTTAAAGGCAGCTGCCTTTGGTCTAGGCAGTTCCATAGCAGAAGGCAGTGAACATGGCCATGGCGGCATAGGACTGTCAAATCTACGCCTCAGAACTGGAGGTGTAATGTCACTAGACAGAACCCATAATTAGTTCAGTACTGCAGTATGAACCACAAGGTCATCAAACAGGAAGGATAGCTCAAGAGTCCACGTGTGATAGATGCTCAGGGCTGTGCACTGCACATGGCAAATTCATAGTGACAAATCAACGTCAGGCTAAAAGATTCCTCCTGGTTCGAAGTTCGCAGGTCAGAAATTTCAAAGAAATGGCATAGACTAATGGACATCCTAGTGAGGCTAAAACCAAAGAGACTTTCTCTTTCTCTCAAATGCCATTGAGTTTCTGCTACGTTCTTTGGTCAAATTCTGTACTGGATTCTGGGAACAAAAATGTGCCTAGTTTCACTCTTCTAGGAGTGGGGGATTGGCTTGCTTTTGAGATTGTTTTTAAATTTTGGGGATAGTGCTGTAAAATCAAATTGTATCGTAGTAACTCTTCAGACTCAGCATGGTTCATGAGAGGCTTGATAAACTGATAAAACAGCCAAGGCCCTGAGAGACCCAAACCCGTATCAGTCTGTTCTCTGTGTCTGTGAGTCTGTTTTTGTTTTGTAGACAAGTTCATTTGTGCCGTATTTTAGATTTCACATATAAGTGAGATCATATATTTGTCTTTCTCTTCTGACTTACTTCACTTAGTATGATAATCTCTAGGTCCATCCATGACGTTGCTGCAAATAGCATTATTTCATTCTTTTTATGGCTGAATAATATTCCATTGTATATATGTACCACATCTTCTTTATCCATTCATCCATCAGTGGACATTTAGGTAGTTTCCACGTCTTGGCTATTGTAAATAGTGCTGCAATGAACATTGGAGTGCATGTATCTTTTCTTTCTTTCTCTCTTTCTTTCTTTCTTTTTTTTTTGTCACACGGCATGTGGGATCTTAGATCCCTGGCCAGAGATGGAACCCATGCTCCCTGCACTGGAACCACGGAGTCTTAACCACTGGACCACTAGGGAAATCCCAGGGTTGTATGTATATTTTTGAATTAGAGTTTTCTCTGGGTCTATGCCCAGGAGTGGAATTGTGGGACCCTATGGCAGCTGTATCTGTTCTCTGCACGTCTCACATCAACCAGCTGCACTGCAATCCTTGCTCTCAATGTCATCTTCGGGGAACCCAACCTGTGACAGGGACCTTGACAAGAAGAAATGGCTCAGGGAAAAGCTACCTGCACAGGGAGGAGATAGAGGCCATCGACCCTGGGGTGTGGCGGGGAGAGTGGGCACAGAGATTTGTCATTTCACCCCTGATACTCAGCCCTCCTGGCTGCCCCACTCTAGGTCACCTCGGGATACAGAGGTGACCCGGTTAGAGTCCCTGCCTGTGCAGGAATCTAGGGGCACCAGCGGGTCTGAATAATATTAGTGCAGGGTCTCCCCCACGGCACTGGGGTTATTTGGGGCGGGTCATCCTCTGCTGGGGGCCCCTCCTGGGCACTGTGTGGGGTTCAGCAGCATCCCTGGCCCCACCCATTTGATTCCAGGGGCCTCTCCACCCCAGTTGTGACCACCACAGATTTTCCCAGACATCACCAAAAACCTGGGGGAGGCGGGGGCAGGATGGCCCTGGGTGAAGACAGCTGTGTTGAAGCAACCAGCCTGGCCCAGGGCAAGGTCTGCCCCAATCCCGTCAGAGCCTGCATTTAGAACTGCCCCTTCCCTCTCCCACCTCCCCTGCCCTGCAGTGGTCTCCGAGACATCATCCCCATGTAATCAATCACACCTTCTCAGTTTACTGTCCCCAGCACCTAGAGGAGTGTCTGATGTGTAGTAGATGCTTCATAAATACTTGCTGAATAAAGGAGTTGAATAAGGGATGAGTGGATGAATGAATGAAGGTTACCATGGAAGGAGGGGGGAGATTCCCTTTCTGGCTCTCGGGGGTTGGGAGATCAAGTGAAAGATCCGTCCTAAATAGGCTGACCAGCCTTCTGGGGTTCCCCAGGAATGAGGGTTTCCCCACAGTTCCAGCGCTCAAACCTGAGCGGTCCTGGGCAAACTGGGGGCAGGTGTTGGTCACCCTATGTAAACAGTAACAATTCCAACTGCAATAGCAGTGGCCAAGGACCTCTAGGGTCTTACTGACCAGGCAGAGTTCTTTACCTGGCAGGGAAAGTGACACAGGAGGGAGGGAGGAGTCTAAGGAAGAACATCCCACACGACAATGTGTGCCAATGGCCCTGGGCCCAAGGTCACACCTGACCAGGGCTTGCTTTTTTTTTTTTTCTAGTTTACTTTTTCCCACATGGGTATGCAATTGTCCAAATGCCATTTATTGAAAGCTCCTTAATTTCCCCACTTTCTGTCATATCAAGTTCTCATATATCTCTTTCTGGACCTTTATTCTATACCATAGAGCTTTACATCCCATTCTTGCACCACTAAGGCTGTTTCATCACTCTAACGTTATTTTTTATTCATTTATTTTTTTGGCCGTGCTGTGCGGCATGTGGGATTTTATTTCCCTGACCAGGGATCGAACCCGCGCCCCCTGCAGTGGAAACTCGGTCTTAATCGCTGGACCTCCAAGGAAGTCCCCAGGGCTTGCTTTGACATCCATCGAAAGGTGGCGGGTGGACATGGGGAGCAGCTGTCTGTGAGCCATCCTGTGTAGAAATGCAGGGTGGAGGGCAGGACAGCTGGAGCGGGAGGGGAAGAGGCGGAGGAGGGAGGGAGGGAGGGAGGGCGGGCGAGAGACAGAGAGTTTCTGGAGACAATAGCTCTGGCCATGTCCTAGGGCATGAAAGCTGAAAATAGCTCCTAGTGCCCGGAGCCTTGGAGCCGCAGCTTGTGAGCCAGGGTGACTGGCTCTCCTCCCTGGTGTGTGTGTGTGTGGGTAGTTCTGGGCTTCTCAGGCTGGGAATGGGGTGCACGGAGCACGGACGGAGTAGGGACCCTTCTCTCTGGGACCTCGCGGGCCATCCTTAGCTCACAAAGCTGAGCCACTCCTGGCCCTACGAGTGGGGGGCTTATCCTCTCTGTCCCCTGGATCACACCCCCTCACACACAACTTCCCCGTGTGTGCTCCCAGCAGCCAAGAGAATCTGTTTTTAAAAGATTGGGGGTGGGGGGTAAACATACAAACAAGAGCAGAATGCATACTTTTTCAGAATGGGAATGGCTCTGTGTAACCCCACCCCCAGGGTAACCACAGTCCTGACCTCTAACACCCTTGACGAGTCAGCCTTGGTCTGGGCTTGCGGACCCACGGAAGCTTCCTCATCCCCTCCTTCAGGCCCCGTCTCTCCCTCGGCGTCTTTGTGAGAAGCACCTGGGGAAGTGGCACTGCTAGGCTGTACTGCTGCTGGAACTCCACCTGGGCTCCACCAGGCTCCAGCCCCCCGCCCTGTGCACCTCTCTGACCCTGAGGCACCTCAACTGGTAGGAGCGGCATCACCTTCCCTCCCGGGACTTGTGACACTTAAGGGAGACACCGAAAAGACAAGCGTTTGGCTCCCTGGCTGGCAAAGGGCAGGTGCTCAATTGTCATAAGTGTCCGTATCAGTGAGGCTTCTCCAGACAAATAGAATCCATAGGGTGTGTGTGTGTATATACACACACACACATACATATGTACACGCATACAAAAATATACAGCTGTGTATATATGCAGTATGCATACAGACATATACACACATAGTATATGCAATACACACATACATATATACACACGTATATAAAATGCATCGTTTGTATATATACAGTATGTATACACACATACAATACACGTATACATATACACTATACATACACACATATAAAATGCATAGTTTGTATATATACAGTATGTACACATACATATAACATGCAATAGACACACCTAGGTACATATATATCATACATATATACACACATACAAAGATATTTAGATGTGTATATATACAGTATACATACATATATAATATATGCAATACACGTACATACATATAGACACATATATACACCTACATATAAAAGCATGTAGCATAAAAATATATATGTACTGTACATATAAATTCATCGTATATATACATATATATCATATATATAAGATATACACATACATATACACAATGTATACACACACATACACACCTATATGTAAATATGCGCATGTACATACACATATAAATACATATGCAAGTGTGTCTATATATAGTATATACATATATACATATAATACCTATGCAACATATACACATACAGGTATACAACATATATACACACCTATATATAAATATACACTGTATACATACATACGTACAGTGTACATATACTGTATATATACACACACCCATATATCAATATATGGGTGTGTGTATATATACAGCATGTTCACATTTATAATATGTATACTATATATATACACATACATACATGTATACAATATATACACACAAATATATAGGCTTGTATGTATACTGTATATAGTACTTACACATATAATACAAATGCACGCACATATAAACATGTGTATACATATATATAATATGTATACACACATATACAAATTAATAGGCTTGTATATATTCAGTATTTTTACATATATAGTTTTGTTTTAAGGATTTGACTCATGTGACTGTGAGGCAGGCAAGTTCGGGCAGGACTCTGGGCTGGAGACACAGGGAAGAGCTGATGTCCCAAGGCCATTGGAGGAACAGTTCCCTCTTTCTAGGGAACCTCATTTTTCTCTCCAGTCCTTCAACTGATGGACGAGGCCCACTCACGCCGCGGCATTGACAGTCTCCTTTACGCAAAGTGGACCAATTTCAGTGTTAAATCTCTTCTGAAAAATACCTTCCTGGCCACATCTGGAATAATGTTTGTGGTTGCCGGGGCCCCACGCAGTGCGCACATGAGATTAACCATCCCCGTGGCGATGATGACACCTTATTTTCTCCCTTGAACATTGTCCCTACTATTCCAATTAAAATGGCAGTGCCGTGAGGGCAGGGCATTTCCTTTTTTGCCAGTACTGAGCGTCCGCGTTCTGGTGCCTAGCATAGGCTAAATACACGGCATTTTTGTGAACAGAAGCCGGGATTCCAGCTGTCATATTTAATGAGGAATTATAGTCTTCTTATTGGGGGTGTGGGGGGGTGTCACGGTACGTCAAGGGCGGGAGTCGAACCCGCCACCCCAGGCCCCGAGGGGTCTCCTCGGGTCCCCACTTCGGGCCGGTGGGTGTGGCTGGGGGCAGCCGAAGACGTGCGTGCGTGCGTGCGTGAGAGCGGGCGTGTCCACAGGGTGGGCCGCGCGCGCCGCGAATCATTCGGCCCGGTCCCCGGCTCATTGTGCTCGCCTCACGCAGGCCTGAGTTCGCAGCAGCGCTGGAGGCCCGGGGCCTGTGACCACAAAGAGGGAACCGGGGGCCGGACGGGAGCGCGGCGGCGGCGGCTGAGGCCCAGGCCAGGCCCCCTCCCCTCACCGCCCGCCTGCCTGTTTGCCCCGCCCCCCTCCCCCAACCGCCAGACTAGCATGGTGCGGGGGCGGCGCGCGAAGACGTGGGGGAGAAGCTGGAGCTGAGGCTGGAATCGCTCGTGGGGGCCGAGCCCGCCGTCTGCCCGTGGCCGCTGCCGGTCTACGTAAGTGCCACCCGTCCCCTCCTCCCGGACCCCCGCCTCTCTTCCCGCACGGCGCGCGCTGAGCCCACCGAGAAACGGAGCGACTCGAGTCGCCAGACCTTCTTTGGAGCCCCCCTTCCCGCCCCGCCGTGGTTCTCCGCGGCCGTTTCCAGCCCCCGCGCGCAGGGTGGGCAGAGGGGAGCCGGCGCCGGCCGGGGGCGCAGACTCGGCCGCGGGGACCCCGCGCTTCTGAGGGGCGCCCGAGCCGGTCTGCGGTTGGCTCTGCAGGGCTGGGGACCCCGGTCTCCCCGGGCCTGGACTGCCGGCGGGCTTGCCCTTCTGTACTTTAGGCTTTGACATGTAGGGTTTCTTTTGCCTGGTACTTTATTCTTAGCGCTGTCAACGTGCTTAGGTTTTTTTTTTTTTTTTTTTTTTTTTGAGGGCACCCTTTCCTCCCTCTCTCCAGTTTTTTGTGTTTCTGTTTTGTTTTGTTTTAGTTAGGCATTTTGTCCCTCTGATCTTGAGTGGGTGGGCTGGCAGGACACTTGGAGAGGAGGCGTGCTGTCCCCTGATCTTGAGTGGCCTTTGGAAAATGACACGCCAAAGGGAAATTTACACACAAGTCCGGTGATTCCAGAAGTGCAGGGTGCCCGGCCAGGTGGGCGTCCGGCCTCTCGTCCCCTGTGGCGGCGTGGTGCGCGTGTACCTTGTCTCAGGGTTTACGCTTGGGCCCCGCAGCCCACCTTCCGGAGGGAAAGCGCAGCGGGCGCCTTGGGCCGGCGCCTTTGGGGCGCCCTTTCGTGCGCTCAGCTTGCGGGGGACCGGCCTCCAGGCGACCCGGCGGGGAAGCCCGCGCGACCCGCGCGTGTGTGTCAGTTTTGTGGAAAGCGTGTCGCGGCCGGGGTCGGGACGCTGGGACCGCCTGGAGCCGATGTTGACTCCGAGCCCCGGTTCTCCGCAGTTATCTGAGGTCCGAGGGTTTCCAGCCCTCCACTGCGCACTGGCGCTTTCTATTTTTGCCCTTCCTGTGCCTGGAGGCGCGGCTGAGCCTGGGCTCTGGCTTTTCCGGTTGGGTAACTCCAGGCGGCCCGGGTGGGCGGCCTGAGCAGCAGTGGGCCGGGCGGGGAGACATGCCAGGGGAGGGAAACTGAAAGTGGGGAGAACCTTCAGAACTCCAGCTGATCCACTTGCCTCGCCTCCCCGCCCCTCTTACTGCATTTGTCATGCAGGGGATGGCTGGCCGGCACATTTTTCAAAATGTACTAATTTGTGTGTCCTTAGTAGCCGTGAAGCATAGTTCACTTGTAGTGCACAGTTGTAGGAGTTTTGATCGCCATCAGGCGGCAGAGCAATCCTGTCATCCCATTTGCTGCCCTTTGGCGCCAGGGTGCCTCTAGCCTCTTGGCCACTAATCTCCTCTCCGTCGCTAAGGTTTTGGCTTTTCCAGAAAGTCAGATAAACGGAACAACAGCATGTAGCTTTTTGATTCTGGCTGCTTTGGCTCAGCAAAAGCTATGCGAGATTCCTCCCGGGTTTGTTTTTTTTTTGTTGTTGTTTTAACTATTTATTTAGTTAGTTATTTACTTGGCTGTGCTGGGTCTTAGTTGCGGCACATGGGATCTTCATTGCCGTGCGCAGTATGTTTTAGTTGCGGCGTGGGGGATCTAGTTCCCTGAGCAGGGATGGACCCCGGGCCCCCTGCATTGGGAGTGTGGAGTCTTAGCCACTGGACCACCAGGGAAGTCCGTCATCCCTGTTGTTGCGGGTATGAGAAGCCACTCCTTTTTCTGGCTGTGTTGTATTCCATTTTCCGTTTGTCCATTCGCCTGCGGGTGGCAGGACTTGTGGGATGTTTCCAGTTTTGAGAGGATCAGGGATAAAGCTGCTGTAAACATCCCAGGGCAGGTTTCCATGTGAACTTGGGTTTTTACCTCACTTGAGAAAATACTCAGGAGTGGGACTGGGGTCTGTGCTAAGTGTATGTTTAACAACTCTTCTGCATCTTAGGAATTGGTATTTTTGAATATTGGAAGAGTTTAGAAATCCACTGTGACCCAGCACCCAGGCACTTGAAACGAAGTTGAACGTTCATCTGGAGATGGTTACGTTGTCCCCGTTACTGTCTTTTATTCGAGGCAGAGCAAGGCCACAGATCTGTAACCCTTGTAAGGAAGGCCTCGTGTGTCCAGGCCCTGGCAGGACCTGGCTTTCTGGTGGTGGGCGGTTCTGCAGTGGAGAGCGTCTTTCCCTTGCTGGCCAGACCTCGCTTGGCAGGGTGCGGGGTGTGCTGCCTGCCTGGCCGGGCGCTCTTTCTGCCGGTCAGCAACCGTTCCTGGTGTGTCTGTCCTACTACCAGGCAGGCGGTCAGGGGCCCTAGTGACGCGCTCAGTGAGCCGCAGCCTTCCTAAAGCTTTGCGGGTAATGTCTGCTACCCTCCCATTTCCCTGCTGAGGAATTTTACTTTCTCATGGGAAGTGAGGGGCCAGTACTTTATAAGAGTTCATATTTTGTGATGACTCGATGCTGAATACATTAAGAAAATGGGCTCCTTCCAGAAGCTTAACTTCTCAGAAGGTCAGATTTCGCATGTGACTGCACGTTTGAAATGAGTGAGCTTGTTTGTTCATTGATTCATTCATTCTGCAAGCACCTCCTGGATATTTACAGTGAGTGTTCCAGGGGGCGCGGAGGACAGTAGACAGTATTCTTTTTTTTTTTTTGATTTTTGAATTTTATTTTATTTTTTTATACAGCATGTTCTTATTAGTCATCAATTTTATACACATCAGTGTATACA
The DNA here is from genome assembly GCF_964341445.2 of Mesoplodon mirus. NCBI lineage: Eukaryota > Metazoa > Chordata > Mammalia > Artiodactyla > Ziphiidae > Mesoplodon > Mesoplodon mirus. The sequence goes on along the minus strand of NC_138976.1, from coordinate 90,434,180 downwards.
CGTCAATCCGAGTTGCCCAGTTCAGCACACCACCATCCCCACCCCCCCTGCGGCTTTCCTCCCTTGGTGTCCATACGTTTGTTCTCTACATCTGTGTCTCAACTTCTGCCCTGCAAACTGGTTCATCTGTTTGAGACAGCTGAGACAGCTTTGTACTTCCCGCTTCCAGGGGCTCTCGTGTGGGCACTGCGAAGCGGGGTTTTAGATGGTACAAGGTGGAGGGTGGGCACTAGAACCAGTGCCCAGTGCTCGGGTGTGCGTGCGCTAGATGGGGCATGCGGCCTAGGACTCCTGCCGGCTCGGTGACCCTGGCCGAGTGCTCTAAGGCTTCTAGGTCTCAGTGTTCTCATCTGTAGCATGGGCTGAACAGGACTCACTCTCTCTGGAGGTTACAAGGTCGCACTGTGTTAATGCTTGTAGACCCTACAATGTAGGACACTTAGGACAGTTTGGAGCATCGTTAATTGTTCCACAGATATTACCTGGTCTGTTGAACGACTTTGCCTCGTACACGCCAAAGCGATTAGGAAATTGGTATATCCCAGCTTCATTTCCTTTCCATTAAAACAGGGCTCAGGAAAAAAAATTCTGTTTTTCAGTAGTCATATCATATAGTGGAAAGGGCACTGGTGTGAAGGCAGCTTAGGATTTGAATTCCAGGGCTTATGCTCTCTGTGGCCTGGGCAGGTTACTTTTGAACTGCAATCCCCACACTTGTAAAATGACATTAAAAACCACTCTTTCTGTGGGTTCTTAGAATTAATTAAGCAGGTTATGTGTGTAAAGTAGCCTGGCACTTGAATGAGTTGTCAGAACCAAGGGCTGCTGGAGACGATGCTTCCGCCCTAGGTAATCTCCCCTTCTACTGGGCGGCAGGTGGACACAAGCACAGTAATCAGTGCTCTGGAAGAAGTGAGTTCTGGTGCTACAGAGCACAGAATCTTTTTTTAAATTTAATTATTACTTTATATTGGAGGTTAGTTGATGTACAATGTTGTGTTAGTTTCAGGTGTACAGCAAAGTGGTTTAGTTGTTCATGTATCCATTCTTTTTCAGGTTTTTTTCCCGTACAGTTTGTTCCAGGCTATGGAGTAGAGTTCCCTGTGCTGTGCAGTCGGTCCTTGTTGATTATCTGTTTTATACAGAGTCGTGTGTCTGTGTTAATCCCAAACTCCTAATGTATCCCTCCCCCCCCCACCTTTCCCCTTTGCAGAGCACAGAATCTTGGAAGGGAAAGTTCAGGGTAGGCTTCTTGGAGGAGGTGCCATCCTTTCTAAGGATATGTAGAAGCTCCTGGGGTGGCAGGAGGGAGCAGTGTGTGTCAAAGTTTGAGAAATATAAGAAAATATGGCAAAGAAAATATGGCAAACACACCAGGAACGGTTGCTGACCGGCAGAAAGAGCGCCCGGCCAGGCAGGCAGCACACCCCGCACCCTGCCAAGCGAGGTCTGGCCAGCAAGGGAAAGACGCTCTCCACTGCAGAACCGCCCACCACCAGAAAGCCAGGTCCTGCCAGGGCCTGGACACACGAGGCCTTCCTTACTAAGGTACAGGAGTGGAACTCAGGGTTTGGGAAAGAAATGAGAGTTGATACTGGAAACCTAGTGGGGCCCAGCAGAAAGGGCCTTGTTTGTCCTGTCAGAAGTTTGGATGTTTATCCTGAAGGCTGAGGGAAACACTAAAGAACAGTGAGACGGATTTCTGGTTTAGAGGCTCACTCGGACCTCTGTGTGGAAGGCAGTTGATTAGGTGCAGGGTGAATTGTAATCTAAGGGTCTCACTTAAGTTATAAAATGTTGGGACTGGATTTTGGAGATCTGAGAGAGAATGGGTGGGGCCTGGTGACCAGTTAGAAAAGGGAGAGCAGCAAGCGTGGGTGACAGTTTACAGCTGCATCTTTTTGAGAGTTACAGAGCACAGTAGGAAGGTATTGGGGGTGGGGAGAGGATCTTACTTCATCTTCAGTGCTTTAGAGGGGCCTGGTAGACAGGTCTGGGCCCAAGGTTCAGATCTGGGCTTTTGGGGAGGAGAGGTGTTTGAAGGCATGGGAGAGACTTAGGTTACCCACAAGAAGATCCAAAGAATCATAGGTCTGAGGGCTTTTTAAGTGGGTATACTGAGGAAGTTTATAAGCTGAAAGAAAGCAGCCAGCAGAGAAAGGGTGTGAAGATCTAGGAGAGGAAATGATTGTTCATTTGTTTTCAAAAAGCTGAATACTTATCGTGTGCCTGGCCCTTTTCTAGGATCTGGGGTTCTCACCATGTGTTACCTCTTCTGCAAGGCCAGTTCAACTCATTCCCTGGTGAAGAGAAGTCAGATTATTCTTTGCATCCCATTCAGGTATAAGAACTGTTCTGTACCTCTGAAGGGACTTTACTTAACCAGAGTAATAAGTTAGAAATCAAAAGAAATTAGAGCTGGAAGGGACCTTAAAAGCCACTGTACTTAATTTTGCCTAATATTTTACATTGATTGTAAGAAAAATGCAGAGCCCATTCTCTTCAGAATTCCTTCACTGAACTTTGTTTATGACTTTCATCCAGTGGGTCTAGCTTGTAAATTTTGGCCTCCTCCTAAATTTGCTTCTTCATCCACATTACATTTTGCCCAGACTATGGTAGAAACTCCTGGGTGGTTTCGCGGCCCCTGGTCTCAGTTCCTCTAAGTTCATCTGCCTACCCGGGTTGAGTGATCTTCTAACATGACAAGATATGCCTAAAATAATGCTGCTAATGGCTTGCCCACACAGAGTTAGTGCATACTAGCCGCCCAGCGTGTGCTCTGCACAGAGGCCTGTAGTCTGAACTGTGCTTTGCCAAGCCTCCTGGGGCTCTTTGCCCTGAGGAAGGGGAGCTTTTTGTGATCACTCTCTTTATCTAATTGGTTCTTCAGCTGCGGGGCGCCTTTTTCTCATCAGCGGAGGCACCCTTACTCAGCCAGTGGTAGCCCCAGGCCTCATCACTTGTGGGATACAAGCCATGCTCTCTCCCAGGCTTGCTTGGGCCAACATCTCTATTTTTATTTCTGTCTCTTCTCACACTTGGACCGCTGGTCTTTAGTCATCCCCACCTGCAGTATTTACAGTGCCCAGCAGGTGTCAGGCATGAGTGTATTTGCACAGGTGCTCCCTGTGCAGTTAATGCACCTCCTACTCCAACTCTGCATAGCCTCATCTTTCCAGACTGTACTCCAGGGTTATCATGAAGCCGTCACTTAGATATAACTTTTGGCCTCCATAGGCACTTCTGTGCTTTATGTCATGTGATTGAAATTTTGACTTTATAGATCTTCCTCCTTAATGAGGCTTTAAGGACAGGAGTCATTTCTAATCCTTAGCACAGAGCAGATGCTTTTTAAAGGTGATAAAATGTATGGTTTAAATGACTCCTTTTACAATAGTTTTGCTTTAGCTGCTGTTAGAAATAAAGTTTTCAGATGTTGTGTTCCTGCAATAAGAAAGATGTGACCTTCCAGTTGTGTAAAGCTTATCAATGCTGTGTAAGTGCGTCAGGTGCGCTAAGGAACGTGGAGCCAAGTGGTCTAGTTGTGTGAGAGAGAGACTTAACTATGTTAACAAAGGTAAGCCTTCATTGTGTCCTGCCAACATTTGACAGTTGCTTTTGGGCAAACTAAATTTATAAAATTTTAAACTGTTCCTCCCCTTTAAAGGGATTGAATATTTGGCCACTTTGGTGCACCTGTGTCTTGTGAATTGTCCAATTGGAGATGGAGGTTTAGAAAGTGAATTTTAGTCTTGTTTAAGTCTCTTCCCATCAGACTGGTCTCGTGATTTCCTACACACCATGTTACTTCCTGTCTACCTTTCCTTGGTGGTGTTCATGCCTGGATTGTCTCCTGTACCTGCTCAAACCTTGGTCCATTCTCATTTGTACCATGGAAGTTTGTCATGCCGGATACTGTCAGAATTCATTTTACTTAAGTTTGTGTTAAGGTGCAAAGCACACGTTTTGTATATTATCTGTTTTTTGTGTTTGTTTATATTTTTATGGTTTCTCTTCAAGAAATATTATGAGTAGGGAAATAACAAGATGTAAAGAGCAAAAAAGTCATCATTCTCTTTTAAGTTGTTAGAACATCTACCTGCAATCATAACGCACTGTGGTATGTGTTAAAATAGGAAATATGTGTCATGTCCCGTAGGAGCAGGAAAGTCAGTGGTGTTAGTGGGGGTGTGTCATGGAAGTAATCACAAAGCAGGTGACTGCTGGTTGGGGTCCTGAAACATTAGTGTGTGTTCCCTGTGTCCAGTAGTGGTCTGGAGGGGTCAGGAAGCGTGCCTTTCAATTTGAGGGAACAGAGGGTTTGAGGTCCTCTCTGTTCTATTGCTCTAGTATAGTATACTGCATAGCAGCTCATAAAATACTGGGTTTATAGTTGATATTTAAATCGCTGATTGATCATCAAGATTGGGATGTATCATTGGAAATGAAAATAGGAAGAGTCTTATGCTTTTTAGGTTTTTCCTTTTTTTCTGATGTCTCAGAAGGCTCTTTGACGGGGGACTTTTTATTCTCCCATACAATTCCATGAATACTTATACCCTGGCACTTATTTTAATGGCATTTTCAATTTATAAATGTCTCTGAAACACATACTGTAAACTATTTGAGGGTAATGACCATGGCCATTGATGGCACATCTTAAATGTGCATCGTGTTAATGTTTGAGTGTCAAGTGGTCTACCATCAGTGCTTCCTTCTTTCACCCAGTTTTCTTCCTCATTTCTTTCTCCAAATTTGTCTCATTTTTCTACTCTCCCTTTTGCTTCTCTATTCTTGCTTTCTCTTTCCCATTGCATGTGTCATTCTTCTTCTTCTTCTTCTTCTCCTTCTGACTTCATTATTATGGCCAACCAAAACCTTTTCTAGGATTGTCTCTACCTTCCTTTCCTCTTCTTTGCCATCCACAAACTCTTACAGAATATTCTTGCTTGAGTCCGTTACTTCCTAGCATACCCATGTACTTCTTGGTAACTTTAGAACATTGAAAAGTGTTGGAATTTTAAAAAATAGGTAATTATAATCAGTCTTCTTTGACCTCTGGCATAAGACTCTTCTTCCTCAATCTGACCATTCTTAAATCTAGAAGTACTCCAGCTCATTGGTCTCCCTTACCCCCATGTTTAGGCCAAAGAACTTGTGAAACCTTAGCCCTGTTTAATACTTGAATTTATCAAAACATAAGAGGGCTAATTCTGCCTAAGGGCACCAAAGAAGAATAAAGACGCCACAAATAAACGTTTAGTCCAGATTTATAATGGACTCTTAAGTGCCTAGTTGAGTGCTAACCGTTAACTCACTTGAACAACAGGGAGGTCATGACACAAACTAACATGTTAATTGTATCGACACTTCACTTCACCATTCCTCAATGTAGCTGATAAACTGCATCCAGTTAGCTTAAATAACATGAATGATGAATTTCCCTGTGTATATAAATTGGGAGTTTCTAAAGTTTTCTTTTTCCCTTTGTACAACTACTGACTGCCACCTCGCTTGGTCAGTGCAATAGAAAATGATGACTAAGAAACACATTGTCTCAATATCAGTGGACATTATGTCCTAGTAGTCTATAAAAATCTCAAAATTCTTAATCTAAAAGGTAGTTCTGCCAATCTTATATCCTTTTCCTTTGTTAATATAAATATCCAATCTCTGAAGGTCTCAGTTTCCTTACTTCGAATATGAGGTGGATAGATTTGCTAATATCTAGGGACCTTTCCAATTTTAATATTCCCTAGTTATAAGGGCTGAGCCAAATACAATGGCTCCCTTAATCATTAACCTTGCTCATGATGAAAGTTATCAGCAAGTTCTACTTGTAAGAGATCAAACATTCATATCCATGTATATTGTAGCACATTGACTTTTACAGAACTCAAAGTATCACAGCATAGTTACATTCATAGACTTAAGGTCACTGTGGTATACTTTACAATTTTTCTTTTCCCTAGTAAGGAAATGTAGATCCCTAGGAAGGGATTTCTTTCTCTGCCTTTCAGTAATGTAAGCCTTTTATTATCTCTTGGATCCTAAAAATGGGTAGGGTTTTGGCAGATGGAGCTTAGGACAGACATTCCAGGTGACAGGGACAACACGAGAAAGGGCAGAAGGAAGAATGGATTTTCAGAAAGACTTGATATCTTACATGATGAGAGCAGCGTTTCACAATCTCTGTCCTGCAGAACACTGGTTTTAGATGATGTTAATGTAGTTACAAGACAGAAGCATTTGGGAAGAGCTGTACTCTACATCCTGACATGAAATTCAAGTTTCACTTTGTTACATTACATACTCTGAAAAGTTTTGGAGGAAGGAATTGATTTATTTTTGTTTAATTCAGTCTTACTCACAGTTACTTGACAAACCTATATTCAGCTGATGGGACTGTATTTTGTGAAAGGCCAATCGGAGAAATGGTGAGATGGAGCTTAGGATATTTCTCTGTTGGGACAGGCATGTGATTATTTTTCTTATAATTCATTACTGTTTGTCGTAACAATTGTTACTTTGCAGGAGTCAGGTTTTTTTTTTACATCTTTATTGGAGTTTAATTGCTTTACAGTGTTGTGTTAGTTTCTGCTGTATAACAAAGTGAATCAGCTATATGCATACATATATCCCCAGGATTCAGTTTTAAGCCCTCTGTTTTTACCTGAGTTATTGGGACTCTTAGAAAGCTCAACAGTCCTGGAGTCTTCATCTCTGATGTAGTTTCCAGACGCTCCTGGCACTTACCACTATTTTCTCTTGATTCTTTTCCTCCGGCTTCAGACTTCTTACGATTATGAGCTGATGGTTTTCTCAGCCTCTAGTGTCAAAACCAGCTACCTCACTCATCTTCATTGTCTCAGTTACAAGGTGTAATATTTCCCATGTTTATATGTGTCAAAATATACGTCAGGGATTGATACATAGCATATGCATAATAAAAATTGTATTTCTTTTTTTTCTTTGTTCAGAGGTATCCAAACACTGGCCAAGTTCTTAAATTGAAAGTAGAGTGATCTAACTTATTCAGCTCATCCAACCATCAATGTTGAATATTTGTTTTTTCTTACACATATTTCTTGTATTCCAATTGTGACATTCTAGAGCACAGTGAGTACATTTATAACTTATTACTGCATTACTACCTTGGCTATTCCTTGACCAAAGTTTACTTCATACAACTGACAGCCTAATTAACCTACTAGATTTTTTTTAATGTACGCATACATTAAAAAAAAACTCTAGTAGGTTAACTGCATTGCTAATAACTGAATTTTTACATCTCTATGCACCCATGTATGCAACACCAGATCAAGATATTATAAAATATTTCTAACACCCTACACGGTTCTCTGTTACTTCTTTGTGTTCCATACTCTCCCAGGGCAACACCTAAGCTGACCTCTATCACCATATATGACATACATGGAAAGACACAGTGTGTATTCTTTGGTATCTGGCCTCTGGTTACATATCATTCTATCAGTAGTTTATTGTTTTATTGTGTTTTCCTGATTTTTTAAACCTAGACATTCATACAGTGTCAAAGTACCACTGAGTTCTTCATATTATTATGCCGACCTCCATCTTCAGGGGCTTTCCACAGTCTTCCATGTGTCTTTCCACCTACTTTCTCTTCCGTCTAATTATGTTTCATTTAACCAACCTCAGCCAGCCTTCCCCCATATTCCCCAACACGTAGCACTCCTGTGTTCAGCCAGTTTTGTCCCCTATTCCATAAGCCCTTTGTGCCATTCCTGACACTGTGCCTGTTCCCTGCCCGGAATGCCTGTCCCCTACCCTCTATATACTTGTTCAAGACTCAGTTTAAATGCTACCTGTTCTGAGAGGTCTTCTCAGAAGAAGCCAGTACTTTTTGGAATCCTTCTTTAATGAAATCCCATAGCAAGTGTAATCTGTCCTCCCTGATCTGGTATTTAATTATCCATTGTTCCTATCATATAGTGTTTGTTTTCCTTGTGTGCTGTTATTATTTATTGAAGCAGATTACAGTGACTTGAACCAGGAACTGGGTCATTTTCCTCTTCATTTTAGCGCAAGTTTCTGTGATATGAAGTTAAACTCTTTTTCCCTCACTTCCCATTCACCCTCAGCAGTTGTTAAACATGAAGTACAAGTGAAACTTACTGGTTAACAGGTTTTTGTGGTCCTTGTTTCTGGTCCCTAGGTCTAAGCTGCACTTCTGTAGTGCTAATTTGACTGATTTCTTGTCACATAACTCAGGAATTAACTAAATCATTACAAATTTAGCTACATATAAGATAGTATAAGAAAAACCCAGTGGATATGAAAAGTTTTGGCCTGGAGGAGAGTGTTGTATGAGTCCTAGTTTGGTGGGACTCACACTTAATGATCGAGCCTTCCAATATTCCACTGTAAGTAAGAAAGAGGTATGCAAATATATGGTTAATATTTAACAGTGTTGATAGAAAAGAGAAGAGAGAAAGGGACGACAGATACTTGGAGGGCCTTTTGGAATTCATGAACAATTATGATTGGATGGGAAAAAGAAGAACCGAGGGCTAACCTTCCACAAGTGAGGTCAGGAAAGAGAGAAGGGCTCATCTGGTATGCAGGTAGAGAGGTTTGACCTACAGAATCTTAGAAAACCTCAACAATCTGAGCAGCGTTGGCAAGAGGCAAACTAAAGGGCTAACAAAAGTCTGCAAAAGTCTCACACAAAGAACTCTGGCATGGTGTTCATCATCTAGCTAATCCTAACATGCAGACATTTATGAGAGTAAAGTCAGGTCTTTACCAGAGTGGGTTTCTTATTTGGGCAACTGGGTCAAATGAAGAAAGGCAGGTGTAGGCTGCCAGAGTAATAAATAAGGAGAGGAAAAACAAAAAGAACGAGACATATCATTCATCAGTGATTTCCCCCCAGTATTCTTAGCCTCCACCTTATCTCCATCTTACTGCTAACACAGGAACTAGACCGAACAGTGAGGTAAAAGGTCTCTACAGAAACTGAGGTAATATAGAAAATAAAAAATAAAACATAAAATTGTAAATTTTCTTCCTAGGGGTAATTGAGATGATAGTTCAATAATAACATAAGATCAGGTGAAGTCTACAGAAATTTTAGAAAAGCTGGACAAAGTAAGAAAACATCTGTTCGCTGGCATCTGAATGTTAGAGAGACACCAAGACATGTGGGCCAAGTTGTGGAGAGAAGGGAAACACAGATGCAAGCTTGACATTTGGTGCAGCTTTTCTCCTTGGGGCATTTGCTGATTCAACTCATACAGCCTAGGAGCTGAAAAGCCAAGGAGTTCAAAAGACTGTAACCACAGAAGCCAAAGGGCAACAGCTCAAGCTAAAGGCAACAACTAATGGAATGACAAGCTAAGTGTATCTTTAGTCTCACAGGGCTGTGGGAACCATTCCATTTAAAGTGTAACAAATACAGGGGTAGTTGGGAATAGGGAGAATCCAAACTTTCACATGGTAATCCCAAAGGGCAACACCCGTAGGGAAGGACAAGACAGAAATAGACCAACCTTCACACAGACTGAAAAATGGCTTTGAATGAGCTCAAACTGAGAATGGACTAAGGTTACCAGTCCCTATAGTAACTGTCTGCCATGGGCCAAAGTAAATCTTTTCAAGAGAAAGATAACAACATCCAGAATGTGGAGGTATCTTTATAGTTTCCTAAAATAAGTTAAGCCCAATTTTAGTATAAAAAATAATTGGGACTTCCGGGTAAGATGTCGGAAGAGTAAGACGCGGAGATCACCTTCCTCCCCACGGATACACCAGAAATACAGCTACACGTAGAACAACTCCTACAGAACACCTACTGAACGCTGGCAGAAGACCCCAGACCTCCCAAAAGGCAAGAAACTCCCCACATACCTGGGTAGGGCAAAGCGGAGAGATTCCCGCACAGAGGATCGGTGCCGAGTGGCACTCATCAGCCCGAGAGGCTTGTCTGCTCGCCCGCCGGGGCGCGCAGCGCTGGAAGCTGAGGCTCGGGCTTCGGTCAGAGCGCAGAGAGAGGACTGGGGCTGGCGGCGAGAACTCAGCCTTAAGGGGACTAATGTGCCACAGCTAGCCGGGAGGGAGTTCGGGAAAACTCTAGAGCTGCCGAAGAGGCAAGAGACTTTTTCTTCCCTCTTGGTTTCCTGGTGCGCGAGGAGAGGGGATTAAGAGCGCTGCTTAAAGGGGCTCCACAGACGGGCGCGAGTCGCGACTGAAAGCGCGGAGCCCAGTGACGGGCGTGGGACGCTGGGGCTGCTGCTGCTGCCGCCAAGAAGCCTGTGTGCGAGCGCAGGTCACTGCCCACACCGCCCTTCCGGGAGCCTGTGCAGCCCGCCACTGCCGGGGTCCCGGGATCCAGGGGCGGCTTCCCTGGGAGAACGCACGGCGTGCCTCGGGCTGGTGCAACGTCACGCCGACCTCTGCCGCTGCAGGCTCGCCCCGCACTCCGTGCCCCTCCCTCCCTCCCGGCCTGAGTGAGCCAGAGTCCCGAAGCGGCTGCTCCTTTAACCCTGTCCTGTCTGAGCGAAGAACAGACGCCCTCCGGCGACCTACACGCAGAGGCGGGGCCAAATCCAAAGCTGAGACCCAGGAGCTGTGAGAACAAAGAAGAGAAAGGGAAACCTCTCCCAGCAGCCTCAGAAGCAGCGGATTAAAGCTCCACAATCAACTTGATGTACCCTGCATCTGTGGAATACATGAATAGACAACACATCATCCCAAATTGAGGAGCCCGGAGTCAGTGCTGTGCCTCTGAGGTGGGAGAGCCAACTTCAGGACACTGGTCCACAAGAGACCTCCCAGCTCCACATAATATCAAACGGCAAAAATCTTCCAGAGATCTCCATTTCAACACCAGCACCCAGCTTCACCCAACGACCAGCAAGCTACAGTGCTGGACACCCTATGCCAAACAACTAGCAAGACAGGAACACAACGCCACCCATTAGCAGAGAGGTGGCCTAAAATCATAAAAAGTCCGCAGACACCCCAAAACACACCACCAGACGTGGACCTGCCCACCAGAAAGACAAGATCCAGCCTCATCCACCAGAACACAGGCACTAGTCCCCTCCACCAGGAAGCCTACACAACCCACTAAACCAACCTTAGCCACTGGGGACAGACACCAAAAACAACGGGAACTATGAACCTGCAGCCTGCAAAAAGGAGACCCCAAACACAGTAACATAAGCAAAATGAGAAGGCAGAAAAACACACAGCAGGAGAAGGAGCAAGATAAAAACCCACCAGATCTAACAAATGAAGAGGTAATAGGCAGTCTACCTGAAAAAGAATTCAGAATAATGATGGTAAAGATGATCCAAGATTCTATTTCCCAGATCCAAAATCTTGGAAATAGAATAGACAAAATGCAAGAAACAGTTAACAAGGACCTAGAAGAACTAAAGATGAATCAAGCATCAATTAAAAACACAATAAATGAAATAAAAAATACTCTAGATGGGATCAATAGCAGAATAACTGAGGCAGAAGAACGGATAAGTGAGGTGGAAGATAAAATAGTGGAAATAACTGATGCAGAGCAAAATAAAGAAAAAAGAATGAAAAGAACAGAGGACAGTCTCAGAGACCTCTGGGACAACATTAAACGCACCAACATTCGAATTATAGGGGTTCCAGAAGAAGAAGAGAAAAAGAAAGGGACTGAGAAAATATTTGAAGAGATTATAGTTGAAAACTTCCCTAATATGGGAAAGGAAATAGTTAATCAAGTCCAGGAGGCACAGAGAGTCCCATACAGAATAAATCCAAGGAGAAATACGCCAAGGCACATATTAATCAAACTGTCAAAAATTAAACACAAAGAAATCATATTAAAAGCAGCAAGGCAAAAACAACAAATAACACACAAGGGAATCCCCATCAGGATAACAGCTGATCTCTCAGCAGAAACTCTACAAGCCAGAAGGGAGTGGCAGGACATAATTAAAGTGATGAAGGAGAAAAACCTGCAACCAAGATTACTCTACCCAGCAAGGATCTCATTCAGATTTGATGGAGAAATTAAAACGTTTACAGACAAGCAAAAGCTGAGAGAGTTCAGCACCACCAAACCAGCTTTACAACAAATGCTAAAGGAACTTTTCTAGGCAAGAAACACAACAGAAGTAAAAGACCTACAATAACGAACCCAAAACAATTAAGAAAATGGGAATAGGAACATACATATCGATAATTACCTTAAATGTAAATGGACTAAATGCTCCCACCAAAAGATACAGATTGGCTGAATGGATACAAAAACAAGACCCATATATATGCTGTCTACAAGAGACCCACTTCAGACCTAGAGACACATACAGACTGAAAGTAAGGGGATGGAAAAAGATATTCCATGCAAATGGAAACCAAAAGAAAGCTGGAGTAGCAATTCTCATATCAGACAAAATAGACTTTAAAAGAAAGACTACTAGAAGAGACAAAGAAGGACACTACCTAATGATCAAGGGATCGATCCAAGAAGAAGATATAACAATTGTAAATATTTATGCACCCAACATAGGAGCACCTCAATACATAAGGCAAATACTAACAGCCATAAAAGGAGAAATCGACAGTAACACAATCATAGTAGGGGACTTTAACACCCCACTTTCACCAATGGACAGATCATCCAAAATGAAAATAAATAAGGAAACACAAGCTTTAAATGATACATTAAACAAGATGGACTTAATTGATATTTAAAGGACATTCCATCCAAAAACAACAGAATACACATTTTTCTCAAGTGCTCATGGAACATTCTCCAGGATAGATCATATCTTGGGTCACAAATCAAGCCTTGGTAAATTTAAGAAAACTGAAATTGTATCAAGTATCTTTTCCGACCACAATGCTATGAGACTAGATATCAATTACAGGAAAAGAGCTGTAAAAAATACAAACACATGGAGGCTAAACAGTACACTACTTAATAACGAAGTGATCACTGAAGAAATCAAAGAGGAAATTAAAAAATACCTAGAAACAAATGACAATGGAGACACGACGACCCAAAACCTATGGGATGCAGCAAAAGCAGTTCTAAGAGGGAAGTTTATAGCAATACAATACCACCTTAAGAAACAGGAAACATCTCGAATAAACAACCTAACCTTGCACCTAAAGCAATTAGAGAAGGAAGAACAAAAACATCCCAAAGTTAGCAGAAGGAAAGAAATCATAAAAATCAGATCAGAAATAAATGAGAAAGAAATGAAGGAAACGATAGCAAAGATCAATAAAACTAAAAGCTGGTTCTTTGAGAAGATAAACAAAATTGATAAACCATTAGCCAGACTCATCAAGAAAAAAAGGGAGAAGACTCAAATCAATAGAATTAGAAATGAAAAAGGAGAAGTAACAACTGACACTGCAGAAATACAAAAGATCATGAGAGATTACTATAAGCAACTCTATGCCAATAAAATGGACAACCTGGAAGAAATGGACAAATTCTTAGAAATGCACAACCTGCCGAGACTGAACCAGGAAGAAATAGAAAATATGAACAGACCAATCACAAGCACTGAAATTGAAACTGTGATAAAAAATCTTCCAACAAACAAAAGCCCAGGACCAGATGGCTTCACAGGCGAATTCTATCAAGCATTTAGAGAAGAGCTAACACCTATCCTTCTCAAACTCTTCCAAAATATAGCAGAGGGAGGAACACTCCCAAACTCATTCTACGAGGCCACCATCACCTTGATACCAAAACCAGACAAGGATGTCACAAAGAAAGAAAACTACAGGCCAATATCACTGATGAACATAGATGCAAAAATCCTCAACAAAATACTAGCAACAGAATCCAACAGCACATTAAAAGGATCATACACCATGATCAAGTGGGGTTTATTCCAGGAATGCAAGGATTCTTCAATATACTCAAATCAATCAACGTGATACACCATATTAACAAATTGAAGGAGAAAAAACATATAGTCATCTCAATAGATGCAGAGAAAGCTTTCGACAAAATTCAACACCCATTTATGATAAAAACCCTGCAGAAAGTAGGCATAGAGGGAACTTTCCTCAACATAATAAAGGCCATATAGGACAAACCCACAGCCAGCATCGTCCTCAATGGTGAAAAACTGAAACCATTTCTACTAAGATCAGGAACTAGACAAGGTTGCCCACTCTCACCACTCTTATTCAACCTAGTTTTGGAAGTTTTAGCCACAGCAATCAGAGAAGAAAAGGAAATAAAAGGAATCCAAATTGGAAAAGAAGAAGTAAAGCTGTCACTGTTTGCAGATGACATGATACTATACATAGAGAATCCTAAAGATGCTACCAGAAAACTACTAGAGCTAATCAATGAATTTGGTAAAGTAGCAGGATACAACATTAATGCACAGAAATCTCTGGCATTCCTATATACTAATGATGAAAAATCTGAAAGTGAAATCAAGGAAACACTCCCATTAACCATCGCAACAAAAAGAATAAAATATCTAGGAATAAACCTACCTAAGGAGACAAAAGACCTGTATGCAGAAAATTATAAGACACTGATGAAAGAAATTAAAGATGATACAAATAGATGGAGAGATGTACCATGTTCTTGGATTGGAAGAATCAACATTGTGAAAATGACTCTACTACCCAAAGCAATCTACAGATTCAATGCAATCCCTATCAAACTACCACTGGCATTTTTCACAGAACTAGAACAAAAAATTTCACAATTTGTATGGAAACACAAAAGACCCCGAATAGCCAAAGCAATCTTGAGAACGAAAAATGGAGCTGGAGGAATCAGGCTCCCAGACTTCAGACTATACTACAAAGCTACAGTAATCAGGACAGTATGGTACTGGCACAAAAACAGAAAGATAGATCAATGGAACAGGATAGAAAGCCCAGAGTTAAATGCATGGACATATGGTCACCTTATCTTTGATAAAGGAGGCAGGAATGTACAGTGGAGAAAGGACAGTCTCTTCAATAAGTGGTGCTGGGAAAACTGGATAGGGACATGTAAAAGTATGAGATTAGATCACTCCCTAACACCATACACAAAAATAAGCTCAAAATGGATTAAAGACCTAAATGTAAGGCCAGACACTATCACACTCTTAGAGGAAAACATAGGCAGAACACTCAATGACATAAATCACAGCAAGATCCTTTTTGACCCACCTCCTAGAGAAATGGAAATAAAGACAAAAATAAACACATGGGACCTAATGAAACTTAAAAGCTTTTGCACAACAAAGGAAACCATAAACAAGACCAAAAGACAACCCTCAGAATGGGAGAAAATATTTGCAAATGAAGCAACTGACAAAGGATTAATCTCCAAAATTTATAAGAAGCTCATGCAGCTCAATAACAAAAAAACAAGCAACCAATTCCAAAAATGGGCAGAAGACCTAAATAGACATTTCTCCACAGAAGATATACAGACTGCCAACAAACACATGAAAGGATGCTCAACATCTTTACTCATTAGAGAAATGCAAATTAAAACTACAATGAGATATCATCTCACACCAGTCAGAATGGCCATCATCAAAAAATCTAGAAACAATAAATGCTGGAGAGGGTGTGGAAAAAAGGGAACACTCTTGCACTGCTGGTGGGAATGCGAATTGGTACAGCCGCTATGGAGAACGGTATGGAGGTTCCTTAAAAAACTACAAATAGAACTACCATATGACCCAGCAATCCCACTACTGGGCATATACCCTGAGAAAACCATAATTCAAAAAGAGACATGTACCAAAATGTTCATAGCAGCCCTATTTACAATAGCCCGGAGATGGAAACAACCTAAGTGTCCATCATCGGATGAATGGATAAAGAAGATGTGGCACATATATACAATGGAATATTACTCAGCCATAAAAAGAAATAAAATTGAGCTATTTGTAATGAGGTGGATAGATCTAGAGTCTGTCATACAGAGTGAAGTAAGTCAGAAAGAGAAAGACAAATACTGTATGCTAACACATATATATGGAATTTAAGAAAAAAAAATGTCATGAAGAACATAGGGGTAAGACAGGAATAAAGACACAGACCTACTAGAGAATGGACTTGAGGATATGGGGAGGGGGAAGGGTAAGCTGTGACAAAGTGAAAGAGCGGCATGGACATATATACACTACCAAATGTAAGGTAGATAGCTAGTGGGAAGCAGCCTCATAGCACAGGGAGATCAGTTTGGTGCTTTGTGACCGCCTGGAGGGGTGGGATAGGGAGGGTGGGAGGGAGACGCAAAAGGGAGGGGATATGGAAACATATGTATATGTATAACTGATTAAATTTGTTATAAAGCAAAAATTAAAAAAAATAAAAATTAAAAAAAATAATAATAATAAAAAAGAAAATTGCCAGGAGAAGCAAATCCCAAGTTGTACCTAATCAAGGGGGAGTCTCAGCTTAACTTGGATTCTATGAATCACCCAATCAGCCTGCTTCATGACAAAGAGCATGAAAGTAGAAAATGGAGCATGCAAGCATTCTCCTCGTTATAGCCTCGAGGCAACTAAGCAGAAGAAAATCACCACCCCTGGATCCTTCTGTTGATAATGAGGAAAGTAGTGATCCTTGAACATAGGGTACAAGAATTTTATCATAATCGCCATACTCACATATTTCAAAAACAATTTGATAGATCACATAAATTCATACAACTAATTTTTAATAGAAAAATCAGAGGGGCATAGGAAAGCAAAACTAATTCAGAATAAAGTTACCAAATAAAGACATATAAAATAAGTTCCTGTATAATAACTAGCAATTCTGGCCCCAAACTACTGTCCTTTGCCCATCCAACAACTTGCTTCTTCCTTAACACCAAATTTTGGGTTTGCTAGCAGACAGAGTTCTCTGATCTCTGAAAAGTTAGGTCCTTCCCCAGCTTTCCTTAGAGGAGGAATAAGAGGAGGTAAGCTGGATTGACTCTGAAATTGTTTTTTCTAGCTAAGAAGACAGAGCCTGTGAAAGGAGTGAATTTTGCCTGTTTCTCCCTTCCGCTAGAGCAGTGGTTCTCAAGCTTTGGTCAATATTAGAATCACCTGAGGAATTTAGTGACCACATAAAAGGCCTAGGCTCTATTCTTCAAGGAGCCTGGGCCTCTGTCTGCTTTATCAGCCCTTTAGATGATTCCAATGCACAACAACATTTGAGATCTACAGCTAGACATGTAGTTCATCCAGTGTCTGAAGGAAATTCAGAGACACTGGTTCCCAGATGAGATGTGGAGCCAATCCCAGCAGTTACTTATTTTCAGCCTTCTTGCTATGTAAAAAGAAAAAGAAAAACCTACTTAAGCTATTGTCAGTAATTGTGGCTAAAAACATTCTAAGTTGATACACAGCCAAAGCAAAAAAAGAATCACAAACAATTATAATATCTCCAATGCCCATAGAATCAAAATGTTCCAGTTGCTCAGAAAAAATTCAACTTAGGCCCTGAAGCCAAAGAAAAATTACTCCCCTAGGCCTGCATGAAGGAGATACTGCCTGCTGTGGTAAATAATACCTTCAGCAATATTCCTCCTAGAGATATACAATCTCACCATGGTGTCTCATTGCAAAATACCAAATCATATTCCAGTAAAACTGATTCTGGAATAAGATATAGATTGCAGAGGATCTGAATTAATCCAAGAGTGAAATTTAAAATATTTGGATGATTAACTGTTGTATAATATGAAAAGCTAAAAATCCAGAAGCAAACCTAAGAATTGGTTTATTAGCATTGGCCTATAATTTGGTTTGACAATCTTTTCTGACTTCTGATACAAACACCAGCTTCTAATTTATTCACAAATACCCAATAGTTACCAAAAAGAACATAATGGCTCTACCTTCCTCAACTTTATCATTAAAGCACAAATTAATTTCAAAAAAAAAATAATTGGACATAACCAGGAAAAAGACTAAATGATCAAAAGTTCAAAAAAAGAAGAAAGAGAGAAAAAAGGCAACATAAATAGACACAGGAGGACAAGAGTTAGCAGGCCTTGGTTAAAAAAAAAACCAACAAAACTACTATGGTTAAACAAAGAAAATAGACACATGGCAAATAAGCATATGAAAAGATGCTACACATTCCATGTCATCAGTGAATTTTGAATTAGAACAATAATGAGATACCACTACACACCTATTTAAATGGCTAAAATCCCAAAACTGAAATACTGAAGTTGGTGATGATGCAGAACAATTGGAATTCTCATTTATGGCTAGCGGGATACTTAGCAGTTTCTTACAAAATAAACGTACTTTTACCATACAGTGATCTAGTAATCCTGCTCTTTGGTATTTACCCATAGGAACGGAAAAGTTCTGAAAAGTTATGAAAGTAAGAGCCTTTACAGTGAGAAAATTCTATGATTCTATGGTTTTTCAACTCATTAATTTGTGTAGTTCATCCATTTTACTCATTGTATACACTTAAGTATATTGTTCCTTGAAATGGCCATTTAAAGTTGTTTCCTGTGCCACACACTATTATTGTTAGGGTTGGTCCTGTGTAAATCTTACCCCCACTGAATTAGTATTAACCCTAAACAAGCAGCTTTCTTCCATAAGGAAACAAAAAAGAGGTTCAGAAATGTCCAAACTAAGATTTTATAAAACTGTGTTATCAAATCTTATTTATCAAAAAACTTCAAACATAGCAGTATGAGTTCCCATATACCCTTTACTCAGCTTCCCCAAATGTTAACATTTTATATTACTAGAGTATAATTATTGAAAGCAGAAAGTTTACATTGTGACAATGCTACTAATGATTTATAGACTCGTATTCAAATATTGCCTATTGTCTTGTGGTCCAGATTCAATTCTAGGATCCCTTATTGCATTTGCTTGTCATATCTCCCCATTCTTCTCTAATCTAGGATAGTTCCTCAGTCTTTTTTTGTCTGTTATGACCTTGAACTAATGGAAAATCCTAGCCAGTCATTTTGTAGAATTTTTCTCAAATAGGATTTGTTTGATATTTTCTCATGGTTAGACTGAGGATATGTATTTCTTGACAAGAACACTTCAGGAGAGATATGCCATTTTCAGTACATATTAGAGGTGCAAACAAATCTGTGTGTCTCACTACTGGGGATGCTAAAGTTGATGACTTAGTTATAATGATAGCTGCAAAATCACTATTTTTCCCTTTGTAATTATTTGAGATTGTTCAAATATTCTGCTTCTTGTTTAATTTTCCCATACTAATTTTAGCATCCATCAATAATTTTTGACTCCATCCTTTACTGTGGTGTTTGATGATTGTTCATTTTCTATTCCCATCATTCCCTCTACATTTATTAACTCTAATTTGAGTATAAGAAAGAGCTGTTCTTCTTCTTCATTTATGTATTTATCTGGTTATTTGTTTATATATATACATACATCAGTGTGAACTTGTGGATATTTATTTTATTCTACGGGTTAAAATTTATTACTATCATTAATAGTTTTGTTTCTCAAAGTGTTCCATATTTGGTCACTGGTACTCCTTCCAGCTGTCTCCTATATTTTTCCTACATGGCCATACAATTTTTGGAGTAATATCTTACTTTCTGACACCACAAAATGCTCCAGACCCATCTTGTACTTTCCTCTGTCTCAGCCTTGAATCAGTCATTTCTCCATGGAGTTCTTGTTTCTTGCATTAATAATGGTATTCAGAAACCAGGATCTTGGTATGAGGTGGATTTATCGCTATCCAAGCTACCTCATTGTGTTTTCAGCAGAGAGAGCTAAAAATATATATACGAATACATAAAAATATCCAAGTATCTCTATTTTCATATTATCTATCTGGGTGTGTGTGTATACACACACATTATCTATCATCTGTCTATCTACATATATATATAACTTCAAATTGATATATGAATTCAAATTGATACCTTGATTCCAATCCAACACCACAGGGTTTATTCTAGCCTCCCTTACCCTTTCCTTATTTGTAGCTCTTTTCTTTAACAATTAGAAACCTGATTCTCATTATTTGCAGTCTATTTATTCATTTGCTCAATTCTGGAATACACATAAAATATTTAAAAATCATTAACCTGTACACGTGTGAAAAATAAATTTACTAACAAGTTCAATATTTGTGTACATTTCTTTTTGTCTTTAGCTTTTCAGTATATATTGTGCATGGTTAATTACAGTAGATTAAAATGCTATTTTCCAAAGTTACTTAGGTTAGCTCTTTCCCACCTCCTTCAGTGTGTTTTTTTTTCTTCTGCAGTGTGAGAAAATCCAGTACTTTGTGTTCAACTCAGACTACCAAACCAGAAGTTCTAGCAGAAAAGGTGATAATCCATATGTGCACTAAGATTCCCCAGGTGATTCTTTTCATTGGAGAAATATGAGGAACACTGCTTGACGTCTCTACAGCTAAGATGTCTAAAATGAAACTTCAATTATTCCTTCTTCCAAACTGTCCCATCCTGCAAATCTTTTCTTGCTCAGTGAATGGTGCCATGATTCACACAAGAAGTAACTCAATGCAAAAACCTGGGAATGGTCCTCAATTCCTTCCTTTTCTTCACTTTCTGCATAGACTGCATCATTAGGTCCTCTGGAATCTCATCTCTCTCTCTCTCGTCACATTTATAATGTTTCTGTTCATCTTCATTGCCACCATCTTAGCCACTACCATTTCTCCTTTGCTCTACTTGAACAGCCTAGTATCTACACAACTATCTTTTCATTTAATTGCTTTCTCTTGCATCTAAGATAAAGTCAAAATCCTTAGCCTTATAGATTCTGGCCTTGCCTTTTCTTGTAAGTTGTATTTTCATACTTATAAGTACAGGCACACTCACACACACACGTATAGTTGGTATTGTTAGTTTAGGTTTTGTTTGCCCTCCCATCCTAGCATGAGAAAATTAAGAAACAAAGTCAAACCAAAAAAAAAAAAACTTTAAAAATAAATTTGAATAATATCCTTTCCCTCCAGAACAATTCTCTAAAGCAGTATTACCATTAATGGCAGTACAGACCAGAATTTTTTCCCTTAGACATAAAGGCATGGTGAAGAAGTCTCATTAAAAACTGGAATCTAAGCTTTCAATGTCAAATTCTGTCTCTAATCTTCTGCAGTAAGCCATAATGATTAAAGTATAGGAATCTGAATCAGAGGTCTGGTTTAGTATAATCTTTTTTGTAATAAGCTTTGTACCTTAGACAAGTCATTTATCTCTCCATTCCTTAATTTCTTCATTTATAAACAGAGATGTTAAGAGTATTGATATTCAAGGCTAATGAAGAAAGAACGCATCTAAGTACTGTATCAAACACTTTAAAAAGTAACCAGTTCAGGTTCTCTGCCCATTTTTAAATTGGAATATCTGGGGGTTTTTGATATTAAATTGTATGATTTCTTTAGATAATTTGGATATTAACTCCTTATCAGATATATCATTTGAAAAAATCTTCCATTCAGTAAGTTACCTTTTCATTTTGTGATGGTTTTCTCCTCTCTGCAAAAGCTTTTCAGTTTGATATAATGACACTTGTTTAATTTTACTTCTGTTGGCCATGCCTGAGGAGATAGACCCCACAAAAATATTGCTAAGATGGATGTCAATGTATTTTTCCTAGGGGTTTTATGGTTTCAGGTCTTAAATGTGAGTCTTTAATCCATTTTAAATTTATTTTTATGTATGGTATAAGGAAATAATTCAGTTTCACTCTTTTACAAGTAGTTGTCCAATTTTCCTAACACCATTTATTGTCTTTATTTCATTGTATGTACTTGCCTCCTTTGTTGTAGATGAATTGATCACATAACTGTGGGTTCATTTCTGGGCTCCCTATTCTATTCCACTGACCTATGTGTCTGTTGTTATGCTAATACCATAACGTTTTGATTACTATAGCTTTGTAGTATAGTCTGAGATCAGTGCATGTCATACCACCAGCTTTGTTTTCCTTTCTCAATATAGCTTTGGTTATTGGAGGTTGTTTGTTTGTTTGTTTGGATGATTCTATACAAATTTTAGGATTATTTGTTCTAATTCTGTGAAAAATGCCATTGGTATTTTGATAGGGGTTACATTGCTTTGGGAATACATACAAATGACCAAAAGACACATGAAAAGATGCTCAAAATCACTAATCATCTGGGAAATGCAAATCAAAACCACAGTGAGATATCACCTTACACCTGTCAGAATGGCCATCATCAAAAAGGGAACCCTTGTGCACTGTTAGTGGGAATGTAAATTGGTGCAGCCACTATGGAAAACAGTACAGAGGTTCCCCCAAATGTTAAAAATAGAATTACAATATGATCCAACAATTCAACTTCTGAGTATCTATCCAAAGAAAAGAAAAACACTAATAAGAAAGGATGTATGCACTCCTCTGTTCATTTGAGCGTTACTTATAATAGCCAAGATATGGAAGAAACTAGTGTCCATAAATAGATGAATGGATAAAGAAGATGTGTATATATACACACATATATATAATGAAATATTACTTAGTCCTAAAAAAGAATGAAATATCTTCACTTGCAACAACATGGATTGACCTAGAGTACTAGGTGTGCTAAGTGAAATAAGTCAGACAGATAAGAACAAATACTGTATGATTTCACTTATATGTGAAATCTAAAAAATAAAACAAAGAAAACCAAAGAGAAACAAACTTGTAGATACAGAGAACAAACTGGTGATTACTAGAGGGGAAGGGGGATAGGGGACTGAGAGAAACAGGTGAAGGGGATTAAGTGGTACAAATTTCCAGTTATAAAATAAATGTCTTGGGGATGCACTCTACCACATAAGGAATATAGTCAATAATACTGTAATAATTTTGTATGGTGATATATGGTTACTAGACTTATCATGGTGACCAATTCAAATGTATTTAGATGTTGGATCACTATGTTGAACACTTGAAACTAACATAATATTGTATGTCAACTCTACTTCAATAAAAAAGTGACCAGTTAACATTAATTGGTATTATAATTACATTTTCTCTGCATAAAGGCACATTTTATTGATTTTTTCATTATAAAGTATAAAAGTACCTTTTACTTTCAAGATGAGTTCTAAGATTACTTGCTAATGTTAATGTGGTAATTTAAAATACGTCTAGATATAATTTAATTTTAATTGCCTAACACAAATATGTCTGATATTCACCATTATGAATTCAAACCTATGAGTAAAGATGTCAAATGAGTCACCAAAACATTTTTGTGTATTGCCTCTCATTGAACCCTAAATGCTAACAAGACTTTTTGTTGGAATGAGGGATCAAAGTTTTATACTCCTTAAGAACTAATGCCGTAGCTGTTTTATTTTTATAAATAAAGCTCTTTCCGTTTACTTTTTAGTGTACAATTTTTGAATGGCCTGGAAAGAGAAAAATTATTCTTTGGGCTGACAAAAATGATAAAGAGGCTCATTGCTGATGAAGGGAAGAAGACAAAGAAGAATAGAGAAAGAAGGATTCGTTCCTCTTCCAAAAGGGGGGCAAGATACTAGAGCTTTCTGCAGGGAAGCTGAAGCACACCTTTCTTTCTGAGATTTGAAAGGAAGAGATCCCCTACATTTAAATATCTAGAGTATATCTTCCATTTAAAAATGAACCTAGCTAATCATCCAGTGAGGAAGAAAAGAGTAAAATAGCCTTTGACCAAGTCCTTTCTGTGGTGTTAAATGCAACTAATTATAATGAATATCACATATCTAATGAGTTCAAGAATTCCCCTTGGAAGAATTGGTCTGTCCTTTACAAAAAAGAGAGTTCAAGTGAGTTATTTGCATTTGGTAGGGAAGCTCTACTGTCTAAATCATACTCATTTAAAGGTGAAGTTCAGGGCTTCCCTGGTGGTGCAGTGGCTGAGAGTCCGCCTGCCGATGCAGAGGACACAGGTTCGTGCCCCGGTTTGGGAAGATCCCACATGCCGCGGAGCGGCTAGGCCCGTGAGCCATGGCCGCTGAGCCTGCACGTCCGGAGCCTGTGCTCTGCAACAGGAGAGGCCACAACAGTGAGAGGCCCGCGTACCAAAAAAAAAAAAAAAGGTCCAGTTCAAAGTCTGCCATAATTTGTTACTATATATGTAATTTTTGAATGTAATATACAGTTACATATGTATATAACATCAACAAGAAGGTGACCCACTTTAGAGTCAAGAAAATATATAGGTGAAGTGTAAAAGGGTTGGAATAGATATACCATAACAGTAACAACAAAACAAACCAAGACAACAACAACAAAACTGGAGTGGCTAAGAAAATATCAGAAAAAAATATATTTTAAGACGAAAATTTTTACTAGAGACAAAGATATTTTAAACTCATAAAATGATTATACCATCTAGAATGTATAACAATTATAAACTTATATGCACCTAACAACAGAACTTCAAAATACAATGAAGCAAAATCGAGACAATGGAAAAGAGAAACAGACAGTTCTACAATAATAGTTGGATACTTTAATACCTTTCTTTCAATAGCAGAACAGACAGAAAATCAACAAGAAAATAAAAAAACTTGCACAACATTATCAGTCAACTAGACCTAACAGCCATCTATAAAACGTTCCACCCAACAGCATCAGAATATACATTCTTTTCAAATGCACATGGATATACTATATGCTAGGCCATAAAACAAATTTCAGTACATTTTAAAGGATATAAACAATACAAAGAGTGCTCTCAGATGACAACAGAATGCAATAAGGAATCGTTAACAGAAAGAAATTTGTTGAAAATCACAAATGGAAATTAAACAATATATTCCTAAATAATTCATGGGTCAAGTAAGAGCTCATAAGGGGAATTAGAAATAATTTGAGATGAGTTAAAATGAAAGTATAACATATTAATACTTGATTGGTCACACAGTCTTTTGAAAAGCAGAGGGGTTAGACAAAGAGATCTAAATTAATTAAAAAATCATTTATTATTCTGGGAATAAAAAGAACTGGGCTTAGTCTCAGTTTTGCCTTTCTTTATCTTTGTGTCTGTTGATCATCTTGGAATAGTCATTACATAGTCAGAATACAGTTGCCATCTCAGGAATCAAATACTGTTATCTCTAGGGCTACCATACATAACAAGATACCACAAACTTGTTAACTTAAAAGAACAGAAATGTATTTTATCACAGCTCTAGAGGCCAGAAGATCAAACTCAGAGTGTTGAGAGGGCCATGTTCTTTCTGACGCCTCAAGGGGAGGATCCTTCTTTGTCTTAACCAGATTCTGGTGGTGGCCATCAATCACTGGTGTTGGCATTTTTTGACTTGCAGCTGCATCACTCTGGTCTCTTCCACTGTTGTCACATGGAATTGTCTCTGTGTGTTCCTGTCTCTGGAAACAATTTAAATAGAAATTTCTATTTTTAAAAAACAAACTGTAGATTACTATGCTCTGTTTAGATAGTTCCTCTAACCCACACCCACCTCCATTTCCCCATATGTATTTGAGAAGGAAAGAGGAACTCCTGTGAGCTATCCTATTGGAAAAAATCAATGATACATTGTTTTACTAGAGATGCCTCTTACCTAAAATATTTGAATTAAATATAAAATCTGGGGAAATTATCACCCAGTTTCCCTCTTCTAGAGGCATGATCTAAATGATAGGCAGCAGAATATTTTATACCCAAGAGGTTTGCTGACATTATTGATTTGATCCAGAATCTGTATTTTCTCTCTAAAGAAAACAGTATTCTCTCTTTCCTTTCTTTAATTTATAATGTTGATGTCTTAAGATTATTGTCAGAGACGATGCTTGTAGTTCAAATGATTTGGCTGTATTTCACCAGTATTATTACAAGATAGTCAAACAATGGCTGGGCTCCAGTATAGACCTCAGTCCCTTTGTTCCACTGGGATACGGATGTGAAAGCCACTGTTTCCTTATATTCCAAAGACCAAATAAATAAAACAAATAAATAAACACACAAAAAACCAAGTAAATGAAACTATCTTAAAACCAGCTCTCTTTTCTTCCTCATCCATGTTAATTCTCTTCTACCTAAAATTATTTCCTGGAAGTGATTTTTATGTTTCTTAGAGCCTCTTTATGTATATATCCACACTAATGCATATAAAACTGTTCCTTGTAGATCTTTTACTTTTTCCATTTGAAGAATTATTTTCACATGTCATATAGAGTTTATCCATTGTCCTAGATATGCATTTTTCCTGTGTATTTGAGCATCATAGGAAGATAAATTGTACTCTTGAAAATGTTAACTGGTGACTGAGACACAGAAAGCTATTCTTACCATTTTTCAATAGTGAGTAGTAGATTCTGTAGGGGTGGAATTTTAAGATGTAAGTATACTGTTTTTCTACACTCCAATTACGTTCCCCTTATCATAGAAATTGACCAGTGAAGTGTGCTGCTGACTTTTCAGAATCCATGTACATACAATCCATTAAGTTATTAGATATAACGTTGGTCAGAAAAGCATACTGTGAAATGTTGCTTTTATTTAAACTCCCACTATTTTCACTCCATGATTTCAAGATTTGACTTCTTTATTGCCCTCTGGTGGTGGGCTCTGTGAACTGCATATTTACGGGTCTGGAGCACATATCTTCCCGGAGGTATTCGACTCCTCAGGTACAAGCTAAAGAGTAGATGATAAGAAGCATTCAGATTTATTAAAACTAATTAAGGATATCAGTAGCCTGACTGTTGTTTCTAAAAATATAAAATATTTATCCTTCTGTTGTCAAACAACCATATTTCATGAAAAGAAGTATAAATCCTTTTTTGCTTGCAATAAAAGAACAATAATTGAAGGTATTCTTCATTTGGACCAAATACCTTCTCTGGAAATATAAGTTCAAATAGGAGTTGAACTTTGCAAAATATTCTTTAGTAAATAAAACTCCACATATAATTTCAAATTATCATTTAATTTTACCTTAAATTTAAATATCTATATTGACTTAAATGGTGTACTCTGTAATTTCGGATGATTTCCTCCTTTATATCTTCTTCCTCTCTTCAACAAATAAAATACATATGAATGCCTAACATGAGGTAGGGTATTCTCTGTGAAATAATGATGTTGGTATACTTGATTTTGACTTAGCAGAGGGATTGAGCCTCTGTGTTGGTGAATTCTCCCCAGATGGTGCGTGGGGAGAGGGTCAGGCATGTCTCTGTGCTCCTGAAGTTTTCTCTGTGAAACTGTCAACCTCCAATATCAGAAATAACTTCCTTCGTCAGAAGGGATTTTCAGACATTAAAAGTTTTCTATTAAAGTGCAAGTATTTTAAAAATCTATAAAATATAGGGCATTATAAATTTTCTTTAGTTACTACAAGCTGAATTTTAACTGAGAAGACTGGGGACTCCATGTATGTGTACATGCATGCATGCGTGCATGTTTGTGTGCTACACACGTGTGTGTGTGTGTGTGTGTGTAGGTCTACTGAGGATACAGAACATATTCTGGACATGAACGAGCAGTGGTGTATCAGAAGGGAAAAGAATATAAAGGACCAGCTTCACCTGCTTAATTTGTCCCCTGACCTGGTGTCATCTTATTTTCCACCATCCTTTGCTGATCTGTATACTAAATACCCAGGGTTCCTGGGTACCCCCAGGTACCTCTGTAAGTTTTACAAGCCTATCAATATCCCATGTACAGTGGATGGAACCTGGACTTTTTGCCCATCTAGTTTTCCTTTCCCTCAGAGTTTTCGTCTGAGTTATGTCATGGGGTAGGTACTGTTGTGAAAATTTGTGCTCACTTGTTAAATAGAAACTACTTATTTAACTGTTTAAACAAATAAACAGTATCTTAAGTCAGTTGCACGGCACCTCCAGTCTCCGCAAAGCAGAGTTACTTTGGGACAGGAAGTTCTTTTAGTTTCCCCTTAAATCAAAATACAAAGTTATAGGACCAACCCTATAGTTGCAAACTTGGGAAGAGATCACAGGATTCTGTAATCGTCTGCTTATCCCCTTACTGGGACAGCAAATAGCTCAATAGTTCTTATACTGAAGTTAAAAGGAAGAAGAATACCGGAACAAAGTCTGCATTTAAAGTCTGTGTCTTATTTTTATTTTCTCTTGGCACATAGTAGCTAACCGTTAAATGTTCTCTTGATAAATATTAAAAACACACAAGATACTTCATATACTATTCAACTTTTCTTTTGGTGTAGGGGTTGATGATGAAAAGTTTGGAAACTTCTGATCCATGTTAATGTTCCTGCTTTGAGAACTGCAGGGCGCAGCTTTTAGATGGAAAAAGTTGCCAAGAGGACCAGAAGTAGAATAAAGACATTTATGTAATTGTTCCTTATAATTTCATTTATTGGTTTTCAGCATCTAACTTTGAAAAGTTGCCTGAGGCTGCCTAGGGTCTGCAATAAGGATCACAGCTGTGCTGTCCTACCCCCTCCCCACACGTGGGAACAGAGCCTCCCCAGCAGTGCTAATAGAGCCCCATGGCTTTCCGCCCACCTCGGTACTGCTCAAGGCAGTGGCTTTTTTCTACCAGCCTCACCCTTCTCCATTTGAATCTTTTTCTTCTTTCCAGTTTTATTGAGATGTAATTGACATATAACACTGTATAAGTTTAAGGTGTACAGCATCATAATTTGATACATGTATATATTGCAAAATGATTACCACAATAAGGTTAGTTAACACATCCATGACCTTACACAATTAATTACGTTTTGTGTGTGTGTGTGTGTGTGTGTGTGTGATGAGAACATGTAAGATCTACTATCTCAGAAACTTCTGAGTATGCAATAGAGTGTTGTTAACTATAGTCACCATGCTGTACATCAGACTCCCAGGATTTATTCATCTTATAACTGGAAGGTTATCCCCTTTGACCAACAACTCCCCATTTCCTCCACTCCCCAGCCCTTGACGGCCACCATTCTACTCGGTTTCTGTGAGAGCAGCTTTTTTAGATTACACGTAAAAGTGAGATTATGCAGTGTTTGTCTTTCTCTCTCTGACGTATTTCACTTAGCATAATGCCCTCAAGGTTCATCCAAGTTGTTGCAGATGGCAAGATTCCCTTATTTTTTAAGGCTGAATAACATTCCATTCTACATATGTGCCATATTTTCTTTATTCATTTGTCTGTCAATGGACACTATAGAAACAGAAACCCACTCAGTTCCTACAAGTGTCCAAGGTAACAATAGACAAAATATGGATGTTGGTGGGTGTAGATCCAGGCAGTAGGTTAGACTACATCCCACAGACAGGAAGGCCACTATTTTAGGAGGAGCTGCTTTGAATATGAATCAAATAATAATTGATTTATATGTCACCAGTTCAGAACTAACTCATCTGTTTTAGACACCTCACCATAGATATGAAATGAGAATGAGTGGAAAAGGAGGCTTCTGAAGGCAAACAGTCATAAAACCCATTATTCTTCTGTAAAAAGGAGACTATACAGTCTTACTTTTAGAACCTCAAATCAAACAAAGACATGTAGCAGCCTCAGTAGGATATAATCACAACAGAAAAAATACAAGCAGAAGGCAGAGGAAAAAGAAGTGCCATTTGGTATGGGAATAAATAGCTCTGTATGTCTCAAAAGCCTCCTATAAACATGTCTGGGTGTCAATATAGTGTAATAATTAATATCCATAAACCCTGAGTCTTAAGAAAAAAGAACTGTATCTATTGCTTTCTTTTAGAAAGGGACAGAAAGGTAACTATATTTGCTTTAAGAAATACAGAGGCTTAGTGCACTTAAATATTTGATCAAATAATTTTAAAAATGTTTCTTACAGTATACATCATTTTCTGATGAAACGGGTAAAATAAGGTTCTAGGGTGTGAGGCAGGCATGAGGCATTATACACATTTTCTTTTCTGTCCTTTTGTAGCTGAATATCCTTTTCCAGGCCTAAAGAAGTAGTAAAATGATGCATCTAAGATTGCATAAAAGGTTTCATAGACATATTTTACATATATGCCATTAGATTTCTACAGAGTTATTTCAGGCTGCTGACAGGCTGCTTGCTTGAGCTGAGACCCCTCTAAACAAAGCCCAGGAAGAAACTAACAACTGTGAAAGTCAACTTATTTATTCTGTGAGTAACTTGGCTGCAGAGCAGACTAATTACCCCTTTAACCACACTGTTTGAACTCATTGTACTTATCTGGGAATCACTATTCTGAAAGTAGAGAAGGGGACTAGGGAAGTTAAAAGAGACAAAAGATGTAAATATGGTCTCTTTGCAGAATCTCAAAGGTCAGGCAACAGGCTTATTTCTGATGGTTTTACAAAGAGAAGATGAGCTGTGGTTTAAAGGTCCACTTTGGAATTCAAGTTCTACCTCAGGTGTAGCCTGAATGCTAGTCTCCACCTTGAGTGAATCACTGAAGGATCATTTCTCAGCACATAGTCAGTGTTTTTAAAATTTTCATATTATTTTATCCCAGTGAATAATATTGATGAGGGATTTTGACACTATTAAATTCCGCCAAAGGACTTAATTTTGTAATGATACCAAACCTTGGAAAATAAAGGAAGTAGAGATTGGTGAATCCTTGACAAATGATTAGAGTTATAACTGATTGTTTCATAAGGAAAGAGAGGGAATGGATCATTTAGGAACCTGAATGAATACTTGGAATCTCATCTATTTCTGTTAAAACTACAGGTTAGTTGAGCTCAAAAATTGTAGGTATAAAAATTGTGTTTTTTGGTAATAAAATTTGTTTTAACCCTTCTCTCAATTATGCATTTAAATGTTGACCAATTCACAAGTAACTGTTTACAGTCGATGGATTGGCCAGTGGCTTTGGGATCATTCATTTTATAGTCTGGGATTTCCAGTGTGATCTTTATTTTCCCATTTATACTCTATTTCATACATTTTATTAGCAGCAGTAGTAGAAATAGTAGCAGCAGTATCATTATTATTTAGTTAGAGTAGAATTGTTTCTGTAACTTCTTACGGTCAGACATATACTAAGCAACACACATTTTGAAAGCACTGGTGTTGGAGTAAATTCGATGTTGATGAGACTAGTCACTGCCCTTAAAGGAGCTTGTCTTCTAGTTGGAAAGATGTGACATATACAATAATCTGAGGCATTAAGTAAATACATGGGTCTGAGGGCAGAAGATCCTGAAGGAAGCAAGCTGCAAAGAACTCATTTTGAATCCTGGCATTAATATTGGCAGATCTCCTCACACCTTTTTAGGACAGTTATAGACAAAGCAAGTAGGACTGGAGAATACACTACAATGGCCAAAATAAGATTTAATGTCATTTCAGCCTAGGGGATTCTTTCTAGGCTTTGAGCATATGATAATTTAAATGCCCCCTAAATAGTAAATTTACTTTAATGCTGACAATGTAGAAAAGATATTTTGCTGCAAAAGTATACACAGTAGTAACAAGTGGATTTTGGAAGAAACTAATATTTTGTCTTATACTGATACTACACTATTGCCCTAGACCTAGCAGCAGCCTTTACTCTTTGTTGTTTTCTTCTAAGACTAAAGAGCCTCTTTATTTTTTTCCACCAACAGATCTCAGAGCAATCTGAGTGCACTGGCCAGTTGGGACACAATTATCATTAGAATTCTTGGCTAGAGAAGAAAGCTCCTAATTTAAGAATGGCTTTTTGCCTTCTGAGAGCTCAGAAGAGCAAATTGCAAGCCATCTGCATTTATAAAACATGTTTTAGTATGGAAAATTTCAAACATCTACAGAAGTAAAAAGAAAGAAGTAGAAACTTTCCTCAATTGTTCTCATCAAATGTCCATTTCAGGCCAATAGATTTTCTCTACACCCTCTCTTACTACTACCACCATCATCCCCAGCAAGTTTAAAGCAAATCCCAGGTTTCTTTTTCTCAGTGAAAACGTCAGTATACATATTTCTAAAATGCAAGAACTGCCCTTTTTAAGCTCAACTATGTCATTATCACACATCCGCAAATAATAATAATTCCTTAATATCAACAAATAGCCAGTCAGTTCATGTTTCCTTGATTGTCCTATAAATGTATTTTTATTTTAATAACCATTATTTATTTGACTGCTGATCCAAACACAATTTCTTTTAAAGTATAGGTTTAAAAGAACTCAATTTGCTCATTTTTCTTGCAAGTATTTGTCATTGAATTCAAAGCATTCATCCAGTAGGGTTCCCAACTGTCTGGATTATGCTGATTGCATCCCCTTTATGCTTATATATTTATCATGCTCCTTTGGCCCATGTATTTACTGTCAGTTGGTAGATAGATCTAGAGCACTGACATAATTCAGGTGTGATTTTTTGTCAAGTTTACTTCATAGATAATATTGATGAATTCCAAAAGGAACTATAAAGTGTCTGTCTTACTGTGACATTGCAGCCATTAATGATCAATGTCTAGATCCATTAATTTATTAAGGGTACCAAATGGTGATATTCTACTAATGAGATTATTATTCATTTACTAGCTAGAAGATGATTTCATCAACTACTTGGTTGCCCTGAGTTACAGTTTAATTAGGAAAGGAAGAATAAATGTTTCTTTTATTTTATTTACCAGTTTTACAAAAAAAGAAAAAACAGGAGAGAGAAAGGTTGACTCCAAAGTAGCTTCCGAAGATGACTAATGAGGTATTTTCTTTCTTTGTTGTTGTTTTCAGTGAGATTGTTATAAATATCGATGCGGAGATTGTCCCCTCTTAGGTTCACGGATCCTGTTCAAGTTGGCTCCTGAGTCCTTTCCACACAACCACAGTAGTCTTTGAAGTCTTCCCAGCTCTCTTGTATGACAAGGTGTAACAGGAACATCTTGTTCATTTCTTATGCTGGATTTGAAATCAGCTATTTCTCCAAGGAGGCATTATCCACTGTGTTTATTCAAACTTGTGTTCCTTCTAGTTTAACCTTCTCTCGGGACATGATTTTTTTTAAACAAATTACTTACTGAATTTTTTCACCTTTTCAAATCTTGCTATTCTCCAATCACTTCATTTCTGAATTTTTCTAATTTCTTTTATGTTTTTCTTAAAACCAGTTTCTATTCCTTTTAAAATTTCTTTTACTTTTTCTGTAATATCAGGCAATAAATTTCATTTGTTCTGTGGACGTGTCTTTCTGTCACGTTTTCAGGATTTGCTGGAACTTTGTTTTCAGCCTTCTTTTTTCTTTTTTTTTTCTCACTGATTTTCTACAGGATGTGAGTGGAATACTCTTCTGTCACTCATTTTTAAATGAAATAAGTTTCCACTTTAGGAGGGAATCATAGATCAGAATATAATTTCTAGCTTCAGAACTCCAGGGCTCACTATCTTCTATTATTTTCACAACATAATTTTAAAAAATGACCTTAAAATTTCTAAAATCTTCTTCCTCGGCCCTCCTCTGCCCATTTACCCAGGGCTCCTCTTTCTTGTCCTTGTTGAGTATGGGGATTTGTTCTGGAATGGTGCTTTGGTTTGATAGGTGTCAAGGTTTCACAGACCCCAGAACACTTGGCATCCTCAGAACATTTCAAAGTTCTTGCACTCAGCTGCAAAGTGGAGCCTGCAACGTTCACTCCCGGTTTCTGCCGCTGTTCTCAGTGAGTTTTTCAATCTCAGTGAGTTCGTGAACCATAGTAACCTTTGGCTCTCCTGAAAGAGAGAGAGAGTCCTTCCCTCATCTTCCTCCCACACACCCTGGGATACACATATGTAGGTCTTTTTCCTGTTGTTGATTTGTTCCTACCTGGCTGTGTGTTGCAGTTAATGTGGACACCTTGTTGTAGATGTTGTCTGTGGGTTTTTGATCTTGCTATCCTAGATGCTTTTCTTTCTTCTTTGTGGGGGTGGGGGCTTGTGTATTTAGGGGAGGGGTGGCATATTCAGGGATAAAAATCTTCTCTGTAGCCACCATCATTTCCCCAGAATCCTCTGCCATTAATATTTGAAACAAAATCATAGGAATCATTATCCGGATCCTTAGGATAATCATTACATTGTATCTGTCTTTTTTCCAGGCTTCAAGCTGCCTGTGGCTCCCCACGTTAGTATACTGACATGACTGGGCAATGCCTAATTTGACAGGTTCTTTCTGTACTACCTTCCTCCTAATCATGACAGTCTTGTACGCTATACGTAGTCTTCTTTACTGATAGGGAATTTAGAAAATACAGGAAGCCATGGGTTTAATAGCTGAAAGTGGAATTAATATATTATTTTTCTCAGGTAAAATATCATAAGACTCCTTAGGCCAAAGTTGTAAAATGAAATCGCAAATTTCCTGGAATCACTTTGCAAACGTGAATGCCCACATAAAGTACACTAGGACTTGAATCCAAGGAATAACACATTTTTAGAGCCTCCAGATTTATTAACTTAGTACAATTCTGCATTACTTCTTAAGGCAACTGAAGAAAATAATTTTGTGATCAAATAAATATTGATTTTATTAACATAGTTATTTAAAAAGTTTATAAAGCTTTTAAAAAATGTTAAGGCTCTATCCGCCTCATCAGTTGTTATTTCTTTTCTAGAATCTTGGATAAAGGAACAGTCGTTTGAGGGGAAACATGGTATAAAATGGGAAGAGAATCTAACAGTGAAGATAGTTATATCTCTTCCTGTGTGATGAACTACTCCTATGCTTGGTGGTTTAAAACAGCAGGCACTTTATCTCCTCACAATTTGTGAATCAGCAGAATGGGCTGGGATCCCCTGGGTGGATCTATCTTGCTTTCACCTGAGGTGACTACTGAGGCTGCCATCATCTGGTTGCTGGACTGGGGCTGGTTGCTTTCACATGTCTGGCCATTGGTGCTGGCTGTGGCCTGGACCTATTCTCCACTAGGTTAGCCAGGCTTCCTAACATGTCAGGTTTCCATGAGGACAAGCCCTAAAGCACGAGTACTCTCCAAGCTTCAGCTCTTGATATGCCATTGGGCCAAAGCAAGTCATGTGACCAAACCCAGGTCAAGGTGGAACAAAACTACACAGGGTGAGAAAACGGGGGGGGAGGGGCATTTGCACTGGGGTCAGTAGTCTAACAAACTGCTGCAATAACTATATAAAGAAAAGCACCCCGGAGGACAACTGGTAAAAAATAAATGTGTGCGGGGTGGGGTGGGGGTTTGGCATGGGGGGGCAAAGGCAGTAAACAGGGGCCACCAAAATCTGAAGATTCTGGAATTTTTGGAAAATCCACTGGGATTAAAGGAGTTACACAACCATGTTCTGACACCAGAAGAAAGGTCCCAGTTGAGCATCAGGGAAGTCTAGCGCTCTTCCTCCATTGCATCAATTTCCACATTTCTTTGACTCAGCATATTTGTAGAATGAATCATGACTTTCTTTAAATTTTTAGTTCAGTTTTTCAAAGAAATAGTGACCTCGCTTCTATCTGCTGTGCCACAAAAATGCCGTAGAAAAAAATTCCTTCTGTTAAATTGCTCACTAGGTGAAATTGTATGTGTAACCTAGTAACAAAGAGGTATTAAGAATCGCCACAGCCAAGCCGGCCCTCCGCACCACGCACCCTATAGCAGCCAGTGGGTGAGCCGGGAGTCGAGGAGGTCACCGTGGGAAGGAGGGGCGCGGGCAACGTGTCAGCCTCCTTCCGTCTCCGTGGAGCCACCTCCGGCCTCTGGTACAGGGAGTCGTCTGCAGCAGCCGTCGGTGGCCAGCCTTGCAGCGCTGTGTTCTAGGTCAGTAGCTTCCAAGACTCCAGTTGGATTCACTGGAGTAGGCAACGTGGGGAATCCAATGGCAAAAGAGCTCTTGAAACATGGCTAGCCACTCACTATTGCTGATGTGTTCCCTGATGCATGCAAAGAGCTTCTAGATGCAAGTGAACCCGGTAGTGTCTTCTGCAGCGGATGTAGCCGAAAAAGGTGACAGAATTATTACAGTGCATCAATGTGCTAGAAGCTTATACTCTAGCAAATGGAATTCAAAAAAAAGTGAAGAAAGACTATTAATAGATTCCAGTACTGTTGATCCTATGGTTTTGAGAGAATTGGCCAAAGAAGTTGAGAAAATGGGAGCAGTTTTCTCGGATGCCCCTGTTTCTGGTGGTGTGGGAACGGCTCGGTCTGGCAACCTCACATTTAGGATGGGAGGGGTTGAGCTGCTGTGGTGCATGGGCTCCCATGTGGTGCATCGTGGAGCTGTTGGGACTGGCCAGGCTTCGAAGATCTGCAAACACTTGCTGTTAGCTGTTAGTAGGATTGGAACTGCTGAAGCTATGAATCTGGGACTCAGGTTAGGGCTTGACCCAAAACTCTTGGCTAAAATCCTAAATACGAGCTTAGGACGATGTTGGTCAAGTGACACTTACAATCCTGTACCTGGGGTGATGGATGGAGTTCACCTGGCTGATTACTAGCAGGGCGGATTTGGAGCAACACTCATGGCTAAGGATCTGGGATTAGCATGAGTCTCTGCTAGCAGCACGAAGAGCCCAATCCTTCTGGGCAGTCAAGCCCATCAGATCTGCAGGGATGTTGTGCGTGAAGGGCTACTCAAAAAAAGACTTCTCATTCGTGGTCCAGTTTTTGCAAGAGGAGGAGACATTCTGAGTTTGCCCTCTGGCTGTGAACACTGAAACATTGAAACCAAACTGTGTCTTGGAGCCCCTTATGGCTCACTCCACAGGAAAATGGGCTTAATCAAAGGTCAACTGTCTGCTTTTGAGTGTCTAGGTCAGGGGTCCCCAACCCCTTGGCCTGGGATGGGTACCAGTCCGCAGCCTCTTAGGAACTGGGCTGCACAGCAGGAGGTGAGTTGCAAGCAAGCCAGCTATAAGCTTCATCTGCCGCTCCCTATGGCTCACATTACCGCCTGAACCCCACACACCCCGCCCCCGCTCCCTGGAAAAATTTGCTTCCAGGAAACCAGTCCCTAGTTCCAAAAAGGTTAGGGACCTCTGGTCTAGGTCACAATAGATCCTGGGATTTTTCACCCATTTTAAACTGCTTATTCTTTTTATCTATTTAACAAACATATCATCTGTAATTTTTTTTTTCTGCAAGCCACTGATGGTAACTGCTAGCTAGCTAGCTGATTGGCCTTTTTCAAAAGTTTGATTCCTGAGCATCTTCAGCTAAAACGCTGCCTACTTCACTCAGGATATTATTTACTCCACTTTACAAATAAAACTAAAATTGTTTTCAACAGGATAAAATCTATCCTCGAGGAAAGAAAAGAAATTGGTGTGAGAAAAGGTATTAGAGAAAGGGGAAGTATAGTGAATTACTACCTGTGTGCCTCAGAAAATTTGTCCTGTTATCCCAGTGGTGATATTCTTGCATTGAGATTACTGGTTTATTTTCTAGGAGTTGTTAAAGCAAGAGAACTCCTTGCTGCATGTTATGTAATTTGGACTCTGTTACAATTATCTTGGTGTGCCCATCTTGTAACAACTTCCCATACTCAGCAAACTGTTTTTTTCATATTTTTGCTTCCTTGTACATTTTTACTGCATATTTTTTACTTCAAAAGAATGACATCTTTAGAACTGTTTCAGAGCCAGCGATGATATGTGCTTTAGATAATTATTACACTATGCTAAATATAACCATATTATTTTGAATTCAAATAAATTTCTATGCTGATAAAAAAAGAGAGGCACATTTCATCAATGTTTAAATAGTATCCTTCCTCCTCTAAAACTTAAAATAGGATTCAGTCTGATTCCTAAAGGGTTATTTTCTTCAACAACAAGAGCTGACTTAGGCCATTTTTTGGCAGTGGAATCTGAGCATAGAGGTCTCTGTCTGACTGCCCTTTGATTCTCACTCACAGTATCCTGGGTGAATGTAATGGATGGGCGTGCCCTTATGACTTAGCCCACTGCTACTGCTCCTGATGAGGGTTAATGGTGTGGGCCACTTTAAATCTTGCCCAGCAAAGTGCTGACATCTGGGGTTTCCTATCAAGTTTACCAGATATTCCACAGTAATTTCATAATTTACACAACATAAAAACACTGATCTTGAGCTTAGGAAAGCATTTCATTTAAACAGATACAGAACACTACTCTACAAAATGGTTTAAAATTTGTGAGCAATTACATTAAATAAACTCTAATATAAATTAATCTAATACAAGTAAACTAATAGTTGCAAAGCTACTGGTCGCTTCAGAAGCGGTGGCTACGGATAACTTCAAAGTTGTTTCCTCAGTGCATTAAGAGGCGAAACTATTTGCTGTCAACTTCTTCTTGGGGAAGCTTTTTTCCTTAGTTTGATGCTGATTCGCGTTATGAATGTATAGGAACCATTACTGGTTCTTCCTTTCCATATTCAGTGCACCATTATACTTCTATCCTCTTAAGATCTGGATATCTGTTACTGCTACTGTTGGCTGGAGGCTGGCAGGAGGAAAGCTATCAAGAAAAAAGGTCAACAAGTGTTAAAGAGTTTTAGCATACTACTGAGACTTTTAATCTACCATAATCATAAGAAATAATAATTAAAATTACAGCCTGGTCAGTGAGACCTTGAGTAAATTGTGGAAGCATCCATGTTTCATACAGTTTCAGGGGATGGATATTTCCTGTTATTAACTCTATATCCTCTTCAACTGGAACAGAGAGACCTTTCTCTGTTGAAGCAGTTTTGTCTTTTTCCTGGGCATTTTTAGTTTTCTCTAATGAGAGACTTGTAAAGCTTACATATACAAACTTACACATACACGTATAAAGCAAAGAAGGGATAGAGTAGTCTTGAGAGGACACTGTTTTGTAGCAGGCACACAAGACAGAGATAATACTCCCTGATTGCATTTGCCTCCCTAGCCCCATCTCCTTTGTGGAAAGCATCAGCATTCTGACTGGTCTCTGCACCCCACTAACTGGACGGAACACTGCATTGGCCTTCTTAGGGAGCACTGATGGTCGCTCCGGAAACTGTGGTTAGAGCTTGTGCAGCCAAAGTGCACAGGAAAGAAACAAATATACTTCATATAACGTGCTTACTCTGTTTTGCTTAATTAGCACTTATTCCCTGTAAAAGGCTGATTTCTGCTTTGACAGGGAGTAATCGAACTCTGTATTCACCCAAACCATAAAATTAAAGTTAACATACCTCAGCTTTTCATCCTACTGGAAGAAATGTATGAAATCTAAAGTTATTTTTTAATTGCTGCTGTTTAGAATGCCTGAGGCCCATTTGATGAACTTGTTAAAGAGCAGTGTTAATGAGGGTATTTTTCGTTTCTTTCTTTTCCGACCACAGCATGAATTCTCAGCCCAAAGTGCGCCCTGTTACCCACAATAGAGACAGGGGGAAAAGTGAGAGTCTGTCACCACAAAGCATGAGACAACTACAAATACTTCTCTCCCAGAGTTAACACTGATGACAGTCTTTGTGGAAAAGGACTTCCTCTTTTTGCAGGAATACAGTAGAAATGCAAGTCGTATTCTCCATAATTTCACTACTGGAAAAATAATTTCATAGCCCATATATATATGTGTATATATATATATATATGTATATATATATATATATATATATATATATATATACTTTTTTTTTTTTTTTTTTTTGCGGTACGCGTGCCTGTCACTGCTGTAGCACTTCCCGTTGCAGAGCACAGGCTCCGCACGCGCAGGCTCAGCAGCCCTGGCTCACGGGCCCAGCCGCTCCGTGGCACGTGGGATCTTCCTGGACCGGGGCACGAACCCCTGTCCCCTGCATCGGCAGGCGGACTCTCAACCACTGCGCCACCAGGGAGGCCCCATAGTCCATATTTTTTATTGGTCTTCTTAAAAACATATACAGTGTTTAC
Source organism: Mesoplodon mirus (assembly GCF_964341445.2). Classification (NCBI taxonomy): domain Eukaryota; kingdom Metazoa; phylum Chordata; class Mammalia; order Artiodactyla; family Ziphiidae; genus Mesoplodon; species Mesoplodon mirus. Next base: position 90,394,442 of record NC_138976.1, on the reverse strand, counting down.
AATAAGGAGTAAAAGAGAAGATTTTCAATGCGATATTTCAAGGAGCATTTTGTAAAGGCGGGATCCAGTCCCAACTTTGGAAAATTAACACACACCTATGAGATCAAAGAGTCACCTGCAAAAAATTTTATTATGTTTTTCTTTCATACTAGTTTCCTAAAGGTGCATTGTTACTTCTTGGTAATGTAATAGAAATGACTATATGGTGGCCATTTGAGGAAGAAGTAGCTCTTACATAAGTGTCTAGTGACCTTATCTCTTTTGATACAATACCTCTTGGTTTCAGAGGCTTGCACAGATTTCCTCTAAATGAATAAACTTAGTAAGATTTTTCTAACTATCAATTAATCTAAAAGTAGATTTAGAAATCTACTTCTGAAGCAGTTTTGTTAAGTAATTATTGGTCAGTTCTCTTTCTGATTGGTACTTTTTTCTGCAAAACAAATCCCTGTACTTAGAACAATTAATATCACCATCCCTGGCTCCTTGATTATTACACAGTGATGTTTCTTGAGAAGAAAGCTTACCCTTTTGGGGGGGAAACTTCAGTCCATGAAGTAAAACTTCATTAAAACTGGATCTGCTTCTAATGCCAGTGTGATGCAGATCAGTATCCCCATTCTTTTGACTTTCCAGGCTGTGTGAAGAGAATGGTATGGTTTGGTTTAGGAAAGGTTGTAGCTTAAGAGGATTGCATTATGTTTCTGTGTCACTTTGGGGGGTTTCATTTCAATATTATATCCTGTTCTGTAAAAACACCATAGTCATTCTCTTACTTATTATTAAATAATTAAACGCTGCCCTTTGTTTACTTTCCCCTTCTGATCAGAAGACTCCTCTCCACTCTAGGCCTTGATCTGAGTTCCAATTCATCAGCTTGTAGTAGCTACACTTCTGGTTTCTGAAGTCAGACAGATATGGGTCCCATTTCTGTCTTCATCAGTTATAATTTATTCTCTGATATATGCATACCAGAGCTGGCAGTGACAAACATTTTGCTTCTCCTTATTTTCCCAGGGTTCTGTGCATTTTAATAGAGGATCACAATATTTTAAGTAGAGCTGGGATGGGGTGGAAAGAAAGAGCAGGAAAACATGCTTTTAGGAAGGTCTGAAATACAAATCACATGGAGTTAACTGCTTGAGAGAAAACCACCCCTACCTGAGTATTGTCAATAAAGTAGCACAGGGAGGCAAACGAATCAATTGTTTACTAAAAATATTTTTCTTTAGAAGAATAAAATTCACAAGAAAGCCTCATTGCAAATAAAATATATTTGTTTTCCTAAAGGAAGATATTTGAAAAGTCGTAGTAAATACCTGCTTTGACCTTCTGTGTCCCTAGTGTTCTATCTCCACTAAGTTTTATGAACACTACATAGAGGAGGAGCCTGAGTCTCAAAGACCATAAGTAAGAGATGGATTCCAGAGCCTCTGTAAGGTCCATTATGCCCCATGACTTCCCATTGCTTGTGCTGTTCATCCAGATAGGTGCTTAGGATACCAGAATGAATACATCTCTTTCGAGAGGTTTTTAACAGACATTAGATACTAAACAAGTACAACACCTAACAAATAAAACAGAATGCTTTATTTAAAGCAGAAACAGAATAATGCTCACCTAGTATCGTTTAAATCCCCTTTAAATTATTTTTTGAATCAACATGTTTATATTTGAGGGTATTTTCTTATTTTTTCCTAGTTCCTTTTACTTGCACCTCCTTTCTTTTTCTCTTTTCCCAACTGAAATGTTTATGGTTTCAAAAGTAATTACTTCTTGAAGAAAGTTTTCGTGTATACTAAGTGCTACCTAATGGAAGCCATAAGCATAGAGTCTGCTAGCATTTAGAGTGGTATAATACATAGCCAGGTTGAATCAAGTGGGAGAGAAGGTTAATCGTTCTTTTAAACTGGCAGTGTTGCCGGAGGTGGATTAATATGCTTTTTGAATCTCTTACGTGCTGCAAGTCTCCTTGATCACAATCACTATGTTAATGGTTGAGGTTTTGAATTAGAGGTGTCTCCTGGGCTCAGCTGGGCCAAGTCCCTTCATCTCTCTGGCCATATTAGGTGATAGTTTTCTCATTTCAATACACGATCTATGTTAGAGGGAGTGTTGACTATACCAGACTTTTAACGTGGGCACCCAGAAAGTGGAAGAATCTCTCTATTGGTGATTAATCATAACTCTTTTCATTGTGAATACAGTCCTTCCCTTAGGTAAGGCAGGAACACCATGAAAAATAGAAAGTTCTCGGGTGTCTGTGGAAGCTGGAGTGCTCTCGACCTGTCAGCTCACTGGCAGAGCAGGCTTCGTCCGGACACTAGAGAACAAAATGTGAAATTGGCACCAGCCAGCCTCTCCATTGCACAGGATATCCCTATTTAAATTTGACAACCAGGATATTTTACAATTTGAAATTCTTGTCATCTGGTTTTCTTTAGTTTTTTCTTTGGGTTGAAAAGACTGAGAAGCTTGTTAAAAAATCTGGAATTCTGATGGTGAGGCTTAACCAGATCTATTGAGTCATCAATCAGCAAACCTTGACCAACGCTTACCATTCCCCCAGTTACTATACTAAGGACCCAGACATGTCTCAGATAGTGGCCTTGCTCATTCACTGTATTTACAGTACTTTTTTCTAAATGTAACCAGAGCTCAGGTAAAGACAAGACATTGATTTGAGTCTGAAGTAAACAAAGCTGACTGGTCTGATCCCTTCAGTTTCCAGAATTATTTTGTTTCAGGTAGTAATTTTCCCAGACGAATAGAACAAAGTTCTATCGTCTATTTATTTAATATTTTATCACAATAGTCCTTGCCCCTTTGACCTCTAGTGAGGAAACTTGCATAAGACACTGAAATATGCTTAGGTTCTATGGGTAAGTGCAGATAATGATATGAATGAAATTGAAAATGAAAGCCAAAGGTAGAAAAGGCAGTTCTGAATAGATTAAGTAAGACAGAGGTATTTGAAAAATCAAGTAGAAAAGATACCATAAGGAATGGAGAGCTTCTGGAAGTTTTCTAATAGGTGAGGGGTTGGTACATCTTTTTTTGTTTTTTTTTTCTTAATAACATGTCTGGCAGTTGTATGCCAGAGAAAGTTATAAGGGGGTTGACTATATGCATGAAGTCCAGTGAGAACACTGTTCCTGTAGGCCACTGACCGTGTTCTGAGTGTACATTCTATAGTACTAGAAATTAAGTTAGGAAACAAAGGGTAATCTGATGTCATTTTAAATGAAATTTCACAAATGATTAGAGCTAAAAGGTGTCTTTTTTCACTCAGCCAACACGTTGAGCACGTACTATGGGGCAAGCACTGTGCTTACGGGTAAGAGATAAAAGAAAAAATAAAGGCCAGAGGAACTCAAAAGAGAGTGTGAGAGATGCATGAACAACTCATTACAATCGAATAGAGATAGGCTATTAAATAAATCATAAAAATATAAATTTGTAAAACAGAACTCGGAGTCAGTAACCCTTCTAGGGGATATTAAAGAGAATGCCAACAATGAGGGGGTCTTGGAATTAGGTTTTGAATGTCAGTAGGTATGTTCCACGTGGAGAGAAGGTCAGGGGCATACCAGGCAGAAGGAACATCCTGGACTTGAGAACCAACACAGTATATTTCAGTGATTGTAAAGAAGATTTTTGTTTGACTAGAGCGTAGGGTATAAGTTGCCAAATGGTAGAAAATAGAGTATAAAAGTTAGGCTGGAATGAAAGTATAAAGTGTCATAATTCTTATGATGAAAGATAGGTGTTTTCTACAAAATGGGTTACTTATAAATATTTTAAAAATAGAGACCCTCGGGCTTCCCTGGTGGCGCAGTGGTTGAGAGTCCGCCTGCCGATGCAGGGAACACGGGTTCGTGTCCCGGTCCGGGAAGATCCCACATGCCGCGGAGCGGCTGGGCCCATGGGCCATGGCCGCTGGGCCTGCGCGTCTGGAGCCTGTGCTCCGCAACGGGAGAGGCCACAACAGTGAGAGGCCCGCGTACTACAAAAGAAAAAAAAAAAAAAATAGAGACCCCGAGAGAGGAGCGCGCCCGAGGAGCAGCCCCCGGACCGGAGCCTCGGGAGCCCGGGGCCGGTGAGCGAGTCCCCACGGGGTAGGTGTTGCGTCTGCAGGTCTGCAGGCGGTTGTGGAGCCTGCGGCCCTTGGAGAGCAGGGCTTGGGAGAGCGGGGCTTGGAGAACGGGGCTTGGCCCGCCCCGGGGCTTGGCTTTGCCCGCCCCAGGGCCCGCAGTAGAGCCACCGGGAGGGTTTGACCGCTTCCCGGAGGTGGAGGGGCCGGGCTGGAGGACAGGGCCTGCTGCTCCTGATGGGGCTCCCCTGGGACTTGTGAGCTCCGGGTGTCCTGGGGGAGCAGGGTCCACAGGCTCGGCCGGGACATGCCACGTCCTCCCCTCCGTCCAACCCCGATCCTCCACCTCCTCCTCCTCCTCCCCCTCCTGTCGCCGTCTCGGCATCTCGCATGTGTGTCTCAAGGCGCGTCAGCAGCTTGGTTGTCTAATGTAAGCGTCCGCTGTCCCCCTGGGTGGTGCCCTGTGGAGTCGCCCAGTGTAATCGGTGCAGGATGAGTCTGCAGGGCTTCTGTCCTGCTGCCTCGGGCGAGGAAGGAAGCGATTGGGCCTGAGAAGGGAGATGACTTGTCCTAGATCCTCACCGGGTGTGCACGTGGGGTCGCTCACAGGACTCCAAACTCCTAGGGCAGGTGTTCTGTCCACTTAAAGTCAGTTTTAATAAAAGATGTTTTTGAGCGTCACACTTAAGTTTGTAAAGTTTGTACAAATCATTGCAAGACTGAAACGCACCTGAGTGTGTCCCTTTATTCTGGGTATCCTGTGGACGTTCTGATTTAAGTTGTTAACAGGCTTGGAAGAGAGAAACTATAAGCGTTTTTTAATTTCATATTTAATGACGGAGGTTTATTTTAATAGGATTCAGTGTACACTCGCTACTGAAAAAAATGTATCCCCTCAGGTACCACAGTCACGTGGGAGTTACAGACCTGAGGGTGGTTGCTCCCTCCTTATTCTCACAGGCCCTTCTGAAGGTGAAAGGACGGGTCTCCCACAGGTGTCCCCTGTGGAGCACGGGGCGGGTGCTCATGCACCCCGAGCCGCTTCAGTCGTAGCTTCACTGCCTGCGTTTTCCTTCTCCAGGTCCGCCTCCACTATCACAGTCCTGCACGTTGTTCTAAGAGCAGCGGAAAGTGAATCAGCCTCTGGTGAGTTTTGCTGTTTTCGTATTTATCTGCTGCTGTTCCTTTGTGATAACACCTTGGGAGGCGAATAGTTCAAAATTTAAAATGGGAAAGTAGGAGTAGGTAAAAGATGTGGTTAGACAAAGCGTAGAGGAGCAGGTCAGCACCAAGTGTTTCTGGCAAGTTCTACGTGTAGATCCCACGATCCTCTTAGAGCCACAGTACAAGCCTCGTATTCTTGACATTTGTGGCAAAACACCATCCCTTGCTCGACTTACATTGTCCTGCCGAAGCACTTTTGTTCTCGGGCGTTAAAAGGTTTCCCTGAGGATCCTGCTGTAGGCCGTGAGCCTTCCTGAGCGACAGCCCCTAACGTGTTGATGTTGGTGCCTTCCTTGTGCTTCATGTAAGCTGAGAGCGTGCTGTCCAGGGAGCACTCAGTGCATATAACTTGTCGGTTCAGTAGAACACCGTTGTCACATAGGTACATTGTTTTCAGTGCTCAGTCGAGGGATGCAATGAGGATCATCTGGAAGAACAGCCTTGCCACCCTTCCAGTAAATTTCGCTCTTTGTCTCTTACAATCTCAGAGGTTCGCGTTACACACCATGCAGTGAGGTCTCTGGCAAAGATTCCTTGTTTCCCAGCTGAATTGTATCGTGCAGCCTGCGGTCTTGGTTCTGCCCCTCCACGGAACCTGATCTGGTTGAGGTGACCTGGCATCCAGCATACAAACCAGTGGAGATTTGCCAGTCGTCACCTCAGACCACTGTCGCCTTGCCATCTGCAGAGTCTGCTATGTGGGTTTCTGTGACAGATCTCTCCTTGCTGTCTTCCTGACTGATTCTTTCTTCCGCCCACTTTGTGTGTTGTCTTTTCACCCTTGGTTCATGACTCTTCAACCCGTCTGATCTCACCCTCTGGTGCTTTTCACCTCCAACTCTGTCAGTTCTACTACCTGGACCAGATAGATGCCTCTGTCCAGCCACTTGCCAGCATCTCTATGGAGTTTGTCCAAAGGGCACCTCGGATTACTCGATCCAGTAGATCCAGAAATGATTATTTACAGCTCCCCTGCCTCTTGCCTTGTCCTGTTGTCTCTGGCAGCTCATCGTTGCATCATCAAGCCTGTCACCTGCCCAGAAAAATGAGTTCATTCTAAAGTCCTTCTCCATCCTCTGTTACCACGTTGTAGTATGAGGCTTGTTAATGTCGTATTCTAAATGGTTTTTATTCGTTCTCCTTCATCCCATACTTGCTACCATTAAAACAGCTTATCTGTTCATTCCTGTAGTTACAGAAACTTTTTTTCTGTGCCGCTACCTCTTTCCTCCAGCAGCTCAAGTGTATTCTCCACGCTGAGTATTTCTCCTAAAATATTAATCACAGCGTTTTGTCTGCATGTGGGAAGCACTTTAGAGGTTCCCTGGGTGACTGGACAAACGAGGTTGCCGTTCTGCGGAGCCATTAACCATCGAGCCCAGCACTGGGGGGAGGTCGTACCTCGCCAATGATGCGTTTGGATGGATCTGTGAGGTAAAATCCTGATCGGAGAGGCTTAGGAGAGAGGAGTGGGAGAATTGGGTTTGTTCTGTTCCCAACTTTTTCAAGACGTTTTGCTGTGACGGGGAAAATAGAAACTGGACAGTAGCTGGGGTAGGAGCTGAGGTCCGGGGAGGATGTTGTGTTGTGTTGTGTTGTGTTGTGATGGGAGAAATAACAGTGGGAATGATCCAGTAGATGCATGTGGGGGAGGGGAGAGCTGCTGGCCAGGGTCCTGGAGTGGGGAGGGGATGGCAGAGCTGGGTTGCAGGTGGGGAAGCCCTCCGATGGCTTCTCTGTTCTTAGGGAAGCAGCTCCTCAGCTGAGGGTGAGGGTGAGGTTGGGGCTTTGAGGGGAGAGCAGAGCTCTGGGGCCCAGCTCCATCGTGACCATCAGCACACACAGTCCAGCCAGCTGGGAAGACTGTACTTGCCTTCCCTGCCTGAAAAGTCATCTCCTTTCTTAAATGTGGGAGTAATTACTCTTTGGGGAGCCTATGTAATTACATGGGTGCTTCTCAGCTCAAAGCGAATTGAGTGCCAGTTCTGGCCACGGACATTTTCTGCTCTGCTGATGGAAGGGTCCCCAGAGGAAGTGTCCTGCTTGCCTGGCCCTTGGCCTCGAGGACCCTTCACACCATCTAGTGTTGTGTCTTTTATCTTAAACATAAACATCAAATGTCTTCAGGTTGTGCATGTGATCTTAAGGAGCAATTCCCTGCTTCCAGGAGCTTCTGTTCTCCTCGGGAAAGGCACTTCACAGACGTAATTACAGGAGAGGACAGGAATCCTGCCCGTCGCTACGTAGGGAACTCCAGAGTGCTGACAAAGCAGAGCCTGCTTTTATTTATTTATTTATTTATTTATTCATTTTAATTTTTTATTTGTTTACTACTTAACTTATTCAGTTTTGGCTGCGTTGGGTCTCTGTTGCTGTGTGCGGGCTTTGTTCTCTAGTTGCGGCGAGCGGGGGCTACTCTTTGTGGCGGTGCGTGGGCTTCTCATTGCGGTGGTTTCTCTTATTGCGGAGCACGGCTTCTAGGCATGTGGGCTTCAGTAGTTGCGGGTCCCGGGCTCAGTAGTTGTGGCACGCGGGCTCTAGAGCGCAGGCTCAGTAATTGTGGTGCACGGGCTTAGTTGCTCTGCAGCATGTGGGATCTTCCCGGACCAGGGTTCGAACCCATGTGCCCCCCATTGGCAGGCGGATTCTTAACCAGTGTGCCACCAGGGGAGTCCGAGAGCCTGGTTTTAAATGCATTGTCAGAGCACGTGGCTCAGTGACTCGGGGAAGGGGGACGGCCCTGAAGTGACCAGGACTTGGGTAGCTGCAGAGGTTGGCAAGGCTCTCAGAGCAGCGTGAGGTGGACTGGATGAGGCTCCTGAGGTGCTGGTAAGGACCTCCTTCCTTAGGATGTGGGCCTCCCGTCAGGAAGAGCGGGACGTGAAGGCAGGCAGACCCTGAGGTTGACTGAAGAGCCTCCCCTCTGTGCTGGTTTTGGTTTCATCCTGTGGAGAAACTGAAACCTTGTAATTGGGACAGTGAGTCATCTGATCAAAAGATGTCATGTGTAGAGACTGTGGACGGCATGAAACGTGGGGTGGGGTGCGGTGGGTCAAGTCAGGGGTACTCTGAGCTCCAGCGTGATGCCCGACAGGAAGGGGCGAGGCCGCGGCGTGTTCCCGCTCATCCTAGGCCCCGGTAAGCAGTATGGACGTTCCCTTGGGGTTTTCTGAATCGTGAATGAGGTTGAGAGTATTTTCACGTGCTTAGAAGCTGTTTCTTCTTTTTAATTGATAGACAGTGTTTAGAGCAGTTTTAGGGTTCCAGGAGAATCGAGCAGACAGCAGTTTCCTACACCCGTCCCTCTGGGTTCCCTCCCTTGGTAACATCTCTCGCCTGTGTGGCGTGTCATCTCAGTGATGGATCGGCACTGACACCTAATTCTCCCCTGGAGTCTGTAGTTTATATTAAGGCTCACTCTCTGTGTCCTACTGTTCAGGTTTGGACAGGTGTGATGACCTGCAGCCACCACTGCAGTGCCACCCAGAACCATTTCACTGCCCGAAACATCCCTGGGGGCCACCTGTTCACCCGCCGAGTGCCCCCAAGCCCCCGACAGCTGCTGGTCTTGTTACTGTGTGTGTATTTTTGCCCTTTCCAGAATGTCACATAGTTGGAATCCTTCATTCTGTGGTGTTTTCAGACTGGTGTATTTCTGTTTTTATATGAAGGGCCTGTTCATGTCCACTGCCTGTCTTACTGCCCCAATACTTTCTTGTTTTTCTTTTTGTTTTTGTTTTCTGCTGTACGCAGGCCTCTCACTGTTGTGGCCTCTCCCGCCGCGGATCACAGCCTCCAGACGTGCAGGCTCAGCAGCCATGGCTCAAGGGCCCAGCCGATCCACGGCATGTGGGATCCTCCTGGACTGGAGCATGAACCCCTCTCCCCTGCATCCTTTGGCACTGGAAGGCTTCCAGAAGCCTCCCCCTTCCATTGCAACGGAGGAAGCAGGTCCTCAGCTGAGGGTGAGGTTGAGGTTAGGGGTTTGAGAATAGGCAGTTGGAAGAACTCCTTAGTCTGGAAGACACGATGTGGGAGGGAATCTGAGTAGCTCATGTAACGTGTGTATAGATTATTCACTAAATCTTGAGTTAGCTCTTAAGATTGAGAAGAAGCAGCATTAGGGAATAATAAGCAAGCTGTCCTCCACATCCTAAGACACGGTACCAACTGAGACTATAAATCTGCAGGTCCACATTCATTCACAGATGGTAAGCCAGCCGATGGGAAGCTGTTAGCCAGAGTTAGGGGGGTAGGAAGCAAATCCCCAACTTCAGATGCTGTAGAGGGTAACGACCTGCCTCTCTCATGCAGGGGGAGATGGAATTCTCAGCTCAATGGCTCAGGACTCTGGTCCATTATCATGGCTGTTCTAATCTGTTTCTGAAGTGTTCTTTTCTACAGCATTTAAAAAAGTGACTGCATTATCCTGAACATTTTTATCAAGTAACAAATCAGCTGATATAAATGATAAAGTTGGCTGAAAGCAGGCCAGGATTTCAAAGCCACTTTGGCATGTCTTGGTTGGGCACACGTCATGGAGCCTAAGAGTTTATTTAGATGGGGAGTCTTAAAAAGCTGCAACTAACAGTGACCATAAAATCATCAAACTTTAAAGTTTGAAAAAGGCTCATTCTTTTTCAAATGTAAAAAAGCATTAACTGAGTCATTAAATGAGCTTCTATAAAAGCCTCCTGGCAAGAGAGTGACAGATATAGAACTTTAAACCCTTGCCTCTGGGGCCAATGCTCTTTCTATCATAAAATGTTTCTCCCTAACATTTGATGAATCAGAACGAACACACACACACACACACACACACACACACACACACACACACACACACACACACACACACACACACACACACAATGTTAAGACCCAGGGTTCACTCTTCAACTTGCTTTCAACCATATGGAAACTTTATGGATTGAGTCTTTCACATATTATTTCAGAGCAGATAAGCCAAACGCTATTTCTCTCACCTGGCTCCAAGCACTGTTTAGTCTTCTCCAACTGGGTATAATTATTCACTAGGGATCTCACCTATTGTTCAACACTCAAACTTGTGATGGCCATGCTGTGGACTCCATTGTCTTGAGAGGAAAGCTTACACACCAAAACATTTGGGTGGGTGAAAGGAACACAGGAGAGGGGACTAGAGGAAAGGTATCAGTGAATATGTAGTGAGTTGTTGCTTTTCTACCTTGATTATGCCTGAATGGCTATTTTTATTAACATGAGCTTGCGCTACATGCTTGATGCATGACACACGCAGACTCCCTTAACTTAGAACGTAATTGTGGCACATGTATCTCCAGCTACAAATATAGATACCAAAGAGCCTAAGGAGCTCTGAGAGTCATATACCTTCATTTATTTTTTGAGTTTTTCTTTTTGTGTGAGAATTGAATAGAAATAAAAGCTAAAAAATATCCCTTATTCACCTGACAATTTCTTTTCATCTTCCTTTTCTCAGGTAACATCTCCTCTAGGAATCCTCCCATACCCAGGAAAAGATAGTTTCTCCTGCTCTTTACAATCCAAACCCCCTGGGCAACCCTTTCTCATACCTTTTATAGCAGAGTGTTGAATTCTGGATTTACTTGTCTGAATCTTCTTTAATCTGTGAGAAAATTGAGTGCAGGGGCTGAATCTTCCAACAGTGTATCTTCCAGTGCCAAGCACAAAAGAGTCAACTAATATGTAGCTTTAAAAAAAAGTATCTTGTACATATTGTAAGTGTTCAGTACATTTGTACATCAAATACATGAAATAATCAATGCTAAGAAATACGCTAGGAAAAAATAATGTTAAGGAGGATTTATAAATGAGTAGAAAGGGGATTTTAGGGAAGAAATCATGATTTAAGATTCTTAGTTTTTTTTAACCTGGTATATGTTGAGGATTGCTACAGAAGAAAAGGCAGTTCAGTACTTTGAAAATGTGTGAAGTCTATATTCATTAGTTCATCAGCTAAAATAAGGTGGTATGCCCATAGCTGCTCATCTTTCAAATTTTTTCATAAATTTCAACTTGTTGAAAATATTTTTGAAACTAATTTTCTTTACCTTTTAAATTCTCTTGGAATTAAACATGGTGATTTACCACTAAGACCTTCAAGATGTATTAATTTATTTAGGCCACCGTAATAAATTTCAGAGAGAGTCTTTGTACAGAGATGCATTTTAAAAACCACAGTTAATCACCCAAAAGTAATTAATAAAGGAATTCAAATTTTAACCATTACTCATTAAAAAAAGGAGAAAGGAATTAAATTCATAAGAAGTTGAACATTCTTAAATCTTCATCCCCCTACTCAATTTTCTTGTACTTCAGTGCTGCAGACTGTCTAATGCAGAAATCCTCAATTATATCCAGCACTTTTTGGCTTTTCCCTTTTCTTTACAAACCCTCCATTATTTTCTTTTTATTTTTTTTAAACATCTTTATTGGAGTATAATTGCTTTACAATGGTGTGTTAGTTTCTGCTGTATAACAAAGTGAATCAGCTATATGTATACATATATCCCCATATACCCTCCCTCTTGCGTCTCCCTCCCACCCTCCCTATTCCACGCCTCTAGGTGGTCACAAAGCACCCAGCTGATCTCCCTGTGCTATGCGGCTGCTTCCCACTAGCTCTCTATTATTTTATATTTGGTAGTGTATACATGTCCATGCTACTCTCTCACATCGTCCCAGCCTAACCTTCCCCCTTCCTTGTGTCCTCAAGTCCATTCTCTATGTCTTTGTGTTTATTCCTGTCCTGCTCCTAGGTTCATCAGAACCTTTTTTTTTTTTTAGATTCCATGTATATTTGTTAGCATACAGTATTTGTTTTTCTCTTTCTGACTTACTTCACTCTGTATGACAGACTCTAGGTCCATCCACCTCACTACAAATAACTCAATTTCGTTTCTTTTTATGGCTGAGTAATATTCCATTGTATATAATGTGCCACATCTTCTTTATCCATTTCATCTGTTGATGGACATTTAGGTTGCTTCCATGTCCTGGCTATTGTAAATACACCTGCAATGAACATTGTGGTCCATGTCTCTTTTTGAATTATGGTTTTCTCAGTGTATATGTCCAGTAGTGGGATTGCTGGGTCGTATGGTAGTTGTCCTTTTTAGTTTCTTAAGGAACCTCCATACTGTTCTCCATAGTGGCTATACCAATTTACAGTCCCACCAACAGTGTAGGAGGGTTCCCTTTTCTCCACACCCTCTCCAGCATTTATTGTCTGTAGATTTTTTGATGATGGCCATTCCGGCCTCACTGTAGTTTTGATTTGCATTTCTCGAATGATTAGTGATGCTGAGCATCCTTTCATGTGTTTGTTGGCAATCTGTATGTCTTCTTTGGAGAAACGTCTATTTAGGTCTTCTGCCCATTTTTGGATTGGGTTGTTTGGTTTTTTTTGATATTGAGCTGTATGTGCTGCTTGCAAATTTTGGAGATGAATCCTTTGTCAGTTGCTTCATTTGCAAATATTTTCCCCCATTCTGAGGGTTGTCTTTTCGTCTTGTTTATGGTTTCCATTGTTGTGCAAAAGCCCCATAGCAGTACTGTGAGTGTCACTGAAGCAAACTTGGGTCCACTTATCCACATGCAGTAAACCCAATCTACTGACACTGGGTTGTGGTGAAAGAAAGTGCAGTGTTTTATTGTAAGGCGCCATACAAAGAGTCCGGGACAGCTAGTACTCAAAAAGCCTCATTTTCCTGATGGGTTTCAGCAAAGTGTTTTTAAAGGCAAGGTGAGGGAGGGGAGTCCCAAGGTATGTGATCAGTTTGTGCACAGTTCTCTGTTTGGTTGATGGTGAGGTTACAGGACAGTGTCCCAGCGGTTAAGGTCATCAATTCTTTGGCTCCAGTAGGCCTGGGGGCTATGTGCTCATGGTCATTAAGTAGTTAACCTTCCATTTGGTGGGGGTTTTAGCATCTGTAAAGCAGGAAATGTGCATCAAATACTGTGATCTATGTACTTCAGAGAGGAGCTAAAGTAGAGGATATGGGGGAGGGGTCTATCCTAGGAAGGCCCCATAGGGTTCTTCTCTGTTACATGAGCCCTGATGTTTTTTCCAAAATCCTCTTAAAGTTGAGGACAGACAGATTTGGTTTCCATTTTTTGCTACCAAAAGCATCCTAACTTACACACTTGGCATAAAAATACTCTACTAATTTGGTACCTGCTCAGAGGTCTTGCTCAGGGCTGTACACAACTCCAGCATGTGTCATTCACATTGACATTATTATGAATGGTACCCCCTGGAATTGTGGAGTCCCCAACTTTCATAGTTGTAAAAGGCTGTGCTGCTTTGTATCTGCTCATCTTTCCAGCTCCCCTTCAGTTGTCTTACATATGTGAGCTACAGTTGAGTCAGTTCCAACTACTTTTGCTCTCCAGAGGAACCATGGTATTACTTGGGCTTTTTGTGATCACTTCGTTCCCAATGCCAAATACAGATTCTTCACAGTTTGTTCGTCTGACAAAGTTGTGTTTATTCTTTGATGCTCTTCTCAGATATCACCTTTACTCTAAAACTTTTCTGGTCACATCATTTTCTTGCCATAGGCCCTAGGCACTCATAGTAAATGACTTTATCAAATGTAAACATAGCACTTTGTGTACATTTCTATCAATGCATCTCATGATGGATTTATGTTAGTCTTCTGTACTGACCTATGTGCTTTTTGAGCAAACAGATTTTTCTAATTGTGGCCTAGTAGAGGAAACCCTAGCACACAGCAGATGCTTAAAGGACTCGCTCTTTGTGGACTGTTTAATGTATTCATTAACACTCACAATTCACTGAATGAACCAAATCATTTAATATTTACAGTTTTCCACAGCAAGATCTTTTTCGACCCACCGCCTAGAGTAATGAAAATAAAAACAAAAATAAATAAATGGGACCTAATGAAACTTAAAAGCTTTTGCACAGCAAAGGAAACCGTAAACAAAATGAAAAGACAACCCTCGGAATGGGAGAAAATATTTGCAAACAAAGCAACTGACAAGGGATTAATCTCCAAAATATACAAACAGCTCATTCAGCTCAATATCCAAAAGTCAAACAACCCAATCAAAAAATGGGTGGAAGACCTAAATAGACATTTCTCCAAAGAAGACATACAGGTGGCCAACAAACACATGAAAAGATGCTCAACATCACTAAGCATTAGAGAAATGCAAATCAAAATGACAGTGAAGTATCACCTCATACCAGTCAGAATGGCCATCATCAAAAAATCTACAGACAATAAATGCTGGAGAGGGTGTGGAGAAAAGGGAACCCTCCTACACTGCTGGTGGAACTGTAAATTGGTATAGCCACTATGGAGAACAGTATGGAGCTTCCTTAAAAAACTAAAGATAGAGCTACCATATGACCTAGCAATCCCACTCCTAGGCATATATCCAGAGAAAACCATAATTCGAAAGGATGAATGCACCCCAGTGTTCACTGCAGCACTATTTATAATAGCCAGCATGTGGAAGGAACCTAAATGTCCATCAACAGAAGAATGGATAAAGAAGACGTGGTACATATATACAATGGAATATTACTCAGCCATAAAAAGGAAGGAAATAGTGCCATTTGCAGAGATGTGGTTGGAGCTAGAGATTGTCATACAGAGTGAAGTAAGTCAGACAGAGAAAAACAAATATTGTATATAGTACCATTTATGTGTGGAATCTAGAAAAATGGTAGAGATGTACTTATTTGCAAAGCAGAAATAGAGTCACAGATGTAGAGAACAACCTTACGGTTACCAAGGAGGGAAGGGGTGGGTGGGATGAATTGGGAGATTGGGACTGACATATATAACTACTATGTATAAAATAGGTAGCTAATGAGAACCTACTGTATATCACAGGGAACTCTACTCAGTGCTCTGTGGTGACCTAAATGGGAAGGAAATCTAAAAAAGAGCAGATATATGTATATGTATGACTGATTCACTTTGCTGTACAGCAAGAAACTAACACAACATTGTCAAAGAACTATACTCCAATAAAAATCAATTAAAAATTTTAGAGTTTTCAATCCCCCATTATCACATATATCCAGATGCAGCAATATTTACTTCTTCTATCAGTTGCCAATGTCAACTAAAAGAAACCAAACGATACCAGCATAGTAAGAAGAAACTTTACTCAAAAGGGTAAGTGTGAGGAGGGGTCTATTGCAATTGGGGGAGGAGAACTATTGCATTAGGGAGAAGGCTGTGACCCTACGATCTGCAAGCCTCTCAGTGGTTAATCAAAAGGGGTTTTTCTTCTCTTGAGAGGAAGTAACAAGGGTATTAAGGGTAGGGTGAGGGAAAATGGGATAAAAGAGTAGCTTGAGTGGATGGTAGATCAGAGAATATTTTACCCTGAGCTCAGCCTGTTCTTAGGAGAGATTATATGTTGACTCAGTCTGACAGTGAGTCAGAGTTCTGGAGCCTGGAGGAAGGAGTGAAACTTTACAGTTTGATTAATAAGCAGTTTGTTCCAATTGATTAGTAGGAATAAACACTTCAGATGATAATTTATGAGACCAAAAAAAAATGGCAATTTGGAATAACTTTGTCTGGCATTGCCATAGGTAAACAAGAGGAGGCATCTGTGGTGGTTCTTAGGAATAAGCTGTTTTCCACAACACAAAGGGCAGAGAGATATCTTAACTTTTGCTGTTTTCCAGGATTCGAGGGCTCAGGTAAAATTCAACATTGTCACTAATAATAGTTTTCAGTATCGAAGGACACAATTAGACTATATAAAACTTTATTTTCGGGGCCTCCCTGGTGGCGCAGTGGTTGAGAGTCCGCCTGCCGATGCAGGGGACATGGGTTCGTGCCCCGGTCCGGGAAGGAGCGGCTGGGCCCGTGAGCCATGGCTGCTGAGCCTGGGTGTCCGGAGACTGTGCTCTGCAACGGGAGAGGCCACAACAGTGAGAGGCCCGCGTACCACCAAAAAAAAAAAAAAAAAACCTTTATTTTCTTTTCCAGTGGTCATCACGCAGCCAAGCAAATGTATCCACTTGTTAAATTTAATTACCTTTTATCTTAGAGAGTTCCCCCAAATTAAATAGGCCGGAAATTTTTATATAGAATCAAATATTGCTTTCCTGTCTGAAAAGTGTGGACTGAGTATCAGAGACTTATCAGATTCCTTTCAAGCTAAAGTCACCTTCATTCACTTGATAAGACTGTAGAGGGCACAGTTGGACTGAAACAAAGCTTGAGTGAAAGTGTGTGAGAACTTTATTATACCTAGCTAATACCCAAATGTGTGCTGTCAGTGATTCATATCTGCCTTTCAGAGCAAAGGTTTTTTAAAAAATCTTTTTAAAAGAGGGTTTTCTTATTTGTCACTTTACTTTCTTTTTAATTAATCCTAACAACATTTCATGTGGGAAAATGTGTTTGAAGAGATGGAATTATAAATGAGTCCAGCATTATTGTTATAGTCCCTGTATTAAAATGTTACTGTAAGGGCTTCCCTGGTGGCGCAGTGGTTGAGAGTCCGCCTGCTGATGCAGAGGACGCGGGTTCGTGCCCCGGTCCGGGAGGCTCCCACATGCCGCGGAGCGGCTGGGCCTGTGAGCCATGGCCGCTGAGCCTGCGTGTCCGGAGCCTGTGCCCCGCAACGGGAGAGGCCACAACAGTGAGAGGCCCGTGTACCGCAAAATAAATAAATAAATAAATAGAAATGTTACTGTAAGCTAAGGCAAGGAAGTCAAAGATAGAAGATTAACAGAAAACTGCTGGGGAAATGAGCAAGCATTATTAAAAACCAGTGACAGGTTTGTATTACTCTATTGGAAGTAGCATATAGTAGTGGAAAGACTAAGGAATTAGTTGGGCTCTCTGTAAGCTATTTGAAGCACAGCTTTTCCAAAGCTAAGTACAGTTTTCTCTAATCATCAGCTGATTTGTGGTTTCAAAATCCTGTAGTGTTCTTGATGCAGTTACCACCAACATGAAGCATGCCCTTCTTCCTAATGGTCTACTCCTCCCCTTCCTTGTACTATATGTGCAAAACAAATGACATATACGAACTCTTTATGTTCTCTTTTCACCCTGCTTTCATTCCACATTGCACCAAGATTTTATTTTCCACATCAGTAGTGGCTTTATAATTTCCAAATTCAAAGGTTTTTCTTGTCTCATTTACTTTAAAATCTCAATTGCTTTTGATTTTTTGCTCCTCACAGATGACTCTTATCTTTTTGCTGTAATTGTGTTGACTATGTACTATCTGTTACTCTTTTTACATGTTTAGCAAATCAGTTTGTTACTTTGGGTGCTTCTTTTTGATTTTTCCCATTCCATTATTTTGGGAATTCACCATACTTCTGTATTTTGTGTGCTGGTTCTCCTCTATCAGACTATTGATTCAATTTTATGTTTCCAGCTAAAACCTGCCATTGGATTGGCTATTACCTCAGTGGGAAATGGCTATGGTATCCATGTAATGTACTCTCACTAAAGCCCCAACTTTGTATTGCTAATTGCCTTCTAAATATTCATAAATGGATGTCTTGCTATTCCTTGAAAGATAGCTATTCAAAATCATTTTTCTCTCCAAGCCTAGTCCCCCTTTCTGATTTTCTCATTCTTCTATCTCTGCCATAGCGTTTAGATACAAAAAAATTTGAATGTTTTTTCAACTAACACTCTGTAGGCTCCTTGCTATCCTCCTAGGCCAGGTCTTTAGGCCAAGGTAACTGGTTTCTGAATCCATTAGAAAGCCCAAGGGGGCAGAATTTTCTTTATGCTTTGTTCATTAATGTAACCTAATCACAAAGGATGATAACTAGCTCAATTAATATTCATTAATAAATGAATGAGCCCAAATACCCAAAGTTAGGTTCTCCTGTTATTTATTTTACTTTAATTACCAGATGAATATTTTTAATACCACTTTTGTATTGCTGCTTTTCTGATCAGAAACTTCATTTAGTCTATTTTGTCTCTTTTTTTCTGACTTTTAAGATTGTCCATTTTTCTATTGCAAGGAGGTCCTAAGAAAGTGAATTAGTGTTGTGGGTAAGAGTGAACGTACTGGAGTTAAACAGCCTGAGTTTGATTATTGTTCTTTCATTTACTAACTGGGACAGATATTTAATTTTTCTGTGCCTTGATTTCCACGTCTGTAAAACTGAGATAATGATCATTGGATTGATGTTAGGATGAAATAACTTAGTTCCTCTTAAGCACTCAAACAGTGCCTGGTATTTAATGAATGCTCAATATGCATTATTACTATTATTATTAACCTCTACATTTGAAAAGCGTCTGTACAGTCAGTGACATCCAAATGTTTAATACAACATATCCCATCTTTCAAACAAAATTTTACATGTAATCCCAATAACTTTATGAAATACAAAATAAGTGTGGCTTTGATTATTTGTATCCTCCGCTCTTTCATAAACTCATAAGTGTCCTTGACAAAATCCTCAAACTCCAAGAACTACAATTTAAAAACCACTAGTCTCAGTAACTTTTTTTTAAATATTTATTTATTTGGCTGCACTGGGTCTTAGTTGTGGCATGCAAACTACTTAGTTGTGGCATGCGGAATCTTACTTGCAGCATGTGGACTCTTAGTTGCAGCATGCATGCAGGATCTAGTTCCCTGACCAGGTATTGAACCCGGGCCCCCTGCATTGGGAGCACAGAGTGTTACCCACTGGACCACCAGGGAAGTCCCTGGTCTCAGTAACTTTTGATATAAGTATTTACTGATTGACTAAGTCATTTTGAAAACCAGTAGATTGTAGAAAGAGCAGGCATTTTAATAATGCATCTATTATATTCCTGTCTCAAATGAGGTTATTGTAAGACAAGGAAGTTACATTTGAAAATATTATCTAGCACAGACAATTTATATCTATTTTAGTAAATTAATTTAGATCAAAAGAATGAACTTTTTAATAATAAATGAGGGGTAAGTTTGAATTAGAAATCATATTTAAGGAATCAAAGTATTGTGTTATTATGGTTGTCATATATAGAATAGATTATTTGGCCTTTGAGCATTTGGAGATGACTTAAAACATTATTTGTTTCTGAAGTAAGCCTAAAAGATGTAGAAACCATTTTCTAAATGATAATATTGATATTAACAATACTTATCCTTTTACTTTCAAATCTGTAAGCTTAGTAAAACTTCAGACTTTATTGATATCCCCATATCTAAAAGATATTTATCTCTACTGCTTAACTGGAAATTTTTGAGAAAAAAATTAATTGATGTTATTAAAAGAAAGGTGTCATCTAAAATTATACTGTCTTATTCTTACAAAGAATTTCCGGAGTAATCCAATGAACATGTGACTAAGAGTCATGTACCCTTAAAGGGGTTGAGAACACGTTGTTCATGAGATATTTTAGTCCCTTCATTTTACAAATGAGAAAACTATGAGCCTGCTTAGCTAAGCAATTTACCAAAGATAGATGATTGAATACTAAATATTAAGAAGTATTAAAATCTCTGTTCTCAATCCAATACTCTTTCCACCACTTGGAAAATTAATCATACAGTCTCAAACATCAAAATATCTTTTCCTGTATCCAAAAGAGAACAGAATGTCATGTTTTAGAACCCAGATGTCATATCAACTTAAAAAGCAACATAAAAAACAATTTTAAAATAAAACTTTGGATTAAGCAGATGATGACTGCTTGATTGGTAGTGTCTTATACTGGAATATAAAGTAAATCAATAAGCAGAAATACTGTAGTCATCTGTTTTTCTGAATGTCAATAAACAGAGCTGTTCTAAGAAGGATTGAGAAATAGCAAAAGGCTGGTCTTTCTCCAATCTGTGGTTGTCTTTATTGAACTCATTTTCTTTTTTCTTTGCCCTTTTAGGTGCCTCTTATCTCTGTTCTCTCCTTCTCCTACCAAAACTTCTTCTAGGAAGCTTATATCAAACTTGTACTGAAATGTAAATGGCTTACAAGCCTTAAGGTGCTGCCTCTCCCAGGGAAGTGTGAGGAGTGAGATTTAAGAGGTTCAAAGAAAGGTAAAGTTAGAGAATATATATCTAAATACGAAATTTTAAGCATCAATGAGGAAGAGAGTAGCAGTATTAAATTGTAGGAGAACACACTTCCCAGTGATTTTAAAACCATTGTTAATCTCCACAAAGAAACAAAAGCCAAACAAACAAATATGCAACAAATATAACAGCCAAACACAAAAACAAAAATAAAAAAACCCCAAATTAATGGGACTTGACTATGTTGAAACTGAGATTAATATGTGAAGTATTGATTTCTCTAATAAGTCGATTCCCTCAGTCCATGAACATGCTATATCCCTTTATTTAGGTATTCTTTAATTTTTCTCAGTAGTGTTTCATAATTTTGCATATAGAAATCTCCATATCTCTCATTAGATTTATTTTTATGTGTTTCGCTTTTTAGATATTACCATCAAGAGCATCGTTTTCTGAATATCCTATTTGTTGTTGGTCTGTACAAATACAATTGATTTTTAAAAATACTGACCTTGGATTCAGCAACCTTGTTAAATTATCTTATTCAAATGGCTTACCTGTAGAATTTATTTCAAATACCATAATGATTAAAAGATCAATTCTCTAAAACAATGTAATAAATCTAAGATTTCATACAAACAATAATGTTTTTAAAAATTCATACAGCAAAAATTGACAGGAAAAGAAGAATAAATATGTAAATCCACAATCATTATGGGAGATTTTAACACAACTCTCTCAGTAGTAGGTAGAACAACCAGCCAAAAGTCCATGGAAGATTTTTAACACAAATACCAAACTTGATCAATTTGAAATATATAAAACGCTCTACGCAACAATGATGGAAATCACACTTTTAACAAGTATATATATAGACTATATTACAAAATTAATTATATGGTTGTACAAAAGCAAGTCTCAACATATTTCAAAGACTGAAATACAATAAAATATGCTTTCTGACCATTGAGATGTTGAGTTAGAAATCAGTAACCAAAATTATTTTAAAATAGATCCAAATGTTCAGGAATTAAGCATTTTACTTAAATAATCCACAAAGTAGAAATCACAATTAGCATAAGAAAAGCAAAATTTTAGGTATACTCCCATGGTTTACTATATATGTGTGTACTCTAACACCATCACAGTTTCCCCCACAAGCATATGCACTAACAGAGTTTGTATCCTATTTATCTAGTTTCCTTTAGGGTCTGATAAGGCCAGTTGAAGATGCTTACTAAATGCTAATTGGTGTATCAGCAGAACTCTTGGTTTTAAGCAACATGATATAACTTAGATAACTTTAAGAAAATGAATTTATTACAATGATATAGAGTAGCTCACAGAATGGTTTGGAGAGTCAGAGAACCGTGGGTGTAAACTATCAGCCAGGAGAAATGTCTAAACTTATTTCATGGTCTGATGTGGTGAAGATGAGATTGCCACTACTGCTGGATTACTTGATTACTCTGCAGATTGTAATGCTGAGCTCACAAACACAGAACGTTAGATGCTGCTGGAAAGAGGATATTGCTTCCACTAGGGTTCTTTTGTGTGACCAGAATAGATTCTACAATTGCTGTTTTCCACTCACTCACTGGCAGCTTTTAATTGCAAATCTGGGGCATATGCATCCAACTGATAGAATTCCGTTTTTGCGCTACTGCCCTAGTTTCAAAGGAGGCTGAGAAAACAAGTACTTGAGATCTTTAGCTTCTATGGTGAAAGGTGGATTTGCCTCATAAAGAGGGAGATTCCTAAAACATAGGGAATGGACAAGGTTCATGCAATTTATCTATGACTTTCAGGCAGACATGGGTCTTGCCAAGACACTTTGGATAGTCTATTTACTGATCTGTAGGTTCTCTGAGCATGATGTCAATAAAATAGAGGATAAGTGTGATGCCAGAAGGTCAAGGTCCCTATGAGCTAAGCTGTGATATAGAATGAAAAAGTTGAGACAATACAGTGAAGTTAATACTGCTGCCTTGTGATTTGCAAGCAAATTGTTCTGATGTTCTCAGCTTTTTAGAGTAAAGGAATAAAAGCATGTGCCTAATCAATAGCTATCGATTACTTAGAAAGCAAAGCAGGTTCCTTAGAACCTTATTGATTTGTTCTAGTGAAGAGACCACATATAGAATAAAGGCCTCAATTTGCTGTCTCTAGCTGATCAAATTTATAACAGTCTTCTGTTTTACTCCTGAATACTCTGACTTCTACACTAGACAAATTGAAATTTTAAAAGGGAATATGATAGAAATCACCAACCCTGAATTTGTAAAATCTTCAGTAGTGAAACTAATCACTGTGAGACTCTTAGGGATTTAATCATGCTTTTGACATATTATTATAATAAATAGAGGAAGCTCTTGGGGCTTTTATTGGGCTTCCTAATAAAAATATTATTCCCTGAGACATGCAGCCAAGATGGTGATTCTGCTTGTGGCTGAGTGTACTACTTTAATGATATACTAAGAAACTAATGAAATATTTATGGACATTTGGGGCATCCTACTAGTCCTACTGGGAGGCAGACTTAAGTCAAACTGCCATTTATCCTTTCATCTTCATGTCTCCACCCTGACTAGTGGAGAATAGTGGTATTGCAAGTACCAAGAATCAATACAGTGAAGGCTAAAGAGGTTGGGATGGGAAAAATTGACTTCCATTTTCTAGGTAACTCTTCTTGGCTAAGTCATTACATGTCTCCAATCATGGCGAAAAAAATGTTACTATATATTGTAAAATTGACTTCTCCTTAGAAAGATGGCAAGTGAGGGTTGGAGAGTCCTTTCTTTATTGGAATCTACCATTATATCCTCATCCCACTACAAAGAAGTCCAGTTCTTTTTCAGTCAATGCCCCATTCCAAGATGCCAATTAAACTCTCATAATAAAGCAGTCATCAGAATTAAATGTTTACTGTTATTGTACCTCAACCTGTGGTTGCAAGAAGTAAGACTTTTATCACATTCACAGACAGTTAATGATATTTTGGCATTACCTTGAGCTGGGAATTTAAGACTGGAATATTACATTCTTATTACATTGGTGTATCCTGTTGTCTTTATTTTTAGTTTATTTTATTAATTTATGAAAAACTTTATTGTGGTAAGAAAACAATATGCGATCTACTCTCAAATTTTTAAGTGTATGATACAGCCTCTGGCAACTATCATTCTATTCTTTGTTTCTACGAGTTTGACTATTTTAGATATCTCATGTAAGTGGAATCACGCAGTATTTGTTCTTCTGTGACTGGCATATTTCACTTAGCGTAACGTTTTCAGGTATATCTACATTACTGCACATGGCAGATTTTCCTTCTTTTTTAAGGCTGAACAATATTCTATTGTATGTATATATTACATTTTTAAAATGTATTCATCCATCAGTGGAAATTTAGGTTTTGTCCATATCTTGGCTCTCATGAATAATGCTGCAGTGAGCATGGTAGTGCAGAAATATCTTCTAGATCTTGGTTTCAAATCTTTAGACTATATACACAGAAGTGGCATTGCTGGGTCATGTGATAATTCTATTTTTAAGGTTTTGAAGACCCTCCATACTATTTTCTGTAGCAACTGTACCATTTTACGTTCTTACCAACAGTACACTGTAGTTCCAATTTCTCCACATCCTTACCAATACTTTATTTTTTTTTATTTTTATAATAGCCATCCTAACAGGTTCAGGATGATATCTCATTGTGTGGGGTTTTTTTGTTTGTTTGTTTTTGGGGGGATTTTTTGGTCTGCACTGTGCGGCATGTGGGATCTTAGTTCCCTGACCAGAGCTTGAACCTGCACCCTCAGCAGTGAAAGCACAGAGTCTTAACCACTGGACCACCAGGGAATTCCCTCATTGTGGTTTTGATTTACATTTTTCTGATGATTAGTGATGTCGAGCACCTTTTCATATATCTGTTGACCATTTATATATCTTCTTTGGAAAAATGTCTGTTCAAGCCCGTTGACCATTTTTAAATTGGGTTATTTGGGGGGTTTTTTGCTATTAAGTCATAGGAGTTTCTTATAAATTTTGAATATGAACCCCTTATCTGATACAGGGTTTGCAAATATTTTCTTCTCTTCCATAGGCTGCCTTTTCATTTTGTTGATTGTTTCCTTTGCTGTTCAGAAGGTTTTTAGTTTGATGTAGTTCTACTTGCCCATTTTTGCTTTGTTGCCTGTGCTTTTGGTGTCATATAGATAGGACATCATTGCCAAAATTAGTGTCAAGGATCTTTTCCCCTATGTTTTCTTCTAGGAGTTTTACAGTTTCAGATCTTATGTTTAAGTCTTTAATCCATTTAGAGTTGATTTTTGTGTATGATACAAGAGTCCAGTTTCATTCTTTTGCATGTGGATATCCAATTTCACCAACACCATTTGTCAGTTGTGAGAAAGTGCAAATTTGGAGGCATAAGAGTTTCTGATTTCAAAAAATATATTACAAACCTACAGTACTCAAAACAGCATGGTACTGGCAAAAAGACAGACTAACGGAACAGAATAAAGAGACTAGAAATAAACATATGCATATACAGCCAACTGATCATTGACAAGGGAGCTAAGAATACACAATTGGGAAAGGATGCTCTCCCAGTGCCCTTAGAAGTAACCATGACACCCTACAGATTTGGAATACTCAGGGCCTTCATACTTTTTGAAAAGATAAATTTATTTATTTATTTTTGGCTCCATTGGGTCTTCATTGCTGTGCACGGGCTTTCTCTAGTTGTGGCGAGTGAGGGCTACTCTTCATTGCAGTGTGTGGGCTTCTCATTGCCGTGGCTTCTCTTGTTGTGGAGCACAGGCTCTAGGCTCATAGGCTTCAGTAGTTGTGGCACACGGGCTCAGTAGTTGTGGCTCGTGGGCTTAGTTGCTTCCCGGCCCAGGGCTCGAACCCATATCCCTTGCACTGTCAGGTGGATTCCTAACCACTGCAACACCAGGGAAGTCCCAGGACCTTCATCCTTTTACATGTGAGTTACTACTTGATTTTCCCTAGTCAGGTCACTAGTAGGCTTTAAGTTGCAGGAGACTCTAAGGATAATTTTTTCTCAATTTGTTTCTTATTGCCAAATAGGGATTTACTGTCTTCAGTGCCAACCAGGCTAGATAAGTGATGACAATTTCCCCTATATCCTCAATGATCTGTTGTCTGTGATCTCTCCTGGTATCAATTTTTATGTTAGAGCAATCGGTGACTTACTCTGGGTTAATTACGTAGAAAATAAACTATTAAAAAGATATTGGACAGTTTATGGAATCTCTAAATAAAAGATTCAACAACCAGGATTGGTGTTTGGAAGTTTAAACTTATGCCTAGGAATCATGCTGTAGAATTGGTCCAGGGAACAACCTAGTGCAAGAGTCACTGGGCAGAGACACTTCAGCTAGAACTACAAATATCAATGATAGGGGATGCTCAATACAGTAATATGAATCACTGATACATTTGTTCTGGATACTGAAAACAGTTTGTGCTTTCCACTTCCAGAATATATTCTAAGCAGTCTTTTCTTCTTGTCAGTAGCTTCTAGTCCAGTCTCCGGAATGGATATAACTGATTGTCAGAGCTAAGGTCATATGCTAGCCTATGGCTTTAAAGGATACTTAGAGATTAAGTAGCTGGCATTTTCAGTCTGTGTAATGAGAGACAGATTCTTCCTCATAAGATGGGGATTTCCATATCTTATATATGGGTTCACACACTGGACAAAAACGAGGAGTAGAACTCTCCATTAGAGTTTATTCATGAATAAATACCACAGAAGTCATAATTTTCTTTACAATAATATTTTGAAAACAAGAATAAGGAAGTTTTGTATACACACACACACACATCCATATATGTATATATGAGTGTGTGTGTCTTTATAACTTCTGACTTTATATAAAGTAGGCCTTTGTTTTTTACTGTTACTGTTCTGAATGCAGAATGGGGATCCTTTTAGTTACAAAGAGGAAAATGAAAACTTTTTTCTGAACTAAACTACATGAAATGTGAACATGAAGATTAACATCATCTCTGAGGCAGGAACCTCAAAATTATACTCCTCCTCAATCAATGCTATTGTCAGTTCTTAGTTTTATTAATTATTAAAGGAAAATATATATCCAAGACATTCCTGCAAATAAATATTTTAGAATATGTCTGGCTTTTCCTGTACAGTGAAAACATTTTTATAATATGAAATGTAAGAATAGATATTTTTTCAACGTAAGTTCTCATTGCATATTCTCACATATTATAACCATATATAATTACTGTTAATTGAAAAACCTGAATTAGATGAGTAAATTGTTACAGCCAGTGGTAAGAAAATGATTATATACTTTTTTAGCACAGTATTTAAATTTTATATTTAAGAAACTTTTGAGGGACTTTTCATCTAGATAATAAGTGAGTTAATTTAAAACAGAGAAACGTTGTGAAGAGTGGCACCATGGTGTTTTTAGAATCAGAGGGATATGAATTCAAATTATTGAATGATAATTTTTGAGATCCTACCACAGCCAGGTACATGGCTTTTACATTTTCTCTAGGAATTTCATTTTCATCATCTAAACAATAGAAATAAAACATTGAACTAATGAAGTTTTTGAGAGCAGAACAAATCTTAAAGGCAAGACACAAAAAGGTGAAAACCTTTCCAAGTAACTTGACTATGTTCCAGAGCAAAACTCAATAATATTTATAGAAATACAAAAATATTCATCACTACTACAAGGCAAAATTAATAAGTATGGCATCCAACCAAAGATTACCAGGCATACAAAGGGACAGGAAAAGATGAACTATAATAAGAATAATCACTTGAAAGTGACCCAAAACTGGCACAGATGTTAGAAGATAAGAAAGTCAAAATAGCTTTTATAATTGTACCACACATGTTAAAAAAAATTATGTCGAAATATAGAAGATATATAAAAGAACCAAATTTAACATCTAGAGATGAAAGCTACAGTTATTGAGATTAAAACAAAGCAACAAACAAATCATTTGATAGGTTTTGTGTGTTTGAAACTTTGTTGTTTGAAAATTTGTTTCATTTGTTCTACCAGTCAGACCTGGTAGAAGAAACAGTGTTTCTGGGTAAGAGATGGTGAAAATACCAGTCCTCCGGTTAGTTCACTGTCACTCTCAGAGAGCTTAAAAGAGAACTCAGTGTGGTCAAACAGTAGCCCAGAGAATAAGTTGGAGGGGGTTATTGCTGGAATTGAGAAAAGTAAGACATGGCTTCCACTTTGGGGTGTCTTCTGTTGTAAAAGAGGCAAGAATGAGGATGAACCCTAAACTCTTCCCATGCTGAAGCCACAGAGTGAACCCATCCCGTTATTAGAGGCCACTGATATCAGAGGCAGAAGACCAGGATCATAATTGCTAATGGGCAGCTAATTGTGCTTGTAGTCAGAGGAGGGTCTCCCTCTTTCCCCCTTTTTCTTTTTAATTCTAAACTCAGGGTTATAATTAAACAAAACATGAATTTAGAGAAGAGCATGTGGGAAGCTTTTTGGCTATTTGGAGTTGTTGCTTTGAACAAATATCCCCCCAATAAAAATGATAACATAATAATAGTAGTACATGAAATGTCCATATATTTACTTAAATGAATTCTTTAAAATTAGATGTAATTTTTGGTCTAGACTGCAAAAGCATTAAATTTCCCTTGTAGTAGTTACTGAAAAAAAATTAAACATTTAAATTTTTTTACTTCATCAAGATTGAATTTCTCAATCAAACCACATATGATTAACCTGGTTTTCCAATGTATCTTTTATAACAGACACATAATCTGATAATAAACATGGCATTGTTTTCTAAATTTTTTTTAAATTAATTTATTTATTTTTGGCTGCGTTGGGTCTTCATTGCTGCACGCGGGCTTTCTCTGGTTGCGGCGAGTGGGGGCTACTCTTAATTGCAGTGCACGGGCTTCTGATTGTGGTGGCTTCTCTTGCTGCGGAGCACGGGCTCTAGGAGTGCGGGCTTCAGTAGTTGTGGCTTGCGGGATCTAGAGCGCAGGCTCAGTAGTTGTGGCACACGGGCCTAGTTGCTCCATGGCATATGGGATCTTCCCGGACCAGGGCTCGAACCCGTGTTCACTGCATTGGTAGGCAGATTCTTAACCACTGCACCACCAGCGAAGCCCTTCTAAATTATTTTTAATGACATACATGATAGAACATGAGAGGATCTTGGCCCATTTAGCAACCCCCATGCTTTTATTTTAATGGAACATATAGTTTAGGTAGAAAATATAGCCTAGTGGATTTAAAAAACAACTATCTTTGGAAATGAAAAATAATGGAACTGAAAGATTATGTATAAATTAGAGACTATAAGGATTTGATTTATTTGAAGTACAGAGTCCTTAAATTGTGCTTCTGGTTAATAAACTGGCTTTAGACATTGGAGAAAGGTCTGTAATTTCTTCTACTACAGTCTGGTATTTCAAGAGCTACCAAGAAAACACTGCTGAATGGCTTTAGGTCTCAGAAGTTAAGACATAAGAGAAGTCAGATATCACCACTATGGTGGTAAATTCCCTCTGTGCAAAACAATTTTTAAAAATTCCACTTCTCTCATTAGAATACCACAGTGCAGAACTTCCGTGGTGGCGCAGTGGTTAAGAATCCGCCTGCCAAGGCAGGGGACATGGGTTCGAGCCCTGGTCCAGGAAGATCCCACATGCCCAGAGCAACTAAGCCCGTGTGCCATAACTACTGAGCCTGCATGGCACAACTACTGAAGCCCATGTGCCTAGAGCCCGTGCTCCACAGCAAGCGAAGACACCGCAATGAGAAACCCACACACCGCAATGAAGAGTAACCCCCACTCACCTCAACTAGAGAAAGCCCACGTGCAGCAATGAAGATCCAACGCAGCCAAAAATAAATAAAAATTAATTAATTAAAGAAGAAAAAAAGAATACCACAGTGCAACGTCATCATCTCCTCAAGAAAAAGTGCCATATAATTCTGTTCTCTGTCTTCAGTGTTATGCAGTAAGACAAGATTTGTTTTCTCCAAGTCCCCCCTCCCTTTTTTTGGTCATTTCCCCCTCCTAGAAGAGAACCTTAGCTTAGATGAGAAAAGAAAGTTTCTATTATCATAACACCAAATAAAGGCTATCAACATTTGCAAGAGAAAATTTTTTTTTTTTTTGTGGTACGCGGGCCTCTCACTGCTGTGGCCTCTCCCGTTGCGGAGCGCAGGCCCAGCGGCCATGGCTCACGGACCCAGCCGCTCCGCGGCATGTGGGATCTTCCCGGACCGGGGCACGAACCCGTGTCCCCTGCATCGGCAGGCGGACTGCATGATAAATTTTGATTGTAGATGTTTAACTGAAAGATTAAAACATATTTCCGTAGGACCTTCAAGGTACCTGACCTCTCCCACAGCCTATCTTGCTGAGAAGATGAAAGGAGCCTATTGACTGCTAATCAAGCCTTGCAGAGTAAGAAGAAAGCTAAAAAAAACCAAGGTCATGGTGAAGAGGAGAAAAGTTAGGGAGAACCTACAGAGATGCAGCTTTAAGCTGAAACCTGTATAGACTTTAAATGGAAAAGAGGAAAACACTATCCATGCTCTCCACTGTTCTCTTTGTGTTTTGTATTGTAAAGTAGGCTTTTCTTCTAGTAACAGACCCACTTTCAGGCTCTTGCAGATATTCAAGTCTACATAAATAAGAATTTATATACTTGTGGTCTTGTCTGAGATTACTGTACTGTGACATAACATATGGCTGTGCCTCCATCTAAGACTACCATAGAAATTAGCCAAGAAGTACTCCACCGTTTATCTAAACTACCAGATTGTTGCTGAGGAAGGGGAGTGCTCACAGCTTTTGTATATTGATGTAATGAATACTCTTTCAGCAGGGGAGTAACTTGAGAAAAGTAGTAATCTTGGCCTGGAAGCACTGGCCGAGTGTCAAGTTTGAGAATGCATGGTTTAACATGAATACCTAGGTTAATACTTTCTAGTGAGCTTATTAGTTTCCCATAGGAAAATGTCACAAGCTGTTATCAGGCTATGAAGAGAGGGAAGAAGTCTGGGGAAGGTCATTTGTGTATCTGCATCATCCAAAATGGATGATAGAAGGGAAATTAGATCGTTTATGAAGACGGAGGAAAAGTCCCTGAATGATATGGTAATATTGATGGGGGCAATGCAGTTGATACAGTATTTGGCTCCAGCTACATTTGAAACAGGGCTTGAAACTAGTGAAAAGACAGCCAGTAGGTACGTGAGAAGAAGAATGCATTCTTTAGGAATTCATGATTCTCTGCCATTCTCAAATAATTCATTGAATAATTAATTGAGAGGATGGGTAAGGGAAATTGATTAAATAAGCTTTAGAGGAATTGATATAAATTATTTAGTGGACAGTGTATATTATGATTGATTTAAGAGATTTTCAAGGGTAATTTTGACTTTAGTCCCTTAAACAATATTTTCCACTGATTTTAGCACCTAATCAAATATCAGAATAATGTTTGACTCCAATTTATGGACAGATTTGAATATACAAAATCTTAAGTAACCTAAGAATGGAAGGCAAGTTTAAAGAGAAGTTATAAGGTATGAATACAAATTTTTCCTCTCAATAAGCAGTGCAAAAGGAGAACTACAGCTGTAGAACCCTAGAGTTTGTAGAGCTTTTCAGTGTGATTGAGCCATCAGAGATCAATGTTTTATGGTACCATAGTAGGAAATCCTATATTGTGATATCTTAGTATCGAAGTTAGTAATCTTATTCAATTGTGATGGTATTTTAAAAGACTAAGAAAATTAGGATGTGTGTGTGTTTGTACTAAAGGAAGTTGAAGAAGAAACTATTAATCATTAATTTACTATATCCCAAATTCAGAATTCAGAAGTTGGCATGGTATATATTCAGGAATTTTTTTGTCTGTGTTAGATTTAAGGAAGGAGTGAATATTATTTGATACCCATAGGAAGACTAAACCTAAAGAGAATATAAATACTTTTTTCTAGGGAGATTTTTTTTCCTTTGAAAAAATGCTTCAGGGCAACACTAGAGTCTAAACTCTTTGGGGACAGTGGCTATTGGTGAGAGTATTTGGAAGTGTAGGTATAGTTAAATAATAAACTTGATTCTTGGAGTTAAGGACTCTGAAAAAGCAAGAAAAGTTACTTCTCTAAGGGCAAGATCACCTTAAGGAAGTTAATTTGAAAATGTCATTTAACAGGTGTGAGTTTTGACACACTTCAGTGAATATGTGCACCATGTTGTTTATTGACAAGGGGAAAAAGAATTACTTATGTCATTAACAAGACCACTTCTTACCAATCTTAAAGAACTAAAGATATTTGGAGAGTTCAGATGGTATTATAATTGGTTCATCCAAGGTTACTCCTAGAGTGAAATAAGTGGATTGGCATTCAGTATCTATTTGATCTATAGTCATTTCCGTTTATTCGAGGTTTCATTTTCTGCTGTTTCAGTTACCCACGGTCAACCGAAGTCCAAAAATATTAAATGGAAATTCCCAGAAATAAACAATTCATAAATTTCTGAGTAGTGTGATGAAATCTTGTATCATCCATCCACCCACCGGGGTATGGACCATCCCTTTGTCTGGTGTATCTCACGCCTTAGTCACTTAGTAGCCATCTTGGTTATAGAACTGACTGTCTCTGTATCACAGTGCTTGTGTCCAGGTCACCCTTATTTTACTTAATGGCCCCAAAGCAAAAGAGGAGTGATGCTGGCAATTTGGATATGCCAAAGAGAAGCTGTAAAGTACTTTCTTTAGGTGAAAAGGTGAAAGTTCTTGGTTTAATAAGGAAAGAAAAAATCATATGCTGAGGTTGCTAAGATCTATGGTAAGAATGAATCTTCTGTATGTGAAATTGTGAAGAAGGAAAAATAAATTCATGCTAGTTTTGCGTCACACCTCAAATTGCAAAAGTTATGGCCACAGTGCATGATAAGTGCTTACTTAAGATGGAAGAGGCATTAAATTTGTACAATAAGATATTTTGAGAGAGGAAGGGACCACATTCACATAACTTTTATTATAGTATATTGCTATAATTTTTACATTATTAGTTGTTGTTAACCTCTTACTGTGCCTATCTTATAAATTTTATCATAGGTATGTAAGTATAGGAAAAAAACACAATATATGTAGGATCCGATGCTATCTGCTGTTTCATGCAACCACTGGGGTCTTGGAACGTATACCCTGAGGATAAGGGGGCTACTGCATTTTCTAGTGTACCTTCCTAAGGCAGAGGTTAGAAGTTAAGAAAAAAAATCCCAGACCCTCTTTCAGCTTGGGATCTTTATGTAAAAGAAATTCCACAAACTCAGTGCATTTATGTGAGACTTGGAATTTGAAAATAAGGAAAGGCAG
Source organism: Mesoplodon mirus (assembly GCF_964341445.2). Classification (NCBI taxonomy): domain Eukaryota; kingdom Metazoa; phylum Chordata; class Mammalia; order Artiodactyla; family Ziphiidae; genus Mesoplodon; species Mesoplodon mirus. Next base: position 90,361,716 of record NC_138976.1, on the reverse strand, counting down.
TTATCCTGGTGCTTTAACTTTTGTGGCCAGCAAGCGTCTCTATGGAGACATAAGTATTCATCTGTAGCATCCTTCCTGTGTACTTAACTCCGTAGGTGGTAAGCACAATAGCTGTTTTTCTTTGTGAGTTTAGATGGAAAATGTATAGACTCTATGTACATTTAATGAAAATTATGAAGCAGTAACAATTGTTACAATCACACGGGTCAAGAAATGGAACATTGGCAACAACCAAGAATCCCCTCCATGCCTTGCATCATCACAAAACCCTCCTCCCATAGCACAAACAATAACCACTTACCTAACTTTTATGTTAACCCGTTCATTGTTTTTCTTTGTAGATTTATTACTTATGTGCACATTCCTATAATACTGTTGATAGATATTTGTGTTGTTTTCTGTTTATGGCTGTCATGAACAATGCTGAACAAGATACATGTTTATATATGTATCCTAGTACACAGGAGAACACATTTTTCTAGGGAGTGAAATACTGGGTTACAGGGAAGTTTCAGGAATGAGATGCTGCGTCACAGAGAAAATATGTCCTTAAACCACAAGATAATGACAAGTGGTCAAATCAACTTACACTTCCAACAGTGGTGGTGACTGATATTTAAATTCCTTGACATTAGTTGTCATCATTTATTTTAATATTTCCTATCTAATCTGTGTGTAGTGGTACCTCATTATGGTGTGAATTTTAGTTTTCATGATTACTAGTGAAAATATAAATATTTTACAATTTTAAATATAGTTATTGGCTTTTGGGATTTGCTGTTTTTTGAAGGGTCTATTGAATTTTTGGCCTATTTTTCTGTTGGGTTATTTGCCTTTTTATTCTTGCTTTTAAGAGTTTATTTCATTTTTGTAATTGAAGTATAGTTGATTTACAATATTATATTACGTTCAGGTGTGCAACATAGTGATTCAATATTTTTATAGATTATACTCTATTTAAAGTTATTATAAAATATTGGCCATATTTCCTGAACTGTAAATATATCTTTGTAGCTAATTTATTTTACACATTTTATACCTCTTTATCCCCTACCCCTATCTTGCCCCTTCCTCCTTCTCTTTCCCCACTGGTAACCACGAGTCTGTTCTCTATAACTGTGAGTCTATTTCAGTTTTGTTATATTCATTCATTTTATTTTTTAGATTCCACATATAAATGATAACATACAGTATTTGTCTTTCTCTGTCTGACTTATTTCACTAAGCATAATACCCTCCATGTCCATCCATGTTGTTGCAAATGGCAGGATTTCTTTCTTTTTCATGGCTGAGTAATATTTCTGTGTGTGTGTGTGTGTGTGTGTGTGTGTGTGTATCATACCACATGTTATTTATTCATTTGGCTGTTAGCAGGCACTTAGGTTTCTTCCATATCTTGGCTATTGTAAATAATGTACATAATGCTGCTGTGAACATTGGGTGCATTCATCTTTTTGGATTAGTATTTTCGTTTTCTTTGGATATATACCCAGGAGTGGAATTGCTGGATCTTATGGTAGTTCTAATTTTAGTTTTTGAGAAACCTTCATACTGTTTTCCATAGTGGCTGCACCAATTCATATTCCTACCAGCAGTGTACTAGGCTTCCCTTTTCTCCACATCCTTGCCAACATTTGTTATTTGTAGTCTTTTTGATGATAGCCATTCTGACAGGTATGAAGTGATATCTCATGGTGGTTTTGATTTGCATTTCTTTGTTGATTAGTGATGTGCATCTTTTCATGTGCCTATTGGCCACCTGTATGTATTCTTTGGAAACATGTCTATTCAGGTCTTCAGCCCATTTTTCATTGTTTTTTTTAAATATTGAGTTTTATGAGCTGTTTATATATTTTAGATATTAACCCCTTATAGGTCATATCATTTGCAAATATTTTCTGCCATTTAGTAGGTTGTCTTTTCATTTTGTCAGTGGTTTCCTTTTCAGTGCAAAAGCTTTTAAGTTTATTTAGGTCCCATTTGTTTATTTTTGCTTTTGTTTCCTTTGTCTTAGGAGACAGATCCAAAATAATATTGCTATTATTTATGTCAGAGTGTTTTGCCTATGTTTTCTTCAAGGAGTTTTATGGTTTCTGATCTTGTATTTAGGTCTTTAATCCATTTTGAATTTATTTTTGTATATGATGTGAGAAAGTGTTCTAATTTAATTGTTTCACAAGTAGCTGTCCAGTTTTCCCATCACCACTTATTGAAGAGACCTTTTTCCTATTGAACATTCTTTCCTCCTTTGTCTTAGATTAATTGACCATAAGTGTATAGGTTTATTTCTGGTCTCTCTATTCTGTTCCATATGTCTGTTTTGGTGTCAGTACCATAGTGTTTTGATTACTGTAGGTTTGTACTATAGTCTGAAGTCAGGGCGTGAGATACCTCCAGCTTTATTCTTTTTAAGTTCTTTTCACGTTTTGAATAGTAGTCTCTCTATTGGTTTTATATGTTGCAGTGATCTTTTCAAACTCTGTGGCATGACCTCTCTTTTAACTATCTTTGTGTTTTCTTTTGTTGGAAAATATTTCTTAATTTAATGTGGATAAATACATCAATCTTTTCCTTTAAAGCTTATACTTTTTTCCATCTTTCTACTTTTGTGGCTTAAAGATAGCCTCCTATATTGTCTTTTAAAATATATTTGGTACCGTTTCACATTTAGGTCATTAATCCATCTGGAAATAATTTTGTTTACAATATGATACAAATTTAATTATTTTTTCTTTATGGATACCCTAGTGCTCAGCATTTTTTAATCAAAAAGTTTGTTATGTCTTTGTTGAGGTGCTGTGATACCTCTGTTATACAGAGTTGCCATATGTATGTGTGTGTGTGTGTACATATACATATATATATGATTTTGTTTTAATAATATATGTTCTGGTTTGTTTTTCTGTGTCTCTATTAAGTCTTCTTTTGGTTCATTTGTTTGTCTCTATATCAAAACTGCACTCTCTTTGTTACTATAGCTTTATAAGAACACTAAATATTCAGTAGAACAAGTTTTCCCACATTTATATTATTCTTCAAGTGTGTGGTGGGCTTTTGTAATCCGTATAAATTTTTAAAGAAGTTTTTCAGGTCCAAAACAAAATCTTTGGCATTTTCACTTAGATTTTGCTTACTCTATAACTTAATTTTTAGAGACTTAACATCTTTTCACTATTAAGATATCCAACTTATAAACACAAAATATATCTCTATTCATTTCTGATTTCTTCAAGGTCTTTGAAAAAGTATTATAATGTTGTCTGTAAAGGCTTTGTATATCTTATTGGATTTATTGCTACTTCAGCTTTTTGGTGCTATCTAAAAGGATTTTTTTACTATCACTTTCTGTTTGATGCTATTATATAAAAATACAATTTATTTTTATTGATTTTTATCTAGAAATCTTATGAAACTCTCTTACAAATCCTAGCAATTTCCTGTACATTATTTTGTGTTTTCTCTGTACACAACAATATCATATATAAATAGAACAAGTTGTGTGTTTTCTTTTCTAATCCTTAGACATTTTAGTTCTTTTTCTTGACTTTCTCCACTGGCTAAACTCTCAAGTACAATACTGAATAGAGTGGTGACAGGGGGCATCCTTGTCTTCTTCCTGATCTTTAAATCTTTCATCATCTCACCTGTATCTATAATGTTACTCTATGGTAGATAGCTAATTTTCATTTAAGAAAGTTTCTGTTTCTACTTTGATAAGATTAGCTGCAGGTTTTTGTAAAATCACACATGACTGCTGAAATTATAAGAAACTTTTCATTTAATTTTTTGTATGTTTAATTTTATTATTAATTTTGTTGTCTAAAATAATTTTGGTTGTCTGTCATGAAATTAGCTTTTTATGTTGGACTCAGTTTGCTTATATTATATTTATCATCTGTTTTCCTGGGTAAGGTCACCTCTAATTATCCTTTCTTATACTGTCCTTTCCTGTCTTGAAATGAAGAAAATATTAAAAAGTAGTTGAATAGTGTTCCCTCTTTCTATTCTCAAAGAGTTTGTGTACTACTGGAATTCTTCCTTTCTTTAGAACACACTAGTGAAAAATCTTGGATTTCAGCTTTCTTCATGGTGAGAATAGTGAGTGCTGATTCAATGTCTGTAATGTATAAACGTATGTATAAATTTCTATTTCTGTTTGAATCTATTTTGATGTTATATTTTTCTAGAGGACTGTGATTTTTATAAAATTTAAAATTTATTTGAAAACTCTTTGTTCATTTTTTCCTTTGTAAAGTCTGTAACATGTATGTGATATATGACCCTTTTACCTTTCTGATATTGGTTTCTTGTGCTTTCTATCTTTTTTTTTCTTTTTTGGTCTTGAGAAGTCCCTCAAGTAGATAGCCATTTTTATTAGTATTTTCAACAGCCAAATTTTAGCTTTTGAATTTGTATTGTTTATTTTCTATGTCATTAATTTCTGCTCTTGTATTTATTATTTACTTCTTCCACTTTCTTTGGGTATGTCTCTTGAAGATAGCACATAGTTACATGTAATTTTATACAATCTGACACTTATTTTCTTTTCATTTGGAGCAGCCAATCCATTTGCATTAAATGTAGTTACTAATTTGGTTTACATCTTCCTTTTTTTCCTACTTGTCTAAATTCTTTCATATTTTTCTTTTTCTTCTGGAATCATGAAATATCTATAGCAGTCTACTTTTACTCTATTAAGTTTGAAACTGTAAGCTCTATTTTATTATTTAATGACAATTTCTATCAGAATTTACTAAATATTTAGAACTGAAAAAAAAACCCTTGCTGGGAACCTGTAAATCAATACTTGTAATCTGTGTCACACACACACACACGCACACACACACACATATTTGAAAGGAAACTTATTAGAAATTAATCAGCTAAGTTTGCAACATAAGAATTAAATAGATTGTGCCATAGAAGAAGAGATAATTAATAAAACAAGTAGGACAAACAGAAAACAAACTATAGAGGGTATCAATAATCACCAACTTGTAGGAGGACTCACACTTCACACTATTTAAAAAAATAGTGGTAGGACAGTAAAATGGCATCACTCATTTGAAAACCATCTAAGCAGTTCCTCCAACAATTAAACATGAAATTACCACATGACCCAGCAATTCTACTCCTAGATGTATACCCAAGAGAAATGAAAACCTATGTTCACACCAAGTGAACAAGAATGTTTATAGCAACATTTTTCATAGTAGCAAACAAGTGGAAACAGCCAAAATGTCCATCAACTGATAAATGGATGAACAGAAGTGGTATGTCCATACAGTGAAATATTACTTGGCTATAAAAAGGAATGAAATACTGATGCATGCTATCACCTAGATGAACCTTCAAAATATTATGCTAAGTAAAAAAGTCAGTCACAAAAGACCTTATATTGTATGATTCTCTTTCTATGAAATGTCCAGAATAGTGAAATCTACAGAGACAGAAGATAGATTAGTGGTTGCTTAGAGCTTGTGGCAAGTAGGGTGGGAATATAGGGAGGTGATGCCTAAAGAATATTAGATTTGTTTTTTGAAGTGATAAAAATGTTCAAAATTGACTGTAATGATGGTTGCACTTATATGAGAACATACTCAAAATCACTGAAATATATAAATAGGTGAATTCTATGGTATGTGAATTATATGTCAGTAAAAAATGGGATCTAAATAGACAATAGAGAGGATCAGTAAACTTCAATTTTGTTTCTTTGAAAATATAAAGAATGGTATTTTTTTATGTTCATAGAAGAGGAAGGCACAAACAAAACTATGAAAGAAAAGGGGTTTTATTTACATATATTTGGAGTTCTACTAATTATAGGAATAAAGTAAAGAGTATTATGCCATTAATGTGAAAATTTATAAAAATTGAATTAAAAAATAAAATTAGCACAATTGTCTTAATAGGAAATAGAGAAACATAGTATACTAACAACTTTTACACGAATAGGATAGTCTGGTCAAATGTCTACAAATCAGCAAACAAAAACACCAGGACCAGACATTTTAAAAGTGACTTTGCAAATCCTTCAGGGCTCAAATTAACCTTTATCTTATTTAAAATTTTTCAGAGAGTGAAACAAGAGGGTATACTCACTTTTTCAATATACAATAGCCAAACCAAAACAAATAAATAAATAAAATATGCAACACATCCGTTTATAGAGATCAATAAAACTACTCCAAATAAAATATTAACACAAGATTAATTTATATGTACAGAAGCAAAAGCCAGTGGAAAATACATTTGAAAACAAAAAAAGAAGTGGAAAATGTTTGCACACAAAATACAAGAAAATCTGTAATCTCTGAACTTGCTGGATACAAGACTGATGTACAAAAACCAATAAGAATTTAAAATATTAGCAACAACCAGTAAGAAAATGTACTACTCTTAGTAAATACTATTCCATTAATACGTTTACTATTAAGTAAAAATATCATTCACAATAAAATAATAAATATCAGGTATTTGAGAATAAATATAATAATGTGAGTCAAATATTCATGGAGAATGATGCTTTCGTAAAGGATGTAAAAAATTAAATGGAACTCTTTATAATATTCTTTGAAAAAATGAATCAGTATCTTATAATTGACCATGCCAGTAACTTGTGTATGCATTGCTATTACAATGAAAATTGCAATAGATATTTTCATAAGCCATGACAAGCTAAATCTAAAGTTTATATGGGAGAGAAGTGTATTAGGCAGAGTCCTCCAGAGAAACAGAAGCAGAGCCAATAGGAGATGTGTATGTGCAAAAAATCTGCAGGGCAGGGCAACAGGCTGGTCCAGAGAAGAGCTGATATTGCAGTGTGTCCAAAGGCAGTCTGCTGGCAGAATTCCCTCTTTTTGAGGGGACGTCAGTCTTCTTTCTATTAAGACTTTCAACTGATTGGGTTAAATGTTAATCTCATCTAAAAAAAATTCTTCACACAAATATCATGAATACTGTTCGACCAAATGTCTGGTTACCATGTCTTAGCCAAGGTGACCATTACGTATAAGTAGGGAGTTGAAAGTAGCCAAAAATTTTTGAAGAAGTTATGAAAACATTAAGAAACATGAAGAAAGGGCAACCTATGCTACCTGATATAAACATTTAAAGTCATATTAATTACAACAGTGTGGTACTGGCACAGCAAAGGTATAGACAAACAAAATTGAACAGAATATAGGGCCCAGGAACATAGATAGATTAAAAAAAAGACTATTGTGGTAACATTACAGATTTGTGGAGAAAGAATGAACCTTTTAATAAATGGTGTTGAGATGATTGGAAATTCATATGGACAAAGGATTAGACCCCTATCTTAAAGAAATGAGAAAATAAATTCCAGTTCAAATCAAAAATTAAATATGAAAGAAAAAACATTAATACTTTAAAAGCAAAATATGGATATAGCTTTATGAAATCAGGTTAGGGAAAGGTGTCTTAAAGACAACATTTAAACAATCACAAAGTATGAAGAAAATCTGAACAGATTATTTGACATTAATATTGAAACATTTCCACAGCAGTATAGACAAATGGAGAAATAAAAACACAAAAGAATAAATCTGGGTGGCCACGAAACTTATAAAAGAAAGGTCAGCCTCTCTATCATTAAGGAAATTCTTATTTATCTACATTGGAAGCTATGTGCATTGGAATCTTAATGTAGTGCTGTTTATAATAAGGTGGATGTTACCTAAATTCCCTTCTTAAAGGTAATTGATAAATAAATTATGGTTTGTTCTCAAAAGTAATATTATACAGTAGGTAAATTGAATGAAATGTTTTTGTGTGTATTAACATGGGTGGATCATAATAACATAATGTGGATTTAAAAAATAAATTGCAGTTACAAAAAGAGTATGTAGGTTTACAAATATATGAACTGAAGGGATGGGTGTGTGTGTGTTTGTGTATGTATGTGAGAGAGAGAGCGAGAGCCAGTGTGTGCATGAGTTTTTGTGTGTGTTAAATAAGAATATATATGTAGTCAGATATGGCAACATGAACATAGAAGATTCACATAGCTTTTGGATAGAGATCTCTCTAATGATTGGGGATAATCTGAAGTGAAATGCGGGAATGAGATCTTTGGAAATACGGTCAGGCTCCACGTGAAGTTTTGAAAAATTTACCACTTTAAATAAACATTTTCTTCTCTGAGTCTGTTAAGATTTATTGCAAGTTCTATCTAATGAGCTGTATAGTAGAATGAACTTTTCAAAGTATGCTTGGTGAGGGATAGATTTCAGATCATTGATTGTTCCCCTAAAGACTAAGGCTATTTGGTGAGGAGGCTCCAAAGCAAGGATTTTGTCGATATATAAGTCTGTTTTCTTGAAGAGCTAATTATTTGTAGTTATGGCAGTATAATTTATTGAAACTTTAATTTGTGTTTGTTTTCCCCAACAACTCTATTACCACCACTTCAAGATGGTAGTCAACATTTGCTGTTAATTACTTCAGGGGAGATTTGTGTTAGGGTGAAAAGCTGGTGTTTCCTGGAATTGACCGATTTTCCTTTGTTCTTTGAAAAGCACAAATACTTTGAAAGAATAATGTTAGGTGAGAGAGAGAGAGAGAGAGAGGAAAAAGAGGAGAGCCATTGAGACTCCAAAGGAAGAGGGATAGATGTCCCTGAGGCTGGAGAGAGGGACATATCTTCATGTAGCAGAAAACTTAAACATTCACTATGGCAATGTGAAAATAGGGCATGTCTCCAGAGATAGAGAAAGATTTCAGAAACAGTGGTTATGCACTTCAATGCAAGTAATATGGGTTCAGGCACCAACTTTCCTGTTATTCCAGTTTATCAGTGAAGCAGTAGAGTCAGCAGATTTAAAGCCACCATGAAAGTTCAACAAGATGTATCTTTTGTTTAAGGCCCAAATACAGAGCCTCTACCACACTTTCTAGGGATATTTTAAGCCTCTAGAATGTTCATGTGATCTAACGAAAGAAATGGATTCTTGAATGATGACAAACTGGTAGAGTTTCTTCTTTGCCTGATGGGATGAGGGCTTACATTATTATTAAATTTGAAATAAAAGAAGTAAATAAATGAGCCTCTTCTTGACCAATCACTTGAAATTCACTTTAATGAGAATACCAATATGGTGTTGTAGAATAACAAAATCTCATGCAAGAAGGGAGCCTAGAGATCACTCCATCCAGCCTACCATTTTGTAAATAAGGAACCTGAAATTGATCTAATGTGGACAATTTGCCCGAACTTAATATTCTGGTAATTAATCAAGCTGCGATTCAAACTCAGGTCTTTTGATTCCAGGTCTAGTTTATTTTCCCCATTATATTAGGCTTTGTTTAAATAGATATAATTTTAAAAGTACATGATACCTTTACTCACTGTGGGACAGTATTACAACATGAAGATTTTATTTCTATTTGCCTTTCCTTGAACCTAGGACAGTTGAGGACGACACACACACACACACACACACACACACACACACACACTCAGTAAATCTTCATTGCTTGTACTATCAATCCATTGTTATTTTAGCATTTCCTTCAGAGATATGATGCATCCTAAGAAACTATATTTTCAAATAGCGTATTTCAGATGAATTATCTAAATGTGTGGGGGTTAGTTCCTGAAAATCTATTTCTCAGTTAATTGCTAGTTAATGTTTTTCTCTTTTTACCACCTTAATCTGCTATCCTTTACCTGGACTCTTAAAAAGGGCCTTCTAAAGTTTCTTCTTGAATCCTTGTTTACTTGTCTATAGGAAACTCCCCATAGATAATCTTTTTTTTTTTTTTTTTTTTTTTTTTGTGGTATGCGGGCCTCTCACTGCTGTGGCCTCTCCCATTGCAGAGCACAGGCTCCAGACCCGCAGTCTCAGCAGCCATGGCTCACGGGCCCAGCCGCTCCGCAGCATGTGGGATCTTCCCGGCCCGGGGCACGAACCTGTGAACCCTGCATTGGCAGGCGGACTCTCAACCACTGTGCCACCAGGGAAGCCCCCCCACAGATAATCTTATAAAAATAAATTAGGTCATTTTTCTCCCATGTTTAAGCCTCCAAACCCAACTCTGCATTGCACTATCCTATTGTAATTGAATAAAATCAATATTTCTCACCATTGACTAAAAAGCTTACATGATATGGCATCTCCCAAATACTCCTTTGTTTGGTCTGCTATGACAAAAATACCATAGACTGTCTTTTTCTGTCTTATATCACTTATATATGGAATCTAAAAAAGCCAAAGTCATAAAAGCAAAGAGTAGAATGGTGGTTTCCAGGGCTGGGGGTGGGAAAATTGGAAAAATGTTGGTCAAATGATAGAAACTTGCAACTGGTATTGATAGATAAATAAGCCCTGGAGATTTAATGCACAGCATAGTGATTACAGTCAACAATACTGTACTATAAACTTCAAAGTTGCTAAGAGACTAGATCATAATTATTCTCACCACAAAAAAATGATAATTGTGTGACATGATAGAGGTGTTAGCTAATGCTACTGGTGGTAATCATACTGCAATATACAAATGTATCAAACCAACAAGTGTACACCTTCCACTTACATAATGTTATATTTCAACTATATCTCAATAAAAAATACTATAGGCTGGGTGGCTTAAATACAAATATTTGTTTCTTATAATTCTGAAATAGTATTTCCCCCAAATACTACTTCACTATTGAGTTGTAAGATCATCTTACATATCCTGGATGCCAGTCTATGTTATGTATATATCTATATATATATCTCATGAATATTTTCTCCAATCTTTGGCTTTCCCTTTCATTTTCTAATGGTGTCTTTAAAAGTGGAGAAATTTACAATTTTGATGTAGTTATAATTTTTTCTTTTATAATTATCAAAATGCTATTTTTAAAATTCTGAGATAACATGGTTTTAATTATAAATTGAAAAGCAGATAGTATAGGTATGTGATTTTGTATCTCATGCAGAATTTGGCAGTCTGGTAGCTTGTGAATATTTTCTATTTGTACTATTATTGCATGTATGAATTTATTTACGATAAATATACTTATGTGATACATAGAGAATATTTAAATTGTCAGGATTTGCTATTTCCCCATAACTTTCTCCTCTCAATACTCTGAGGACTTGAAATGTTTCCTTTCTTAGTTGGTACAAGGCCTTTGTTGAGGTGGGGGGTGGACGGGAGAGAGATACAAAGAATGTAAAGAATACAAATAATAGCCCAGGTTATTCTCTATGAGGAAGAATGAAAGAGGGCAGAGGGGTAAGAAGGATAGGGAACAATAAAGGAAGGGTGAGGACAGGAGAGAAGAGGTAAAAGGAAAGAGCAGTCACTATCAGGAATGGGATTTAGGAAAGGGAGTGTGTAAAAAATCGTTCGGAATCCTAGCTATGTGCTGCCTCCATCTTTAAAACAAATCAACATGATCTTCAGTGCTTTCTGGAGGTTGGTTTCTGTTTGTGTGCATTATCATACCTAGGCTGTGATATATTTGACATCCTAAATTTTCATGGAGTTTATTTCCCACTCTTTGACATCTATGTATCTTACTGACACAACTTGAGTACTTCCTACTTTTTCTCATGTCCAATCACCATAAACTCATCAATACAAGGGACTATCATAATGCTTTTGTGATATCCAGATGACTAATCTCCCTGTGGACTATAATATTATAGACATCGGGAGACTTGGCATAGCACTAAAGTAAGACAGAGTTTGAGTGTACTTCTGTCTCTGTCAGACAGAAGTAAACTGCTCCATTATCTTTGCTGTTTGATGTGGAGACAACTATTCGCCAGATCAATAGCTGTATATCAGGAGTTAGAGATGTTTTGATTTGTTCCAGGAAAAAAAGGCCCATAAAATCCAGCAGCTTTGATTAGAATTAGTACTTCATTATCTTATGATAATCAACAATCATTGTCCATGACTTATTTGCCTTTTTTACAGGCCAAACAGATTATTTAAATGGGGCAGGTGATGGAGATTACCATCTACATGGTTATTTTAGACTCTGCAAATTCCCCAGATATGTGCTATTGCTATTTTTTGGTATTGTTTTCATGTAGGGACAGTTCCAGGAGCTTCCACTTGGCCCTTCCTATGTATTTTTTTCCAGTTGTGGCAAAATATGCATGACATAAAAGTTACCATCTTAACCATGTTTAGGTGTACCATTTAGTGGCATCAAGTACATTCACGTTGTTGTGCAACCATCATTACCATTCATCTCCAGGACTTTGTTCATCTTCCCAAACTGAAACTCTCTACCCATTAAACAACACCTCTCCATTCATCACTGCACCCAGACCCTGGCAATCACCATTCTATTACCTATCTATATAAATTTGACTACTCTAGTACCTCATATGATTGGAATCACAGTATTTGTGTTTTCGGTTCTGGCTTATTTCATTTAGCATAATGTCTTCAGAGTTCATCCATATCGTAGTGTGTGTCAGAATTTTTACCTTTTAAAGGTCATTTAATATTCCATTGTATGTATATACTACATTTTGTTTATCCATTCCTCTGTTGATGGACATTTAGGTTGTTTCCATCTTTTGGCTATTGTGAATAATGCTGCTAAGAACATGAAATTACAAACATCTGTTCAAGTCCCTGCTTTTAATTCCTTTGGATATATACTCTGAAGTAGAATAGCTAGATCGTATGATAATTCTGTTTAATTTTTTGAGGAACTGCAATGGAGAAGGGTTCAGATTTCTACACATCCATGCCAATACTTGTTATTTATTATTGTTTTTAATAATAGCTATCCTAATGGATGTCAGGCAGTAGCCGTTCTTAATAGCACTTACCTTGGTTGAGAGTTCTGTCATTTTCCAAGTATGTGGACTCCAAAAATATATTCAGATATGGGGAAATATAGTGTAGGTCACTGCACAGGATTTCTAGTGAGGTGAACTTGTGTCAAAATTCCAATTATCACATGGCTTCCATAAGCCCTATTATGACCTGAAGACCACAGTGATGTTTTGGAACCTCAGGTGTGTAAATTTATCTTAATAATCTCTGAAAAATTCTGAGTTTTCCACTTTTCTTTCTAAACATTCCCCCTGGAAAATTGTAAAACCCTTTGAGGTAGACCTGGAGAAAAAAAAATCACACTCTATACTTCTGACAGTTTTGCAGCAAAGTTTGTGAAGCTGTTGTAGCCACCTGATCTCTGGTTTAGGTCTGGGCGAGGCTGTAATTTTCATTCCTGGAAAATCAATGCAGGTTTCTGCTCATTGTGCTTGAATTTTATTTTCATTTATACACTTCAAGCCTGCTCATCAATGTAATTCCCAGTGTAAATGTGATTAATCTGTTACTGCTGGAAGTCACTTTGGGTCAAAATAGTGCCACTCTGCCCTGCTGACCTTTATGATAATTGCACTCACCTTGTTTCTCATATTAAATGCTACCACTTAACCTCTGCTACTCTGTAACCCCATATTCCTGTTAAAAGCACGGGGGCCATTTCATTGGTGCTATCCCGCATTGTCATCTTTAGCCCCCAGAAGACAGATGCCACAGAGGTTTTCAAGGATGCTTGTATTTCTCTCATCAAAGAATGTCTTAATGTCTTGAAGAAGAATGTTATCGATGACCTCTGTGGGGGCATAACTGTGGGATAGTTGAGTGGGTTTTACATAATTAATCCACTCCAACATTCTCATTTTAAGTACATGGATTCCTTTGTCTACATTCTGTCAGATAAATTATGGCATCTGGCCCTCTTTGAATGTTGCTGACTATTGAATCTATGTTTCAGTCAGCCAAACAAGCCAACGATTAGAGCCAATTCCATCAGCTAGAGCTAATACTTTGAATCTCAGGTAAGTTCTTTATAATAAATTCAACCCCTTCCAACTTTATATTCCATCTTTCTCAGTCTAGCACTTATAAAACATATGCCAGGGTTTCCCTGGTGGCGCAGTGGTTGAGAGTCCACCTGCCGATACAGGGGACACGGGTTGGTGCCCTGGTCCAGGAGGATCCCACATGCCGCAGAGGGGCTGGGCCCGTGAGCCATGGCCACTGAGCCTGCATGTCCGGAGCTTGTGCTTCGCAACGGGAGAGGCCACAACAGTGAGAGCCCCGCGTACTGCAAAACAACAAACAAAAAAACCCAACAAACCATATGCCACACACACATTCTACAGGTTTCTGCTGATACACATTAGCAGGATATAGCATTTCTTTTGATGTATATGGTAACTCCTACCAGGGTGGACATTATACTTGCCTCCTGGGGCCTGGTGGAATCTGACTGTAGTTATTAGGATGCAGTAAGTGCTGATGTGGGTGGGTCTTGAGAAAAGTAGAAATTTCCTTGAAAACTAACCTATTTAGATGAGGTCTTTAGAGATATGTTAAGTAAGGGAAGGTTAGTTTCCTCAAATGGGGAGGAAGAAGGGTGGCTTCCTTTGGCGAGGAAACCACAGGAAGATTTGGGTTAAAAATTTTCATATTAATCTGAGTCTGCCTACCTGCACTTATCCTAAATACTCAATATATCCTTATCTTAATACCCAGCTCTTCCTGATCAATGTCCTGATATTAATCTGTGAGACTTAGCACAGATGTACCTTGAACTTGCATTTTAATTCTGCAACCCACACTTTTAGATTTGAAACTTGATCCTCAGCCATGTCTGCTGTGTGGCTATAAGACATGAGAAAATTTTAAGGCCCTCAGTGTGGCTCTCTGTGTCTTCCCATGCCTCGATCTGAGAGTTTAAACACCTAACATCTTTTAACCTTAAGTGTAAACATTTTCATTTTGTAAGCTCTCTGGTGCTATAAGAAGCAGCTAATGGTCCCCGTGGTGCTTGTAGTTATTACTGCTGTAATAGACAAAATCAGCTGCCGCTTGACATGTAAAAGTATTGTCTTCAACTGGCAATATGTTCAAAGCAAATATTGCTGGTAATTTATTTATTGCTTCCACTACTCGGAAGAAGCACTTGTCTTTGCATTGGCAATGGAGTCACTACTACATTCAAGCTCAAAACCTTATTCCAGAGTCCCATCTTGAGCATCTTTTTCCTGGGATTACTCATGCAGGACAGGAAATCTGCTTCAGGAAGTTTACAAAGTAGATTTTAATAAAAGGAGCTTGTTTCAAAAGTTATAAAATCTGGAGTCAAATGAAATAGGAAGGCAACCTAGAGTTTGGAAAGACTGAATCCCCTAAGCAGAACTGGAATGAATGTAGAGACTGCTGGTGGGTGCTGGGGACATGGAGGGAGAAGCCCTTGAGTAGGAATTGGACGCATGAGGGAGACGAAGCCTCAGTTGTATGTACAACTCAAAGAAAGAGGGCATTCTGGGTTCTCCCCTATCCCCTTCTTCCAAACTCTCACCAGTCCTTCCTTTACTCAAAATTAATTGGAAGCTAGTTGCCAGTGAATCCTGGGAAACCGAGCTTTCAGGAGTCAGTCCTCTAAAATAAAAATCAGAGGTGGAAAAAGAGAAATAGTATTTAAAAATTATTCACACAAATATGCCATCCCTTTACAATAACTTCTCACATTCCAGTTCACTTGTTCAAATACCCCACCACTATGATAGTACTTTGACGCAAGTCTGTTTACCCCCTTGCTTTCTCCTGATACTGCCTTTGTATCTCTCCTTACTCTCTTACATTCCAATGTCCATTATCTAATAGTGTGTTTGTCCCTAGCCCTGTTCCAGTGTCTTTTAATTATGCTGGATCAACCCAAACCATTGCTTTCTCTTTTCTTGATCTCCAGCTTTCAAAGTCTTCCCAAGTAAAGTGTATAATAGTTTAGATTGTTTCCTTTATAAATTCATGATCACTAACCTAAAAGGTCCTTTAATATTGCCCTTTAATTCTGCTACATTAATCTGGACCCATCATTTCCCACTCTTTACAGTTTGTTCTCTCTTTCTGCACTATTCTTTGTTTTTTTTAAAAAAATCTTTATTGGAGTATAATTGCTTTACAATGTTGTGTTAGTTTCTGCTGTATAACAAAGTGATTCAGCTATTGCACTATTCTTAAATGGCATGTCCCCACCATTTGCTATAATATCAGGAGATAATCTCTTTTAATTCACAGAAAAGAAAAGAAAAAACATTAGGAGAACTTTCCTGTTAATTAACATAATAGAGTTACTACATCTGCTGCCATCTTTATCTCCTTTGGTAATTTAAGAGAACAGAAGCTCTATTCCTACTAAACCCAATTCCCTTACTCCTGATTTGGATTGCATCACCTTGCACTCTCTAAGGATCCTTATTTTGTTCAATACCTTCTCTAATCTGGATCTTTTCCACTATCTTTTTTAAACATTCTAAAATCTTCCAAATTGGGAAAAATAATAAAGAAGAGTAAAGCAAAAAAGAAAAGCAAAACCAAACTCACCTTTCTCCACCTGACTTCTATTACTAATTACCACACTATCTCTTCTTCAAAGGCACAGTTTTTAAAATAATTCTTGAAAATGTTTTTCTATATCTTGGCAATTGTGAATAATGCTTCAGTGAACATGAGAGT
The DNA here is from genome assembly GCF_964341445.2 of Mesoplodon mirus. NCBI lineage: Eukaryota > Metazoa > Chordata > Mammalia > Artiodactyla > Ziphiidae > Mesoplodon > Mesoplodon mirus. The sequence continues at coordinate 90,345,195 of NC_138976.1, read as the reverse complement.
GCAATCTTTTTGAGATCCTGATTTCAGTTCTCTTGTACATATATATATATATATATACACACACACACATATATCTACATATATATATATATATACACATATATCCATTCAGAAGTGGGATTGCTAAATCATATGATAGTTCTATTTTTAATTTTTTGAGAAGCCTCCATACTGTTTTCCATAGTGACTATATACCATTTTGTATTCCCACCAACAGTGTACAAGAGATCCAATTTCTCTGTATTCTCTCCAGTGCTTGTTACCTTTGTATTTTTGAAACTAAGCATCCTAACAGGTGTGAGGTGATATCTCTTCGTGATTTTGATTTGCATTGCCCTGATGATTAGCAATGCTGAGTACCTTTTCATATATATTTTGGCCGTTCATATGTGTTCTTTGGAAAATGTATATTCAAGTTATTTGCCCATTTCTTAATCGAGTTATTTGTTTTATTTGCTACTTAGTTGTGGGAATTCCTTATAAATTTTGGATATTTACCCCTTACCAGATATATGATTTTCAAATATTTTCTCCCATTCCATTGGTTACCTTTCCATTCTGTTGGTGGTTTCCTTTGCTGTGCAGGAGCTTTTTATTTTGATGTAGTTCTACTTGTCTATTTTTGCTTCTGTGGTCTGTGCTTTTGGTGTCATAGCCAATAAATCATTGCCAAGATCAATGTCAAGAAGCTTTTCCCAAAATGTCCATCGACAGATGAATGGTTCAAAACATGTAGTATATATTTACAGTGGAATATTTCCAACTTAAAAGAAGAAGGAGATTCTACCATTGTGGCAGCAGGGATGAACCTGGAGGACAATATGCTAAGTAAATAAGCCAGTCACAGAAGGACAAATACTGCATAATTCCATTTATATGAGGTATCTAAAATAATCAGACTTCATGGAAGCAGAGAACAGAATGTTGGTTACCAGGGGCTGGGGAAAGGGAGAAATGGGGAGCTGTTGTTCAGCAGGTATGAATTTTCAGTTATACAAGATGAATAAATTCGAGAAATCTGCTGTACAAATAGTGTCTGTAGTTAACAATAGTGTTAAGCACTTAAAATTAGTTAAGAGGGTCAATTTCATGTTAAGTGTTCTTACCACACACAGAAAAAATGGGACACAAGCTTTTGGAGGGGACAGATATGTCTGTTACCTTGATTGTGTTAATTGTCTCATGGGTTTATGCATATGTCCAAACTCATCAAACAGTATACATTAAACATGTGCCATTTTTGTGCATCAGTTGTACCTCCATAAAGCTGTTTAAAAATGTTTATCTATATTTGATATCTTCCCTTTATTACTTCCTTCTCATGCTTCAATCCACTCCCAATAGAATCCATCTTTTATTACTCCAATAAAAAGGTACTTCATAAGTTATTTCCAAATCCATGGATGCAGTGTGAAAATTTTATCTCCTAGTTACTTGACCTGTAAGTAGGATTTGCTTCTGTCTTTGAGACTTGATTTTCCTTGACCCAAAAACTCCTCTGGTTGTCCTCTAATCTCTGCGGCTGTTCATTCTCTATCTTCTTTGCAGGTGCGTATCCTTCTCCTCAGACATTAAATGTTGAAATCCTTCAAAATTCAGTTCTAGGCCATTATGTCCCCTCACTCTAGAGCTCATAATATGATTTCACAGAAACACACAGCTTCAGTTACCAACTCCATAAAGTTTGGACATTTGTGTACCTGAGACCTCTAATCTGAATTCTGTAAATCCAGTTGCCTATTTAACATCTAAATCTGTTCATTTAAAATATACATAAAGCTAAATACTCATGGTCTCCCTAAACTGCCGAATCTCTCCTCCTTCATTTTCATTTGTCTTAGTGTGTAGTGACACCATTCACCCAGTTGTATAAACCAGGCACCTAACAATAATCCTTGAGTTCAACCTCTCGCATCAGCCACTATATCCTATCCATTTATCAATCTTATCCATTTTACCTCCTAGATACTTCCTTAATCTACCTAATGTTCTCTATCTACTCATCGTTGTAAGTGGTAAATTAATGCATGAATATAAATTTCCCTGATTGCTTTGCTTGGTACCTATAGTTTTTATGGCAGAAAAATTTATATTAAAAAAAATCCGTTCATCTTCCCTATATCTTCCCTTCTGTTCCTCCATCCTCCTGTCCCCATTTCAAGCAAGTATCCAGGACTCCCTAGAAACCTCTTCCTCAGGAAATATGCCATTTCTAAGCATCAAGGTGTGAAGGAGGAGATTACAAGGCAGTTGGAGGATTAAAAGCCAGTGAGTACAACAAGCACTGCCTGACACTACCTTGTTACTGGATAGAGCCTTAGAGCTGCACCAACTCATTAGAGGGATGTAGTTGAGAGAGATATAGGGAAGGCATGTAATAGGCATGGTGTATCTATCTCATCAAATATTTCAACATCCCAAACATTATACAGGAACATTTATAAATGGGACATAAAGGTACAGGTGTCCCGGTCTCAGAAGACCAGAAGGACCTCCACAACACTTTCATGTTACAGGGTTTTTATACCACTTTGGTTGTATAAGGTACCTCTAATAATGGCTGAGTCTAAATTCTCTACCTGCTCAGTTATTTAAAGAATTAAATTCATTTAAATCAAGTAAAGAAACAGTAGGTTTATAGCAGCTCATAACTGCTTACTTTTTTAAAAATTTTTATTTATTTATTATTTTTGGCTTTGTTTTGGGTCTTTGTTGCTGCACGCGAGCTTTCTCTAGTTGCGGAGAGTGGGGGCTACTCTTTGTTGCAGTGTGCGGGCTTCTCATCGCGGTGGCTTCTCGTTGTGGAGCATGGGCTCTAGGTGCGCGGGCTTCAGTAGTTGTGGCGCACGGGCTCTAGAGCGCAGGCTCAGTAGTTGCGGCACACGGGCTTAGTTGCTCCGCGGTATGTGGGATCTTCCGGAACCAATAGAACTTTATGTTCCTTCCTTTTATCAATTTTAAAGGTTTAAAATGCTTTCGATTTTTTTTCTTCTTTGACAAACTCAAAGAAGGACTTTTATCTATGAGGTCCACACTTGATATTCTCAGTCAGAAGTCATCTGCCCAAGGAGGGCCTAGCATCTGAGGCCAACAGTCACGTCCATGTCCCTCAGATAGGACCCTGTATCCTGGAGCTCAGGCTCCAGGCTCTAGGCTCTGCTCAGAGGCTCTCAGAGGCTCAGCATTGCTGCTCTGATCAGCCCAGCATAAAGGAAGGCTCTGTCGAGTGAGGCCTGACGTGAGAATGTGAGGCATAATCAAGCAATGGGGAATTGTGTTCTCCTGCAGAGATCCCAAACTCTCTAAATAACCCAACCCAGGGCCGCAAAGTTATGCTTGGGATTTTATCCTGGAATCTCCAAACACTCAGATGGTCCATGGGCTTCAACTGGAAGCCTTAGTCCCCCCAGAACTACTGGCCCTGCCTGGCCTATGATGTTCTATCTTCTCCTTGAACTTCCTATCTTAGGTGTCTCTCTGACCCAACCAATCTCACTGAGAAATGTGAGCAGGGTTACAAGAAAATAAAGAATCATTCTTTGAGAGGCAACTTTTGGTTCCAGCTCCAACACTTAAAGAGCTTGAGAGTCATTACTCCAGTCTTTAGAAGAAGCAAAATCTGAACCAATTGAAAGTCAGTGACTTTTCTTGTAGCATTAGAGAATTAAGGTCACAGGGCAAATCACTCCAAAATCTTCATAGAGGGTGAATGCAGAGAATCACAGTTGAGGTCAGCTTACCTCAAGCAGAGGCCACTGGAGCCATAAATTGATAGGAACACTTAAAAGGACACTTTGACAAATTGCTAGAGGATGCACATGGGCTAACATGAGAGCGAGAAACTCCTAGGGTCATTATCTTAGGGGGGCCTCCACCTATTCATGGGTTTCGCCTGTGGAAACCCCACCAGGTTCTCACAGTGAAGAGCCATGAAAAATTCTGATGTTTCTGGTGGAGGAGTGTGGGAATGGGAAGAAAAGTAACAATTTGAAAACATTCTGAAATATCCTCTGAATGTTCTCCATAACAGAAGCTTACTCCGCGGAGGAAAAGACTACCAGAGACTTATCCCACATGGGAGAAGGGAAGTTATCCAACTCCAGTTCCCTCTAGCTTTCTTATCTCTTCTAAAAAGTGAAAAGAAAGAAAGAGAGAAAAGTGTTAGAAACATCTGTGAATAACCCAGGGACACAGGACCACTAAAAGACAGATTTAATCATATCCCCTCCCCCCCAGCACCTTACTACCACATCAACAGGGCTCCAGTACGGTAACAGAGGGTCATAGCCAAAAGAGCTGCAAGGCATAGGCTCTATATAAGGAGGAGACTTAGGGAAATCTGAAGACACCAAGGGAGATTAAAACAAGGACACTATAGGAAATTGAAGTCTCTGACATATACAGCTACAGTAAATATTAAACACAACCAACACCTACCTGGATTAACATAAAACTTCACACTAAGGTCTGTTTACTTCAGTTCCTATTACCCAATACATTATGTCTGGCTTTTCAACAAAAAAATTACAAGGTATGATAAAAAGACAAGAAAAAAACAGTCTGAATAGATAAAGCAAGCATCAGATCCACATTCAGATATGACAGAGATTTTTGAATTGTCATACATGGAATCCAAAATAACCATCGTTTCATGTTAAGGGCTCTAATGGAAAAAGCAGAAACATGCAAGAACAGATGAGCAATAAGCAGAGAGAGGGAAACTCTAAGAAAGAATCAAAAGGAAATGTTGGAAACCAAAAACACTATAACAGAAATGAAGAATGCTTTTAATTGGCTCATCTGTATATTGCCTATGGCCAGGGAAAGAGTAAGTGAGTTTGAAAATATGTCAGTAGAAACTTTGCAAACTGAAATGCAAAGAGAAAAAGAATTTTTTAAAAAACCTTTAACTCAGAATATCCAAGAACTGTGAGACAGTTTCAAAATGTGTAATATACATGTAATTGAAATACCAAAAGGAGAAGAAAGAAGAGAGAATAAGAAATATTTGAAGAAATAACAGCCCAGGATTTTCCAAAATTAATGACGGATTAACCATAGATTGTGGGAGCTCAGAGAACACCAAGCATATAAATACGAAGAACGTCTATACCTGGACATATTTTATTAAAACTGTAGGAAGCTGAAAGATAAAATCTTGAAAGAATACAGAAGAAAGTAATATCCTACCTCTAAAGGAACAAGGATAAGAATTATGGGCTTATCACAAACCATGCAAGCAAGAAGAGAATTGAGTGAAATATTTAAAGTGTTGTAAGAAAAAAAAATCACCCTAGAACTTTGTGTCTAGTGAAATTATCCTTCAAAAGTGAAGGAGAAATAAAAACTTTCTCAAACAAAAACTGAGATACTCATCATCAGCAGATTTGCCCTGGAATAAATGTTTAAAAAGTTCTTCAAGGAGAAGGAAAAGGACAACTCAGCTCTACATAAAGGAAGGGAAAAGAAGGAATAAATGAAGGTAAAACAAAACTTTTATTTTTCTTATTCTCAGTTGACCTAATAATACTAATGATAGTGTATTGGGTGATTATAGTACATGGATAAGTGAAATAAATGACATCAGTGTTACAAGGGACAGGAGGGAGGAATTGGGAACTCTGTTATAATGGAACCTGCACTACCTATGAAGTGGTATAATGTTCTATATAAAAGTGGCCTTAGATTAGTTGTAAATGTATATTACAAATTCATGGGCAACCATGAAAATATTTTTTAAAGAAGAATACTTGACATGCTAAGAGAAGAGAGAAATGGAATCATATAAAGCGCTTGTTTAAAATCAGAAAAGGCAGAAAAAGAGAAGAAGAAAAAAAGAATACACATAATAAATACTAAACAGTTACAGATATGGCAGATATTAATCCAACTATATAAAAAAAATCACTAAATGTAAGTGTTCTAAATTCACCAATTAAAAGACAGACTGTCAGTGGATAAAACAAGATCCAATTATTTGTTGTCTACAAAACACCCACTTTAAATATAAAGACACAGATGATTAAAAGTAAAGGGAAAGAGAAAACTGTACCGTGGTAACACTGATGAAAGAAAGCAGGAGGAACTATATTAATTTCAGACAAAGCAGGCTTCAGAACAAGGAAAGTTATGAGGGATAAAGCGGGGCAGTACATAACAACAAAGGGGTCAACTGTCCAAGAAGACACAACAATCCTTAACGTGTACAATCTAACAACAGACTGTCAAAATATGTGAGGCAAAAACTGGTCCAACTGCAAGGAGAATTAGGTGAATCCACTGTTATTTTTGGAGACTTCAACACCCCTCTATGAGAAATGGACAGATTCAGCAGGCGGAAAATCAGTAAGGATATAGTTGACCTAAACAGCACCATCAATCAACTTGATCTAATTGACATTTGTAGAATACTTCATCCAACAACAGAATATGCATTCTTCTCAAGCACACATGGAGCACTGACCAAAATAAACCACATTTTGGGCCACAAAACACACCTTAACAAATATAAAATAGAAATCATACAAAGTATATTTTCAGACCATAATGGACTTAAACTAGAAATCAATTACAGAAAAATAGCTGGAAATGCCAAAATGTTTGGAGAGTAAACAACATGCTACTAAAACATGGGTCAAGGAAGAAATATCAAGGGAAAAAATATTTTAAACTAAATGAAAATTAAAATACAACTTGTCAAAATTTGTGAGCTGCAGAAAAAGCAGTACTTAGAGGGAAACTGATACCATTGAATGCATCTATTTGAAAAGATTTAATATCTTTGAGGGACTCTGGTTTGCTGACCTGATCGATTTCTCCCTGTTTCCAAAATATTGGGAAACATGAATTCCTCCTTAGGTAGCACAGTGACAGAAGAAGGAGCCCCACCCAACACACAAAGGCAAGGATGGGAAAACCTAGGAAGTTGAGCTGGAGCTCAGCCATGGTGCAGTAAGGCTCCTCAGACAAAGAAGATGGTCCAGATCATCAGAAGTGCATTGCTGCCTCAAGCATCTGGGCATTGAAAGTGCACATTCTAGACTAGAGTTCTAGGCCCACGTTACAGAGGTTAAGCGTAAACACCAAAGGTTCTTGAGGGTGGGGGAGGGGACAACACAAGAGAGAGAAACCCACAATCCTTCCCCCACCATCCAACCCAGCAGATCTATCCATCCCTCCAGGGCCCTTTAGATACCTCTAACCCATCTTCCAACCCACACATTTACATACCATATATTTACCTTAGTGAAAATTTCTATTTATTCCACACGTTACCCAGATATTACCTGAGACCCTTTTACTGCTTGGTGATCTACCTTTGGACCCCACATAATATTTAAAACTCTTCTATGCCGAGGGATTTTTACCTCCAAGCCTTCAACTACAGCTTCCCCTCATACATAATGTGTTCTCACCTGTATGAAGCCAGAAACATAGTCAGAAGAAATATACGCCCCCATATCTCCTCAAAAGAATTCACATTCACCAAAAAGTGTAAGAGTGCAGAGTAGCCTGTGCCAGTGAACAGGAAGCACGACAGAAAGGGAAACAAGGGCATGGCACACCCATGAACCTATGGCAAACAACTTAAAAAGCTTTAGTAGTTCTTTTTTTCCTAAAATCCCTCTTAGGCTATTTAGCCCCCTAAGGTTCTCAAATCTAGCCTAGTCCAGCCATACAGTGTCTCATCCTGCTGCTTGCTCCCTCTTCTGAAAAATCCCTCTCAAAACATTTAAAATTTTTTTCTTTATTTTACAGAACACAACCCGAAGGACCAAACACACCCTGATTTAAGGAGTGGGCTTCTCTTTAACATAACTTCTAATGAGCACAATATTTAGCAATACGTTTTAGCTTTTTTGAATCACACTCATTGTTACTTCTTCTACGAAAAGTTTTATGATTTTTTCCCCCATCTACTTTCTTACTTGCCACCAAAATTCCTGTTGGCATCTCCATACCTTTTTAAACAATGATGTCATTTTTGTTGATGTGTATATGTATTTATTTTATCTCCCCGTGCTAGTCATTTAATAATTGTAGCCCTTATGCCTTCATTATTTAGATTATAAACTGCTGAAATTAAGCTGTGTCATTTCCTTACTTTGCTTGCCTGTATTCCCTCGTTGAGTCTGATGAATCAGTCTTGACCCCAGATACCTAATTCTCTCCCTCCCCTATGAGGAGGATACTAGTAATGACAGCTCCTTTCTTTACCTGTCTTCTCCTGCATCCACAGCTCCACTGTTGTCTGTACCCAAAAGGAGGGTCCATTTCAAGCCCACTCCATCTCACATACCTTCCTCCCTTGACTGCAGGAGGTGTATTTGTTCAGAAAATCCCCTTCACATATCTTTGTATCTCTGGTATTGTTTTTTTTTTATAGAAAGTTTGGTCCTGACTGTCCCTGAGGTCCCTAGGATTCACAACTGTAAAAACATCCTCTAAAGTCTGAGCAATATAAGCTCCACCAAAAGAATTTCCAGGATAGAAGGGGTCATAAAAATGACACTTCAAATATATTCTTCAAAAAGTGGCCTTGTCATAAAAAAAGAAAGACTGAGAAGCACTGATCCAGATTAAAGGAGACTAAAAACACATGACAACTAAATGCAGTCTGTGATTCTGAATCTTGTAATGGAGGTTTTGAAAAAAAGCCACAAAGGACATTACTCAATAAATTGACAAAAATCGAATATGAATGGGAGATTAGTTAAAAGTTTTACGTCATTGTTAAATTTACTGAAGGGGAAAACTAATTGTACTGTATGTAAGAGAATCTTCTTTTTCTTAAATACACAATGAAATATTCAAGGAGAAGGTGCATGGTGCATGAAATGTATTTTCAAATATTCAGAAATGTATGCATATTTTTCATATATGTGTGTGTGTGTGCATATTCATATATAGAGAGAGTGGAGGCAGGAAGGGAAGGAGACAGAAACAGAGACAGAGAGAGGAGAGAGATCTCAAATGGGTCAAAATGTTAGTAGGTAAGTCTGGATAAAGGGTACATAGTTTTTACCATCCATGCATCTTTTCCACAAGTTTAGTTATTTTCAAATAAATACATTTAAAAAATGGACCATTGCCTGCTGTCCTGGATTTTACCTAAACTTTGGGATTTCTGCCTTTGATTCTTGCAGCTACCACCATCACCATACCCAAACCCCAGAAATGTGTAATGCCAGCTTCAAAAGTTATCTCACATTCTGTCCCAGGCAAGAAACCTGGGACCCTCTGCACATTTCAACAGGATTTTACAAAATGCTGAAGAAGAGCACCACACCCTCCCCACCAACAAATGTTTTTAAATTAAACACAATACAAAAAAAAAGAAGGAAAAAAATCAACGTGTTTACAGCATGGAACCCCTAATTTTTCTGATCTGGTGCCACCAGGTCATCCGTCTTCTGGTGTTTTGTGGTGTGAATTGGTTTGCCAGCACTTCGTCTGCTCTGCTCGCCAGTTACCATTCCTCCACCAGATTTCCATCTTCCAAAAATGTGTTGACATCTTTTGTTGTATCCTCTCTCCTTCTAGTCATCCTTAAGCACTTACTCTTTTTAAATCCTTTGTTTGAATAGTTTTATTGAGATATAGTTCACATACCATACAATTTACTCATTTAAAGTGTGTAATTCCAGGATTTTTAGTATACTCACAGATATGTGCATCACAATTTTAAAAACATTTTCATGACTTCAGAAAGAACCCCGTAACCTTTAGCTATTACCCGCCACCCTTCATCTCCCAGCTCTAAGCAACCATTACTCTACTTTCTGTCCTCTCTTGGCTTCCCTATTCTGAATATTTCACATGAATGGAATCATACGTGGTTATTTGTGACTGGCTTCTTTCACTTAGCATGTTTTCAAGGTTCAGCCATGTTGTAGCATGTATCAGTGCTTTTTAACGCCAAAAATATTACACTGCATGGATATACCATATTTTATTTACCCATTCATCAGTTGATGGACATTTGGGTTGTTTCTGCCTTTTAACTCTTACGAATAATACTGCTATGAACATTTGTTTACAAGTTTTTGTGTGGACATATGTTTTCATTTCTCTTGAGTATATACCTAGAAGTGGAGTTGCTGGGTCACATAGTAATTCTATGTTTAACATTTTGAAGCGCTGCCAGACTGTTTTCCAAAACAGCTGCACCATTTTTCGTTCCCACAAGCAGTGTATCAGGGTTCCAGTTTCTCCGCATTCTCACCAACACTTGTTTTAATCTGACTTTTTGTTTCTAGTCATTCTTGTGTGTGTGAAGTGTTAGATCATAGTGGCTTTGGTTTTCATTTCCCTGATGGCTAGAGATGTTGAACCTCTTTGCACCTACTCTTACTTTTTTTTTTCATCTACTCTTGCTTTTAATGGCATTTGGGGAAAGAGAGAAGATAAACAAGTGTGTTTTATCTACTGTGTTTAACTCGAAACACAACAGCTCATTTTAACTATGCGACAGGAAAAATATTTTCTTGTAAATATTTGAAAACACATATAGTAATGTCAAGTCTTTATCAACATGCACAGTTTACTACTTCTATTCTTTCTGCATGTTATAGTTACTGTGTGATTAAGGGAAAGCAATATTGTGCACTGAATTTGACCTGTAAGATTACTTCTTATATGGGGTTGAGGGAGGAATTCATTCAAATGACTCCTTAGGGTTGACTAAAAGGCAGAGCAGAACTGATTGCCAGCGCCTCTAAAGCACAATGCTTTTTTGTCACCAATGCTGTGTACATCTGTTGTGAATAACTGTGTACCACAGGTGATAAGTATCAAAGAAATGTGAGAGCTCTGACATGGGCACATAGCATATGTCTTAAGAGATAGATGACAAGATGTTTAAATGGGCTTTTACACTTTAATCATAGTGTAAAAGATGGGATGTATCACACATACCAAATGATAACCGTGAAAGCTGGGTGAGGGGTGTATGGGAGGTTACATTGTTCTGTCTGCTTTCGTGCATGTTTAAACATTTTTGTACTAAAAAGCTTTAAAAATAATAAAAGATGTAGAGTGACTCATAAGGAGAGGGAGGGAGCAAAAGGATACCTGGCCAGGGGGATCAGTCCATCAAGACTAGAGTTTAGCTATCTCTCAATAAGGAAATTTCAGGAAGTGTAATTCCTTTGACGTTGGGAAAGAAACTTCTTTCCATATAACAGGAAGGAAGAAGGAAAGGAGGAATGGGAACTTTTTTTTTTTAAGGATTTTGATGAAAATTTCCCATCTCATGACTCCTAGTTCCTCTGTGAATGGTGGTTTGGCACATCTACTGAGCAAGTGGAGATGGCCTAAATTTGAGAAAAGTGAAGGAGATTTGAAATAGATTTGAGTAGCACTGGAGAGAAAATGGACTAAGGAAACAGTGACCTAAGTTCCATTTGTTTCGTTCACATGTTAGTGAGCATGGAATAAGAATTTGTGGAATGGATGCATTATTTCCAGGTAGCATGAGGGCTGAATTTATCATGGCATCAGTAGACTTGTTTGTGAGATTTAATCCAATAGTCATCAGCTACTTATGGGAAGGTATTTCTGGAAAAGGCAGAGATAGGGGATTTTGCCAGATGGGAAGGATTAAAGGTGATTGGATGGGACCTATTTGTAGTGGAGCTTTTTAAATGTTGCTTACCTGATAGACCACCAAGCCTACCTTGGAGAGAGAGAAAAAGAAAACAAGAGCTTGGTGGATAGAGGAAGAGTAAGTGGAAAAACGACCTAAAGTTGAAAAATTAACAAGTAGTATATAAGTTGGGAGGATGGAGGATGAGGCCAAAGGGTGGAATGTCAGACTGTATTATTCCAGATGGCAGAAGTGTTCCTGGTAATAAGCTCTACAGTGTGTCAGTGACTGCACTGGAATGGAAGTAAAAATGAGATGATGTAGGAACAGGGAAGCTGGGTTACTGATAGGTCTATCTACATGGAGGTTAGAGCCCTCCACCACTCCTCACCTCTTCATGTTCCCCACCCTGGGCCCCCTCCCACCTTTTGTCCCTCTCCCGGGGGCTCCACGGAATCTGCCTTCTCTGTGTGACCATAAGCTTCAGATATTGTAGGGTCAATGTCATAACTCTGGATAAGAAAATAAAAGTAGTGAGAGAAGGCTGTAGTGGACATCTATTTTTGTTTTTTGGTTTTAACACCCAGTATCCATAAGTCTTTCTGGAAAAACTACTTCAGGTGCTCTCTAGGATACTCACCCTATTTTTGAGTCCCAGTCTGTACAAGTAGAGTTGCCTTCCCTCTAGACCTCATTGTAAGGGTGGGTATGTGTGCAGCCTTGGCCAAAAAAAGGAGGTCCGTGGTAAGCCCCCAAATGTCTGATACCCCAGTGCATAGTCTAGGACTCACCTCTGGTTCATGAGCTGCAGGTATCCTGGGGAGGTGTACCACGGCTCCACCAAGGCTATTAATATCAGTGGTGGCACCTTCATCTTGATTGGTGAACTGTACACACTAAGGGCAATATCTTGTATATTCCCTTCAAGCATAGGTGGAAGGAAAGCACCATGATCACCTTCCCCAAAGAGGGGGATGCCATCTTGATGACATCCTTGGAGATACTGTTTTAGTACTCAAAGACACCCCCATGCCTTTTTGATATAAGGCATCAGTGTGCCGTGCAGTTCTCTGGTCAGCCTCAAGGACATGGTGCTTGGATCAGATTGAGGAATGGGGGAGCAGGACAGGGTCAGAATATGGGAATGATGAGGCATGAACTTTGTTCCACTAGTAAGGACATTCTTTCCCTTCACTTTTTCTTTCTTTCCCACTCACTTTAAGACATCTTTTGCTTACTCTCAGCTGTATTTTACCCTGGGAGGTAGGTGGCTGCCTGGTCAACATTCCTACCACTGACAGCTGAGTGGTGCTTTTCCTCTGCAAAAAAAAAAAAAAACAGTCATCAACTGAGCAGCCTGAAAAAATGCCCCGGGAGGGGAACCACTTCCCCAGGGTGCCTTTCTAGTAAGGAAACCTCCATGTCAAGTTTAAAGTATGCTCTCCCGATACATTAACATGACCCACATAACAGATTCTTAAGCAGCTGCTGTGCTGTTCCTGGACCCTACGGCAAGTAGCCCAGGGTCCAGTAGAGCAGCACCTCCGCTCAAATAGTGCCATTCAGGGTTCAGCCCCCTCTAGGAGCCTCTGGTCACTGAGTTCTAAATAATGATTAAGCTGTTGTTTCTTCTTCAGCATTATTTTCAGAAAGTATATCTGTACTTAACGCTCCTCAGGTATAAAAGACCTATCTCCCCTACTTCTCTAAAAGATATAAAACATTCAGTGAGGGGGGAGATGTGGGCTGCAATACATTTTCATTAAGGCTAAGCTAAGCGGCAGAAGACAAAGCCCATCTCCTCAAATTTCATCAGGGAGGAAATGGGCTTTGGGGCGGGGCGGGGGGGTGGCGGGGGTGGAAGGGGCACAATATCTATTTCTCAGCAAGAACTCCAGAGGACTGGTCACCGTTTAGCCAAAGCCAAAGGAAGCAATCAGTAAGAGCTGAACTATCTCCTTCCTTTCCCTTACACATAAGCCCTGAGTTACCCAAAAACCCATGCCCCTGAGTTACCCAAAACCCATGCCCCCAACACAGTACACAGTACACAGAAAAGATACACTATTATTAGATAAATATTTATTGGGGAGAATCAATAATCTTTACAAGGAAGGAGTTATTTCTGGATGGGAAGTCTTCATCCCTGGAAATTCTGGGGAAGTGTTTTCTGTCTAGACAGTAGAGACAGATGTCTGAACACAGGGCCTTCAGCAGTGCTGAGCACAGTGGTGGGTGCCTGGCCAGCTTGACGCCTACGGGTGGGGCTTGGATGGGGCACAGGCTCCCTGTGGGACACTGGTGGGGGATGTTTGTGACACAGTCGCTGGTCCTTGAATGCCATAACTTTCTGGGGGTGTCTCTTCTTATCTCTGATCTGTCTTGTACTACTTGGAGGATAACTCTGGCCAGCAAAGATAGCTTCTTGATGGCAGGACTTGATATTTGTCAGTTTACAGGAGGGAACCCTGTGGTTGAAAGGATGCCCCTGGACAGGCTCTGTCCACACCTGCACTTGCGCCTTTTGCTGAGTTTTCCTAAACTGCACTGGGGAAGGAAGGGGCTCTTGAGAGTAGGTGACATCCATTGCATACTGACACCCCGGTTTCTCATCTAGGAACTTCCTGATGCCTGTCGCGATTTTCTGAGCTTCAGTTGTCCCAGTAAAGGCAGCTCTACTTTTAACTAGGCCTCTGTTCTGCACAGTTGATATGGGGCTGCCCTTTTCCTGGGCATCTTCTTGCCTGTTGTACTTTATCCCAGAAAAAAGCCATTGCAAGAAGTGCTTCATTCTTTTTCTGATATGGCCTTCAGGAAGAGGCTGTCCCTTCTGTGATAGGATCTGGGAAGACTTGCTCGCAAGTGTCTTCTCTAGTACCATCTCCTGAGTAGGGAAACTCTTCCTCTTAAGTTGGGATGTCCCGAACCCTTTAACCCCTCGATCGAGCTCCTCAGCCTTGGGCTCCAGAGGACTCACTCTCTTTGCAGTTGGTGGGAAATTCTTATCCTGGCACCTCCTTAAGGCATGCTTAGGGACCCAAGGTTCCTGCTGCTGCTCCATCCTGATTCCTCTGTCCTCCAAATGGACATGCAGCACCTGGGAAGCTCCCATGTCCCCACCAGAGACACCCTGGGCATGAGTCAGTGAGGCCTCGTAAGTCAAGTTGTCTGAAGCAAGGGATGTGTCAGTGGGTTGGCCTTGACACTGGCTATGCTCCCTGTTCTCCAGTTTAAAGTTTAACTCACTGAACAGTTGTTCTTTAAGGTCTAATGATTTAGGATCTTGGGGGATCTGGTAATTTGGGTGGGGGGCTTCCAGTGGTCACGGTAGTTTCTACTTTATTCTCGTTCACATTTATCATTTGGGAGCTCCCTGGCTTGCTAGTTGCCAACATGCCACTAGTTTTTAATTGAAGAGTATCAAGCTCCTCAGCCGTGAATACCTCCCTAGACCATCTGGGCATTGAAACAGGTTCTGACTTCTCCACCTTTTTGCCCTGTTGCATTTCTCCTTTATCACTGGAACTCACACTCTTATGGTTCGGCTCATATCTGGCCCCAGCTTGCTTTGCAAGCAGCTTTTGGGGATATCTGTTGGCTGGTTGAGTCTGTCTATGACCTGCTTTCCCTGTGATGCAGAGGGAGACAGGCAGACGAGTCTGTCTGGCATCCTTAATTCTCTGAACACCCTCTGCCAGCCCACGGTTGACATCAGAGCGTGGTTGTCTCAGGACCCTCTGTCCTCCTTTGCCCACAGGCGAGGTGGCAGGGAGAGAACGATCCAGGTCAGGGGCTGAATTTGTTGTTCCCACTTTGTCTCCATGGAGAGATGTAGAGCTTCCTCTCAAGGACTTGAAGCTCCCAGATTTGGAGTCTGCCTCAGAAATCACATTGGTTGAGGGGGGCAAGTTGGCATGAGACAAGGACTGGCATGAGGCATCTTTCAATTTAAAGATCTGTATGGATTCAAGGACCTTGCGGGGAAAGGCCCACAACATCCTCATATGAAACCTTTTAATATGGGCTTCCGGCATCTGTTGTGGACTGGAATCAACAAAAGTCAGGTCCTGGAAGGTATTCAGGGGGTAGGCCTCACCCACTGATGATGGCAAACTTCTCTGTTTCGTTTGGGTGTGGGATTTCACAGAAAGAAGCAATGTTTGCTTGATAGCATGCCATGAATTACGCACAGTCTCGGAGCTGACCCTCATGTATGTCCTCCAACTTCTTGCTCAAATGTACTTTTAGGACATTTTCAAGTTGTCTCCGACTTAGACTCTTTGCTGACACCCTTGAATTTTTCTCTAAGAGACTCACCATCTGACTGTTTAGGTCTTTCTCAGAGTCATACCCCAGATCCTTACCTGAAGAGTTCTTTGGGTCATTCAACAGGTGATCTTTTGGGCCATTCTCTAGGCTGTGTCCCAGATCTTTCCCCACATCTTCCTCTAGCTGGAACATTACACCAGGGCTTTCTGGAAGTGAGTTCTCAGGAACAGGCTTCAGTAAGATGGCAATTGATTTAGATTGAGTGACAGATAAAGTGCAGTCTGGCTGTGGTGAAACAGACAGAGCTGGTGGTGCATGACGACAAGCAAAAGCATCGGGGTGATTCATTGCCTGGGACAAATCTGATAAGGGGTTGATATCTTGGGAAAGGGTGGGGTCAAGAGAGAAAACGGTATCCGGAGACAAAGTGGCCTTTCGTGGGAGAACAGGACCTGCTGTCTGAGTGTCATGTGGTAGGAGACGGGGAAAGTCAAGGGGTTGGGGTGGGGAATAGTCCACAGGGAATTTGGAATCCAAGGAAGGAAAAGGCTCTGGTGCCAGAGAATGACCCAATGGGGAGGGTGAAAAAGAGTCAACTAAGGGGGTCATTGGGTTAGGGGAGAGAACGGAGGGGGGCAGTGGGGAAGGCTCAAGCAGAGAGGCTGGTGTTAGGTCCCTTGGAGGGACTGTTGAGAAGGCAGGGGACAGAGTAAACGATGACTCAGTCACAGAAGCTGTGGAAGCCAACGGGGACACAGAGGAAGTAGAATCTTCCAGGGCCTCTGGGAGTAGCAGCCGACTGACCTCAGCAGTTGCATTATTACACACCTCACAGAAGGGGTCTGGACATAAGAGTTGACGCAAGCGGGTGGTGTCATCGTGCCGGCCCAGGGTGCTGCAGAAGACAGGAAGTACAAAGATGCAACCAGGACCAGAACAAGGAAAGGGGGACCTGCTGGCCTGGCAGGGGTGGGGTCACTGGAAGCCTGCTGCCCCTTCACATTGCTCCACATCCATGAGTTCACAACATGCTCAGTAGCCCTCACCTCAAGGCCTTCATCACATACTCATTCCTATGCTACCCCCTGCCATGACTACAGCAGGTTGCACTGAATCCCTGGAATTGCATAGAACATGCTAAGGGGGGATCAGGAAAGAAGGGGAAAGAGTCACCTTTTCAGAATAGAAATCAGCTGCGTTTTCTCCTCTGTTTCTGTCTGGTGACATCTCCAACCTGAGAAACCAGGAGAGTGGGTTGTATGTAATGAAGGTAGAAGCATAGGTATAATAAAGGAGTCCCCTTATGGGAAACCCTTGGGATATTAGACTCTGAAAGACCCAAGAATTAGTAGATGAGGTCAAATGGTCAATGATATTAACATGTGTATGTTGCTTCTTGTAAAGTACTTTCACATGCATTTTATCTCATGTGATGCTCAAAACCACGATGTGAAGCCCAGAGATCAGTGTTGCCTTAGAGAGGGATCTGATCATCCAGGAAGTCAAAGGACTTTTACAAAGTCAGGACACAGAAGTTCTGACTCTTGACATCTCACCTGGCCACCTGTTGGGAAACACCCATTGCCCAGGTCCATCACTGCTTCATGCCCAGCGATGAGCAGAGCAGGGAATCTGAGAAGTGTCTCAGGCTCTGACTGCCTTCCCACAAGCCTCTCCTCTGAGAACTATGGTTTCTGAGAGAAACTGTACCTAGCAGTTGACATCCTCAGAGATCAGGGACCTTGGATCTCCTGGAAAAGGCAGGAAGGGTCACCCTTGGAGAGTTCAGGTGGGATAGGCAGAACCTTACCTTTTGGTGTTCCACCTTTCCTTCTCCTCTTGGCTCTGCGCTGATGCTGAGAACAAAAGAAAAGAATGAAGGGCTGGGGCTCATTTCTCTCACTCTTCTCTAGGAAACTCAGATATTCATTATCCATGAATAATATGACTCTATTTTAATTAACAGAACTTTATGTTCCTTCTTTTTATCAATTTTAAAGGTGTAAAATGCTTTCCATTTTTTTCTTCTTTGACAAACTCAAAGAAGGACTTTCGACTATGAGGTCCACACTTGATATTCTCAGTCAGAAGTCATCTGCCCAAGGAGGGCCTAGCATCTGAGGCCAACAGTTACGTCCATGTCCCTCAGATAGGACCCTGTATCCTGGAGCTCAGGCTCCAGCCTATGGTCAGAGGCTCAGCATTGCTGCTCTGATCAGCCCAGCACAAAGGAAGGCTTTGTCGAGTGATGCCTGACGTGAGAATGTGAGGCATGATCAAGCAATGGGGAACTCTGTTCTCCTGCAGAGATCCCAAACTCTCTAAATAACCCAACCCAGGGCCACAGAATTACTGTTTGGGATTTTATCCTGGAGTCCTCCAAACACTCAGATGGGACATGGGCTTCAACTGGAAGCAGCCGCAGAGCACAGGGAGACCAGCTCGGTGCTTTGTGACCGCCTGGAGGGGTGGGATGGGGAGGGTGGGAGGGAGGGAGATGCTTGAGGGAAGGGATGTGGGAACAGATGTATATGTATGACTGATTCACTTTGTTATAAAGCAGAAACTAATCGAAAAAAATGCACACACACACACAAAAAATGTGGGAATAGAAATGGAAACAACAATAAAGAATCTCCGTTGGGGGCTCACCCAGGGCTGCTTACCTTTCGGATGTCTTTGGTTTTACTAAAGATAGATGAAAATGGCAAGCGCACCAGGTACCACAGGAACAGAAGAAGCAACCCCAACCCGCACAGGACGACGAGGTTTTGGTTAATATCCAAGGATGTTGAGTCACAGCTCGGACATGGGTCAGTAAGCTGTTCAAAAATGAGAGAGCGTTCCATTTTCTGAATTCCGTTTTCTGAATCACAAGGCTGCTTGAAGTTACTGAAGTTATTGAGCAGTCCCAGGCCTGCATCACAGAGCACTGAAGAGTCACAAAGGGTTTCAGAGTGTGGGGGAGGGGACAACATGGAGAGGGTGTGTCCACGGCCCCTCCCCCACCCACCAGTCCAGCAACCCCTTCCGCCCCTGCTGGGCCTTCCAGGTCCCTCTGCCCTACCCTGCCATCCTATTTTCCAACTCCATCCTTTCATGGTTTCATATGTTTACAGTAATGAAATTTTCTGCTTGTCCCATCGGTAACCCAGATACTACCTGGGTCCCCTCTACTGTTTGATAGAAACTTGACTTGGGTCTCACCAATTCCACTGCCTTAAGTGTCTGAAATACTGTCTGGAATTTTTGCTTGTACCCACACATTTATACTCAGGATCATATATGTCCTTAAATCCATCTTTCCTATAGAATCTTTTCACTACGCAAACCCAGTTCTAAAGAACTTAAAAGTTCTTTTATCCAGTTTTGTGAATGTTGACTAGGGAATTTTGCTTTTTTTTGCAGTCAGCCGTTACCATCTTCAGTCAGAGGGGCTGACTCAAATAATTAAAATGAAGAATTCATTATTCAACATTCACAAAACTAAAGTTACTATAAAATAAATGTAAACAAACTTTCACGAGATCTTGAGGATAAGTCTGTAGCACTTATTTTTCTGAAGTTAGTGAAGCTTAAACTGCATAAAGACTTTTAGGACATGCTACACACACACACACACACACACACACACACACACACACACACACACCCTTTGACAAACCAATCTGGTATTTTCAAATCTAAGAATAAAGTGTTTTCTCATTTTATTCCAATCTTCAATCTTTTGTTTTGACCGTACTTCTTCCTACTCTACCTAAAATACAGACAGTCCCTGACTAGGGGACATCAATTTTCTAACATGTGCACAAATCCCTGTCCTAGTCAGTTTAGGCTGCCCTAACAAAACACCATAGACTGGGTGCTTAAACAACAAACACTTATTTCTCATAATCCTGGAGGCTGGGAAGACCGAAATGAAGGCAACAGCAGATTCTGTGTCTGGTGAGACCTACTTCCTGGTTCGTCAACAGCTGTCTTCTCCCAGCAACCCTGCAGAAAAAGTGGGTGAGAGAGCTCTGTGAGGTCTCTTCTATAAGAGCATTAATTCCATCCATGAAGGCTCCACTGTTGTGACCTAATCACCTCCCAAAGGCCCCGTCTCCTAATACTATGATATCATATTGGCCTTAGGGTATCAACATATGAGTTTGGTAGGACACAAATATTCTGTCCATAACACTACCCAAAGGCTGTGCTAAGTCCTCTGGTGGCACGGTGGGACCCAGGAATGTCAAAGCCTTAGAGAAGAATCGAGTCTTGAGCAGCCTTACCTGATTATCCTTGTGGGCCCTGTAAATATAATCTTTTCTTAAGTGTGCCTTGCCACAAAGGTTGAGAAGCTCTGCTCTATATAATCATCCCCATAAATGTTTGAAAATCAACTACCTGCCATGCTTTTTTTCAGGCTCCTCTTGTCAGGTTTAAATAATCCCAGTATTTCCCTCCCCTCTTCCTATATCTTCCTTTCTAAACTCTTTATCTTCATGATAGCTGTTCTCTGAACTGTCTCCTAATTTCTCATGTCTTTCTTAAGCTGTGATGCCCTTTATTTGACACCCATGGCCTAGCACAGTTACTTGATCTCCTGTGAAAGGGTTAGACAGCCTTCAAACCCACAGAGTCTTCTTTCATTTATGCAGGAACAGGTAACCTACCCTGAGGATAAAATCTGCCAAGAGGCACCACTTCCTCCTGACCTTGATATGCAGCCTCAGCCAACTTTTCATTTAATAAATATTTCCTGCTGGAAACTAGGAGACACAAGTACCTGTAAGTCACAGGCTCTGTCCTTAAGGACCTCATGGTGCAGTTTTAGGGGCAAGCCCTACACAGGTCAAGAGTTACATAACCGCACAGGAGAGGTCCCCCGTGGCATTTGTGAATTGGCAAGTGATCTCTGGAATAGATCAGAGAAGGGACAGATGCTATGGGTGATAACTGCTCAGACATTTTATGCTCCTTAGGAAGGTATCCCTGCATGCCTCTCCAATTTTCTGATACAAATTAACGATTCTTGAAGAAGATGGTTAAAGAAGAGCTTTTCTCTTTTAAAAGGGCACATGTTGGCTAGATATCCTTACATACATGTGTGTGCCTTGCATGTAAAACTTACAAGAAGTTTCAATAAAAAGGCTTTTCCCAAAATGTTAATAAGATTCCTTTTCAGAACCTGGTAGAGCTCCTTCAAAATTGAAAGAAACAAAGGACTAAATGTACAGCACTTTTTTTTGCTTTTTTTTTCTTTTTGTACCAACCACAAATAAACTCCATTGGTATTTAGTAGGAGAAGTTCACAGCACTTATCCTTCCTAGACTAACATCAATTATAAATTATAAATTTATTTGTCTAATTTATAAAACATTTTGCTTTCAGCGATCTCAGTGGATTTTCACAAACATCCTGTGATGTAAACAGTACAGGTATTATTGTGCCCATTTTATCAGTAAATAAAACTGAAGTTCAGAGATGGGAAGAAACTTCCTTAGATCGTTCAGCAAGTAAGTAGTAGAGCCCTGCCTACTAAATTCCCCGCATTCTCAATGCTACTATTTTAAACAATATAAATAAGTGACTTCTTAAAAAGTATGCCCCGGTACTAAAATTAAAGTGGTTATGTGATTGAGAATATTCACTTTATCCATTAAATGAGGCCAAATTTGGGAAGTAAAGAAAAGCTGTTTTTGGCATCCTATCACCTCTTAGGTACCTTTTCCTTTTCATTCTTAGCAGCAGTATCTTGATAAGTTTTCTCTATTGCCCTCTTAAAACCTACTTTCAAGAACTCTATTACATATGATTCTCAGTAAGGTATAAATGAATAATAAAAGCTTAAAATGTCATCCCTCCCAGGAACACATGTCACACATTTTACATATATCTGACCCCAAAGCCTTGTAATAAAGCTCTCACCAGAGCATTTCAGGCAGCCATCCTGAGGTGGCAGTGGTGGCTTTCAGTAGAGTGAGATCTTCTCCTCTCCGCCCAATGACATCTTCCCAGTTGACCTTCGTCACTACACAGAAGTCTGGTCCCAGATTTCAGGCTGCCCATGGTTAGATTATCCCCAAGAAAGAGTATTTTCCAAAAGCTCTACTAGAATAGTACGCTGCCTATTGGAGGAGACTCAGTAGGGATAAGTCGTTCGTCTAGGATTGTCACATGTCCTCAGTGCTCTCGCTCACATCCTGGCCACGGTCCCAGGGATGAGCCACGTAGAGGGAGCTTTTTCTAGGTTACCAAAAAGCCTGAAGAACAACAGATTCTAGAGTAGAATCCTTTAAAACTGAACTTAACACTGCCGCTTTAAGATGTTCTTCGTTCATACACACACCACACTTTCGTTGAACTCTACCATGTAGTATTTCTAGTAGAAATATCAAGAAAATAAGGCATTGCCTCTGCCCTCAGGCAGGTCATAGTTCAGTAAGTAAGGCCTGCAAACAACTATAATAAAGTGATATGAACTATAAAAGAAGTAGGAATAAGAACACAATGAAAATACAGATGAAAGAGCAATTAATTCTTCCGCCAGGAGGGAGACGAGAGAGAGGCAGGGAAAATTTCAGACGTGGTGCCAACTGAGATGGGCCTTGTGAGGTCACCTCCTCCTCCTCTCCGTCCTTGCCCTGGCCCTCTTCCTGTTCCTCACCCCCTTCCTCCTCACCCTCCTTTGCTTCTTTCTTTAGACTTTAATTTTTAGAGCAGTTTAAGGTTCACAGCAAAACTGAGCAGAAAACACAGAGCTCCCATATGCCATCTGACCCCCCGCCAACACCCCTCCACACACACACACAACCTCTCCCACTATCAACATCCAGCACCAGGACTTCCCTGGTGGTGCAGTGGTTACGCCTGCCAATGCAGGGGACATGGGTTCAAGCCCTGGACCAAGAAGACCCTACATGCCACGGAGCAGCTAAGCCTGTGCACCACAACTACTGAGGCAGTGCTCTAGAGCCTGTGAGCCACAACTACTGAGCCCGCAAGCCATAACTACTGGAGCCCACACACCTAGAGCCTGTGCTCTGCAACAAGAGAAGCCACTGCAATGAGAAGCCCATGCACCGCAACGAAGGGTAGCCCCCGCTCACTGCAACTAGAGAAAGCCTGCGCGCAGCAAAGAAGACCCAACACAGCAGAAAGGAAGGAAAGGAAAGGAAAGGAAAGAAGGAAGGGAGGGAGGGAGGGAGGAAGGAAATTAAAAAAAAAAAATGCAGCACCAGAGTGGGATATTTGTTACAATCATACCTACATGGACACATCATTATCACCCAGAGCCCATAGTTTACGTGAGTTAGACAAGTGTATAGTGACATGTCTCCACCATTGTAGTATCACACAGAGTAGTTTCGCTGCCCTGGAAATCCTCTGTGCTCTGCCTCTTCACTGCATCCTCCACCCTAACCCCTGGCAACCACCAATCTTTTTACTGTCTCCAGTGTTTTGCCTTTTCCAGAATGTCATATAGTTGAAATCATACAGTGTGTAGGTAGCCTTTTCAGATTGGCTTCTTTCACTTAGTAATATGCATTTAAGGTTCCTGCGTGTATTTTCATGGCTTAATAGCTCATTTTATCAGTGCTGAATAAATACTATTCAGTTGTCTGGATGTACCACAGTTGATTTATCCATTCACCTTAGACATCTTGTTGCTTCCCAGTTTTGGCACCTATGAATAAAGCTCCTATAAACTCTTTTTCTTAAAAAAGCACGTTGTTGAGGCATAATTCACATACCATATAATTCACCCACTAACAGTGTACAGTTCAATGACTTTTAGTATATTCACAATGTTGTGCATCCATCACTACAATCAATTTGGGAACATTTTCATCACTCTAGAAAAGAAACTCTGTTCCCCCTAGCCTTCACCCTTCAATCTCATCACTCCCCAGCCCTAGGTTACCACTAATCGACTTTCTCTATAGATTTGTCAATTCCAGACATTCATATAAATGGAATTATACAATATGTGGCCTTTTATATCTGGCTTCTTTCACTTAGCATAATGTTTTCAAGGTTAGTCCATGTTGTTACATGTATCAGCACTTCACTTCTTTTCATGGCAAGTAATATTTCATTTTATGGATATACCACATTTTGTTTATACACTGATCAGCTGATGAACATTTGGTTTGTTTCCACTTTCAGCTATTATGAATGAAGCTGCTATGAACATCTGTGTACACATTTTGGTGCAGACATATGTTTTCATTTCTTGCTTATTCATTTTTGCAATAACTTAAAGTCACACTTTGTCTAAGTTTGTTGTTTTCTGAGATTTTGGTAACATAACCATATCAGACTCCCTATGAAATGCAAGGTTTGGAGTCTAAATGCAGTTTTTGTCAAATGTCTGGGTGCATCAATTTGCCCTCCTGCCAACACTCTCAAAATTAGCCCTTGAGTCAGCAGGAATGATGGTGATGCATAATGCTTAACATTTAAAAGTAATGAACACCTTATGTTCTCAAGTTCCTATTAGAAAATCAGAGGAGGGTGTGGGAAGAGAAAGTGCAATCCAGCTAAAGTAAACATGAGCAAACCTATAACATATATAAAAGTGCATGTGTGGTCACACTAAAGCATTGAGCATGTGTCTGAGGATGAGAGTAGCAAAAAAAATTAGGCTGAGAAAGAAGGGGACTCAACTGTGAATGACTTTGAATGACAGTTTAAGAAGCCTGAACTCTGGACCAAGGGAGTGGGAAGCTAAGGTTTTCATAACCAGAAGAATGGCATTCCCAGATCTCTGTTTTGAAAAGATGACTGGCAAGGTGACTGAGAGTTGGGGGAAACATGCAAATTATATCACATAGGACTCTTTCTCTTGCAGATGATAGAAAACCTAATGAATTCTAGCTTGAGCAAAAATTTTAATTTACTGGCTTCTATTTCTCTATAACACAGGAGCAGATTCAGTTTCTGACTTGCTACCTCTTGGTTCTGCTTTCTTGGTGTTGACTCATTCTCAAGCCACTTCTCTTATAGTCCCAAGGTGGCATCCAGCCAGGAAAAACAGAATTGTTGTCCCAGTTTCTCAACCAAAGTCCCAACATTCAAGTGACTGGGACCAGCTCATGTCATAAGAACACCCATGAAATAATTACTGGGAACCAGAGAATACTACTGGCCTAGTCTAGGTCAGTGCTACTCAAAGTGTGGCCCGTGGACCAATGCCTGTTTCCACATTTTTGTTACCATCTACAACAAGATAAGTTTAGACAATGGAATATTACTCAGCCATAAAAATAAACGAAATTGAGTTTTTTGTCATGAGGTAGATGGACCTAGAGTCTGTCATACGGAGTGAAGTAAGTCAGAAAGAGAAAAACAAATACCATATGCTAACACATAGATATGGAATCTAAACAAACAAAAATGGTTCTGAAGAACCTAGGGGCAGGACAGGAATAAAGACACAGAGAATGGACTTGAGGACATGGGGAGGGGGAAGGGTAAGCTCGAATGAAGTGAGAGAGTGGCATGGACATATATACACCACCAAATGTAAAACAGATAGCTAGTGGGAAACAGCCGCATAGCACAGGGAGATCAGCTCGGTGCTTTGCGGCCACCTAGAGGGTTGGGATAAGGAGGGTGGGAGGGAGATGCCAGAGGGAGGAGATATGGGGATATATGTATATGTATAGCTGATTCACTTTGTTATACAGCAGAAACTAACACACCGTTGTAAAGCAATTATACTCCAATAAAGATGTTAAAAAAAAGGTAAGTATAGAAACTGAGGATGGTTAGAAACTTGTACTGCAATTTGAGAGAGTCATTAAATTTAATAATAAAAACTGAGGCTTATATTTTGTATGTCATAGTTCGTGTGTCATTTTTCCAGTGATTCATTTTTACTATATTTTATACAAGTACCAGTCCAGAGTGGATGAGGGTGTGGGAGATGAAGCAAACTGGTCCTTCACCACAGATAGTCTGAGAAACCGTGGTCTCACATACATGGTCCACTGTGAAGCCTGCGGGTGAATCAACATTCTGGAAGCACACAGGGAGACTTTGGGGAGATCTTCCCCCCTCGCCATGAAAGAAGGCAAAAATAAATGTCCACTATAATGGGGATCTTAGTTGGAGAGAGGAAGGACATTCCCAGACTTACTTTAGCTCTCTTATTTTCTCAAGCTTTTGTCCACGTTGATCTGCCCTTATTCAGAGCCCCTAGTAAGAATTTACTCTGCATAAGCTTTGGATATGGCCAGTTTAATAGGCTAAACATTACATGGGCATTCACCTACCTTGCCCATTAAAACTTTTATTACTAGAATCAAAGCATTTGAATGGCTCTCTTAAGCCATTAAGAGAAAAACAACTTTGAGCTAGACTAACACAAGGTAATTACTAAGCTGAGTGAAATTCCTCTGCCATGCTCTTGGCACTGAGGTATGGAAACTCTACAGCCCTATAAGAAGTCTGAAGGAAAAAAATGTTTTATACAAATTTCAGGGGTCTAAGTTTCTCATTAAAAGTACATTTTAGAAAGTTGTTTTAACTTGCTAGGGCAGTTGTACGGCAAGCAGACGGATGTAGCAATTTGTCAAACTGCAACTTTCATCTCTCTTTTAAAATAATATGGAAACAATAAAAACACAATTAAAACTAAAATTAAAAAAGCATAATCTGAAAGAGTATTTTGATTTTTTTCTAATTAAAGCTCTGCAATTAAAATTTTGCTGGAGAACAACCTGTGTTTTTAATCTCACAAAGGGCTAATAAATGCACAGAATTTGAGATGTCTGCTAAAACTCAGAGCTGGAAGTGACCTTGGAGAACCTTCTAGTCTGGCTTTCTCATTTTACAAATTGGAAACTGAGGCCAGAGGAGGTTTATTTCTTTTTTCCTTAATCCTTTCTTTCGTGTGTGTGCATGTGTGTGTTTTCTCTTGGTGTCTGCACATAATTTAGTCACTCAATATAGGACTTTCTTCTTTCCAGTATGAAGACAAGGACTCAACAAACACCAAAGTTTATGCAGTACTACCTCGAAATCTGCAATTTTTGCCTAAGTGAACTTCACAAACCATTGAGATAGTAATGCATTTTTGTGAAAACCAAATGGAAATACAGCATGTGCCTTCATGCCTTCTGCAATAAAATAAGCTGAATGTAACTTCAGTATTCTTTGGTGACCCCAGCTTAGTCTAATAAACAGCTGTGATACTGCAGAGGAGCAGGTGTAGGCGGTCTGGGACATGGACACAAATGTGCATTGTCTCCAGCAGTGCCCCACAAACCTGCTATCATTTTAAAAATCCATCACCTGTATTTTAGGAGTTTACCTGTTTTTCATATAAACACAACAATTGTTTGTCAAATATACGTGCAAAACTGACCTATGACAGAACTGCCTTTAGCAGGTCACAGGGCTACCCTAAAGAGTTAATGTAGTTTGGATCACTTTTATCCCCTCAGGGGGTGAGGGAACGACAGGAAGGAAATGGAATATAACAAATAATATAAGATTTGGTGGGTACTTAATTTGTGCCCCAAACTTTCACTCATTTCATTTCTTAACTATCTTGTGAGAGAAGAAATATTTCTCTCACTCACAGATAACAAGACTGAGCCCCAGAAAGATTAAATAACTTGCCCAAGGCCATAAGAGCTAAAAAGTGAAAAAGTAAGGATTTGAACCAAGCTTGCTTTGGTCCCAGACGTGCGTCTTCAGTCCACACAATACTGTCTCAGAGAGTAGAGTCACTGGGTGTTGATCACTGACTTCATTTTAACATGCCAGGAGCTGTATTTTGCTGTATAACAAACCACACCAAAAATTAGTGGTTTAAAACAATGAACATTTTATTTGCTCATAATTCTGCAATCTGGGTTGGGCTTGGCTGGGTGAGCCTTCTGTTGATCTTACTGAAGGCTACTCACGTGGATTCATCCAGCTGGCAGGTCAGCAGGGGCCTGGGCTTGACTGAGACACTGGGATGGCCAGGCTTGTCTCTCAGGGCCTCTCCCTCTTATGTGGCTTTTCTGACAGCCTCTCCACATAGCTGTAGCAGGCTAACAGAATTCTTATAAAGCAGATCATGGCTCTGAAGAGAACAAAAGCAGAACTTCTTAAAGCTTGGAACAAGAACTGATAGAGCATCACTCTGCCACTTCCAGTTAATTAAAATAAGTCATACTCCCAACTCAGGTTCTAAGAAAGAGGACTACACAGAGGCAAATACTGGGAGATCACGGGGGGCCAACAATGTAACAGTGGTCGCTATACTCTTCTTGAACTGCGGCACAATCAACTGTAAAAGTTGCTGTTTCTTCTATACCTTCCATTTTTCTTATGTCCAGTTTTTCACTCTTTTCCTGTTTGTTTCTCCACTTTATCCTACCACTTCTTAGCTTTTCTGCATTGTAACTGGCCTTCCCTAGGCAGCCACAAATAAAGGATGCCTCTCCTTCAGAGCAGTGAACTGACCAATCGCATCTTGTCAACCCTTTTCTTCAGGTCATCAGTCTTTGCTAAAAGTGTTCTACTGACAGAGGTTTCTTTGTCTAGGTTTTTGTTTCATTTTGCTTTGCTTTATAAACTGGGTTCAAAGCTGGAAGTCTAATGTAAAGGAAATAGGACATTACTGCCTCAAGAAGCAACTTAAGTGAGTACATTTAAAAGCTTCACCCTTATAAATAAAAGTTAGAATGTATCATACTCCTCTTCAGTTTTACCTGCAAGAAGGCAACATGTCCAGTTCAATGGCCAAGGCAACAAATCAATGTTTATCATGTTTTACATGCTTTAAATTCCTTTAGCAGTCATTCACCAGGGCAGAGAAGGAAGAGAGGCCTGTAGGAATTAGATAAATTCCAGCATTACAATTCTAGTTCACAGCAGGTTGCTTCTTACACGTAGCTAAAATGAGATCCGATTAAATTTCCATTGAATCATTCAACCTGTCTGATCACTGCTTTCTGCTGTCAGGAGAGCATTAATGTCAGCATTCGGCCTTTGCTCATCGTGTGGGAGAAGGATGTGTGTAGGGGGTGGAGGGTGGCTTGGGCATGGCTGGGGGGAGGAATGAGGGACGGCTTCTTAGTAAGGTCTGAGAAAGAGGGAGGTTGCTTTATTTGTTGAGATGGGGTGATTCAACTCCCAAAGTGAATTCTGAGAGACAGCTGCACACAGAAGAGAGATGGTGATTAGAACTAATTATTGTTGTTGTAGATGTTTTGCATTTCTATAGCACTTTGTATTTACAAAGAATTTTGTAATCGCTTATTAACTTTCCTGCACCAGAACCTTGTGACATGGGCAACAGGACCACAGATGTTTGTATTTGTCTTCTGGGAAGAATTTTGAGCTGCTTCGGCCATATACTAGAATTAAGGGATCAAAATCCTTATTGCACCTCTTTTACTTCCTTTGTGACTTTGAGAATCTGAATAAGAAGAACTTGAACACTGTTATTCTCTAATTTTACTATGAAGAGTAACTCATGAAGATGGTTTAGTACTTTGCTAAATTAAAAAAAGATATTATATATAGGTACATAATAACAATACTAACTTCTCAAAAATTGTTTTCTTCAGATTTAAAAAAAATAAAATTAATAATAGTGTCTATATCATATTTTTACATATCAAGTGTTTAGCATAGTGCCTAACGTATTTACCTAATGAGTGCTTAATACATGTTATCCATTATTAATACTGTAACAAGACCCACGTAACATATGCATTTTTATGCATATGGAGAATTTGTTTTATGGAGAATTTAATTTGAAGAAAGGTTTCTATGGCATAAAAGAGCATGAAAGCCACTGATTCTGGACAAACTATTTTCAGATGAGTAAATTGAAGATTTTTTAATATAAAAATCAAGGTAATCTGATTTGAAAAATTAAAAGACCCAGCAATAAGGTTTTGTTTTTTCATTCTTGAAAAGTGTCAATCTTCTGGAACTCACTCCAGTTTGCCACAGTCCTCACCATTCCCTAAAGTGTCCCTGATGCAGAAGCTAAGTATCAAGAGTAGCACTAAACTCCCAAAATGATGAGTCTGGCATACCATGGAAATACACCTGACCTTCTCCCTGCATTTGTGTTACTTGCCTGTCACTGAAGGCAATTGAACTTGAGTCCTCAGATTTGCAATAGATGTGTTTCTGTGAAGTATTGGGGAAAAAATATTGTTTACAAATTAAACTTTATCTGAAATGTATGCAGTTTGCTAATCAGAGGAATCAACTGTAACTATAAACTAATTCTTTTGTACATCAAATGAGCACCCTTGATTAAATTTCTATTCCCTTGACAAGAGCTACATCTTAGCCTGGCATATAATTCTGAGAGCTCAGCTTGTCCTATTAAAATTCTGTAAAAATTCCTTCCTTTTATTATCATGACATTTCCTTTTGCACAGGAGAAGCTTGGGTTCAGTGTGATTATTCTTCCTTTGCAAGTCATCTTTTTGTTTGGCTTTCTTTTCCTGCATGGATAAGATCATAGTTCTTACAGTTTTTATCACGAAAATAAAACTGTTGCCAAGAAAATAAAACTGTTGTCAAGTTGAAGACTGAACAACATTAAATTAATTTTTGCCAGGGGCATGGTGAGGTCATTAGAGCAGTAGATTTGGAACTTTTTTTTCACCCTAGCAAGTTTTCCTTTGTGTATATAGTTTTAAAAAACTTTTATTGGCGTATTGATTTCATATAAAATTTATACATGCTAAGTGGTAAACAGTTCAATGATTTTTGGTTTCAGAACATTTTCATCATCCCCCAAAGCCCCTTTGTCCTCATTTGCAGTTAATCACTGCTCCCACTCACCCCAGCCCTAGCCAAGCTTGAGCCAGAAATATACTTGCCCCAGTTATGACCTCAACCTTGGGGAGGTATTGGCCCTCCTTAATCACTCATCACTGAGGTCATCACCTCCACCAGCAACGCCTTTGGACATAGGTGTTGCCAACCACTCCACATGGAGTGAACTCCCTTCCACCAAAGCACAGCCTGCCTGCTGCCCTGGCAGAACCTTACTGAGCTGAAGGGGGTGGGGAGTGATTGGAGCTGCTTCAGCTGAGAATGCGTCAGACTCCCACTGTTGCTACTTAAAGTTCAGCTGTTTTTTAAGCACAAATGTTTCACAGATGATTGTTTGCACTTGTTTTGGGGAAAAGGATTTGCTGACCTCATCAGCCATTAGCCAGGAGGCTCACTTTTATGTTGTTTTTCTCAGTGATAGCAATTGCCAACTGATTAGAACTTTGTAATCTGTGGCTATCTCTTTTTATCATATCTTTATCTCTGTTCCTTCTGCTCTGCAGTGCCTTTGAGATAGGCTTTAGTTAGCTATTGCAAGGTTAGATTTCTTTAAGTTTGTGTTGTGTCCTTGCTCTTTACCTTTTTACATCACTCTGGCATCTCAGTTCTATTTTTATTGTTTTTTTAAAAATAATTTTATCAAGTTACTTTCTTCTGTGTTTTTGCAAATGTGCTTTAAAAGTTTTTATCTGATTTCATAGTATTAATAATAATTTTTCTCTGTATTTTTGGAGCAAGAATATTCTTTGATTTTCAAGTGCTGCATGTTATATAATTTTCCTGATTACTCAACTTTGAACAAAGAAGATACATTCCGGTCTGATATTTGCCAGCTGATAGGACCCATATTCTATTTGGATTTTCTCACCATCCACCAATGTACCGTCAGAATTCTCTTTCAGGAAATAAGCTAGAGGCAAGCAGATGCGCACATCCCTAGCATTTAAGTTTTAATATCTAGAAGACATTTATCCAGTTCAACATTACTTTATTGAGGCATGACTTTGTTCCCAGTGCCTGGTTTTCGAACTATGAGATAGTATATTTGTTACTGAAAACTTTGAATCAGCATGAAGCTCTTGCTTTCCTGGAAGTAGAGCATGGGGAATCCAGTCTCCAAAGTGGATTGCTTCCTCTTTCTGCCCCCACCTACTCATGCCTTGACACCACAGGGTACAATATTGATGGGCCCTTGAGCTCATGGCCAAGTTCAGTCACTGGGTGTTATAGGACTCCAGGGTGAATCTAGGAATGAAACACTGAAGAATCCTCAGGGAAGAATTTCCTTAGGGAGGAAGATTCCCCTCAGGAACTAGGTCTTTAATATAATGGTTCATGTTTGTGGTTGTGTTGCTGTCTTTCAAAGACACTCATATGAGCTCACCGGCCCAACCCCATTACAGTTAGAACTAATTCCTCCCAATGACTAAAAAACATCTTTGATATCATTGATTTATATCTTTAGTTTCCTCTGCTATTGTGTTTTCCTACCACATTGGTATTAAGTCGGAGGGGAAAATTAGCAACCTGCTACCATATACTAAACATATCCAAGTATTGGCTAACTAATGAAATGTTTTCATGTTCAGAGGGAATTTTTTTCTATGACCCTTAAGATTTTTAGCTTAAATCCCTGAAAAATACATTTTCTGCTCTAGTTTATATACACAGAAATATCTTGGAGGAGTGTGTGCTAGAGCAGCGAATATCAAATTTTAATATACAGTGCTTCTAAAACTTTAATGTGTGTATGAATCTCCTGGGGATGCTGTTAAAATGCAGATTCTGCAGTTCTCACAGGCTCCCTGGTGATGTGGATACCACTCTTAAGAGCACTACGGTGCTAGAAGAGCTGGCATGCGATGTCCATGATTTGGAGCCCAAATCACTCATATTTGAATTACCATTCCGGAAGACACAAACAAGGAAAATTCTGCAACATCTCCATTTCCAGACTCATCAAGGGCCTAGTGCTCTGTGACCCCTGCCTCCAAAGCAGAGACTGTCACCAAAGAATTACTCCATCAATACTCGTGTGCCGGACTTCCCTGGTGGCGCAGTGGTTGAGAGTCCGCCTGCCGATGCAGGGGACACGGGTTCGTGCCCCGGTCCGGGAGGATCCCGCGTGCCACGGAGCGGCTGGGCCCGTGAGCCATGGCCGCTGAGCCTGCGCATCCGGAGCCTGTGCTCCACAGCGGGAGAGGCGACAACAGTGAGAGGCCCGCCTACTGCAAAAAAAAAAAAAAAAAAAAAAAAATTCAGGCAGTCCTCTGAGGCCATGGATACAGGAGGAGGAGATTACAGAGCTCCGGAAAGGATTTCTGAAAAGAATGCAATAATAGCCAAGGGTGTATTTGGAGCTATGGGAAAAGAAACTATGGTTAAAAAGGTTGGCTCTGCTCTACAAGAGCTGAATTGTTGATGTTTTCGCATTCAATAAAAATAAATACCCTTATTGATTTGGAAGATTTAACAGTCAATAAAAATAAATGCCCCGGGACTTCCCTGGTGGCACGGTGGTTAAGAATCCACCTGCCAATGCAGGGGACACGGGTTCGAGCCCTGGTCCGGGAAGATCCCACATGCCACAGAGCAACTAAGCCCGTGTACCACAGCTACTGAGCCTGCACTCTAGAGCCCGTCAGCCACAACTACTGAGCCCGCATGCCACAACTACTGAAGCCTGCACACCTAGAGCCCGTGCTCCACAACAAGAGAAGCCACCACAATGAGAAGCCTGCGCACCGCAACAAAGAGTAGCCCTGCCCGCCGCAACTAGAGAAAGCCTGTGTGCAGCAATGAAAACCCAACGCAGCCAAAAATAAATTTAAAATAAATAAATAAATGCCCCTATTGATTTGGACGATATGTTGTAGAAGACCCCTCAAAATAGATTCCGTTGTAGTCTTTTGTAGTCTTTTGCATGGTGTTAAACTTAAATCAGAGTTAATTTTCAGGATAAGACTGCTTTTATTCCCCTGCCTGCTTGTCATCCACTATATTCTACACCTCTCCTCCAGCATAATTACTTTCTTAGTCTAATATTTTCTTTGGAGAATCTTCTTCATGATCGACAATTTCAGTTTTGGGTTATGCCCGTAGCTCAGAATTACTAGGCATTTAGCTAGAAATGCCTAAAGAGTAAACTTGAGCCCTCACATAAAACAAAGATAATGGTGTCATTTTCAGGGATAGCGCCATCTGAAACTAGCCTGCTGGGATTATTTGTCCAGTGGGTACAGGTAGGAAAGCAATGTGCCCAGGAAGCTTTAAAGGCCTTAGATGTTTGGAAAAAGCAGATTAACACAAGTACCACTGACACCAATTCTATAGCCTGGGACAAATCATTGTAGTGGTTTTGTTTGTTTTTTATTGGAGAATAATTGCTTTACAATGTTGTGTTATTTTCTGCTGTACAATGAAGTGAATGAGCTATATGTATACATATATCCCTTCCCTCTTGGACCTCCCGTCCCCCCATCTAGATCATCATCTAGATCATCACAGAGCACCGAGCTGAGCTCCCTCTGCTATACAGCAGGTTCCCACTAGCTATCTATTTTACACATGGTAGTGTATTCATGTTAAACCTAATCTCCCAATTCATTCCACCCTCCCCTTTCCTCCCTGTGTCCACATGTCCGTTCTCTACATCTGCATTTCTATTCCTGCCCTATAATTATGTTCATCTGTATCATTTTTCTAGATTCCATATATATGCGTTAATATACGATATTTTTCTCTTTCTGACTTATTTCACTCTGTATGACAGATTCTAAGTCCATCCATATCGTTACAAATGACCCAATTTCATTTCTTTTTATGGCTGAGTAATACTCCATTATATATATGTACCACATTTTTATCCATTCATCTGTCGATGGACATTTAAGTTGCTTCCATGGCTATTGTAAATAGTGCTGCAATGAAATTGGAGTGCATGTGTCTTTTTTTTTTTTTTTTTTCCGGTTCGTGGGCCTCTCACTGCTGCGGCCTCTCCCATTGCGGAGCACAGGCTCCAGACGCGCAGGCTCAGCGGCCATGGCTCACGGGCCCAGCCGCTCTGCGGCATGTGGGATCTTCCCGGACCGGGGCACGAAGCCGCGTCCCCTGCATCGGCAGGCGGACTCTCAACCACTGCGCCACCAGGGAAGCCATGTCTTTTTGAATTATGGTTTTCTCAGGGTATATGTCCACTAGTGGGATTGCTGGGTCATATGGTAGTTCTATATTTAGTTTTTTAAGGAAACTCCATACTGTTCTCCATAACTAAAAATTAGATTGCACTTATGTCTTAAAATAGGTCAGCTCATTAGGATAATGTTCAAGTTTTGTATATCCTCTACCAAAAAAACAATCTTTTAAGTATCTTTTGTCTTGCTTTTGTCTTACTTCTGTATCATTCTGATAAAGCATCGTCCAGTGGACCCTGCCTCAGCTGATCCAACTTCTGACTTCAGTCAGCAAGGTTTTTTTTGCTTTTTCTTAAATATTTATTTATTTATTTGGCTGCATTGGGTTTTCGTTGTGGCATGTGGGATCTTTCATTGCACTGCAAGTTGCAGCGTGGGCTCTTCATTGTGGTGCACGGGCTTCTCTCTAGTTGTGGAGCATGGGTTTTCTCTTCTCTAGTTATGGCACGGGTTCCAGAGCACATGGGCTCTGTAGTTTGTGGCACGCAGGCTCTCTAGTTGAGGCACGCGAGATCAGTAGTTGTGGCACGTGGGCTTAGTTGCCCCGCAGCACGTGAGATCTTAGTTCCCTGACCAGGGACTGAACCCTTTGCACTGGGAGTAGGATTCTTTACCACTGGACCACCAGGGAAGTCCTAGTCAGCAAGCTTTTGAATATTTATTTGTACCACTCTATTTTTCTTATTCCCAGCATGAACCCGTCTGTTACTATCTTGCTGTCTCTAGCTCTTTGTCCTTCTTTTTCAACATTCATAATTGTCCTATTTTCTGTCTACTAAATTGTGTTCCACTATTATAGAAAATCTCATTATAAGACAGACCTAGCAATACATTTTTCAAGATTAACTTTTAGTACAAATGTTTCACAACTCTTAGCTCCCTACTCCAACTTACTCAGTTTTTATGATTATTATTTTTTTATTACATACTTACTAACTTACTCATTTTGTATCTAGTGACTGTGTTCCTTTTTAATGTGTACTATCAGGGTTAGTCCATAAACCTACAATTCCCCAAATAGTATTTGCTACAATAAGGAATACCAATTAATAGAACAGACTAGAGAGTACCAACATAGACAATTATATGTATGCAAAACTCTGTATGTATGTTTAAAGAGGTTAAGGAAGGGTTGTTTAAGATAGGGTATTACAGAAACAGGATCGCATTTCAGTAATTTAAGGTGAATCCCTGCTTTATCATGTTTCAAAGTCAATCTATATGGAATAAAAATATAAACGTTGAATCAAATTATAATAAAAATTGACAAAGATTAAATCATTTATTCAATATATAGAAAGAGGATAACATCTTCATTTTTGAAGAAATTAAAAAATTGTAAATGGATGATTGATAGCTTCAAGAATATACGTATATAAAATTTCTATACCATTAAAAAACCCCAAAGGGGCTGACACATACAGTGTTTTTAAAAATTCATGTTTATAAAGAAGACATTCAAACTTGGAAGGATAAACGAAAAAGAGGATATCAGTGCATTTCACTAGACTGTAAGCTCTGAGAGGACAGGGACATTTCCTTGTACTTCACACATAATAGGTATGTAATAAATATTGAATAAATAAATGATAAGTGAAATAAAAGCCAACTTCT
This sequence comes from Mesoplodon mirus, assembly GCF_964341445.2. Classification (NCBI taxonomy): domain Eukaryota; kingdom Metazoa; phylum Chordata; class Mammalia; order Artiodactyla; family Ziphiidae; genus Mesoplodon; species Mesoplodon mirus. The sequence continues at coordinate 90,308,738 of NC_138976.1, read as the reverse complement.
AAAAGCTTATTACTGCAAGAATAAATATGTGAAATAAACAACTCTGGACAACTAAAATATGCCAGCTAAAATAGTTTAAAAAATTATATAGTATCAGCAGTGTTGTAGTAGAATTGGTACACATTCCTTGTAGTGGCTCTATAAATTGGTTATCTTTTGGAGGTAATACGATAATTTGTAATAAGGGCGCATCATCCCCCATGCAGAAATTTATCCTAATGAAGTAGCCAAGGTTAGATATTTCATCAGATTTGCATCACTGGTGGTGTTTATGTCAGCAAGACAAGGATTACAGATCTACATTTCAATTTTTTTTTTTTTTTTTTCGGTACGCGGGCCTCTCACTGTTGTGGCCTCTCCCGTTGCGGAGCACAGGCTCCGGACGCGCAGGCTCAGCAGCCATGGCTCACGGACCCAGCCGCTCCGCGGCATGTGGGATCTTCCCAGACCGGGGCACGAACCCGTGTCCCCTGCATCGGCAGGTGGTCTCTCTACCATTGCGCCACCAGGGAAGCCCTACATTTCTATTTTAAGGGTCACCTGAGTTGAAGAACCTTGTAAAAGAGTTCTGCAATTTTTCTGATTATCTGCAGGGTTCTACTTTCAGAAGCATTTCCTTTAGTGATAGAAGGCCGACGTAGGCCTTGTGTCAGAGCGGAAAAGCTAGATTATGTTGTGGTAACAAACAACCTTCAGATCTCAGTAGCTTAAAACAATAAAGGTTTTGCTCATGCCCGTCTTGGATGGGATGGAGGCTCTACTCCACAGCTTTGTCGTGCTCGATCCAGGGTCTGGGCTCGGAGAGCAGGCACTGGCTGGAGTACTGGCAACTGTCATGGAAGAAGGGAAAGAGGATGTGGTGAAACATGCACTGCATCCTAAAGCAACTGATTACATTTCATAGAGCAGCGAGCTCCGTGGAATGGGGAATTGGAATCCTACCACATTCCTGGAAGGAAAGAGAAAACCAGACATTTGTGAACAGCCATCCTGATATCACAATCGCTCAGAGTAGACTTGTGGCCAAGGTAGTTTTAGTTTTCCACCTGCCCCTCTAATCAACTAATCTGTAGTTCTGATGAATTTGATGATAACTATTCTGGAAGGAAGCAAGGCCTTCTTCAGATATTTTAACAGAAACTTTGATGTCAATATATATCAGCTGCAGAAGGCAATGAGTCATTATGGCTTTCCATCCAAAGCAGCAAAATCAGATGTGCTGTCAAGCATCACAAATATACTTTCTGCACACAGGGTCCATAAGAACTGTTTGGAAAATGCAGTATCATTTTAAAGATATCAGTGTCTTTCCCAGTTTCCTAAAAGGTGAAAGCAAAACAGAAGTTCGTTGTTGAGGGTGTCGACCTGTAAATAAGAGATGAAAACCAGGAAATGGCTGCACTGAGTGATAGCAATAATTTTCTCCAACTACCTGTGTAATGAAAATGGTGAAACTGCTGGCTCTCCACGGCCTGCTTCAAAATGGCAGATGGCATGCCTGATGGGGAGGGGAGTCTTCATCTCCAGGGCTATTGCTTCAGTTTCCTTCCTTTGCTCCAAGCCTTAATGTAGGATAACCATTTCTATGACGTGTAACTTTATCAAGGGTCCTCTGATCATTCTTCTCAATGTACAAAGCTTCCTTGTAGGATGCTTTAAGATAGAGACTTTATATTAACTCAACTCCATGTTTTAGTAAAGTGCCAACTTTTTAGAGTTGAGCCTCGTGTTCACAAAGAATACATACTGGTGGTGTAAATTTGTGAGTGTCAGGTAAGATTCTCTTTCAATTTTTCTGATTTTGTGCATCCAGTGGGAAGAAGTATATCATATAAAAACACTGTCACTTTTATGTCCCATTATATTTGGTGATAAATCTAAAAGCAAATGCTATGTAAGACTCACTGTATTTCATTTCTTTGTCAATTTCTGACTGAAGCTTGGCCTGGTGGTAAGCAAAGTGAACCCGTATAATGATCATGATGTCACTGTATGTTTTCCTTAATTTATCTCCCTAGGAAACTATTCTTGGCCGAGTAACATGATGGTGATGATGGAAACTATACTTTAAGTGGCCACGCCACTTAAGGAGCATTCCATATCCCTTACACAACCATATTCTTTGGTCACAATCAAAGCCTTGATAAAATAATTTGAAATAAAAATATGTTTTCTACAAAGACAAAATCAAAGCAACAGAAAAGAAATACAAGAAACAAAGATATATATATCTGTGCCTGACTTATTGAGCCCTCCAAAGTTGATGTAATTAAGGTGCATTGCTTACCAAAACAAAATCCTCTTTAGATAATTTTGTGGTTATTTGAATAACGAATAAACTGTGAGCTTTTGGTATTAAATCCTTTTTTTAAATAAAGATGTTATTGAGATATTTCTTTTTTTAGTAGACTTTCAGACTTCAAGGACTCTCCATTAATGTATGCCATATGACAGACAAAGCCATTAAAGCTTTAGTTGAAAAGCCTGGGAACAGGTAAGTAACAATAAATTTCTCATTTACATGTACCTTAACATTTATATATCACCTATTAGCTTACAGAGTACATTCTGTTGTTGTATTTAATTATTTGGTGTTTTCATCAAGCATTCATTGAGGTAGGCATTATCCATATTTGTCAGTTGAGTAAACTGAGGCCCAGAGACATTAAGTGACCTGCTAAGTGACAAAGTACGTTATAGAAGCTAGACCTTCCAGTCTCAAGCATAGTGTTCTTTGTGTTATAGCACAACTCAAGGAAACATCTTGAAAACATTTTCCCTCTCTCCTCTTGTTCAGAACTTCAAAGCTAATCACAAAAAACTAGAGACTTTCCCATCGTGATTTGATTTCCACTGTCTTGGGCTGAAAGAGTTGATGCCATGCTTTTCCCCCATTGTTCTGGAAAGATCGTCAAATAGCTGTATTTTCAGTAACTATCATTCTCTCACAATTCAGGGGAGAAAGTCCACCCACTACAGTAAGATGACCAGTAGCAGATGGCACCTGCAGGAAGGTACTCCAGACTTACAGGATTCCTAAGGGTCTGATGAGGTTTGACTTCTGTAACCTGAAGGCTCATCAAGCGAGAGCATGTGGAATCCTCAAATAAGGTGGCATCAAAGATCCATGTCTGGTCTCTCAGGGCAGCTGCTGCTGCTCCTACACCTATAGAAACCATCTAGAAAGAAGCTTCATGAACAGCAGTGTGGGCTTCTTCCATATTTATGAGGTGAAATGATTCAGTGGGTGGCAGATTTTTATTCCTCTAATTTAAGTCTGCTTCTTACTTGAGTCTGCTTCTCCTTTGTTCCAAAGGAGTCTGGTGAGTTTTACCCAGTGTGAAAACCAAGGTGTAGGCTCTGTGCATAAACAACCCCTGGACAAACAGAATTTTTCTCTTGGTCACTCCCTCTGGAGAAAGGCTACTGCCTTCTCTTCAACTTTTTGTTTGTTTTTTTTTAAAAATAAAATTTCCCAATGCCATCAGCCTGGGAAAGTCTAATTGAATAGTACATTGGATGTGATGATGTGTTAAAAATATGGTGTATGATGACCCCAACGTGAAGTGGAAGTCTGATGTATTCTCAAGAATCTGTTTGAAACATCCTCACTTTGATCAACTCACTTCCTTATTATTTTATAAATCATGAAGCATAAAAATTAGTTTATGTTTTTGGAAAGAGTAACTGAGAGACTCTAGATATTTGCTTGATCCTGTGGTTATTTTGATGCCTTAGACGTTCTACTTTATAAGCAGAAAAAATATTCTACTAAACTGATGTAAGTAATTGGCCAACTTGTTATGAGGAGGACGTGTTGAATACATTATAATTTGTTTACAGATTACCTGTCCTTTTACCTATTGATATAGTACTCATTTTCCCCCTCAAATTCTTCTCTTTGAAGCCTTCTTTGAGTAGTAGGGGGAAAAAGGTGGGACTCATATAGACCTGTTTATTAGTCATGTGAATTTGGGAAAGTTACGTATTTTCTGAGCCCAAGTTATTTATAAAATGTGGGTCATAATGATTATCGTGGAGAGCTGTTGTGAAAATTTAAAAAGATAGTGTATATAAGACCCTTAGTGACTAGTATTTAGTATGTGCTCAATAAATGCTACTTTAATTATTTTATTCCAGCCTACATTGATTGTCCCCCTCTCTGAATGCCCGCACATACTGTTCCCTAATATTTCTATAACGATAACCTTGTCTCCTTAACCGGCTTTTTTTTTTTTTAAAGAAGGTGTTGGGGGTAGGAGTTTATTAATTAATCTTTACTTTTGCTGTGTTGGGTCTTGGTTTCTGTGTGAGGGCTTTCTCTAGTTGTGGCAAGCGGGGGCCACTCTTCATCGCGGTGCACGGGCCTCTCACTATTGCGGCCTCTCTTGTTGCGGAGCACAGGCTCTAGACGCGCAGGCTCAGTAGTTGTGGCTCACGGGCCTAGTTGCTCTGTGGCATGTGGGATCTTCCCAGACCAGGGCTTGAACCCATGTCCCCTGCATTAGCAGGCAGATTCTCAACCACTGCGCCACCAGGGAAGCCCCCTTAACCAGCTTTTAAAGAAAGAATACTTTTTACACCTTCAGGATCTGGCACAATGCAGGAAATAATTTGGGGAAACACCATGAATCCTCGCAACGTCAACAGCCTGTGAATTGTGTAATAACTTATTTGGTAGAAAAACACACCAAGGGGCTTCCCTGGTGGCGCAGTCGTTTAGAGTCTGCCTGCCGATGCAGGGGACGTGGGTTCATGCCCCGGTCCGGGAAGATCCCACATGCCGCGGAGCGGCTGGGCCCGTGAGCCATGGCCACTGAGCCTGTGCGTCCGGAGCCTGTGCTCCACAACGGGAGAGGCCACAACAGTGAGAGGCCCGTGTACCGCAAAAAAAAAAAAAAAAAATCAAGGAGTGTGGCCCCTATGATAAAGGAAGGCTGGAGCTGGCCAATAAAAACCTCATCAAATCCAATTCTGATTGGCAAAGTATACAGGTAAATTAAGGAGGCCAACATTTCTTATATAAGTTGGCAACAGGTTGTGGTTTCTCTGCATTATCTCAAGTCTTTTGGATCCTAACCCTTGAACGATTTTGACATAAGTCAACATTAAATGGAAAGATAAAATGAGAAATGAAGTCTTGGCAGGGAATTCCAAAATGGTCCCTGTTGCCACAGTTTCAAATCTCACCTTCATTCACTTTGGAATATTAATACCAATGCTGTGGTTCAGAAAAGTTCCAGTGTATTTTTTCTTGTTCCTTTTTTAAAAGTTTTACTATCTGGATATATTTGCTTCTAATTGTTTCTAATGCATAGGTTAATTTTTTGAATAGTTGTACCTATTTTTCTTTTTAAAATTTTAGCAAATATTTTCCTACTTTATTAAAAACTTGCCGTTAGCATCATAAGCTTTGAACAGTTAGGATGTTTCTAATATTTTGAAGCAAATGCTGCCCCAATGATACATCTTTTTACACGGAGATTTCCATCTCCCCTTTAATGACTATTTAGGCTAGATTTTCCAAAGTGGGATGTCTGGGTCTAACTACATGGAAAAAAAACACTTTAAATCTTGATTTACATTTCCAAATGTTCTTAAGGATTGGATTAATGTGTACTCCATCAACAGTGGAAGAGAATGTCTCTTCATCATACCCTTGCCAGTCACTGTTCTTTGAGGCGAGGTGGGGAGTTGAGGCACAGGGACAAAGTGAACTTCACTTATTTGACAGGGAAAAGAAGTTTTTTCTTTTGCAAGATTGCTTTATTATTCTTGTCTTTGGTTATTTGGTTTTATCTTTAAATATGTTTGCCATTTGCATTTCTTCAATTGTAGATTTTCTGTTCAAGTCCCGTTGAAGGCATAGTGGTTTTTGTAACAAAGAAATTTCAGTCATTATCTTTAAGAGAGCACAGTTCTTTTCTGTCTAGATCTCAGATTATTATATCCATATTTTATTTTACTTGTTATCTATTTGTTGAAAATTGACTCTTAAATCCATAAGGATTTTCAAGTACCATGCTTATTTTTTAAAAAATAAGGATTTTTAAAAAAATTTAGGACATATAGAATTAAAGAAAATTAAAATTGCCCTTAATTTTACTACCCAGTGATAAGCACTGTGTACATCTTATATATTTCCTTTCAGTCTTTATTCTATGTGTGGAAAAAAGTTTTTTAAAACAAAACCATAATCACAAGGATAGTTTTGTGGCATTTATTTTCATTAAGTACACAGAGTATTCTCAATCCATTAAATATCTTTTGAAAACATAATTTTTTAAAAAATTTTATTTATTTATTTTTGGCTGCGTTGGGTCCTTGTTGCTGCGTGCGGGCTTTTCTCTAGTTGCGGAGAGCGGGGGCTACTCTTTATTGTGGTGCGCGGGCTTCTCATTGCAGTGGCTTCTCTTGTTGCCGAGCACGGGCTCTAGGCGCGCGGGCTTCAGTAGTTGTGGCTCGCGGGCTCTAGAGCACAGGCTCAGTAGATGTGGCACACAGGCTTAGTTGCTCCGCGGCATGTGGGATCTTCCCAGACCAGGGCTCGAACCAGTGTCCCCTCCATCGGCAGGCAGATTCTCAACCACTACGCCACCAGGGAAGCCCTCCTTTTCTTTTTTTAAGGTAAGTCTTCCTTGATGATACTTTCTTTTTTTAAACAATTTTATTGAATTAGAGTTGATTTACAATATTGTGTTAACTTCTGTATAAATTCTGTATAGCAAAGTGACTCAGTTATACATATATATATACATATATATACATTCTTTCTCATATTCTTTTCCATTATGGTTTATCACAAGATACTGAATACAGTTTCCTGTGCTATACAGTAGGACCTTGTTGTTTATCCATCATGTATATACTAACTTGCATCTGCTAATCCCAAACTCCCAATCCTTTTCTCCCCACCCGCCTTGGCACCCACAGGTCTGTTCTCTATGTCTGTGTGTCTGTTTCTGTTTCATAGGTATGTTCATTTGTGTTGTATTTTAGAATCCACATATAAGTGGTATCATACGGTATTTGTCTTTCTCTTTCTGACTTACTTTGCTTAGTATGATAATCTCTAGGTCCATCCATGTTGCTGCAAATGACATTATTTCAGTCTTTTTTATTGCTGAGTAATATTCCACTGTATATATATATCACATCTTCTTTATCCATACATCTGTCGATGGACATTTAGGTTGTTTCCATGTCTTGGCTATTGTGTTCATAGCTAGTGCTGCTATGAACATAGGGGTGCATGTATCTTTTCAGATTGTAGTTTTGCCTGCATATACGCCCAGGAGTGGGATTGCTGGATCATATGGCAACTCTATTTTTAGTTTTTTGAGGAACTTCCATACTGTTTTCCATAGTGGCTGAATCAGTTTACATTCCCACTAACAGTAAAGACGGTTCCCTTTTCTCCACACACTCTCGAACATTTGTTATTTGTAGACATTTTTTTTAATTTTTTTATTAGTTTCTGCTTTATAACAAAGTGAATCAGTCGTACATATACATCTGTTCCCACATCCCTTCCCTCATGCATCTCCCTCCCTCCCACCCTCCCCATCCCACCCCTCCAGGCGGTCACAAAGCACCGAGCTGATCTCCCTGTGCTCTGCGTCTGCTTCCCACTATCTATCTACCTTACGTTTGGTAGTGTATATATGTCCATGCCTCTCTTTCACTTTGTCACAACTTACCCTTCCCCCTCCCCATATCCTCAAGTCCATTCTCAAGTAGGTCTGTGCCTTTATTCCCGTTTTACCCCTAGGTTCTTCATGACATTTTTTTTTAATTCCATATATATGTGTTAGCATACGGTATTTGTCTTTCTCTTTCTGACTTACTTCACTCTGTATGACAGACTCTAGGTCTATCCACCTCATTACAAATAGCTCAGTTTCGTTTCTTTTTATGGCTGAGTAATATTCCATTGTATATATGTGCCACATCTTCTTTATCCATTCATCTGATGATGGACACTTAGGTTGTTTCCATCTCCGGGCAATTGTGAATAGAGCTGCAATGAACATTTTGGTACATGTCTCTTTTTGAATTATGGTTTTCTCAGGGTATATGCCTAGTAGTGAGATTGCTGGGTCATATGGTAGTTCTATTTGTAGTTTTTTAAGGAACCTCCATACTGTTCTCCATAGTGGCTGTACCAATTCACATTCCCACCAGCAGTGCAAGAGTGTTCCCTTTTCTCCACACCCTCTCCAGCATTTATTGCTTCTAGATTTCTTGATGATGGCCATTCTGACTGCTGTGAGATGGTATCTCATTGTAGTTTTGATTTGCATTTCTCTAATGATTAATGATGTTGACCATTCTTTCATGTGTTTGTTGGCAGTCTGTATATCTTCTTTGGAGAAATGCCTATTTAAGTCTTCTGCCCATTATTGGATTGGGTTGTTTGTTTTTTTGCTATTGAGCTGCATGAGCTGTTTGTAAATTTTGGAGATTAATCCTTTGTCAGTTGTTTCATTTGCAAATATTTTCTCCCATTCTGAGGGTTGTCTTTTGGTCTTGTTTATGGTTTCCTTTGCTGTGCAAAAGCTTTGAAGTTTCATTAGGTCCCATTTGTTTATCTTTGTTTTTATTTCCATTTCTCTAGGAGGTGGGTCCAAAAGGATCTTGCTGTGATTTATGTCATAGAGTGTTCTACCTATGTTTTCCTCTAAGAGTTTGATAGTTTCTGGCCTTACATTTAGGTCTTTAATCCATTTTGAGCTTATTTTTGTGTATGGTGTTAGGGAATGATCTAATCTCATACTTTTACATGTCCCTGTCCAGTTTTCCCAGCACCACTTATTGAAGAGGCTGTCCTTTCTCCACTGTACATTCCTGCCTCCTTTATCAAAGATAAGTTGACCATATGTGTGTGGGTTTATCTCTGGGATTTCTATCCTGTTCCATTGATCTATCTTTCTGTTTTTGTGCCAGTACCACACTGTCTTGATTACTGTAGCTTTGTAGTATAGTCTGAAGTCAGGGAGCCTGATTCCTCCAGCTCCATTTTTCGTTCTCAAGATTGCTTTGGCTATTCGGGGTCTTTTGTTTTTCCAAACAAATTTTGAAATTGTTTGTTCTAGTTCTGTGAAAAATGCCAGTGGTAGTTTGATAGGGATTGCATTGAATCTGTAGATTGCTTTGGGTAGTAGAGTCATTTTCACAATATTGATTCTTCCAATCCAGGAGCATGGTATATCTCTCCATCTATTTGTATCATCTTTAATTTCTTTCATCAGTGTCTTATCATTTTCTGCATACAGGTCTTTTGTCTCTGTAGGTAGGTTTATTCCTAGATATTTTATTCTTTTTGTTGCAGTGGTAAATGGGAGTGTTTTCTTGATTTCATTTTCAGATTTTTCATCATTAGTGTACAGGAATGCCAGAGATTTCTGTGCATTAATTTCATATCCTGCTACTTTACCAAATTCATTGATTAGCTCTAGTAGTTTTCTGATAGCATCTTTAGGATTCTCTATGGATAGTATCATGTCATCTGCAAATGGTGACAGCTTTACTTCTTCTTTTCCAATTTGGATTCCTTTTATTTCCTTTTCTTCTCTGATTGCTGTGGCTAAAACTTCCAAAACTATGTTGAATAAGAGTGGTGAGAGTGGGCAGCCTTGTCTTGTTCCTGATCTTAGTGGAAATGGTTTCAGTTTTTCATCATTGAGGACAATGTTGGCTGTGGGTTTGTCCTATATGGCCTTTATTATGTTGAGGAAAGTTCCCTGTATGCCTACTTTCTGCAGGGTTTTTGTCATAAATGGGTGTTGAATTTTGTCGAAAGCTTTCTCTGCATCTATTGAGATGATCATATGGTTTTTCTCCTTCAACTTGTTAATATGGTGTATCACATTGATTGATTTGCGTATATTGAAGAATCCTTGCATTCCTGGAATAAACCCCAGTTGATCATGGTGTATGATCCTTTTAGTGTGCTGTTGGATTCTGTTTGCTAGTATTTTGTTGAGGATTTTTGCATCTATGTTCATCAGTGATATTGGCCTGTAGTTTTCTTTCTTTGTGACATCCTTGCCTGGTTTTGGTATCAAGGTGATGGTGGCCTCGTAGAATGAGTTTGGGAGTGTTCCTTCCTCTGAAATTGTTTGGAAGAGTTTGAGAAGGATGGGTGTTAGCTCTTCTCTAAATGTTTGATAGAATTCGCCTGTGAAGCCATCTGGTCCTGGGCTTTTGTTTGTTGGAAGATTTTTAATCACAGTTTCAATTTCAGTGCTTGTGATTGGTCTATTCATATTTTCTATTTCTTCCTGATTCAGTCTTGGCAGATTGTGCATTTCTAAGAATTTGTCCATTTCTTCCAGGTTGTCCATTTTATTGGCATAGAGTTGCTTGTAGTAATCTCTCATGATCTTTTGTATTTCTGCAGTGTCAGTTGTTACTTCTCCTTTTTCATTTCTAATTCTATTGATTTGAGTCATCTCCCTTTTTTTCTTGATGAGTCCGGCTAATGGTTTGTCAATTTTGTTTATCTTCTGAAAGAACCAGCTTTTAGTTTTATGGATCTTTGCTATCGTTTCCTTCATTTCTTTTTCATTTATTTCTGATCTGATCTTTATGATTTCTTTCCTTCTGCTAGCTTTGGCGGTTTTTTGTTCTTCTTTCTCTAATTGCTTTAGGTGCAGGGTCAGGTTGTTTATTCAAGATGTTTCCTGTTTCTTAAGGTTGGATTGTATTGCTATAAACTTCCCCCTTAGAAGTGCTTTTGCTGCGTCCCATAGGTTTTGGGTCGTCGTGTCTCCATTGTCATTTGTTTCTAGGTATTTTTTTATTTCCTCTTTCATTTCTTCAGTGATCACTTCATTATTAAGTAGTGTATTGTTTAGCCTCCATGTGTTTGTATTTTTTACAGATATTTTCCTGTAATTGATGTCTAGTCTCATAGCATTGTGGTCGGAAAAGATACTTGATACAACTTCAATTTTTTTAAATTTACCAAGGCTTGATTTGTGACCCAAGATATGATCTATCCTGGAGAATGTTCCATGAGCACTTGAGAAAAATATGTATTCTGTTGTTTTTGGATGGAATGTCCTATAAATATAAATTAAGTCCATCTTGTTTAATGTATCATTTAAAGCTTGTGTTTCATTATTTATTTTCATTTTGGATGATCTGTCCATTGGTGAAAGTGGGGTGTGAAAGTCCTCTACTATGATTGTGTTACTGTCGATTTCCCCTTTTATGGCTGTTAGTATTTGCCTTATGTATTGAGGTGCTCCTATGTTGGTTGCGTAAATATTTAAAATTGTTATATCTTCTTCTTGGATCGATCCCTTTATCATTATGTAGTGTCCTTCTTTGTCTCTTCTAATAGTCTTTATTTTAAAGCCTATTTTGTCTGATATAAGAATTGCTACTCCAGCTTTCTTTTGATTTCCATTTGCATGGAATATCTTTTTCCATCCCCTTACTTTCAATCTGTATGTGTCTCTAGGTCTGAAGTGGGTCTCTTGTAGACAGCATATATATGGGTCTTGTTTTTGTATCCATTCAGCCAATCTGTGTATTTTGGTGGGAGCATTTAGTCCATTTACATTTAAGGTAATTATTGATATGTATGTTCCTGTTTCCATTTCCTTAATTGCTTTGGGTTCGTTATTGTAGGTATATTCCTTCTGTTGTGTTTCTTGCCTAGAGAAGTTCCTTTAGCATTTGTTGTAAAGCTGGTTTGGTGGTGCTGAACTCTCTCAGCTTTTGCTTGTCTGTAAACGTTTTAATTTCTCCATCAAATCTGAATGAGATCCTTGCTGGGTAGAGTAATCTTGGTTGCAAGTTTTTCTCCTTCATCACTTTAATTATGTCCTGTCACTCCCTTCTGGCTTGTAGAGTTTCTGCTGAGAGATCAGCTGTTAACCTGATGGGGATTCCCTTGTGTGTTATTTGTTTTTTTTTCCCTTGCTGCTTTTAATATGATTTCTTTGTGTTTAATTTTTGACAGTTTGATTAATACGTGTCTTGGCGTATTTCTCCTTGGATTTACTCTGTATGGGACTCTCTGTGCCTCCTGGACTTGATTAACTATTTCCTTTCCCATATTAGGGAAGTTTTCAACTATAATCTCTTCAAATATTTTCTCAGTCCCTTTCTTTTTCTCTTCTTCTTCTGGAACCCCTATAATTCGAATGTTGGTGCATTTAATGTCCCAGAGGTCTCTGGGACCGTCCTCTGTTCTTTTCATTCTTTTTTCTTTATTTTGCTCTGCAGCAGTTATTTCCACTCTTTTATCTTCCACCTCACTTATCCGTTCTTCTGCCTCAGTTATTCTGCTATTGATCCCATCTAGAGTATTTTTATCTCATTTATTGTGTTTTTAATCGATGCTTGATTCATCTTTAGTTCTTCTAGGTCCTTGTTAACTGTTTCTTGCATTTTGTCTATTCTATTTCCAAGATTTTGGATCTTGGAAATAGAATCTTGGATCATCTTTACTATCATTATTCTGAATTCTTTTTCAGGTAGACTGCCTATTACCTCTTCATTTGTTAGGTCTGATAGGTTTTTATCTTGCTCCTTCACCTGCTGTGTGTTTTTCTGTCTTCTCATTTTGCTTATGTTACTGTGTTTCGGGTCTCCTTTTTGCAAGCTGCAGATTCGTAGTTCCTGTTGTTTTTGGTGTCTGTCCCCAGTGGCTAAGGTTGTTTCAGTAGGTTGTGTAGACTTCCTGGTGGGGGGGACTAGTGCCTGTGTTCTGGTGGTTGAGGCTCGATCTTGTCTTTCTGGTGGACAGGTCCACGTCTGGTGGTGTGTTTTCGGGTGCCTGTGGCCTTATTATGTTTTTAGGCAGCCTCTCTGCTAATGGGTGGGGTTGTGTTCCTGCCTTGCTAGTTGCTTGGCATAGGGTGACCAGCACTGTAGCTTGCCGGTCGTTGACTGAAGCTGGGTGCTGGTGTTGAGATGGAGATCTCTGGGAGATTTTCGCTGCTTGATATTATGTGGAGCTGGGAGGTCTCTTGTGGACCCGTGTCCTGAAGTTGGCTCTCCCACTTCAGAGGCACAGCACTGACTCCTGGCTGCAGCACCAAGAGCCTTTCATCTACCCGGCTCAGAATAAAAGGGAGAAAAAGTAGAAAGAAAGAATTAGTAGAAGAAAGAAAGAGAGAGAGAAAGAAAGGAAGAAGGAAAGAAAGGAAGGAAGGAAGAAAGAAAGAAAGGGAGAGAGGGAGAAAGAATGGAAAGAAAGAAAGGAGGGAGGGAGGGAGGAATGAAAGAAAAAGGAAGAGTGAATGGAAGAAGGGAGGGAGGGAGGAAGGAAAGAAAGAAAGAAAGAAAGAAAGAAAGAAAGAAAGATAGGAGGGAGGGAGGGAGGGAGGAAGGAAAGAAAAAAAGTGAAAGGAAGAATGGAGGGAAGGAGGGAGGAAGGAAAGAGAAAGAAGGAAAGGAGGGGCGGAGGGGCGGAGGGAGGAAGGGAAGTTAGGAAAATAAGAAAGAGCAGGTAAAGTAAAATAGAATAAAGTATGAAATATAGTAGCGTTATTAAAATTAAAAAGTAATTTTTGAAAAAAAAAAAAGGACAGATAGAACCCTGGGACATATGGTGGAAGCAAAGCTATACAGAGAGAATCTTACACAGAAGAATACACATACACATTCACAAAAAGAGACCGGGGGAAAAATCAAAATTCTTGCTCTCCAAGTCCACCTCCTCAATTTGGGATAATTCGTTGTAAAAAGAGGAAAAGGGCGAGAAGTCTGAAATCTTGCTCTCTAAGTCCACATCCTTAATTTGGGTTAATTCGTTGTAAAAAGAGGAAAAGGGGGGAAAGTCTTAAATCTTGTCCTCAAAGTCCACTTCCTCAATTTGGGATGATTCGCTGTCCATTCATGCACTCCACAGACGCAGGGCACATCAAGTGGACCGTGGAGCTTTAATCCGCTGCCTTCGAGGCTGCACAGAGAGATTTCCCTGTCTCTTCTCTGCTCTCAGCTCCCGGGTCTCAGCCTTGGACCTGGCCCCGCCTCTGCGCGTAGGTCACCGGAGGGCGTCCGTTCTTCGCTCAGACAGGACGGGTTTAAAGGAGCCGCTGATTCGGGGGCTCTGGCTCACTCAGGCAGAGGGGAGGGAGGGGCACGCAGTGTGGGGCGGGCCTGCGGCGGCAGAGGCCGGCGTGACGTTGCACCAGACCGAGGCGCTCCGTGCGCTTTCCCGGGAAAGCCGTCCCCGGGTCCCGGGACCCCAGCAGTGTCGGGGTGCACAGGCCCCCCGGAAGGCGGGGCGGACAGTGACCCGCGCTTGCACACAGGCCCCGCGGCGGCGGCGGCAGCAGCAGCAGCCCCAGCGTCCCACGCCCGTCTCCGGGGTCCGCGCCTTTAGCCGCGGCTCGCGCCCGTCTCCGGCGCTTCCCCACGCAGCCCTCTTAATGCCCTCTCCTCGCGCACCAGGCAACAAAAGGGAAGAAAAAGTCTCTTGCCTTTTCGGCAGCTCCAGACCCCTTCCCCGGCCTCAGCTCCCAGCCCCGCCCGCCCCGGTGGCCAAGCAGACAAGCCTCTTGGGCTGGTGTGTGCCTGAGGGCACCGATCCTCTGTGCCGGAATCTCTCTACTTTGCCCTCCACACCCCTGTTGCTGTGCTCTCCTCCGCTACTCCAAAGCTTTCCCCCTCCGCCACCTGCAGTCTCCTCCCGCGAAGGGGCTTGTAGTGTGTAGAAACCTTTCCTCCTTCACGGCTCCCTCCCACTGGTGCAGGTCCCGTCCCTATCCTTTTGTCTCTGTATATTTTTTTTTCTTTTGCCCTACCCAGGTATGTGGGGAGTTTCTTGCCTTTTGGGGGGTCTGAGGTCTTCTGTCAGCGTTCAGTAGGTGTTCTGTAGGAGTTGTAGGAGTTGTTCCACGTGTAGATGAATTTCTGATGTATCTGTGGGGAGGAAGGTGATCTCCACGTCTTACTCTTCCACCATCTTCCTCCGGGGTCGCCTGTTATTTGTAGACTTTTTAATGATGGCCATTCTGATTGGTGTGAGGTGTTACCTCATTGTAGTGAAAATAAATTTTAATCGTTCCATAAAACGAATGTGCAACTTCACTAACAGATATTTGTATAATTACTAAATATTTGCTATTATGTGTAATATGATGAAAATTTTAGGATAGAGTCTTAGAGGTGGAATTATTGGATCAAAGGGCAGGGACATAAATACTGAAAAATAGCTTTCTATAGAGAGGTAACAATATGCATCCCAACAGAATGTGAAAATGTAATCTAACCTCATTTTGCTAACTTTGAGCACTATTATAACTTTAAATAAAAATATTTGCTGCTTTTTTTTTTTTCTTTTTGCGGTACGCAGGCCTCTCACTGCTGTGGCCTCTCCTGTTGCAGAGCACAGGCTCCGGATGCGCAGGCTCAGCAGTCATGGCTCACGGGCCTAGCCACTCCACAGCATGTGGGATCTTCCCGGACTGGGGCACGAACCCACGTCCCCTGCATCGGCAGGCGGACTCCCAACCACTGCGCCACCAGGGAAGCCCTAAAATATTTGCTTCTTTAATTGGGTCATTTGTAGAGACGTGGATGGACCTAGTGTCTGTCATACAGAGTGAAATAAGCCACAAAGAGAAAAACAAATATCGTATATTAACGCATACATGTGGAATCTAGAAAAATGGTACAGATGAACCAGTTTGCAGAGCAGAAATAGAGACACAGATATAGAAAACAAACATATGGACACCAAGGGGAGAAAGCGGGGGTGGTGGGGTGGTGGTGGTGGTGGTGAGATGAACTGGGAGATTGGGATTGACATATATACACTAATATGTAAAACAGATAACTAATAACCTGCTGTATAAAAATATATACAATAAAATTTAAAAACCTAAAATTTCCTTCTTTGATAGATTTGAGTTATACATCATCATTCTGTTTTGCTGCAAAGTTGAACATTTATGAGAACATTTGTTTATTGATTATTTGCCTCTATTCTTCTGTGGAATACATGTTTGTATTCTTTCCACACTTAAATATTTATTATTTTTGGAATATATTATTCTTGGATGTTATTGGATATTGTTTTTTGGAAACTAAAAATGTACAAAAAACATAATTATATGTATTCTTAACACCCCCAATTATCTACTATTAATGTTTAATTTTTTTCAATCTTCCTTTTATATTGTCAAGGAAAAGTCATCTACTTATAATTTATATGGTCATTATACATAATTTTATTTTGCTTTTCTTCATAATTGGAGGATTGCTGAAAAGTCTCAGCATTTTATTGACAGCATAAATTCTGGGGATGTTGGTGGGGGGTGGTTAGAAACCACGTCATACTAATCCTTCTCTGATCCAGAATCTGTTTCTTTCCTTTCAAAAGTTTTTGAAATTTATTACATTCAATGACCCTTGTCTTTGTTGGGTTGCCCTTGAAGAGTTTTAGATATTTTCAATTTTTTTCTTGTTTCTGTTGTTTATTTTATTGGCTACTGGGGAAAAGAGATTTAATGTTATAGTTAAATATTAGACAACCCAGAAAGTCCCTTCTCACTCTTATTTTTGTCACCAGGGTAAGGTGAGGATTTGGCATAACTTCTGTGAGCTGGGCCAATTTTCTAATACTACCTGCCAGATAGTATTAGAAATGTTTCTAAATGGTATCTGGTTGGTTTGGAATCCTTTCTTTAACATACAGTATGTTTTCCTCCTCATCAGAAAATATTTAATGAGTATCCATTCTATTACATTAATTTGTCATTTACTGTATCCTGTTTTTCTATATATTTTTATTAAATATTCTGATATACGGATGAAGTTCCTTTTTTTTTTTTTTTTCTTTTGCTGTACGCGGGCCTCCCACTGCCGTGGCCTCTCCCGTTGTGGAGCACAGGCTCCGGATGTGCAGGCTCAGCGGCCATGGCTTATGGGCCCAGCCACTCCGCGGCATGCGGGATCCTCCCGGACCGGGGCACGAACCCGTGTCCCCTGCATTGGCAGGCGGACTCCCAACCACTGCACCACCAGGGAAGCCCCAGTTCCTTATTTTATTTGTAAACATTTTATTCTCATTCTTCCCTGTTTTTCTAGAAAATATTTATCAATAGAATTATTTTCTCATCAAAAATTCTATTTGAAATTTTCTTATTCAATTCTTTGTGAAACTTTAAGCTATTGGTTCTTCCCTGGTGGTGCAGTGGTTAAGAATCCGCCTGCCAATGCAGGGGACATGGATTCGAGCCCTGGTCGGGTAAGATCCCACATGCCACGGGGCAACTAAGCCCGTGCGCTACAACTACTGAGGCCACACGCCACAACTACTGAAGCCCGCGTGCTTAGAGCCAGTGCTCCGCAACAAGAGAAGCCACCGCAATGAGAAGCCTGCGCACTGCAACAAAGAGTGGCCCCTGCTCACCACAACTAGAGAAAGCCCATGCACAGCAACGAGGTCCAACGCAGCAAAAATAAATAAAATAAAATAAATAAATTTATAAAAAAACACTTTAAGTTATTCTGGAAGAATTGTTAGCATTTATAAACATGTGCACTATGCATATTGTCTCCAGATCTTTTTCTGGTTCATTAATTCTTCCATCACATGCAATTTGCCATTTAACCCATCAATTGTTTTAAATTTAAATTTTTACATTTCCATTCTTAGAAATTTTCTTTTTTTTCAAATCTGCTTAAACAATTTTGATAGTTTCTTGTTATTTGCTCATACTTTCAATGCTGTCTTATTTCTTTAGTGTTAATAAGCATTCTTATATTCTGTACCTAAAAACTCCAATATCTGCAGGCTTTACCCATCTGACTTTGCTACTTGTTTCTGGTAATTCTTGCTCATGGTGCCTTGTTTCCTCTAGTGGTTTGACTTTTTAAATGTCAGCTGATGTTTCAAGTTCCCCTGGAAACACTTGGAGGACTGGGTGAACACACATTTCTCCAGTAAGGATTTGCTTTTTCTTCTTCCTGGTTCCTGGAACACTACTAACCCAGAATCACTTTAAAAGAAATTCTGGACTTAGGGCTTTTCAGACCAAACAGGTGATATAAATTTAGGCCACAAATCAGTGTTAAGGCCAACTTATGATTACCATAAATACTCAGGGGAGATGTGCAATTTCTGTGGTGTCTCCTTTTTTGGGGCAATCATAGTTTATTCTTTCATTGAAGGTGGAGACATTTAAGATCCTGGCTCTGTGGGCACATTTCTCTTCTGACTTCTCTCTTTGTACACACCCTAGGCTTTAAAATCCCACGTTCTGCGGTGCCCTTAAAATATAAGGATTGAGACAAGTACCCCCATCTTCATTCTAACTCAAGATGGTAGACCACCCATATAGGACATGCTAAGAGAGTATAATATTGGTTTTGCAGGATGGCAAACACTTAGCCTCAGCCTGTATGAGAAGTGGAGGTTGAAGATTTGGGGGGAGGTATTTTTTTGGAATGAGTCATTGGTATACCCTTATGGGGGAGGGAAGTGTCCTTGACCTCAAGTCAAGAGGGAAGGGGTGATGAGAACAACCAGGGGAGTTGGACCCAAGTTCCATGTGGTTTAGGCCTACTGTCTTCTTTGTGTTCTTTGAGTCCATTCTGCCTCCTAAATATGGTTGTTCTGATAGTTGTCACCTGTCCCCATTGAGATGATGGCCACTTTGCACAGGCTGATGTGTGACAATTGCTTTGAGGCCTTAATAATGCTAACTACTAGAAAGGAATACAAACATTTAACTTTCTTTAAAAATGTAATTGATGGGGCTTCCCTGGTGGCGCAGTGGTTGAGAGTCTGCCTGCTGATGCAGGGGACGCAGGTTCGTGCCCTGGTCTGGGAGGATCCCACATGCCACAGAGCGGCTGGGCCCGTGAGCCATGGCCGCTAGGCCTGCGTGTCCGGAGCCTGTGCTCTGCAACGGGAGAGGCCACAGCAGTGAGAGGCCTGAGTACCGCAAAAAAAAAAAAAAAAAAAAAAAAATGTAATTGGTAAGCCACAAAATGCTTTTTTGATAAACTTGTAAGAGTTCAGTGTCCACATAAATCTGTGGATTCTTATCAACTTGATACAGAAGTAGCAGATACAGACAAAATAAGTTCCCTCCACTTTGGAAATTAATTCTTTGGAATTAGAGAGATTTAGCCTCTTGATGAGCCCATAAAATATTTTCACTGTTAGGGAAAATTGCATTGAATCTCATTGAAAGGGGAATATATAACATTTCATCTGGGAAGAAATTTAGATGGGCTAAAGCTTGCATGGAGGTAGAAATGACAATTTTTTGACTAACAAATTGTCAGCACGGGGCACATTCTTTCAATTTTCAGCAATTTGAAATCTCAGCATTAATCAGCTTTTGTTGAATGCCACCCACTGTTCATACAGCAGTAAGGAAGGCAGTAATGAAAAATTGAAGAACAAGCATTAGATCAGAGATCATGCTGGGTGCCGTGTCTATTTTGTGTGAAGACTTTTTTTGTTATTCTGGAATTGGTCAAAACATGCTTTGTCCTCATCAGATGACTTCTGTGAGTACTTTCTTTCAGAACAATAAACGGTGCTAATAAGTTGGCCAGCCTCCCACCAGCTAGACCTTTGATATATGTTGTGTGAGCACATTAATAAGAAATCAGAATCACAGAAACATAGGGACTGTTCTGCACTCATAATTGTCTTTTTCTGTGACGCAAAATAAATAAAACTATCATATTGCTCCCAGGAAGCCTAAACCATTTATAAAATCATGACTTTGTTTTTATAAATTGGTTTAATTTATCCATTTTAAACTTGCTTATTAGTTTCTTACAACGTGCAAGGCACTGCAGGGACTAAGTAGAAGCACAAAAATAACCCTGCTGTAAAAGAACACACAGCATCCACATACGCTCCATCATTTGGTCCACAAGTTTTTACTTCCTCTATATTCCTGGTCTGTATTCTTCCTCTACATTTTTGGTCTGTTGAATAAACGTACCAGTGTTCTTCATATGTGAATGTGACACTGCTCACTCCTCTGTCTGTAAGCCATTGCTTTGTGCTTTTTTCTAGTATTAAGGCTAGGGGCTGCCAGTTCATCACTTCTGGTGTTCTTGGTCTCCCTTGGTAGCAAATTATATCACATTTTCAGAAAGACTTCTCAAGGCTAAGTAGCATATGGACTGTCACCTAGAGGGAGAACAAAATAAATCGATTGATACAGGACTGGATATTGTGACCTGGGCAACTTTGTTATTGGCTCTAACTATGAGTAGTTCCATGGAGCAAACAAGAATGTGAAAAGGAAGTTCAATTATCTGTGGTTCAAAGAAAGGAGAGCCAACCTGTGGACTGTTCTCAGTAGAGTGGTTTAGTAAATTGTGATGAAAACCTCAGACAGAAAGTCTTAAGTTGGGTTTAGTGACTGCTTCAGAGGGTCTGTGAACTTCCTGAAATTATGAATAACATTTAAAAAAATTTTTACTGAAGTATAGTTGATCTACAATGTTGTGTTAATTTCCGCTGTACAGCAAAATGACTCAATTATAGATATATATATCCTTTTTCCTGAATAACATTTTGTATTTAAGAAGCCGTGTGTTTTCTTGAGTAGATAATCTATAGCTTTCACTGGATTCTTTGAGACAGTCATGAATTCCTAAAAAAGTTATAAACTATTGACCTAAGTCAGGAGTTGGTGAATTTTTTCTGAAAAACATGAGATAGTATATATTTTAGTCTTTGAAGAACATAGAGTCTCTGTAAACAAATGAGTGTGGCTGTGTTCCAATGCAACTTTATTTACAAAAACAAGATGGTCCAGGGGCCGTAGTTCTTCCACCTCTGGTTTAGGCTATGATTTGGTAAGATGGAACTTTCAAAATACTGTGCTGAAGTACATCCAAGTTTTCCCTTTTATATAAATCATATTTAATGTATGAATTTTATTTAATTAATTTTCTTTTTTCTTATTGAAGTATAATTTACGTGAAGTAAAATGAACAAGTCATAAGTGTACAACTCAGTGAATTTTTGCATATGTATATACCCATGTAACCACCACCCACATCAAGATATAGAGTATTTCCATCACTCCAGACAGGGCCTTCATGTTCCTCTTTAGTTATAATCTTCTCCCTCCCCTGGAAGTAACCACTCTTCTCTCTTCTATCATCAAAGCTTAGTTTTACCTTTTCTTGAACTTCATTTAAATGAGATTGTAGTTCTACCTTTTAAAAAATTGTGTGTATTTGAAAAACTCCTTGCATATAGACTGATATTTGTAACTTACAGACAATTTAAAAGATAATTGTAAAGTACAGAGACTAATTGGAAATCACTCATATATCTATCACCTATCTTAAGAAAAGGAATCTCATCTATTGCATAAAAACCCTCTGTGTATGTCACCCTGCCTCTGTAATAGAGACCATCAACGGCCTGACATTTGTGAGAACCATCACACTGTTTTTATTTATAGTTTTACCACATATATATGCATCCTTTAAAAATAGCTTAATTTTGCCACTTAAAAATTTTTTTGTAACTGGAATCATTCTATTTATATCATTTTGCGATTTGTTTCTTTTGTTTAATATTGTTTGTGAGATGCACTGTCGTTAATGTAGGAGGAGTGGAGAAAGTTGAAAAACTATGTGGAAGGATATGGTAGTGGCGTGTTGAGCATGAGGTAGGAGGCAAGGTCATTGGCTATCAGGAAAAGGGAAGTTGGAGCTATAAGGACATGTCTAGAGATGAGTGACATAGGTTTGAAAGGCATTTCAGAGAGTGTAGTGTGTTGGCCAGACAAATGTAACAGGTTGCTGATCATTTGTTTAAAATGTAAGTATATTGTGTACCTTGCTCCAGTGCAAGGCCAGAGAACATGGATAGCAATTTATGTGGATTCTGACTATGACAGACAAGTGAGACAGGACTTTGGGATACTGGCTAGATTATCGGTGAAATGGTAGGTCATGGGATTTAAGCAATAAGAGAATAAAGTGAGTCTTTTGTATATATGTAGATACTTGCATGATATACTGTAGTCAACATTGATTCCCCAAAAGGTCTTGCTGCTGTCAGGTGTTATCACTACATTCATCATAACTGTGCTAAACACATTTCACATGTAAATAAACATGGGACATCTGGGCTTGGGGAAAAAAGGATAAAATGAAGAAATTAGAAGGCTGATATTAGGAGTGAAAGCAAAGAAGACAGATATTTGGAGGTCCTGATGATGTGGAAGAAGGTCTCAATGGGAGTAGGTAGAAAAGTAGTTATAAGCTGGAAAGAAAAGGTCCAAGGCCATACTAACGGAGTGGGTGGCTGATGGGGTGCAGAGGACAAGGGTCTAAGTTATGGGGTCAAGGACCCAAGGTTAAGGTGTTAGATGGGTCATCAACTTGGCTACTGAAGTCCCCCAAGATATTGGCAGGACTTAGGGTGAAGAGGAAGACTGTGATTGTGTACTAAAGTCCTTCATGAAGGGTGGTGATTGATGTGTAACTGCAAGGGTGGTAACTGACAGCTAAGAGGAAGGGGAGCAACTGTCATGCATGATGTGAGGAGAGGTGATAATTTTTGGCAAGTGATGATGGGGAGCACAGAGGACAAAAAACCCCTGTCCTGATTTTGAGCTACATGACAGAGAATGAACAGTCTCCACTTGTGAGGAGTGTGGGAAAGTATTTGCAGCAGGGGTCTCCCTTAAGGCAAGGTAGAGGGATTGAGCAAAGAAACAGATAAATTCATAGAGGGCTTGGTGTATGGAGCAGGATTTCCATAGAGCTCAGTTCAAGGGTTTAGATGGGGTAGGGTAGGGATGAGCTGGGTCAAGGGTCCAGAAGCACCAAGCAGAAGGGAGGAGAGAATGGATGGCCAGAGGTGTGTTCTTTGGGTATTCCTGGTGAAAATGCAAGCTGGGTTTTCAGTTAATCCCTTTGCAAAGAGGGGGCAGTGGACTTCTAAGACTTCTCTTAGAAGATGTTGGGCTGAGCAGCTGCAGTTTCTGCAGTCACTTGGCCTTGGGTGGTGTTCTTCTAGGCTGCAACCCTGCAGCCAGGGCATTCAACGTTATAACCAAAATTCCTGGCTATGATTGGTTTCAACTTTTATATCCTACCACCACACTTGCTTGTCATAGTTGGCTGGGTTCTATAATAATGCAGTCATACACTTCCATAATGTTTAAAGCTTTTAGAACAATTCCCAAGGTACTTTCAGTCAAGTACATGATCCCATATAATGCCATGCATTTTATTTTTATAAAAACAAAGTTTTGCTCTTATGGTTTGTTCACAATTAAGGCTGAGAAAAGAGAATTTTATTTGGGGTTTATAATTTCTGTTAGACTAATTGGTTTGTCAATTGGAAACAAAAAACACATTGAGGGGGGTTATGATTTGAAAAATAAGCTTGGGGAGTGAGAGGCAAGGTGTTCCCCTTGTCAGTTGTCAGTGACTCTGAATGGGTGAAGTTGAAACTAATTTAAAGCAAGTGGGTCTTCATGCTGTTCTCTAGACTTGATGATGGCTTCCCTCCATTCTTTATTTTTTCACTTTTAACATAGTGTTCCTCAGTGCAGGAGTCTGTATTCTCTCATTTAGCTTTGTGACTCTTTGAGATTGGGTGGAAGTGGCAGATATTGTGAACAGTTAGCTGGTAGTGTGAAGCTCAGTTTTGGCCTTGGAAGTAGCAAAAAGAGGTAGAAAGGGCATGAAGTGTTGAAATTTAGCATCTTACAGATGCTCAAACTTGAGTAAGCTGCACAACAGCTCCTGCATCCCATTTTCCTCCCTGTTAACAATGAAAGTTACGATACCCATTTACCTGGAATAAAATAGACATTGAATAAATGTGAGGCTTTCATTTCTTCCTCTTAGCTGAACTGTTGTTTACACTTGGCCCTCAAGTGAAGTTTGAAAGTGTAGGAAGGCTGTAAAGAGGTCTTTTTCCCAAAGCAAACTAGCTTTGGTAGTGGGCAAGTCTTAAATAATGTGACTTATTTTATTTTACATGTTCTGGATATCCTGATACTAGTTTGGGCAGTTAAATGTTTTTAGAGAGCTGACATTTTATATCCCTGTAACTGTATTAAAGTATACAAAACTATATTAAAGTATACTAAATTAAATGAGGGGTTTGACAGTTGATGCTGTCTACCAAGAACCGAATCATTGGGAAATGCAGAATTGTTTAGTCAGATGAAGCAAAGAATTTTTGCGGATTTGTCATTGAGATTTTCTTTTTATGGGAAGAAAAAGGAAATAATTCTTTGCAGTTTGAATGGTCTGATACCACCAGGTATATTTGTGTAGATGCATTCTCGCTCCTTTCCTTGAGCAGACACACTGATTACCAAGTGCTCTGACATTGCATACAGCATTTTGATTAAAGGGTCTGTTATGTTGTTCACCTCCTTCTATCTCATAGACTAACTCAGTGTTTCTTACAATCTCTTTAAGAGATTTTACAGATATCATGAAAAGAAGACTCTCAGAGAATTGCTTCTCTTTAAATTTCCTCTGTTGATTGTTTTATAATTATGGAGTTATGGTTCACAGCTGTTTTTTTTCAATGGATTCATATTTCTTTAAACAGGAACAATGAATTTGGAGGAAGAGTTTTCTCAAGCAAAAAGTTGGTCACTTTATGGAAACTGTATGGAAATATTTATGTAAATCTAATACCTAGAATGTGCCTAAAGAAAAATCCATTGATACCATTAAGATCAATGTATTTTCCTTTTCCTTCTGTTGATAAGTCTTACAGGAATTTTCACACCAAGATTTCTGAGTGCTGTATTTGGAGGATTCTTTCATCAACTTGGCACAGATAAAAATGTCATCTTGACCTTGTTTCTGAAGGATGTTTTAACCTCACTAATTAAGCAATCCCCATCAGTATTCAGTGAAGCTCTCTTGAGAGTGAAGGGCCTTTGATAGGTAAATTCCCTAATTGGATAGGACCTCTTATCATGAAACAGTCATAACATGTTGATTATAGTTTTACCATTAGGAATTCCATTGCTTAACACAAATGGATTATAACAAGAATTTGATTAAACTAAGTCAATTTTAGCCTGGAGATCAAGTAACCTTAGTAATCCAGGCGTCTGTGGAAAGAGGATGAGCTTTTGATTCATGATAGCAAAATACTGTACAATAGAGTTTGGGTTTGAATATAATAGCAGTCCTCCAATGATTGCTAATACTTCTTTTCCCTGTCTCTTAAATTACATTAAATGTTTTTATTATGAAAATATTCATGAATACACAAAAGAAGAACTGTATAATGAATTCCCATGTACCTCACTGAGCTTCAGTAATTACCAGTTTTTTTTTTCTATCTTCTGTTATCAATCTCCTCCCTCTTTTTTGTTTGTTTGCTGGGATAATTTAAAGCAGATCACGCATGTATTATTTCACCCATAAACACTTTAGTATTCACTTCTGTCGATCTATTTTTATGCTGTTAAAATAACTATAAATGCTAAAAATTACATAGTGCTTTATAGTTCCAGCCTGCCTTATTTCATTAGGTTATCACAAAAATTTGATCAATATTATCATCACTGTCGAGCAGATCAAAAAAAACCAGAGGTTTTGAGTGGTTAAATGACATTCTCAGGGGCAGTGGGTTTCAAACCTGGTTCTCATAAATATTTCAGTCTGTCTTACACTCTGGTGCAGATGTGACCATACCAAGTAAAAGCTATTCCTTGGGTATTTGACTTCAGCTGCTCTGGGTAGAGGCTCCCTTCTTTTGGTCTTGTGATACCTGTGGACCAACTAAAGAGTGTGAGCATAGCCAGAGTGAAGTGGCCTTTGGAGATGTGTATTAAACATGTCTTTTTATTCTGATGTTTTGACATCTGGGGCTTTGCTGACCCTGGAGAGACTGCCTTTCCCAGGGCTCCAATTCCTAGACATAGTAAAGGACTCACTTGCAAGTGCACCTTTCATAAGCAAACCAACCCGTCCAATGCCCACGTTCCCCAACCACCTCCTTTACCTAGCTCTTACACTCCAGGCCACTATCTGCCAGTCATAATCTCCCCCGGGCCAGGTACCTGACAACTAGGGGCAGCCCCTATGCCCTAGAATCCACCAAAATGTTTCAATCCAGCCAATCCTACACCTGCTTGCTCTGTCTCACCATTCCTTCCAATGAAGACCACAGCAAAGGCTCTTGCCCACATTTTTCCCTCATTCCTTTGCCCCCTGACACTGGTACTTCCCCATGTGGCCCAGTGTGGTGTGGCATGCTACTTCCTCTTGGGAACTGTGAGTATAACAAACTCTCTTTTCAATGGCAGTCATCTCCTGATCTGCTGGCCTGGCCATACCTGGATAATAATAAAACCTGCACTTTAAAACAAAATGGTTAAGGCTGAGTAAAATCTCTGGGGCTTAATATCAAGGCTTGTTGCTGGAAGATCTGACAAGCTTAGTTGGAAGCAGGTGACAGTCCTGGGTCAGATAACTGGGTTGGAGATCAAACTCTAAAAGCAATAGAGGACAGGCAATGAGGTCAACAACATGTGAAAGGCATCATAATTGAAAGGCAATAGACAATCATTCAGTTACCTTGCTGGCTTCCCAAGGTGGGCTCAATTCCAGGGGGAATTATATTTTTTCTTAGGTATCAATATCATCTCAAATACATTCCCCTAGGACTATAGGAAGGCAGTGTTCCCTCACACCCTGTTGTTGATGCCTCCCCAATATTTCTTCCCTTAGGCCACCATTTCTGCTGGTCCTGTGTATCCCATCCAGTCTTGCACTGGTCTACAGTGAAGGGCTATATCTGAGGCTGACTCTACCTCAAGTGTTTCCTCTTCTCTGAGACTCTAGTTTTCAAGCTAACTCTTACATTTCCAGCTCAGTTTCCAGCTCAGGTAGAATTTTATTTTATTTTATTTATTTATTTTTGCAGTACACGGGCCTCTCACAGTTGTGGCCTCTCCCGTTGCGGAGCACAGGCTCCGGACGCGCAGGCTGAGCGGCCATGGCTCACAGGCCCAGCCGCTCCACGGCATGTGGGATCTTCCTGGACCGGGGCACGAACTCGTGTCCCCTGCATCGGCAGGTGGACTCTCAACCACTGTGCCACCAGGGAAGCTCTCAGGTAGAATTTTAGATCAGACACCATAGACCCTTCTAAATCCAACATCCTCATTTTACATATGAGGAAACTGACCTTCAGAGATGTAAAGGACTTGTCCTAAGAACATAGGCTGCAAAAAGGTGAAGGCCTTTTGATATTAAGATACACATTATTTTACTATTCTGATAATTTTTGGTAAAATCTGACTTGTATTTAATATAGATCATATCTCACAGTAACAAGTTCTAGTGGACTATGAGTTACTTTGCTGTAGCACAGTCAATATAAATATTTATTTAAATAACTGGGAACTTAATTATTTCCTTATGAAAAAGTTCTTACAATAGTTTATGTCATATTTCGTTATAATACCTGCACTGTATGTTAGGTTTTTTTATACAGCAGGTTCTTATTATCTATTTTATACATATTAGTGTATATATGTCAGTCCCAATCTCCCAATTCATCCCACCACCCCCAATAAGTTAGGTTTTGTCTTTCTTTTTTTTAAAAGATTTTTTTTTGATGTGGACCACTTTTAAAGTCCTTATTGAATTTGTTACAATATTGGTCCTATTTTATGTTTTCGTTTTTTGGCCACAAGGCATTTAGGATCTTAGCTCCCCGACCAGGGATTGAGCCTGCACCCGCTGCATTGAAAGGTGAAGCCTTCACCACTGGACCGCCAGGGAAGTCCCAGGTTTTGCTTTCTGATTTTTGCTTACATATGCACAAATATAGTCATAAACAGCCACAAACGCACAACATACACACACCCCACACCTGAATACTCACTTTCTTGTTGCCTTAAAAAAAAAAACAAACTCCTTAACTCAAATTAACCTATATAGATGGATGGGACAATAAATAGTTCATGTGTTAAAACACTTCACAAGAACTCATTCATTTTAATATGAATTGATTTTGAAATAATGTCTTAAAAGTATGCTGTCAGTTTAAAGAGGTATTTTATTATTTTGTACTGGTTCTGGGAAATATATGATTAAAGCATCATTATTCAGTAATGAATTCACTTATCCAAGATATAATCATGGACTCAGGGCTCATATGCCTGTGCTAACTACAAAAGTGATGTGGGCGTGATTAGGAAGATTCCTGAGGTCAGTGATTCGCAAACTAAAGGCATGAGAATCACCTGGGGGGGGCTTGTTAAACCACAGATGGCTGGGCTCCACGCTCAGAGGATCTGGGGTGGGCCCCAGGTATTTGTATTTCTAACAAGTTACTGCTGGTTCAGGAAGCACATTTGGAAAGATGCTGCCTTAGGTAATCATTTAACTGAAAGTCATGCAAGAAGAGGGGCTGGTGTGAGTTTGCTGATTCCTTCAGAACCAACTCATGGACTTGCAGTCTTATACCAGCTAGACAGAGTTATTACTTACTATCTTCCCTGTGCCCTTATTGTGACCTGAAAGGAGGACGCTCCTAAAACCCATGCAAGTAGTAACTCAAGTCACATAAATATGTGTGAAAAATACACCAACAGTACCTGATGCTGGAACAGACACTAATACCTGCAATCCTTAATGCTTTAAAAAAATCAGGTTTTTTATGTCCTGTAAGTTGAGGGTGAGGGGTGGTTCCATATTCTTGTGTACTATCAATTTGTAAGAAATGTGAAAAAATATATTTTTTGGTTTAATTTTTTAAAATTTTTATTGGAGTATAGTTGATTTACAATGTGTTAGTTTCAGGTGTACAGCAAAGTGAATCAGTTATACATATACATATATTCACTCTTTTTTAAATTCTATTTCCATATAGGTCATTACAGAGTATTGAGATGGTTTAATCTTTTTTAAATGCCTTACAGAAAAAGGGGAAATGCAGTTCTTTACTCTAATGAAGTGCTGTTTTGACAGGAATATTTTTCAAAAGGTAGGGGTGAATTTCAAGGTAAGTTTACTAAAAAAGTTGGCAACTTTTCACAGCAAAGATATTGAAGCCTGGAATGTACAAACTGCTATAGGATTCACCAATATCCTACAGAAACTAGATTTTTGAAATGTTCATAGTATTCTATTTTGTAACAAGGAAGGGAGTGACACTCCCTTTGTCACTTCCCTACCACACAGAGGTTAGCTGGTTATTTTGTGGCAAAGTCCTTAAAAGAGTTTTCAAACTAAAACATAGCTTCCTTTCACACAAAGGTGCATGTTTCACATATACTGACCTTTTCTGTGGCGTCCTTTAGCAGTCAGTGGCTATTTTTAAAAAACCATTATAATAAACACACTCAATATAGCTCTTCAAGGTTAAGTTGATATTTAACAATGAGTGAGAAAATAACTGCTTTGGACGGAAACTCAGTTCATGGAGAGAACATTTGGAGAACAGATATTTGTGTTTTCATTGTTATGTAACTTTATTGCCAAAAATGATGTAAGGGCTTCCCTGGTGGCGCACTGGTTGAGAGTCCGCCTGCCCATGCAGGGGACACGGGTTCGTGCCCCGGTCCGGGAAGATCCCACATGCCGCGGAACGGCTGGGTCCGTGAGCCATGGCCGCTGAGCCTGCGCGTCCAGAGCCTGTGCTCCGCAACGGGAAAGGCCACAACAGTGAGAGGCCCGCGTACCACAAAAAAAAAAAAAAAAAAAAAAAAAAGATGTAAGTTGCATACCTAGAAAACCTCTCATATCTACACACCTAAAACGTGGGACTGAAAATATCTACCCTGAAAATGTCTTTCAAATGTAGAGTTTTGATGGATTTTGAACACATTTGTTAAAAACACAAAAGTGCAACAAGTGCTGATTGGTTGGCAAGAACAAATGATTGGCATCAGGAAAGGTGATGGTTTACCAGCTGAATTTCATCAAAAGCTGTTGCATAATTGGTGGGTGGAATAGGAAAAGGAGAATCATGACTATGTGGTAAACTCAGCCCATGGAATTTGTCTTCCATTGAGAGCTGTGTATCTTTTTTTTTTTTTGGAGTATAATTGCTTCACAATGGTGTATTAGTTTCTGCTTTATAACAAAGTGAATCAGCTATACATATACATCTGTTCCCATATCCCTTCCCTCTTGCATCTCCCTCCCTCCCACCCTCCCTATCCTACCCCTCCAGTCGGTCACAAAGCACCGAGTTGATCTCCCTATGCTTTGCGGCTGCTTCCCACTAGCTATCTACCTTACGTTTGGTACTACGTTTGGTAGTGTATATATGTCCATGCCTCTCTCTCTCGCTTTGTGACAGCTTAACCTTCCCCCTCCCCATATCCTCAAGTCCATTCTCAAGTAGGTCTGTGTCTTTATTCCTGTTTTACACCTAGGTTCTTCATGACATTTTTTTTTCTTAAATTCCATATATATGTGTTAGGATATGATATTTGTCTTTCTCTTTCTGACTTCATTCTGTATGACAGACTCTAGGTCCATCCACCTCATTACAAATAGCTCAATTTCATTTCTTTTTATGGCTGAGTAATATTCCATTGTATATACGTGCCACATCTTCTTTATCCATTCATCGGATGATGGCCACTTAGGTTGTTTCCATCTCCGGGCTATTTTAAATAGAACTGCAATGAACATTTTGGTACATGACTCTTTTTGAATTATGGTTTTCTCAGGGTATATGCCCAGTAATGGGATTGCTGGATCATATGGTAGTTCTATTTGTAGTTTTTTAAGGAACCTCCATACTGTTCTCCATAGTGGCTGTACCAATTCACATTCCCACCAGCAGTGCAAGAGTGTTCCCTTTTCTCCACACCCTCTCCAGCATTTATTGCTTCTAGATTTTTTGATGATGGCCATTCTGACTGGTGTGAGATGATATCTAACTGTAGTTTTGATTTGCATTTCTCTAATGATTAATGATATTGAGCATTCTTTCATGTGTTTGTTGGCAGTCTGTATATCTTCTGTGGAGAAATGTCTATTTAGGTCTTCTGCCCATTTTTGGATTGGGTTGTTTGTTTTTTTATATTGAGCTGCATGAGCTGCTTGTAAATTTTGGAGATTAATCCTTTGTCCGTTGCTTCATTTGCAAATAATTTCTCCCATTCTGAGGGTTGTCTTTTTGTCTTGTTTATGGTTTCCTTTGCTGTGCAAAAGCTTTGAACTTTCATTAGGTCTCATTTGTTTATTTTTGTTTTTATTTCCATTTCTCTAGGAGGTGGGTCAAAAAGGATCTTGCTGTGATTTATGTCATAGAGTGTTCTGCCTATGTTTTCCTCTAAGAGTTTGATAGTTTCTGGCCTTACATTTAGGTCTTTAATCCATTTTGAGCTTATTTTTGTGTATGGTGTTAGGGAATGATCTAATCTCATACTTTTACATGTCCCTGTCCAGTTTTCCCAGCACCACTTATTGAAGAGGCTGTCCTTTCTCCACTGTACATTCCTGCCTCCTTTATCAAAGATAAGGTGACCATATGTGTGTGGGTTTATCTCTGGGATTTCTCTCCTGTTCCATTGATCTGTCTTTCTGTTTTTGTGCCAGTACCATAGTCTCTTGATTACTGTAGCTTAGTAATATAGTCTGAAGTCAGGGAGCCTGATTCCTCCAGCTCCATTTTTCGTTCTCAAGATTGCTTTGGCTATTCGGGGTCTTTTGTTTTTCCAAACAAATTTTGAAATTTTTTGTTCTAGTTCTGTGAAAAATGCCAGTGGTAGTTTGATAGGGATTGCACTGAATCTGTAGATTGCTTTGGGTAGTAGAGTCATTTTCCCAATATTGATTCTTCCAATCAAGGAGCATGGTATATCTCTCCATCTATTTGTATCATCTTTAATTTCTTTCATCAGTGTCTTATCATTTTCTGCATACAGGTCTCTTTTCTCCTTAGGTAGGTTTATTCCTAAATATTTTATTCTTTTTGTTGCAGTGGTAAATGGGAGTGTTTTCTTGATTTCACTTTCAGATTTTTCATCATTAGTGTACAGGAATGCCAGAGATTTCTGTGCATTAATTTCATATCCTGCTACTTTACCAAATTCATTGATTAGCTCTAGTAGTTTTCTGGTAGCATCTTTAGGATTCTCTGTGTATAGTATCATGTCATCTGCCAACAGTGACAGCTTTACTTCTTTTCTTTTTTTTTTTTTTGTTTTGTTTTGTGGTACGCGGGCCTCTCACTGTTGTGGCCTGTCCCGTTGCTGAGCAGAGGCTCTGGATGCGCAGGCTCAGCGGCCATGGCTCACGGGCCCAGCCGCTCCACAGCACGTGGGGTCTTCCCGGACTGGGGCACGAACCTGTATCCCCTGCATCGGCAGGCGGACTCTCAACCACTGCGCCACCAGGGAAGCCCTTTATTTCTTTTCTGATTTGGATTCCTTTTATTTCTTTTTCTTCTCTGATTGCTGTGGCGAAAACTTCCAAAACTATGTTGAATAAGAGTGGTGAGAGTGGGCAACCTTGTCTTGTTCCTGATCTTAGTGGAAATGCTTTCAGTTTTTCACCATTGAGGATGACGTTGGCTGTGGGTTTGTCATATATGGCCTTTATTATGTTGAGGAAAGTTCCCTCTATGCCTACTTTCTGCAGGGTTTTTATCATAAATGGGTGTTGAATTTTGTCGAAAGCTTTTTCTGCATCTATTGAGATCATATGGTTTTTCTTCTTCAATTTGTTAATATGGTGTATCACATTGATTGATTTGCATATATTGAAGAAGCCTTGCATTCCTGGAATAAACCCCACTTGATCATGGTGTATGATCTTTTTAATGTGCTGTTGGATTCTGTTTGCTAGCATTTTGTTGAGGATTTTTGCATCTATGTTCATCAGTGATATTGGCCTGTAGTTTTCTTTCTTTATGACATCCTTGTCTGGTTTTGGTATCAAGGTGATGGTGGCCTCGTAGAATGAGTTTGGGAGTGCTCCTCCCTCTGCTATATTTTGGAAGAGTTTGAGAAGGATAGGTGTTAGCTCTTCTCTAAATATTTGATAGAATTCGCCTGTGAAGCCACCTGGTCCTGGGCTTTTGTTTGTTGGAAGATTTTTTATCACAGTTTCAATTTCAGTGCTGGTGATTGGTCTGTTCATATTTTCTATTTCTTCCTGATTTAGTCTCGGCAGGTTGTGCATTTCTAAGAATTTGTCCATTTCTTCCAGGTTGTCCATTTTATTGGCATAGAGTTGCTTGTAGTAATCTCTCATGATCTTTTGTATTTCTGCAGTGTCAGTTGTTACTTCTCCTTTTTCATTTCTAATTCTATTGATTTGAGTCTTCTCCCTTTTTTTCTTGATGAGTCTGGCTAATGGTTTATCAATTTTGTTTATCTTCTCAAAGAACCAGCTTTTAGTTTTATTGATCTTTGCTATCGTTTCCTTCATTTCTTTTTCATTTATTTCTGATCTGATTTTTATGATTTCTTTCCTTCTGCTAACTTTGGGGGTTTTTTGTTCTTCTTTCTCTAATTGCTTTAGGTGCAAGGCCAGGTTGTTTACTCGAGATCTTTCATGTTTCTTAAGGTGAGATTGTATTGCTATAAACTTCCCTCTTAGAACTGCTTTTGCTGCATCCCATAGGTTTTGGGTCGTCGTGTCTCCATTGTCATTTGTTTCTAGGTATTTTTTAATTTCCTCTTTGATTTCTTCAGTGATCACTTCGTTATTAAGTAGTGTATTGTTTAGCCTCCATGTGTTTGTATTTTTTACAGATCTTTTCCTGTAATTGATATCTAGTCTCTTAGCGCTGTGGTCAGAAAAGATACTTGATACAATTTCAATTTTCTTAAATTTACCAAGGCTTGATTTGTGACCCAAGATGTGATCTGTCCTGGAGAATGTTCCTTGTGCACTTGAGAAGAAAGTGTAATCTGCTGGTTTTGGATGGAATGTCCTATAAATATCAATTAAGTCCATCTTGTTTAATGTATCATTTAAAGCTTGTGTTTCATTATTTATTTTCATTTTGGATGATCTGTCCATTGGTGATAGTGGGGTGTTAAAGTTCCCTACTATGATAGTGTTACTGTCAATTTCCCCTTTTATGACTGTTAGCATTTGCCTTATGTATTGAGGTGCTCCTATGTTGGGTGCATAAATATTTACTATTGTTATATCTTCTTCTTGGATTGATCCCTTGATCATTATGGAGTGTCCTTCTTTGTTTCTTGTAATAGTCTTAATTTTAAAGTCTATTTTATGTGATATGAGAATTGCTACTCCAGCTTTCTTTTGATTTCCATTTGCATGGAATATCTTTTTCCATCCTGTCACTTTCATTCTGTATGTGTCCCTAGGTCTGACATGGGTCTCTTGTAGACAGCCTATATATGGGTCTTGTTTTTGGATCCATTCAGCCAGTCTATGTCTTTTGGTGGGAGCATTTAATCCATTTACATTTAAGATAGTTATCGATATGTGTGTTCCTATTACCATTTTCTAAATTGTTTTGGGTTTGTTACTGTACGTCTTTTCCTTCTCTTGTGTTTCCTGCCTAGAGAAGTTCCTCCAGCATTTGTCGTAAAGCTGGTTTGGTGGTGCTGAATTCTCTTAGTCTTTGCTTTTCTGTAAAGGTTTTAATTTCTCTGTCGAATCTGAATGAGATCCTTGCTGGGTAGAGTAATCTTGGTTGTAGGTTTTTCTCTTTCATCACTTTAAATATTTCCTGCCACTTCCTTCTGGCTTGCAGAGTTTCTGCTGAAAGGACAGCTGTTAATGTTATGGGAATTCCTTTGTATGTTATTTGTTGCTTTTCCCTTGCTGCTTTTAATATTTTTTCTTTGTACTTTATTTTTGATAGTTTGATTAATATGTGTCTTGGCGTGTTCCTCCTTGGTTTAATCCTGTATGGGACTCTCTGTGCTTCCTGGACTTGATTGACTATTTCATTTCCTGTATTAGGGAAATTTTCAAGTATAATCTCTTCAAATATTTTTTCAGTCCCTTTTTTTTCTCTTCTTCTTCTGGGATCCCTGTAATTCGAATGTTGGTGTTGTATGTATGTTGTCCCATAGGTCTCTGAGACTGTCCTCAATTCTCTTCATTCTTTTTTCTTTATTCTGGTCTGCAGTAATTATTTCCACTATTTTATCTTCCTGGTCACTTATCCGTTCTTCTGCCTCATTTAATCTGCTATTGATTCCTTCTGGAGAATTTTTTATTCCATTTAGTGTGTTTTTCATCACTGTTTGTTTGCTCTTTAGTTCTTCTAAGTCATTGTTAAACATTTCTTGTATTTTCTCCATTCTATTTCCAAGATTTTGGATCATTTTTACTATCAGGACTCTGAATTCTTTTTCAGGTAGACAGCCTATTTCCTCTTCATTTGTTTGGTCCGGTGGGTTTTTACCTTGCTCCTTCATCTGCTGTGTTTTTCTGTGTCTTCTCATTTTGCTTAACTCACTGTGTTTGGGATCTCCTTTTCGCAGGCTGCAGGTTCGTAATTCCCGTTGTTTTTGTTGTCAACCCCCAGTGGGTAAGTTTAGTTCAGTGGGTTGTGTAGGTTTCCTGGTGGAGGGCACTGGTGCCTGTTTTCTGGTGGATGAGGCTGGATCTTGTCTTTTTGGTGGGCAGGACCACATCCGGTGTTGTGTTTTGGGGTGTCTGTGAACTTATGATTTTAGGCAGCCTCTCTGCTAATGGGTAGGGTTGTGTTCCTGTCTTTCTAGTTGCATAGGGTGTCCAACACAGTAGCTTACTGGTTGTTGAGTGGAGCTGGGTCTTCACGTTGAGATGGAGATCTCTGAGAGAGGTTTTGCCATTTGATATTATGTGGGGCCAGGAGGTCTCTGGTGGCCCAATGTCCTGAACTTTGCTCTCCCACCTCAGAGCCTCAGGCCTGACACCCGGCTGGAGCACCAAGACTGTGTCAGCCACACTGCTCAGAAGAAAGGGAGAAAAAAAAGAAAGAAAGGAAAATAAAATGAAGTTATTAAAATAAGAAATTAAAAATATATTATTAAAAATAAAAAGGTAATAAAAAAAGAAAGAAGAGAGCAACCAAAACAAAAAAAAAAATTCACCAATGACAACAAGCGCTAAAAACTATACTAAAAAATACCTCCAAAACCAGAAATGGACAGACAGACCCTAGGACAAATGGTGAAAGCAAAGCTACACAGACAAAATCACACAAAGAAGCATACACATACATACTCAGAAAAGGAGAAAAAGGGAAAAAATATGTATATATGAAAAAAAGGGCTTCCCTGGTGGCGCAGTTGTTGAGAGTCTGCCTGCCAACGCAGGGGACATGAGTTTGTGACCCGGTCCAGGAGGATCCCACATGCTGTAGAGCGGCTGGGCCCGTGAGCCATGGCCACTGAGCCTGTGTGTCTGGAGCCTGTGCTCCACAACGGGAGAGGCACAACAGTGAGAGGCCTGCGTACCGCAAAAAAAAAAAAAAAAAAAAAAAAAAAAGAAGAGAGCAACCAAATCAATAAACAAATCTACCAATGATAATAAGCTCTAAATACTAAATTAATTTAGACTTAAAACCAGAAACAAATTAGATGCAGAAAGCAAACCCCAAGTCTACAGTTGCTCCCGAAGTCCACTGCCTCAATTTTGGGATGATTCATTGTCTATTCAGGCATTACAGAGATGCAGGGTTCATCAGGTTGATTGTGGAGTTTTAATCCACTGCTCCCGAGGCTGCTGGGATAGATTTCCCTTTCTCTTCTTTGTTCACACAGCTCTTGGGGTTCAGCTTTGGATGTGGCCCTGCCTCTGTGTGTAGATCGCCTGAGGGCATGTGTTCCCTGCCCAGACAGGACGTGGTTAAAGGAGCAGCTGATTAGGCGGATCTGGCTCACTCAGGCCGGTGGGGGAGGGAGGGGTACGGAATGCGGGGCAAGCCTGTGGCGGCAGAGGCCGGCGTGACGTTGGAACAGCCTGAGGCATGATGTGTGTTCTCCCGGGGAAGTTGTCCCTGGATTACGGGACCATGGCAGTGGCGGGGTGCACAGGCTCCTGGGAGGGGAGGTATGGATAGTGACCTGTGCTTGCATACAGGCTTCTTGGTGGCTGCAGCAGCCTTAGCATTTCATGACTGTCTCTGAGGTCCGCCCTCATAGTCACAGCTCATGCTCGTCTCTGGAGCTTGTTTAGGTGGCGCCCTGAACCCTGTCTCCTCGTGCACCCTGAAACAATGGTCTTTTGCCTGTTAGGCAGTTCCAGACTTTTTCCCGGACTCCCTCCCGGCTAGCTGTGGCGCACTAGCCCCCTTCAGGCTGTGTTCACGCCACCAACCCCAGTCCTCTCCCTGGGATCTAAGCTCCGAAGCCCGAGCCTCAGCTCGCAGCCCCCACCCGCCCAGGCGGGTGAGCAGACAAGCCTCTCAGGCTGGTGAGTGCTGGTCGGCACCGATCCTCTGTGTGGGAATCTTTCTGCTTTGCTCTCTGCACCCGTTGCTGCGCTCTCCTCTGGCCCCGAAGCTCCCCCCCACCCTGCCACCTGCCATCTCCACCAGTGAAGGGGCTTCCTAGTGTGTGGGAACTTTTCCTCCTTCACAGCTCCCTCCCCGAGGTGCAGGTCCTGTCCCTATTCTTTTGTCTCTATTTTTTCTTTTGCCCTACCCAGGTACATGGGGAGTTTCTTGCCTTTTGGGAAGTCTAAGGTCTTCCGCCAGCATTCAGTAGGTGTTCTGTCGGAGCTGTTCCTCATGGAGATGTAGTTTTGCTGTATTTGTGGGGAAGAAGGTGATCTCTACGTCTTACTCCTCTGCCATCCTGAAGCTATGTCTAATAGAGATTTTTGGTGTTTCTGCCTATAGACTTATTTTCAGGAACTTGTTTCTTTGAAGTATAATTTGTTTATGTTGGTAGAAACATTGAGAATGATTCTCTGGCATCAGTATTTTTTATTCATCATGTCACAGGTGAAACTAATACATGGCCAAGGCTGTGAATCATTTTTCAGGCCAGTGGTTCTCAGATTTTTTGTGCATCAGGATCACCTGAAAGACTTGTTAGATTGGTGAGCCTGACCCCTGGAATTTCTGATTTAGTGGTTCAGGGTGAAGCCCCCCAAATTTCTAACAATTTACCAGGTGCTGCTGCTGCTGCTGCTGCTGCTGGTCCGGGAGCTATCCTTTGAGAACTTGTGATTTAGATTATAGAGATCCCTTGTCCTGAAGGAGGCTTTTTGACTCCTGAGATCTAGGTAAACCTTTGCTTAAGGTTATCAAAATTCCATGCCCATAATTTTGACAAATTCTGGGGTGGGATCTATGTGCTCATGTTCCCTTCTGTCTTCTCTTGCCTCCTGGGCTCCTGCTCCCTTTCACATGATCAGTGTTACATCAGCCTCTTCTTCTAGTTCATTTGTGAGCAAAACAGATTTCAGCAGAAATGTTTCAGGTACCAGGAAGGGCTTATAGCACTTTCACAAGTTCTTCCACTGGCTCCCCAGTAGCCGCCTCACCTTGCTGGCTCCAGCCTTTCTCCATTTTTCTGTCGTCTCTCTTCTCTCCACTGTCTTCCTTATTCACTTGTCAGGAGGAAGAAAAATCCATCCTTGTCTATGAAAATTGGCAGAACTATTACATGTTATTCTGCAGATTCTTTTCTCTTGCAAGAGTCTATCAAGGTATTACCCCAGGGACTTCCCTGGTGGTCCAGTGGTTAAGAACCCGCCTTCCAATGCAGGGGATGCGGGTTCGACCCCTGGTCAGGGAACTAAGATCCCACATGCCATGGGGCAGCTAAGCCTGTGTGCCGCAACTACTGAGCTTGCGCACCTCAACTAGAGCCCGCATGCCACAAACTACAGAGCCCACATGCTCTAGAGCCTGTGCACCACAACTAGAGAAGAGAAAACCCTCTCGCCACAACTAGAGAGAAGCCCACACAACACAACGAAGAGCCCGCATGCCACAGCTAAGACCTGATGCAGCCCAAAATGAATAAAGATAAATAATAAATAAATAAATCTTTTTTTTTTTTTTTTAATAAAGGTATTCTCCCAAACTAAGATGGTTCCCTTCTGGGAGTAATTCTGGTGCCAGATGTTAAGATAATGATTACTTTTACCTCATTATTATTAAATACACATCAAAATGATAACACTGTATCAATTATCTCGATTTATTTACTTTTACTATTTTTCTCAGAATCTCAGAATGAAACTGACATCTTTAAATCTTTGCCCCCGTCACGTTTACTTTTTTACTTTATTTTTATGGTCTGGAAATTGTATTAGGTATGTTCATTGTGTGTGTTTCTGGAAGGTCCATTTGTAGCCTCAGCCTGGTTGGGAAGGCAGGACCAGTAGGTGAAGAGCGAAGGGGTGGGGTTAGTGGATATGTAGGGCCAAGGTAAATTTGAGGGTTGACTTTTTGTAAACTTTGTAAAAAGTGCATTTCACAATCTATTCTAATAACCTTTTGTCCTCTTCCTTCTTTCCAGGGTTTGCTCATTGGCTAACTATTGTCATATTAGTTTGGAATGTGTAAAATCCAGTTTCTGCAAGAATCTCATCCTGGATGTGGTTAAAAAACTTTGTAAAAACTGTCGACGGTAAGAGAATGTTGATTTTGCCCACTTGAGTCTCTTTCAGTCCCAAATGCCATTATGAAGTGAAGAGGAAACGTGATATTAGCTGTGCATTGGTTTGTGCTTTATAAATCCTCGTGGTTGTTTCCATTTTATTAACAGAGTTCTAGCAATCATTAAATATTTCCCAGAAAATAGCTTCTGATAACTTTATTTAAGACTAGGGCTTCCCTGGTGGCGCAGTGATTGGAAGTCTGCCTGCTGATGCAGGGTCCGGAAGGATCCCACATGCCGCGGAGCGGCTGGGCCCGTGAGCCATGGCCGCTGGGCCTGTGCATCCAGAGCCTGTGCTCTGCAATGGGAGAGGCCGCAACAGTGAGAGGCCCGCGTACCGAAAAAAAAAAAATGTATATATATATATATATATATGTATATATATATATATATATATATCTGTTTTCTCAAGTTTGATGGCATCTCCTTTGAGAAACAAAGTACAAGTCAAGGTTACTTTAAAGACTTTTCATGCATTTAACATGCTTAGAATCTAGGCTCAACTGTATCTCCTCCACATAATCTATGGCCTTGTCTTTTCTTTTTTTATATTGAAGATTCTCCATCTTTGCAGCTGTACCATCACTTCTGACCTGTGCAAAATAAAAGAAGCTTACGAAAGGGTCAAAGTATTTCACAACACGTCTGCCCTTACCTGCTAATGTTTTCAGGAAAATAGCATTTCTAGCAACAAAGACTTTGAAAATATACTTAAATATCCCCAGAAATTTTCCCAATTAAAATAAGATATAAGATTTTTTGAAGTAACCTTATTTTATTCAGTATTTTGAGTCATAGATTGATCAGTAATACAGACATCAAGCTTCCCTGATGGCGCAGTGGTTGAGAGTCCGCCTGCCGATGCAGGGGACACGGGTTTGTGCCCCGGTCCGGGAAGATCCCACATGCCGCGGAGCGGCTGGGCCCGTGAACCATGGCCACTGAGCCTGCGCATCCGGAGCCTGTGCTCCGCAACGGGAGAGGCCACAACAGTGAGAGGGCCACGTACTGCAAAAAAAAAAAAAAAAATACAGACATCACTTTAAGTTCTGCCAGCTGTAGATATAAATTATTTTAAAATTTAGATGGAGATAGGTAAGCAAGAGGTAACTGCACATGAAATTTTGACATCATACAAAAATAATGCATTTTGCATGCCAAACATCTTTGTTCTCTCCACCCCTCTAAATAATGATAAAGTGAGAAAGTACAGAATTTTAAGTGTTTGTATTTTCTTGCTTGCTTGTAATGCATTTAAATTTTTACCTGAGATTACTATGGTACATTACAATCTACTTTTCTTCAGTCACTCAATGTAGTATGAGACAAGAATAAGTTGGATAACTCTGAAAGGAATATTTATTCTCTTATAACTCACAAATATTTAATTGTATACACTCTGGTTTTGTATGTACTACAGTGTACTACAGCAATGTCAGATGTGTTGATTTCAGCAGGACTTGTGTCAGGGCATTGCAGTGACTTCTAGGTAGCCCATGTATTCCATAGGGCCCTTTCACAAACTGCAGACGATGCCACACCCTTAGACTTGAGTTACTGTGGAGAATATTTCAGGCCAAGGCAATAGTTGTGCACTGCCTTTAGCTGTTTCTGGATGCTAAAATAGAAAATAAATGCCTCCTATTTCTTTTTTCTCCTCTCTTTCCTCTAATTTTTCAAAATAGTAAAGATAGATTATGTAACCTTTGCCTTCCCCTGAGTAGGGATATTCAAAAGCATTCCTTAGTACCTTGTGAGGTACTTTAAACACTTAAAAATACGAAAAGCAACCCAATAGGACTCCTTTAAGAATCTTTTTAAAAGCTGAAGAGTCCTTTCAAAAGGTGAGTGATTCCTCAATAGAACAGACTACAAAGTCCAGAAATAAACTCAAACACGTACAGGAATTTAGTATATGCTAAAGGTGGTATTTAAATCCATGGCGAAGAGATTGTTGTATAAATGGTGTTGAGGCAACGAGGCAGAAATTCAGAAAAAAATAAAGTTGAATCTACAACTCACACCTGACCCAAAATAAATTCCAGATGAATCAGAGTTTTTGTTTTTGTTTTTGTCTTTGTGGTACACGGGCCTCTCACTGTTGTGGCCTCTCCCGTTGCGGAGCACAGGCTCCAGACGCACAGGCTAAGCGGCCATGGCTCATGGGCCCAGCCACTCTGCAGCATGTGGGATCCTCCTGGACCGGGGCACGAACCCGTGTCCCCTGCATCAGCAGGCGGACTCTCAACCACTGCGCCACCAGGGAAGTCCTGAATCAGTGTTTCAACGTGAAAAATAAAACTGTGAAAAAGACTAAAAAAGAAAAGAAAAAAGCATTCCTGTGGCCTGAGCTGACATAGTACATGGTAAGCAATGTCCTTGTAAGTGACAGGTCATAATGAAATTGTGGAAACTTTGGTAGGAAAAGCAGGATCCAACTCTTCTCCTAAGGCTGGGAAATGGTTTGGTTAGGGAGAAGTGAAAAAAGCTAAAGGATGTTCAGTATTTACATTTTGTCATGACAATAAGGAGCTATCAAGTTAGTCATGTAATCAAGTGTGGCATATTTGGGGGACAGGAGGAGCCCTGATGGAGACTAAAGCAGAAAAGTTTGTATATACACTATAAGGTGGGACCAGATTGTAGAGGATTTTGTATGCCCAGATGAAGAGCTTACCCTTGGTTCTCTTTTTACTGAGACACCTCTAGGGGTCAATGAGCTTGGGTGCAGGTTTTCTCAACCTCAGGACTACTGACTTTTTTTTTTTTTTTTTTTTTTTTTTTTTGCGGTACACGGGCCTCTCACTGTTGTGGCCTCTCCCATTGCGGAGCACAGGCTCCGGACGCTCAGGCTCAGCGGCCATGGCTCATGGGCCCAGCCGCTCTGTGGCATGTGGGATCTTCCCGGACCGGTGCATGAACCCGCATCCCCTGCATCAGCAGGCGGACTCACAACCACTGTGCCACCAGGGAAGCCCAGGACTACTGACATTTTTGACCAGATAATTTTTTTGTTATGGGTGGCTGGGCCTCTACATCATAGGATGTTGAGCAGCATCCCTGGCCTATACCTACTAGATACTAGCATCTCCCCCTTTTCAAATTGTGACAACCAAAAATGTCTCCAGATATTGCCAAATGTCTCCTGGGGAACAAAATTACCACTGATTGAGAAACACTAAGCTCCAAAATGACAGAATAATTGGTGTTTAAGAAGGACTGTCCAGCTGTGGTTGTGTAGAACGAACAGGAGGTTGGCAGGACAGAAGCCTGAGAGAATGTGTTAGAGGCTAAGTATGGTATATTATCATAGTAAGGGCCTCCAGTAAAGTACATCTCCCTGTATTCACGACCTTGTATAGTCTCCTCCTCCATTGACTTAGAGCTTGGCCATGTGACTTCCTTTGATCCATGGAATAGCAACAAACATGACCCAAGCTGAGGCTTGAAAAGCATTTGTGCATTGGTCCTAAACCTCTTGGAGCACTGCCACCATGTGACAAAGCTGGTGTGAGCCTCCTGAGGACACGTGTCCAGCTAACAGCCAGCACCAACTTCCAGACGTATGGGTGAGGCACTCTTAAGACCAAGCAGCCACAGCAAAGCTACCGTGACTATATGATCCCAGGCAAGCCAGCAGAAATACCACCTACCTGAGCCCTGCCCAAGTTGATGGCCGTGAGATTATGCTGCTGTTTTAAATCACTAGGTGTTTGTTGTGTTGTTATGATAACTGTTGTGATAACTGGAGTAGATTAAAATCAGTGGAAATGAGAAGGTGTGTACACAGACGTTTGGAATAATCCATGTTTCTTGATGACTCCTCAGTGAAGGGGCTTATTGAAAGGACAAAGCAGGTCAAAGAATATAAGAATTTCGAATTGAGTGCAAAGGTCAGTGTGAGTTAAGGAAGGAAGTTGCAAGAGCAGTCTTCAAGAAAGCATTTCTGGCAAAGCAGTTAAAAATATTAACATCTATTTTGAAAAATACAGATATTTACTAATTGCTAACAGAATGATAATAATAATATTTCAAAGATCCAGTTTAATAAGTATATCTGAAAAGCTTTAAAGGCATTACCGAGGTAATAAGTGGGATTACGGAGGCCACTTTTTACTTTATACGGAAAAATCAGTCTTTAGAATAAACAGGAAAGCACATAAACCCAAAATCAATAACAATTTTTTTGCACTAATAATAAAATTCATTCCAATGTATTAGTTATCTACTTGTACAGAACTATATTCACTTAGCAATTTGATTGCTAAGACCAGGGCTTATTAATAGAATGCCTTTCAGGGCTTCCCTGGTGGCGCAGTGGTTGAGAGTCCGCCTGCCGATGCAGGGGACACGGGTTCGTGCCCCGGTGCAGGAAGATCCCACATGCCGCGAAGCGGCCAGGCCCGTGAGCCATGCCCGCTAGGCCTGTGCGTCGTCCAGAGCCTGTGCTCTGCAACGGGAGAGGCCACAACAGTGAGAGGCCCGCGTACCGCAAAAAAAAAAAAAAAAAAAAATAGAATGCCTCTCATAATTTACTAGTTAAATTTACAGATGGCAAATATCAGTGGCATCTACAGCTTGACGGATGCTGTGAGTGTTGACCTTATTTATTGTACTATTCAAGAAGAAACAGTTCTTCGGATGTTTAGCATTTAGCTTTCTGTTTAAGAACATCAGCTTGAAGAAATGTGTCAGTCAAATCCTCTATTTTTATGACACTGAAAACAAAGTAATAAGCAATAGAGAGGATTCAGAATGAGAATAAATGGAATACAGAGTCATTACTAAAAGAAATGGAAATAAATAAAAAAGTCTAAAAAGTGGAGGGAACTGATGTGATAAAGTAAAAATAACCCAAATGCATTTTCACAAGCTATGAGAATCACCAAAGGGAACATATACATAAGTCATAGGACAAAGTGAGGGTCTCTTGAAAATAAGACGAGGTTTTTTTAAAAAAAAAAAAAGGATAAAAATGGATGAATTTTAAAGATCTTATACCCATTAAGCAGCCAGTATTAAGGAAACAACAGTACTGTTGAAATTAAGATCAAAGGGTAACATACATCTGCACATATAATTTCCATAAAATTTGTTTAAAAGCTACCTCAGTCCTTGTTTAAATATTGCTGCCCGTCAAGGATTTTGGTTATTAATTCTCTCAGGTTTTGGAGACAAGAACTGTGAAAAATTATTTGTATTTGAGGATCTGGAAGATCTATGTGATTCCTAATGTGCATTAACTAGTTGGATCTTAATGTTGGACGGACATGCATTAAAGAAAGCCAGTAAAATCAGAGAATGGGGGTCTTCTGGTAAATCTTGTATATACAGAAGTTTACCAATTTTCCGGAATCGGAAAAGAAT
Source organism: Mesoplodon mirus (assembly GCF_964341445.2). Classification (NCBI taxonomy): domain Eukaryota; kingdom Metazoa; phylum Chordata; class Mammalia; order Artiodactyla; family Ziphiidae; genus Mesoplodon; species Mesoplodon mirus. Next base: position 90,263,853 of record NC_138976.1, on the reverse strand, counting down.
AAAATACACATAACGTTAACCAATTTGGAATCCTACCCCTACTTTCCTTTCCCCTTTCTGTCCAGTTAGTTAGCTCCCTACGCTCCTGCCAGCTCTTGATTGACCCGAGTAAACACTGTTTACGCCGAAGAGCCTACTGCCTCACTCCCAGCTCCGGGCGGGGCCCCCAACTCCAAGAGCCCCAAACCCAGGCTCCAGAGCTCTGCACGGGAAGCACAGCCGGGATCCCGGAGGCGTGGGAACCGGAGCTGGGCGCTCCTTTTCCCAGGCTGGGCAGAGCCAGGCCCCGCCGGGAAGGCGCGTGCGGCCGCGCCGGGGTCTCAGTCGCGGGCGGGCATTTTTGCGCGGGGTCAGGGGCGCGCTGGCACCGCTCCAGGGCTGGCAGAACGCGAAGCCGCGTCGGAGCGCGCCATTACGACCCACCCAGGCGCCTCGCCCCGCCCGGAGGTTCCCTCCAGTGGCCAAACCAGCCCGAGTCGCCGAACTTGCCGCGGCTCCCGGGGGCAGCAGGTGGCTCCGGACTCCCCGCTGTCGCCACAGCCGGGGCGGACCGCGTGCCCCGTCTCGCTGCGGAGCCCTTTCGGTTGGCCCCACCAGGCGGGACGGAGGCGGACGGGGACCTGGAAGAGCTGACCGGGCTGCGCTCCGTCTTCGTCGCCTGCGAACCGCTCAGGGCAGCTGGAGCGCAAGAAGTTCAGCACGCTGTGGGCGGAGCTGCGCATGCTCTCGGCCGACGCCGAGGCCGGCTCCGGAGGCTGGAAGCCGACTGCGACTGCGCCTCACCTTCCAGGAGTTCGCTCTCGGCTTCCGCTGGGCCGGCCGCGGGGGACGGCGCCTTGGCTGGGGGTCGCAAGAACCAGGCGGGGTCCGACCCCGGGGACAGCGAGGAGGACGAGGGCGACAAGGACGCGGCGGCAGCTCTGGCCGCCTCCTGGGATGTGGCGAGCCCTGGCTAGGCTTGGCAGGACTTCTAGGCACGACTCTGGGACGAGGCCAAGTTCATCCCCAGGTACGTGTGTAGTTTGGAGGGCGGGAGGTGGTGGTGGTGTTTCCTGTCCTCCCAGGGGCGCTGACATCTCTCCTTACACTGCGGAGTGTGCAGCCCGTCTAGTCTCTCTCTGAGTTCCTTTTTCTCCCTTCACCGACTCGCTTTAACTTCCCCAAGACGAGATGCCCTAGCGTTAAGGAAAGGGAATGCGTTCAGAGTCAGAGTTTGGGGAGAAAGTTTTACTTGCTCATATCTGAGCCCTGCAAAGGGCACTTTGTTAGTTATATAGGCCAAAGTGAAATCCGCAGCGTCCGGAGAATCTTCCCAGACACTGATTTAGGAGCGCTCCCACTTCTCAACGACTTGATTATGGCACCTTGTACTCCAGGCCTCCTGGATGCCCCTGAGCGGCACCTGAGCCGCGACCCGGGCTGTTAGACAGTTTGGCTTTCGCTATAGCAGTTTTTGTACTTCCTGTTTTCCTGCTACTACATAGAAAACAAGACATTGTTGTGCATTTATATTGCAAACAAATATTCATGGATGCCTACTACTTTACAAGCTCATTTGTTTGATTTTCAGAATTAAACAGGGTCGTAGACTTTCTTATCTCTGGTTGCTGGAGAAATGTATGCGCACGCACACGTTGAGCATTTGACTGAGGCAAGGGCATAACAGGAATTCATCTCTCTCCTCTAATCAGAGCTGAAGCTTTTCAGAGTTTTCTCCGTTCCATTTGTAGTGATAGCGAGTGTCATTTGTGGACTGATTCACGTTGATAAATTAACTTAGAACCCCGCATTCTTAGAAACAGAAACACAAGGGTCCAGCCGGCACTGGAACCACAATGGGTTTGTGCATGGGCACGGGTTGTGCCACAGTAGCCAGACCAGGGACAGACCCAGGGTGGGTGCATCTAGTGTAGCAGGGGTCAGTGTGATTGGTGACCTGCCAGACAGGGCTAGGGTGGGATTCGTTCAGGTGCCAAAATTGGACCCATGCTGTCAGCTGTTTCATGTGATTTGCACCTTTTCTACACACACAGTGTTGAAGAGGACTCTTTTGTTGAATAATTTAGAAGCAAGAAATTTAATGGAGAAGGAACCAAAACTGACCTGTATATGGGTTGTCAAAATGGTTTACTTCAGCATGTCTGTACAACTATAAAGACGATGGCTAAAATAGAGAGGAAAAGAGCAACAGTTGAACACCAATCCCACTTCACTAGATTTTTTAAAACACATAGCTACAAGTACACAGAGGCATGGTTTCAGCATTGGTCGGCGTTTCCTTTACATTTCCCTTTCTTGGGTTCCACTTTAGGGCTTTTCCCTCTGATCATCTTCTTTTGTAATAGTGCAGTTGCTTCATAAACCCACTTTACCTACATGATGTGGTGCTTTGCAAGATGAGAACGGAAGAGAGGAGAGGTGGACGCAAAGAGAGAAATAAACACAGAGAGTGATCTGGAGACACAGAGGGAGAGGGACAGGGTGAGAGGGGGCAGAAGACGAGCAGACGGATGGAGAGACACTGACTGATTGATTAGATAGTGCCTCAGTTTCCCTTCTCTTCCCACTCAATGAGAACGGCCCCGAGGCAGCTTGAGATGCGAGAGTTAAATCAGCTCTTCTCTCGTTGATCTCAGCTCTTGAGTATCTTCCAAATGTGAGCATCTGGGTGCTTTGGACTGTGTTTGTAGTGTTTGAAGATAAATATATTTTTTTCACTCATATGGCCAGTAATATCTTGTGCTCTCCAAGGAGATACAGATTTGTTTCAGCCTTGAGGCATGATGGTGGGTTGAGCCTCGGTCCTGGAAGAGTGTTGTTTTTTTTTTTTTAATACAGTCTTTATTTATTTATTTTAAAAATGTATTTATTTTTATTTATTTATTTTTGACTGCATTGCATCTTCGTTGCTGCTCTCGGTCTTTCTCTAGTCGCGGCAAGAGGGAGCTAATCTTCGTTGTGATGCACGGGCTTCTCCTTGTGGTGGCTTCTCATTGTCGTGGCTTCTGTTGTTGCGGAGCACAGGCTCTAGAGCACAGGCTCAGTAGCTGTGGCATGCGGGCTCAGTAGTTGTGGCTCGTGGGCTCTAGAGCGCAGGCTCAGTAGTTGTGGTGCTCCGTGGCATGTGGGATCTTCCCGGACCAGGGCTTGAACCCCTATTCCCTGCATTGGCAGGCGGATTCTTAACCACTGCGCCACCGAGTGTTTTTGACTGAGTGTAATACTTTCCTTTGGCACTGGCTTTGGGGCCTATCAGTGTGCTAGCCACAGCCTTTCCAGAGATTCTCTGCCTTTTATGCATTCAGAACTGGAGATATATAGAGACAGATGCATAAAGATCTATCCATCTATCTATATCTTTATCTGTATCTCTCTATATATGTCTTTATTTTCTAATTGTTGCTGGCTTGTTGCTTTTTGTTTTTTCCCTTCAGTATATCCTCTGTCACAATTATGTGTGTCATTACTGCTGAGTGGGAGAAGCCTACCTGTCTGTGAAAAGCACAGCCTACCTTGAACCTTCCAAACCTTGTGCCTGGGCCTGGCAGGAATCTGTGTGTGGCTTAGTTTTTCTGAGCTCTGCTTGCTGGTGGTGACCCCTTTTGGTTCTGATATTTGAGTTTTATCTCAAGATAGTAATTTCTTTTTGACCTCCTGGCCCCAGAAAGGTATCCTGGCTTTCCCATCCTTAGAGGACTACCAGTGTTGGCCACTGGGACAGTGGCCTGCTCTGACCCTCAGATCTCACTGTTTGTTACGAGCTTTGCTGTCAGATTTTGATGAGAGCTTGTTTACTCTGCCTTATGGTGTGGACAAAAAGAGAAAGGCTTAGGGGCTTCCCTGGTGGCGCAGTGGTTGAGAGTCCGCCTGCCGATGCAGGGGACACGGCTTCGTGCCCCTGTCCGGGAAGATCCCACATGCTGCGGAGTGGCTGGGCCCGTGAGCCATGGCCGCTGAGCCTGCGCGTCCGGAGCCTGTGCTCCGCAACGGGAGAGGCCACTGCAGTGAGAGGCCCGCATACCGCAAAAAAAAAAAAAAAAAAAAAAAAAAAAACCTAGGAGTTTCTAACACCTGAAGGACCTGGGATGCAGTATAATAAATGGAAAAATACCTCTGGTCACATCCTCGGACTATGGACATTTCATGTCAAGAATGTTTCTCCAATCAGGGGCCCTTTGGGTCTTGTATGCTTGGGAGTCTTAGAAGACTTAACATTTTTGTTCTCATTTTATGTTATCATTATATGATAATATAAAACAAATTATTTGGAGCACATTTGCAATCACCTGGATGACCGCTGCATGACAGATTTGGCTACAGCACGTCAAAACCTGCCTCTTTGTTTCAGACTGGTTACGCGGCACCCACAGCACCACTTGTCATGGGCGGATGAGGAGGGCACAGCAGTGGGCTTCGTGTGAGTGATGTGTCCGTGTAAAATGAACTGATTGACAACGTAGAGTGTTGGAGTCTCTGTGTTCTCAATGGAAAAGTGATGGGGAATGGGGTTTTGATCTTGTAAATGTAACTCAACAGCGCAGCACACAAGCTGCCAGTGCCTACTGACATTAGCTGTGGGGATGTAGTTTCAGTGGAAGTGCATCCCTTGCTGGATTAAATGAATGTTGTTGATTATCATTCCATTGATTTTCAAACGTGTGTTGGGCACATTAATGTTTTGGAACTATAAGTATAATCAGTTTATATCTGTTTATGTTTGTTCATAGTTCGTAACATGATATAGACAATATTTACGTCAACTCTGCAATCCATAGGAGATATTTTCTTTAATAAGGTCTACGTGTTAGTCAAGTGTGAGAAATACTGTTCTAAAGGGACTTGAACTCCTCAAGAACTCTAAAAGATTGAAAACATTAGTTTCTCCATTTTTCATTGCTTATTGATCTTGTCCATCATTTAAATTGAGGGCAAAAATCTTGTGGAAGAAGTTCATCTTAAATTGGTCCCAGTCTTAAGGATCATGTTTGCCATTTGCCCACAGAAGAAACTCTTCTTGCTTTTTTCCTATGTCATTCATTTTAATTACTTCATTTAAAAAAGATTTTTTTTTGTATCCACATGTGCCTGGGACTGTGCTAGGAACTGGGTGCTTAAAAATCATATCCAGTCAAAAATCCAAGTTTCTTGGCCAGCTGCTCTCTCTCCAGAGGCACCAGTGAGTGTAATGAATGGGAAGAATCATGAGGTGGATGGTCTGGGTCCAGGTCTCACTGGGGGTCAGAAATCAAGCACACCTACTAAATTCAGGCAGTTTTTTTCTCTCTTCAGTAGAGACTTTATCTCCACTTATCTTGTGTGGTGATGATACAGTTTCAACAAGAGAGATTCTAGGTCCTGGTCAGATTATCTTCAGGTTCCCATCTTCACCATCCCGTGGACTGTGACTGATGTCACAGAGAGGGGCTCACAAACTCAGAGGCCTCCGCAGCCAGGCAGGTAACACTGACCCGATAGAATGGAGTTGGGGTCCAGTAGCAGCCTCTGCTTTATCTGCTGGGGGGATGGACAGATGCTGACAGGCAAGATGTAGGCCCAGTGTTGCCAGCGATGCCAGCTTATAAAGGATGGTGAAACATCGGCTTTTAAGTAGAAATTTCTAATTTTGCATACTCCGTGAGGTGGGAGAGATATCATTTCCAGTTTGCAACCCCTGTTTCCTACCTGTGAATATGCCCTGGTAAATTCAAGTGTCAGTTGTGATCCTGCTTTGAAGATCCGTGAACATGTGGTTCCATGGTGCCCTTAGACCTTTAATCATGTTACTTCTTCCCCTTTCAAGTTTGTGGGATCATATTTTGACCCAAAGCTAGTCTATCTTTACTCTCTTTTTTGCTCTTGGATATTCTTGTCATTTCAGAGTTACCTTGTTCAGGCTCAACAGGTGGTGCTGTACAATATTTTCTACCTCCAGGTTATGCTGCCCTGATAGGTGTGTCCTTGGGGGAGGAGGGCTGAGCTCTGAAAGCACTGAGCTATCCAGAACACCTTTTCCCCTGATGTCTTTCCTTCTCTTCATTTGAAGCTGGAAGTACCTGTCTGTCACAGTTTTAAGACAGGTAAAAAATCAATTGGAATGGAATGATTTCTGATCAAAAATAAGGGAATTTAGTGATGAGAGGTCATATTTTCTGGTACCACAATGGTGTTTCCTTTCATTGCTGGAATATTTTGTCCTTCAGGCAAAAAATTTTTGAGGAGATACGAAGATGCTCAACATCACTAATCATCAGAGGAATGCAGATCAAAACCACAGTGAAATATTGCCTCATACCTGTTATGATGGCTGTTATTAAAAACACAGAAAGTAATAAGTGCTATTTAGAATGTGGAGAAATTGGGAACCTGTACACTGTTGGTGGGAATGTAAAGTGGTGCAGCCACTATGGAAAACAGTATGCAGTTTCCTCCAACAAATTGAAGATAGAACTACCATATGGTCCAGCAATCCCACTTCTGCATTTATATCCAAAAGGATTGAAATCAGGATCTTGAAGAGATATCTGCACTCCCATGATCATTGCAACACTATTCACAATAGCTAAGAGTTGGAAACAGCTGAAGTGTCCATTGACAGATAAATGAATAAAGAAAATAGGGTGTATACATACAGTGGAATATCACTCAGCTTTAAAAAAAAGAAGGAACTTCTGCAGTATGTGACAACATGGGTGAAACTTGAGGACATTATGCTAAGTGAAATAAACCAGTCACAAAAGGACCAATAATGTATAATTCCACTTCCATGAGGTATCAGAAATAGCCAACCCTTAGAAAGTAGAATGGTGGTTGGCAGGGGTTGGGGGATTGGGAAATGAAGAGTCGCTGTTCCGTGGGTTAGAGAGTTTCAGTCGTTCAACGTGAACAAGCTCTAGAGATCTGCTCTGCAACAGTGTGCATGTAGGTGACAGTACTGCACACTTACAAGTTTGTCAAGAAGGTAGATTTCACGTTATATGTTTCTTAACCACAAGAAAAGAAAAACTGTGGAAATATGAAATTTGTTTTTTATAGAGATAAGAAATTTGGATAGCTACAAAAGCTCTGTGTCTTGTAATTTTTGTCAGCCCCAAATACAGGCTCCATCAAGAGTTTCCCCTTAAATGACCTCATACCTGTCCTTTTCAGGTGACCAGGCAGAAACACTCCAGATAAAGAGATTCTGAGAGCTCCATCCCCACCCCCTGCCACCGCCCCACACTGATGGCAACCACTCTCTTCAATTTCTTTTTTTATTTCAATTTTTAAAAATTTTGGGGGGACATTCTGGGGAATGTTCAGCCATGATACCCACTTGTGATCATTTACAACTACACAGTTATGGAGCATGCTCAAGTGGCCATGTTGTCATAATGGTATCTCTGACCTAGAGTGTTTTTGTTTGTTTGTTTTAATGTCTGGCTAGAAAACAAAAAAGTGCAAGTGAGTTATTCATTTTGAAACCTGAACGCAGTGGTGAAAGTCTCCCCTGCTGTGAGCCACCTGTGGCTGCCTGGTCCCGAGGTGGAGGGTCAGGGGTGTTGAGGCAGCATGTGCTGGCTTGTTGCCCATCTCCTTAGGCGTGGTGGCCGCACAGTTCATCCCCTGATGTGACACAGTCACGCTGTAATTCTTGCTCCTATAGAGCAGAGTTACATTCTGCTCTGGCTGAGGCAGAAGAATTTCTGAGGAGTCAACTGACATTTCTTAGCAAATCCGTGTTTTAGGACGTTTGTATGTCGTGTTTTCTGACAGACATGCCGTAAACTAGTGTCAGTGTTGGTGATGCAAATACTTTTTCTTTTCCTCCTTGGGGATCTGTCGGCATAGCCTGTACTTCAGTCTGGCAGATATGAGTAGCTTGGGGATGTTAATGAATGAATAATAGCACATGCATTTCTGCTCTAACGTAGTATGTGCATTCCAGAAAAACTAATATTCTGCAAACACACACAAGACATTAAAAAAAAAGTAGAAATGGGGCCGACCTCTCTATATCTGTACAGCTTTGCAGCCAGAATACTCAAAAACAGTAACAATCCTAATAAGATATTAGCCCAATAATAAAACCCCATGTTACGTTCTTAATAGACAGAGACATGCAGCAGTCCAGAAAATCAGTCCAGGATAAACTGTAGATGTTTTTTTTTTTTTTTTTTTTTCTTTTTGCGGTATGCGGGCCTCTCACTGTTGTGGCCTCTCCCGTTGCGGAGCACAGGCTCCGGATGCGCAGGCCCAGCGGCCATGGCTCACGGGCCCAGCCGCTCCGCGGCATATGGGATCCTCCCAGACCGGGGCACGAACCCGTATCCCCTGCATCGGCAGGCGGACTCTCAACCACTGCGCCACCAGGGAGGCCCAACTGTAGATGTTTTAAACAGTGAAAATATAGGATTTTGCAGTTTATTTATTTATTTTTTTACGGTGAGGGTAACTTGATGGATGGAGGTATATGGGTTGTGGCTACCAAGTTACGGGAACAAGGACAAAATGAACAAACACAAAGCATGTGGAATGTCTGTGCCAGCAGGAAGTCCCCGGGGAGTGGGCACTGTGCCTAGCACTGGGTTCACTGGCAGCTGGCTACCTTCAGTGGTGGTAATAGGCTTGCGTTTGGTGGCTGTTACTTGGGCACAGAGCACTGACATGCTGGGAAGTGCAGCTTCCACTGCTGCATCTCTCACCTACTGACCGAGGGGACGAGCTAACTGAGGCTCTAGGAACATGCACTCTGTCTGAGCAGTCCTAGTCTTGAGTACAAATTCATGGGAGGCTAAAGGAAGGCACTGAGCCAGAAATGTGCGTTAGATTGATTCCATGTGTACAGATCTGGAGGTTTTATATTGGTCTAAAAAGATAATGTATTGCCTCTCTCCTAAAAGATTACAGTGAATAAGCTGTCTTTGGACTAATAAAATCTGTCCACAGAAGTCCTCTGATCTATTAGACAGGCCGTTACAATCCTAATGAGCCCTGTGAGAATTAAAATGTTATATTATGTGAGCATTTGGGCCCTTAACAAGTGACCTATTCTGCTGAATGATATTTAAAATTAAAGTTCTCATTCAGCAGCTGAATAAGAATTCAGTTCTTCTTGAGTTCAACTTATTCAACCAAGTAAGCTGAATAATCTTACTCAACTCTTTTAAGCAGCGCTAACATTTATTCACTGTGAAGCTGGTGTATTTGTTTATGTGATTAACTCCAATGAAAGTACAATGACATAATCCATTATGTTAGTTGGGGTTCTCCAGAGAAACAGAACCAGTAAGATGTGAGTGTGTGTGTGTGTGTGTGTGTGTGTGTGTGTGTGTGTGTGAGTGTATAGAGGCGGGGCCTGGGGGTGGATTTATTTTAAGGAATTAGCTCACACAATTGTGGAGGCTAGCAAGTTTGAAATCTGCAGGCTGGGCGGGTAGGCTGGAGACTCGGGAAGGCAGTGGGCTGGCAAAATTCCCTCTTTCTTGGGGATGATAAGTTTTCATTTAAAGGTCTTCAACTCACTGGAAGAGGCCTTCCCACATTATGGAGGGTAACCTGCTTTATTAATCTCACGTACAAAAGACCTTCACAGCACCGTCCAGACACGTACAACCAAATACGTAAGCACTGCAGCCTAGCCAAGTTGACACATAAAATTAACCATTGCAGCTATTAAATAAAATGTTTTACATATACTCTGTTTTCGAGATTCCCTATGTTACGGGAATGTTTTGGAAAGATCAGAGAGCATTTCTTTCTTTCTTTTTTTTTTATTGCTTCCATCTTATAAAATACACACCAGAAAATTTTCGAATATTTATTTGAATCTGGGAAAAATCCCTATACATATGTTATATTCCCCTTGTACCCCTTCCAAATGCCGAAACACTTCAAAACCACATACCAAGTTTCTGGGGAGGCTTTAAAGTTATTAACATTTTTCTATCTGCCAGGAAAAGGCTTTCCCTATCTGTGTTCATGGCTCTGAGATGCCCTGGGAGAAGAGGGCTTACTCACCCTGGTGTCTACCCCTCCATTCTCACCCTACAACCTCACTCTTCATGAAAATATTCGTAACTGTAAACTGAGCCCCTCATGGAAGAGACATCTTGGATTTAAGCAGCCTCTCAGCCATCTGGCAAGTCACACCAGCACTTTACATTGCTGCACTTTCCCAGGCAAACTAACTGCTTGCTCACTTCCTTTCTTTCTTTCCCTTCTTCTCCCTCCCTCCCTCCCTCCCTCCCTCCTGTAAGTGCTATGGGAAAGGCACTATGCTAACAAGTCCAAAGGTGAAGTTTTCATGAGAAACAGAGCAAAACTCCCTAGAGTAGGAGCAGGTTTTTACTTTACTGTCCCCAATGACTAGTTTTTGTCCCTGAGTTGGTAGAGCTAATAGGGATGCAATTTGAGAGGCATTGGGAAGCCAAGAATGTTCCACCAGACATGGGTCCTGAAACTTCCATGCTCATATTCCCGGGATGAGGCATTCCTCAGCACCCAGGAGCTTGGCAGGCACTAATTTTAAATCACGTCTTTTCTCAGGCTTTGCAGCTCGAGGCCTCACTCAAGCAGCATTGGCCACACCTGGGAGTTTTTCTAGAAATGCAGGCTCTAGGTCGGTCCCACCACAGACCTACTGAGGCATCTGCATTTTAACGGGATCCCTGGGAGATTTGTGTGTGTATTAAACTCTGCTGAGGAAATGAGAAACGGGGAGGGCGTGGTGTGTGACCACGCTTGGTCGGGGGGAGTTGCTTTTCAAAAGATAGAAAAGCCCCAGAAAGAGAATGTGGAACTGAGGGAGGAAAGATAAACGTCATGTGCTTCAAATTTTGCCTGGGGTTGCCTCTAGTTACTTGAAATCTGAATTGTGAAGTGTTCATGATTGGATTTACCACGAAGATAAGAAATTTATACTTCATCAAGTATATTGTATAATATTTTGTGAATGTGTACTTCAGAGACAAATACACATACAGAAAAGGGCACAGAGCTTGGTGTACAGCTTGCTGAATCTTTCCAGATGGAATGCTCTCATATTCAGCATCCAGATCAGGAAACATCATGTTCCTTAGAAGCTCCTGTGCTCCCTTCCAACCAATCCCTACAGCCCCTCCCTGACCCCCAGGCATGATCTCTTGACTGTTCTTTTCCTTACTACATGGGTTTGGCTTCTTGCACTCAATATTATGCTTGTGAGCTTGTTGCTGTAGATCTGTCATTTCCACTGCTGTAGAGTATTCACTGTGTGAAAATATCACAATTCATTTATCTGTTTTACTGTTAATGGCCATTTGGGTACTGTCTACTTTGTGGCTGTTGCGTAGAGTGCCACCATGGGCAGTCTGTCACATGTCTTTTGGTAAGCATATGGAGTCACCCAATGCCTTGCTTTTAATAACTGTTTGCAAAATACCTTCAGCTTTCCTTGCTAACTCAGGGTCATCATTATGAAGCCGAGTTTCATCCTGGACTGTAGTATAGTGATATCCTCAGGATTTGGGGGATGGTAGTTCAGCCTGGCTTTTTGAGTTCCTGTGTGCATTTTCTGTTTTTGCTGTCTGGCTGCCAGGTTACAATTTACTATTGTTGGTTCTTCCTTCCTTCCTTCCTGAGTACCTTCGTTTGCTGAAGACTCAGAAAGCAAAATGATCAGATATACTAGAATTGAGTTTTAAACCCCCTTGAATGTAGTCCTGTGCCAAGGAGGGGTGTCTCACAAGGTGCTGTTCATCCTTTCCTGACTTTCCATCTTCTTTTGGATTCTTCATGGTGCCAGATATGTGAGTTTCAGATGACTGGAGTGCTGCCATCATTTTGAAATTGGTATTTTTTGCAGTTTTATTCCTTTTCTGTTTTTATGTATATTTTAACCCCTTTCCCCCTTTTGTTCATTTTGAACATTCCCCAAAGCAGACACTGTAGTTCTAAATTATCTTTGTAGAAATTATGTCATTTAGAAAGGTAAACATAAAACATGGATTAATAATATTATGAATACATGTGAGAAGTAGGCGTCTAGCCAAAAGTGGGCATAGTCTTATGCTGATATGAAGCCATAAGCAAGATATGGGCTTGCACCTGTGTCTTGGGCCCCCAGCCCAGTCATTGGTCATTGAGATTATCTTTAATGCTCTTTTTTTTGTCTTGGAAAAATGCTACAAAAACTGTATATGGAGGTAAACAGATACTACTGCTTTGTGGGTTCTCCTTGTCCACTCAAGCAGATTATTGTAATAACTTTATTATGGCTCCTTCTTTAGTACCACTTGCATTTAAAGAAACCATTCAGCATTTATTTTGTTTTGTTTAGTAGCTTTTAAGCCAGTTGTACTGCCCAAAATGGACGTTATCCACACAGGTGAGAGAGGGTAGCTCATACCTCAGGGAACCAGAACTGGAAACCAGTGAAGTTTGGGGATGAAAAATGTAAATTGAGATAAATGTAAATACACAGCTCAATGAAATTGCTTTTTCCTTATCTGATGAACCAGTGAGTTAAGTGGTAACTCAATTAAGAGAAGACTGACTTTTTTTGTTATTAATTAATTAATTTTTGTATTTGGTTGCACAGGGTTTTGGTTGTGGCATGCAAACTCTTAGTTGTGGCATGCATGTGGGATCTAGTTCCCTGATCAGGGATCAAACCTGGGCCCTCTGCGTTGGAAGCGTGGAGTCTTAACCACTGCGCAACCAGGGAAGTCCCAAAGACTGACTTTTCTTTTCTTGGATCTCCTGAGGGGTTGAGGTCAGATTTCTTCAGGAGATAGTGTTTGCAGATCTGAAGGTTGTTTGCTCTTTTAGCGGGCTGTAGCTCTGGGAGCACAAAAGTGGACTAGTTTTCAGGGAAAATGATCCTAATATAGTGTGAAAAAGATTTTAATAGGATTTTTGGCTACCTTCTTTTTTTTTTTTTTTTTTTGCAGTAAACGGGCCTCTCACTGCTGCAGCCTCTCCCGTTGCGGAGCACAGGCTCCAGACGCGCAGGCCCAGCGGCCATGGCTCACGGGCCCAGCCGCTCCGCGTCATGTGCTATCTTTCCGGACGGGGGCATGAACCCGTGTCCCCTGCATCGGCAGGTGGACTCTCAACCACTGTGCCACCAGGGAAGCCCCAGCTACCTTCTTTTTAAAATCACATTCCAGAAAATCACCCTTCGGTTCTTTAGAAAATTAAATGAAAAAGTAATTAAAATTTCCTGCAGGTTTCTGGGGAAGCAATGAAGTGGAGAGTATCTCAGGAAACTTCTACCTTGTGGAAAATACACCCCAGGCATCATTGAATGAGATGATGTCTCAAAGGGTTTTAACTGTTGAAATTGAAGATGTCAACAACATTTTGTTTTAAAGGGGAAATGTGTTGAAGAACATTTGTAAGAAAATCTCTATAATTTTGCTTTAGTTTGATATTTTTTGGTCTATCTGCATAAAACAGAGAGACTGGAAAACGATGATTGGTTTATATTTGTGTTTGAAGGTTAGGTAGCAGGGTAGGTAGGTAAAAATCAATGATTTTTAAATTAAAAGTAGATTAAAGACTTCTTTTTGTGATATGTTTTTTGTATAGTAACTAAACAAACTCTACATGTGTACAGATAGTTTTAAGATAGTTCAAAGACATCATAGAAAAGAAATTCTCATTTAATTACATGATTTTTCAGAGTAAACTCTTGTAACCTTTGAGAAAGACTTTTAAGAAGGCCAGAGCAGGTTGTACACAATCTCCAACAGATTTTCTTGCCAGTACCATATATACTCAAGTGTAAGGTCAAGATTTAACTGTTGAAGAAAATTCGGCTATAGCTTATGCACCCAACAGTTATTCTTCCACAATATCAATAATAATATAGCTAAATGCCAATCATTCAATAGTTAGTAGTAGGTGTTCAATATATATTAAATATGAATTCAAGAAATCCATTTGCTGCTGAGTGAACAGATAGAATGCACTTATATCCCAGAATATGCTAATTTTAGGAGAGGAAATGAGCTCTTTACTGGTACTCATGGTTCTATAGTACATTAAGAAGTCATTGGGAGATGTAGAAAGACAAGCAAGTCCTCACCTTCTGTAGAAGCTGGTGGTGGGTAATCTATGTTATGCAGGATTTTAAGTGCGTTTTCATCTACATAATCATGTGACTTGATTTGTGGGGACTTACATACATATAATAATGCTTATAAACTTAAACATAAATATCCTTTTATTAAAAATGCATCCTAGTTTGTTATTGAAATATATTTAGGATTCACAACATTGTTTTAGCCATTCAGCCAGAGTTCCGATTTCAGTAACCTCGACCCATAAAGACACAATTCTGAGATGGAAGAAAACGAAGGGATCTCTGCATATCAGAAATATTAATTACAGATCCCTGTAGGACAGACAGTTTCTCCAGCTGATAATTTTTGAGTCTTTTCAGCGTTCTTAGTGTAGGTTATATAGGAAATATTGGGCACCTCCCCCATTTGAAACAATGTAAAAGTAGAAGAAGGAAAAATAAAGGAAGGAGAAGGCAACCAGCAGGTTGAAGTGGAGTGTATGCTCTTGACTGTAGATTTCAGATGCAATCTGTTGTGCTTTCTAGAATCTCTCCTTTCTCACTGTGTTCAGAGGGGGATTGACCCTTTTCAGCTTGTCAATCAGATTTCCCATCGTTTGTCTCCTTCCTGACTCTGTGCCCGGCAAGGGTCCCCTGCTCCTTCCTCACCACTGTGTTCTTTACCCTCCCAGCGGCAGAGTCCTTCACCTGCCTCAGATCCTGTACAGAACGCCGCCTTCTTCACTTCACCTCCCACTGTGTCCTTCTTCCCTGGGCTCCGACCTCATTTATTCATTAATGCAGGATCTGTTGCCAGTCGGATCTCTGGGTGCTGCAGGGGGTATGGAGACTGATAGGGTAACTGGGAAGATAAATATCCACAGAAAACTCAGCACACAGAGCTTCAGATAAAATGTGGCAGGGGAAGGGATTTCTTGTGGTTGAATCAGTCAGGGCAGGCAGGCAGGCCTCATGGAACAGGTGACTTTTGGGAGAGCCTGGACTGATGTGCAGTGTTTGATTTCTAGATAGGAAATGCAAAGAGTTTTGGTTTTGATCAGAGACTGATATTAAAATATACTTTGACTAGGGAGGGATAAAGCTATTTCCCAACTCTTCAGTCTCAAAAATTGAAAAAAAAATAGTTAAGGGATGGGATGATGTGAAGTCAACCAAGATAACATATTTGTCTCCTCTGTTGAAAATTTATGTATTATGTGTTGGGTGCTATGCGAAATATTTGAGGGCAGTGAGCACCTAAGAGTGTTTAGAAGATGGGAAGTTTGAAGGAAATGAGAGGAGAGTAGAGTGGCCATAGAAATGGTTCTCCAAACCAGAATTTTCTTGTGAATAAAATGAGCGGAACTAATTTGACAGTGTCTTTGAAGAGTAGAAATGTTTTATTTTGATGAAGTCCAATTTGTCAATTTTTTCTTTCACAGATCATGCTTTTGGTGTTTAAGAAATCTTTGCCTACCCCAAGTTTGCAAAGATTTTCTCCTATGTTTCTTCTATAAGTTTTTTTGTTTTAGGTTTCACATTTAGGATCCATTTTGCAAGGTATGGATCAAAGTTCATTTTTTTGCACGTGCATATCTAATTGTTTCAGCCCATTTGTTGAAAAGACTATCTCTGCTGGATTGCTTTTGCACTTTGTCCAAAATCAGTCTTCTGTATTCGTGTTGGGTTTATTTCTGAGCTCTCTGCTCTGTTACATTGATTGAGTTGTCTATCTTTATGCCAGTGTTACATTGTCTTGATGACCATTGCTTTATGATAAGTCTTAAAATCAGGTAATATTAGTTCTTCAACTTTTTTATTTCTCAAAGTTGTCCTGGCTATTTTAAGTCCTCTAATTTCCATAGAATCACGTTGTCAGTTTCTTAAAAAAACTCAAAAAACAACCCCCAAAACTAAAAAACAAAACCTGCTGGTTTTTTTCTTTTTTAATATTTATTTAGTTATTATTTATTTATTTAGGCTGTGCCAGGTCTTAGTTGCGGCATGCATGTGGAATCTAGTTCCCTGGCCAGGGATCGAACCTGAGCCCCCTGCATTGGGAGCTTGGAGTCCTACCCACTGGACCACCAGGGAAGTCCCCTGCTGGGGGTTTGCTTGGACTTCAATTGCATCTAAAGATCAATTGGGGAAGAATTGGCATCTTAATAATAATAAGTAATGAACAAACCTGGTATATTCTCCATTTATTTAGGCCTTGTTACACTCAATTCCAGTAGTTATAAACTTAAAGCTTTATTTGAATACTGAACATAGGATATAAATTTCCATAATGTGTTAAGAGAAAAACATTCCAAGGTATCTGAACTCATGAGCGCTTCAGCCCCTGACCTCCTGGGGTGCCCTTCTGCCATTCTCTGCACCAGGGGTGACACATATGAGAAATACCAGCCTAAGGGGCAGCACTTGCATAGAAATTTGCATGTGATGTGATTTGAATTTAGATAAGGTGTAAGCTCTTGGAAAAACAGTAAACCCACCAGGACTTCCTGAGTCCTGATGACATGATAGGATTCAGGCAAGCACTGGGGCCCTTGGCTGTGCCAGTAGCTTTTAATTAAACACAGCAGTAATTAATTAGCTAGTTAATTGATGTGTTACAGCCCTCTACCACAATTGAGTAGTGGTCATAGAGGTGTCACCCCAGGTGATGTGTATAAGTAGGTTGCGAGATTCCTCAATTCTTTCACTCTTGTAGGTTTCCATTATGGACGTGCTGGGCATCTAAAGTTTGGTTACTTCCCTTATCCCTTCTCACCATCTCTGTAGGAGACTTGGGATCAGCCTTTTTGACACAAAATGTTTCTCACCCACAGGACTTTGAAGAACCTATTTAAGTGAACAAAATCTTTCTTTTTTTTTTTCTTTCAGGAAAAATGCAAAGCTGAGGAAGCCCTCAGTGACCTCAGACTTCAGCGTGAAACAGAAGTGGGAGATCTACAGTGACAATAAAGAAACTCAGAAAGGTAGGTATGTGGCAGCTGGACTTTGAGGGATACTTTCAGTATCTCAGTGTGTCTAAATTATTAGCAACTAAAAATATATGGAATCATATTGAAGCAACAGATGGATCAGATTTCAGAATCAAATTGGACTCCTTGGCAAAAACAAAGTTTTTTTAAGGCCCCTAATTTCTTTTTCTGTTTCTAAGGGCATCTTATCTTTTGCATAGATCTAATAACTATTTCTGATCCCCTGAACATTTGTCCATCAAACCTCAGTTTTCTTTCCTTGGTCTTTACCAACCAAGGGCCCTCAAGTCCCGGGTCTGCTTATGACAGTAGGGAAATGGTCTTTCCTTGTCATGCAGCCCTACACCCAGCTTACTACAAGGTACATGTATTCAGTGAATGTTTATTAAGTGAAATGCATATTTCTCTTCTCTGTGGAATGTTCCAGATCTAGAGGATCCCTGATGAGCAAGAAGTAGGAGAGAATGGCTGAAGTGAAAGCAAAGGTGTAATTGGTTTTGGCCTTTGCTCTATTTGGTTTCTAATGAGTAGGGTCTGTTTCACTCTGCTGTGCTGGTAGATGTTTAATAACAACAGGCTCTGGAGAGGGGAGGAAGGGAAGAAGGGATTTGTAGCATTTGACGATTTCCATGGTATAAATACTCCTGCCGTTACCGATTTCAAGCTCCCAAGTCAACATCACTGAATACAGAGTTTGGGAAGAGATGCTTAAAATAAATAGCCTCTCACCTGCTGGTACACATTGTCTCCAGCACAGTACTGGATTCACTTCCTGCATGTGGATGATCTCCATAACTAATGGAATTATCTTAGCTAAAATGAAAATGGGTGCTTAAAAAATAATCATCCATGAAAGTGGCATTGTGCAATTTGGGCACGTCACTTTGCTTTTTTGATTGTTCATATGATAACCTTTAATGCTCCTTCCAGTCTTTATACTGAATGAGATTGACAATTAACTGCATTTTGTGGGTTATTGCTATTGAAACCTCTGGAATTATTAAGAATTCTCCCCATATCCTTCTTGGAAAATTATTATCAATGTCAACCTTATATCTGATTTCCACAGGTCATTAGACCATACATACTAAGCTTTTATTACAGAATTTGAATGGACCAATCCTTTGCTTTATGCTAGAGTCACAGATTCTCCTAGCCACTGTCTTTACTTATTTCCATGTCATCCCAAATCTTTAGACTAAGAGGATGTTTGCAAAAGGAGACAGAGTTTCTTGCCCTGATACAGCATATGATGAAGACCAAACAGGCCCTGAACAGTGAGAGTCAGTAGTGACGAGACCTGAGTCCTTATCAAGACCTGCCAATTTCTGCCTGTAATACATGGGACAATGGACTTCCTCATTTTGATCATTAGCTTCTCACCTGTAAATGGAGATTAATAATAAACTGTCCTGTCTAACCCTAGTAACTAACATTTTATTGACTTTGTAGTTTATGAAGCTCTTTTTCATAATTAAAAAAATTCAATTCTCAAACTTTCTCTGAGGAAAGTGCAAATTCCCCACTTCTATGGATGGGAACAATGAGTTCCAGGTTTAATAACTTGTTCAAAGTCACTCAGCTAATAAGCAATGGGTTGTCTTTCTGTCCTTACACAGGTGGTGCTTTCTGGTATAAACATACCAGACTTCCTGCCTGCCTCCTAGGGTTGTCCTGTAAGAGAGTAGGAGATGATTTATGGGAGAGCATGTTAAAGGCTGTAAAGAACTATACAGAAGTTTACCAATTTAGTATAATTGTCAACACCTTATGCCACTGGTTCTGAGAAGCTCATTTCTTTCTCTCCAGTCATTATTCCTATGCCACTCAAAAGAGAAGTTTCCCAGCTTTGTGGTCAGATGAATCCCCTTTATGTACTGCCAGTTCCAAGTTTTGCTGCCTCTTAACTGGTTTTGTGTTTGGTTCATGACTTTCTTGTAAAGTTGCTTATTTCTCTTGGATTCTCTGGTTGAGTTTTTGGTTTCTTGTAAAAAGAAACTCTGCCATCTTCATGATATCACTGATACCTTGCAACTTACTTATTCTTTGCAGTGCATGGAATTTGTTTTTTTCTCCTTGAAAGTACTAATTTTGGAGTCCAGGAAATTTCTATTCTTATTGGACTGATTGCTTTTTAAACTTGCTACCCAGATGTCATCTTGGAATTTCAGATCATTTTAGGTAGCTGATGTAGCAAGTAGATCTGTTTACCTCAAGGCATCTCCTCTGAAAGATGGTCTTCCTTGGAGTTCTGTGTGTGAAGCTGGCTGTCAGACAGGGGACCCCGGTTACTAGGTGCATGGGGTATGGATGTTTAGAGAGAAGTCTTAGCTTTCCTTTTGGGAATCATTCAGTTATTTTTAAAAAGACAGACCCTGTCTTGTTGCATTTGGAATCAGCTCTGGCTTATCTGCTCTTCTTTCGTAGAGTAAGAGCAGCTATGGGCTTGAGAGGCAGTGTGCCTTAGTATACAATTTTAATCTCTATTTTCAGCCCCCCTTCTCACTCTCTGGGCTTCTGCATGACCAGTTGTCTCTTCTTTGTCTACAGTAGGACCTTCAACACACATCTTCTGGACCTCCTTTTCCCCAACTCTCTTCCCTTTGTCAGTATATTACCATCCAGTTTCCTTTTTCCAGCAATGCGCTTAAATCACTTTACTGCTGATGGGCCCCTCTTCCATTCTTTTAACTTTTTTTTAATAGATCTTTATTGGAGTATAATTGCTACACAGTACTGTGTTAGTTTCTGTTGTACACCAAAGTGAATCAGCCATATGCATACATATGTCCCCATATCCCCTCCCTTTTGAGCCTCCATCCCATCCTCCCTAACCGCCCCCCCAGGTGGTCACAAAGCACCGAGCTGATCTCCCTGTGCTATGTGGCTGCTTCCCACTAGCTATCTATTTTACATTTGGTAGTGTATATATGTCCATGCCACTCTCTCTCTTCATCCCAGCTTACCCTTCCCACTCCCCGTGTCCTCAAGTCCATTCTCTATGTCTGCGTCTTTATTCCTGTCCTGCCCCTAGGTTCTTCAGAACCTTTTTTTTTTTTTTTTTTTTTTTTTTTAGATTCCATATATATGTGTTAGCATACGGTGTTTGTTTTTCCTCTTTCTGACTTACTTCACTCTGTATGACAGACCCTGGGTCAATCCACCTCACTACCAATAACTCAATTTTGTTTCTTTTTATGGCTGATTAATATTCCATTGTATATATGTGCCACATCTTCTTTATCCATTCATCTGTTGATGATACTTAGGTTACTTCCATATCCTTGCTATTGTAAATAGAGCTGCAATGAACATTGTGCTACATGACTCTTTTTGAATTATGGATTTCTCACAGTACATGCCCAGTAGTGGAATTGTTGGGTCGTATGGTAGTTCTACTTTTAGTTTTTTAAGAAACCTCCATACAGTTCTCCATAGTGGCTGTATCAATTTACATTCCCACCAACAGTGCAAGAGGGTCCCCTTTTCTCCACACCCTCTCCAGCATTTATTGTTTCTACATTTTTTTATGATGGCCATTCTCACTGGTGTGAGGTGATACCTCATTGTAGTTTTGATCTGCATTTCTCTAATGATTAGTGATGTTGAGTATCCTTTCATGTATTTATGGGCAATCTGTATATCTTCTTTGGAGAAATGTTTAGGTCTTCTGCCCATTTTTGGATTGGGCTGTTTGTTTTTTTCATATTGAGCTGCATGAGGTGCTTGTAAATTTTGGAGATGAATCCTTTGTCAGTTGCTTCATTTGCAAATATTTTCTCCCATTCTGTGGGTTGTCTTTTCATCTTGTCTATGGTTTCCTTTGCTGTGCAAAAGCTTTTAAGTTTCATTAGGTCCCATTTGTTTATTTTTGTTTTTATTTCCATTTCTCTAGGAGGTGGGTCAAAAAGGATCTTGGTGTGATTTATGTCATTGAGTGTTCTGCCTTGTTTTCCTCTAAGAGTTTTATAGTGTCTGGCCTT
Organism: Mesoplodon mirus; assembly: GCF_964341445.2. Lineage (NCBI taxonomy): Eukaryota > Metazoa > Chordata > Mammalia > Artiodactyla > Ziphiidae > Mesoplodon > Mesoplodon mirus. Next base: position 90,242,857 of record NC_138976.1, on the reverse strand, counting down.
ACATTTAGGTCTTTAATCCATTTTGAGCTTATTTTTCTGTAGGGTGTTAGGGAGTGATCTAATCTCATACTTTTACATGCATGTACCTGTCCAGTTTTCCCAGCACCACTTATTGAAAAGGCTGCCTTTTCTCCATTGTATATTCTTGCCTCCTTTATAAAAATAAGGCGACCATATGTGTGTGGATTTATCTCTGGGCTTTCTATCCTGTTCCATTGATCTGTATTTCTGTTTTTGTGCCAGTACCATACTGTCTTGATTACTATAGCTTTGTAGTATAGTGTGAAGTCCAGGAGCCTGATTCCTCCTGCTCTGTTTTTCTTTCTCAAGATTACTTTGGCTATTCGGGGTCTTTTGTGTTTCCATACAGATTGTGAAATTTTTTCTAGTTCTGTGAAATATGCCATTGGTAGTTTGATAGAGATTGCATTGCATCTGTAGGTTGCTTTGGGTGGTATAGTCATTTTCACAATGTTGATTCTTCTAATCCAAGAGTATAGTATATCTCTCCATCTGTTTGTATCATCTTTAATTTATTTCATCAGTGTCTTACAGTTTTCTGCATACAGTTCTTTTGTCTCCTTATGTAGGTTTATTCCTAGGTATTTTATTCTTTTTGTTGCAGTGGTAAATGGGAGTGTTCCTTAATTTCTCTTTCAGATTTTTCATCATTAGTGTATAGGAATGCAAGAGATTTCTGTGCATTAATTTTGTATCCTGCTACTTTACCAAATTCATTGATTAGCTCTAGTAGTTTTCTAGTATAGCATCTTTAGGATTCTCTATGTGTTGTATCATGTCATCTGCAAGCAGTGGCAGCTTTACTTCTTCTTTTCTGATTGGGATTCCTTTTATTTCTTTTTCTTCTCTGATTGCTGTGGCTAAAACCTCCAGAACTATGTTGAATAATAGTGGTGAGAGTGGGCAACCTTGTCTTGTTCCTGATCTTAGGGGAAATGGTTTCAGTTTTTCACCATTGAGAACGATGTTGGTTTGTCATATATGGCCTTTATTATGTTGAGGTAGGTTCCCTCTATGCCTACTTTCTGGAGAGTTTTTATCATAAATCAGTGTTGAATTTTGTCGAAAGCTTTTTCTGCATCTATTGAGATGATCATATGGTTTTTCTCCTTCTATTTGTTAATATGGTGTATCACATTGATTAAATTGCGTATATTGAAGAATCCTTGCATTCCTGGGATAAATCCCACTTGATCATGGTGTATGATCCTTTTAATGTGTTGTTGGATTCTGTTTGCTAGTATTTTGTTGAGGATTTTTGCATCTATATTCATCAGTGATATTGGCCTGTAGTTTTCTTTCTTTGTGACATCTTTGTCTGCTTTTGGTATCAGGGTGAATGTGGCCCCATAGAATGAGTTTGGGAGTGTTCCTCCCTCTGCTATATTTTGGAAGAGTTTGAGAAGGATAAGTGTTAGCTCTTCTCTAAACGTTTGATAGACTTCACCTGTGAAGCCATCTGGTCCTGGGCTTTTGTTTGTTGGAAGATTTTTAATCACAGTTTCAATTTCAGTGCTTGTGATTGGTCTGTTCTTATTCTCTATTTCTTCCTGGTTCAGTCTCAGAAGGTTGTGCTTTTCTAAGAATATTTCCATTTCCAGGTTGTCCATTTTATTGGCATAAAGTTGCTTGTAGTAATCTCTCATGATCCTTTGTATTTCCGCAGTGTGACTTGTTACTTCTCCTTTTTCATTTCTAATTTTTTTTTGAATTTTTGAATTTTATTTTATTTATTTTTTTATATAGCAGGTTCTTATTAGTTATCCATTTTTTACATATTAGTGTATATATGTCAATCCCAATCTCCCAATTCATCATTTATGATTTCTTTCCTTCTGATAACTTTGGGGACTTTTTCTTCTTCTTTCTCTGATTGCTTTAGGTGTAAGGTTAGGTTGTTTATTTGAGTTGTTTCTTGTTTCTTGAGGTAAGATTTTATCGCTGTAAACTTCCTTTTAGAACTGCTTTTGCTGCATTCCATAGTTTTTGGGTCGTTGTGTTTACATTGTCATTTGTTTCTAGGTATTTTTTGATTTCCTCTTGATTTCTTCAGTGATCTCTTGGTTATTTAGTAATGTATTGTTTAGCCTCCATGTGTTTGTATTTTTTACAGATGTTTGCCTGTAATTGATATCTAGTCTCATAGTGTTGTGGTCGGAAGAGATACTTGATACGATTTCAATTTTCTTAAATTTACCAAGGCTTGATTTGTGACCCAAGATATGATCTGTCCTGGAGCGTGTTCTATGAGCACTTGAGAAGAAAGTGTATTCTGTTGTTTTTGGATGGAATGTCCTATAAATATCAATTAAGTCCATCTTGTTTAATGTATCATTTAAAGCTTGTGTTTCCTTATTTATTTTCATTTTGGATGATCTGTCCATTGGTGAAAGTGGGGTGTTAAAGTCCCCTACTATGAATGTGTTACTGTCGATTTCCCCTTTTACGGCTGTAAGCATTTGCCTTATGTATTGAGGTGCTGCTACGTTGGGTGCATAAATATTTACAATTGTTATATCTTCTTCTTGGATTGATCCCTTGATCATTATGGAGTGTCCTTCTCTGTCTCTTGTAATAGTCTTTATTTTAAAGTCTATTTTTTCTGATATGAGAATTGCTACTCCAGCTTTCTTTTGGTTTCCATTTGCATGGAATATCTTTTCCATCCCCTCACTTTCAGTGTGTATGTGTCTGTAGGTCTGAAGTGGGTCTCTTGTAGACAGCATATATATGGGTCTTGTTTTTGTATCCATTCAGCCAGTCTATGTCTTTTGGTTGGAGCATTTAATCCATTTACATTTAAGGTAGTTATCGATATGTGTGTTCCTATTACCGTTTTCTTAATTGTTTTTGGTTTCTTATTGTACGTCTTTTCCTTCTCTTGTGTTTTCTGCCTAGAGAAGTTCCTTTAGCATTTGTTGTAAAGCTGGTTTGGTGGTGCTGAATTCTCTTAGTCTTTGCTTGTCTGTAAAGTTTTTAATTTCTCTGTCGAATCTGAATGAGATCCTTGCCAGGTAGAGTAATCTTCATTGTAGGTTTTCCCCTTTCATCACTTTAAATATGTCCTGCCAGTCCCTTCTGGCTTGCAGAGTTTCTGCTGAAAGATCAGCTGTTAACCTTATGGGAATTCCCTTGTATGTTACTTGTTGCTTTTCCCTTGATGCTTTTAGTATTTTTTTTTGTATTTAATTTTTGATAGTTTGATTGATATGTGTCTTGGAGTGTTTCTCCTTGGATTTATCCTGTATGGAACTCTCTGTGCTTCCTGGACATGATTAACTATTTTCTTTCCCATATTAGGGAAGTTTTCAACTATAATCTCTTCAAATATTTTCTCATTCCCTTTCTTTTTCTCTTCTCCTTCTGGGACCCCTATAATTCGAATGTTGGTGCATTTAATGTTGTCCCAGAGGTCTCTGAGACTATCCTGAATTCTTTTCATTCTTTTTTCTTCTTTCTGCTCTCTGGTAGTTATTTCCACTATTTTATCTTCCAGGTCACTTATCCATTCTTCTGCCTCAGTTATTCTGCTATTGATTCCTTCTAGAGAGTTTTTAATTTATTTATTGTGTTGTTCGTCATTGTTTGTTTGCTCTTTAGTTCTTCTAGGTCTTTGTTAGATGTTTCTTGTCTTTTTTCCATGCTATTTCCAAGATTTTGGGTCATCTTTACTATCAGTACTCTGAATTCTTTTTCAGGTAGACAGCCTATTTCCTCTTCATTTGTTTGGTCTGGTGGGTGTTTACCTTGCTCCTTCATCTGCTGTGTGTTTCTCTGTCTTCTCATTTCGCTTAACTTACTGTGTTTGGGGTCCCCTTTTTGCAGACTGCAGGTTTGCAGTTCCCGTTGTTTTTGGTGTCTGCCCCCAGTGGCTAAGGTTGTTTCAATGGGTTGTGTAGGCCTTCTTGTGGAGGAGACTAGTGTCTGTGTTCTGGTGGATGAGGCTGGATCTTGTCTTTCCAGTGGGCAGGACTGCATCCGGTTTTGTGTTTTGGGGTGTCTGTGACCTTATTATGATTTTATGGAGCCTCTCTGCTAATCGGTGGGGTTGTGTTTCTGTCTTGCTAGTTGTTTGGCATAGGGTGTCCAGCACTGTAGCTTGCTGGTCTTTGAGTGGACCTGGGTCTTAGCTTTGAGATGGAGATCTCTGGGAGAGCTTTTGCCCTTTGATATTATGTGGAGCCAGGAGGTCCCTGGTGGACCAGTGTCCTGAACTCGGCTGTCCCACCTCAGAGGCACAGCCCTGACACCCGGCCGGAACACCAAGATCCTGTCAGCCACACGGCTCGGTCAGCCATCCTGTCACGGAGTTGCCTGAAGCCCAGGCATCCTGTCGGGGGCTTCCAGGTTAGTTGCAGTTGCCTGAGGTCCAGGCTCGGGTGTGAGTCATGTGGGGCATCGGGCGCTCGCCTTCTCTACTCCTGCGCGCAGCATTGGGAGGTTCGGCTGGCGTCTGAGCAGGTTACGGCTTCCACCCAGGTTTACATCTGGGCCCCATGTTTATGACTGGGGGGATTTACATCTGAGGGTTTACTTCTGGAACCCAGTTTTACATCTGGGCCCGCTTGGGGGGTTTACACAGTGGGTGTCTTTGTAAATTTGTGGTCCTCTGTTATACCCTTCAAGATAACAAATTTGAAAGTTCACGTCAGTTTGATTCATAAAAATACCACAGTATTTGGTTCGGTTGCTAGAGAGCATACCATATGTACATATACAGAGTATACCTGCATATATACATATATACATAGGCATATTTATGTGCATGCACACACACAGATATAACTGAGTCCATCTAATTACATGGGCAAATAGAACATAGATTTTCCTTTTGTCCATAGATGAAATCCTTCCCCAGTCAGCCAACCTGCGGATGAGCATCTGTGCACATGTCTGTGGTCTGACTTATAATTAGTTTGTGAAGGTTACTCTTCTTGAAGGCCAGGTTCATTTCTCTCTACCTCGCTGAACTTTGGCTTAGTGGCCCTTGTCTCATCCAAATAGGGCTTGAAAGTAAAAACCGATGGAATTATTTACATCGTGTTCTCCATGTCCTCTTATTTTTTTTTCAGAAGTTGATTTTCAAATGAAAACTCTCGTCGTAGATGGAGAGCTAACAGCCCTGCAGCACTGGGATACAGCTGGGCAGGAGAGGCAAGTGCTTTCCATAATACTTTGAATTCTGCTGAGGTTTGCACAGACAAGCCATTTAAAAAATATGTGTGGTTGACATGGCCCAATTTAAGGTCCTGTAAAGTGCTGCACCTGGTTTAGAGTTAGGACATGTGGGTGGAGGTGTGCTCTTCCTCTGGTGAGCGCCCCGTACCCTGTGTGTGTGCCCTGTGGTGTTGCACGTGGGTAGTTCTCCCACCCACCCACAGTATTCCCTACCCACCACCCCCAAAATATTTTTTCTCTGATGTGCCTCTTCTTCCATCCTTCTCTGTACCTCCACGCGGGATCTGGCAGCTTGCTGCTGAGGCTGAAATTTTTAGAACTTATGCTCTCAAGCTATGCTCTGAGGCTTGTAGACATTCTTGGGATTGTTTGGTGGGGGAAATGATTTGCTTTTCTAAATCAGCAGCCCAGATTCTTATGCTGTTACCGTTCACCAAGTCATTCTAGGCCTCGGGGATGGCTATTTCACAGTAATAGGCTGTTATTAGATTCTTCACAATTGGGGGTTATTTTAGAAGATGAGAAGAAAGTGAGCATCAAAGAGATGAAGAATGAGGCAGCCCCAAACTGACTGACTGATTAGAACCGTTACTTACCTGTTTTTCTCTCTTCCAGATTCAGAAGTATTGCTAAGTCTTTCTTCAGAAGAGCAGATGGTGTTTTGCTGCTGTATGATGTTACACGTGAGAAAAGCTTTCTCAATGTATGAGAATGGGAAGATACGGTTGAGGTAAGAAGTGAAAACAGAGAAACAAAAAAGTTACGCAGGAGAGTCACAGGCTGTCTTGGAAAATGCACTTTCTCTTCTTTGTCAAAGCGAACTTGATTAGAAGCCACTGATCCAGGCCATCAGGAAGAACTGGATGTGAGATGTGGGGTTCTCAGTGGCATCTGGCAGTACTGGTCTCTTCCTTAGTAGCTGGGCAAGTTCCCACAGAGCCAAGGACACTACTAAAGTGAGCTTCTGGGGAAAGAAGATAACTTCTGTGTTTTCTTACAGATAAAATCAGAACCCCATGGGCAGCGAATGAAAATTCAGGCAGCCCAAGAAGGGGCAGCAGCTCTCACAAACAAGGGGGTGATGGGGCTGGGTGTGTAGTGTGATTGGAGGTATGATAGGGCCGCCATGTGTGCTAGAGGCATAGGTGAGATACCACCTGGGTGTGAGCTTGTGCCAGGTCCAAATTCTATAGCATAGAGAACTGTGTTCTCGACCTTATTCTTTCTGGTAGTGATTTGGGTGATTTACACATCTCAAAGTACCACTGAGATAACCAGTTGGTATTTTAAACATGTGTGGTAACTATCTGTGCTTTGTTTTGCTCCAGTAAGATGGTGTCTTTCATCTGAGGAGCTTTCATATCCTTTGGGTTCATGGTAAATACTTTTTTTTTTTTAAAGAAGATGTTGGGGATAGGAGTTTATTTATTTATTTATTTATTTATTTATTTATTTATTTATTTATTTATTTATGCTGTGTTGGGTCTTCATTTCTGTGTGAGGGCTTTCTCTAGTTGTGGCAAGTGGGGGCCACTCTTCATTGCAGTGCGCAGGCCTCTCACTATCACGGCCTCTCTTGCTGTGGAGCACAGGCTCCAGACGCGCAGGCTCAGTAGTTGTGGCTCACGGGCCTAGTTGCTCCGTGGCATGTGGGATCCTCCCAGCCCAGGGCTCGAACCCATGTCCCCTGCATTAGCAGGCAGATTCTCAACCACTGCACCACCAGGGAAGCCCCATGGTAAATACTTTTTAAAGTAGGAAATGATTTTGACCACAGTTAGTGTGCTACCAACAGTCATTACTAACCATGACACTGCAGTTCAAGCCATGGTTTAGCACTCTCTCCCGGAGAAAAACAAAACAAAACTGGTGGCTAATACAATTTTTCAAGTAAGTCTATTATCTATCATTTTTAACAGGCTTTAAGTGCAGTGGTTGCTGAACAGAGAACTGATTGCTGTCTGATCTCAAGTTAGCCTCTAGATTCTTCAGTTGGGCCTATTTCATACCCTGTACATCACCAGAATGAGTGTTTTCTTTCTAACTAGAGAAGTGATTTAAGAAATGACTGGTTGAAATTGCAGTAAGACTTAGACAATGATAGATAAACATGCATTTTGTTCAACTGAAATATCACAGCTTAAAATTATTATGAACACAATGAAATCGTGTTGACATTTATATAGTATTTTATTTCACAAAATTTCCCACATGTTATATTCACCTCTGTAACATATCTGAGAAAGGAGGTAAGAAATGTAATGTTATTCTCACTTTTTATGAGAAACCTAAGGCATAGAAAGTGTATGACACTGGTTTTTGGTTATTTAGGGGTTAGGAGTAGAAGGGGAAATGGGACCTCCTGATTCAACACTGGTTGCTCCTTTGATTAAGCACCAGAGTGTGCAGCAAATTAAGAAAAAAAATCTTTTGATGTCAAGAAAGGATCTCCAAGGTAGTTAGTGCGTAGAGGAGAGGCATCTACTCAAGGGAACAGATGACCTCCCTGGGATAGACCAGTGAGTTCAGAGAGTCCGGTGAGGATGGATAATCCCAGCTCACTCATACCTACAGATATTTAAGATCTATAGCAAAACATTGTTGGAACTGTTGGATTTGGTCTTCATTTTAAGACTTCGGATTATATTCAAGGAAAGGAGGCACAAAAGGCAGTGTCGGCCATAGGGTTGAAATAGCCCTTAGTGACCAGCTGTGGCCTGTGCCAGGGGCCCCATGGCCATAATTTGGTAAATAAGCACCTACATATAAGTGACCTTTTTAGCTATTCGTATTACCTTTCATGTGGTCTAAAAAGGAAGAAAACTGTATTCAAGACGAATTCTTGAATTTGTTATGTAGAAGAAATTAGATGCCACTTGGCATTTGACTTTTCACTTATCGCAGTGAATCTTTGCCATGGCTTACCTTTTCTAATTTGAGGAAATTGTATTGGGATGATTTATATGGCCACTATAAATATGGGTAGAAACTAATGGTGAGATTGTTGGGGTAAGCCAGAGGGTTGAGAAGCAGTAGAATGTCAGTGGTGAATGGACCCTCTGAATGAATAATTAATACACTTCGATTAAAAACCACTGGGTTACAAAATCTTATAATAAAATGAAGACCATTTACTTACCTGTCATAAATCATTTATTGTTTGAATATTTACAATATTCAAACAATATTGATCTCTTTTACACATTCAAAAATATTTTTGAAATACCTGCTTTGCGTGTGTACTGGGCTAGTGCTTGCAATATATCCATTAATAAAACACAGAGCCCTACCCTTATGGAGCTTGTGCTCCAGTGGGGGAGGCATAGCACACAACAAACTTAAATAAAATAAGTAGAATGATAGGAAGTGATAAATGTTATGAAAACAAAAAGAGGGCTGGATAACGGACCTTACGGTGAGTCAGGGGGGCTGCAGGTAGTGTGGTCAGGGTAGCCACACCAGAAGGTGATATTTGAGTCAGGACTTGAAGGAGGTGCCAGTATGTTTCTGTATGACTTTGGGAAGTCATTTAGACGGTCAGACCCTTGGTTAACTTAGCAAATATATATATATATATATATATATATTTAAGTACTTTTTTAATTTTAAAAATGTATTTATTTATGGCTGCGTTGGGTCTTCGTTTCTGTGCGAGGGTTTCTCTAGTTGTGGCAAGCGGGGGCCACTCCCCATTGCGGCACGCGGGCCTCTCACTATCGCGGCCTCTCTTGTTGTGGAGCACAGGCTCCAGACACACAGGCTCAGTAGTCGTGGCTCACGGGCCTAGTTGCTCCGCGGCATGTGGGATCCTCCCAGACCAGGGCTCGAACCTGTGTCCCCTGCACTAGCAGGCGGATTCTCAACCACTGTGCCACCAGGGAAGCCCTTAAGCGAATATTTGATTCATGGCTTCCACGTGATGCCCCCTTGGATCCTGAGCAGTTCCCCACTGAACTCAATTACTTAGCACCTTAATGGGTGGGGTGTCCAGTTTTAGAGAAGGCCTTTCATTTCCTTCTCCCCTTCTCCCCTTCGCTTTTACTTCACTCTGGTACGTTCAGTTGGAGGAAAATGGTCTGAAGAGAAAGGAAGTCGAATACAGTTTCCTTGTTCCTGAGGCTCATTTCTTGATGCTGTATCAGGTGTGGCACCGAAGCGGATGAGCACCTGGATGTCTTTAGGCACCGCAAAGGGTCATTCCCCACGTCTCAGTCAGGGCTGCTGTCTCTCTTGTTCAGGATCCAGAGCAAGGGTTGTCTGCTTGTCCTCCCTTCTCATCCCGCCTGCTGAAGGGGGATGTGCCCTTGCTGATCCCTTCATTTTACAGGTAGGGAAGGTGAGGCAGAATCAGGAACAGACTTGCCTGACTTCACGCAGCCAGCGAGCAGCCACGTGGTGGGCTTGGTGGGGTCTCAAGCTTAATCCTGCCTCTCACCGCTTCTGCTGCGCTCGCCAGCTCCCCTGTGAGTGTCGGGGCTGTGTGACAGCGTGCTGTGCTGATTTGGGGGCATTAATCCTAAGAGTCTGTTACTTTGAGTGATTGCTCAGTGACTCCTTGCAAGAAAACTGTTGACCTTTAGGGCCCTTGTATTTTGCTTTTGTTATAAACCATAGAGCAGTGAGTGTGGAACTTTCAGACTCCATTTTTGTCCCATTGTAGCTGAGGGAATTCTTGTGTGTTTTATACCTGGGGTAATGAAGTTGATTTGTAATCACCACTGTTTGGAGTGAAAGTGGTGGAAAATTATGTGGGCACCACAGCCGAGTAGAGTTTTGTGGTCACGCCTCTTGAGTTTTATTGGTTTGTAGAGTGGCGAGGGTGATGGAATCAGTTTGGAGCACCCTGGCCCTGGTCCTTATGAGGTCTTATTTAACCTCTCTGAATTTCAATTTTCTCACCTGGCAATGGGAGAAAGTTTGGCTCCTTTTAGAGATAGTTTGAGGTTTGAAGATATTGTGTACACATCCCGTGGCACATAAAGGGCGTTTGGAAATGGTAGCTGTTGTCGTCATCATCCTCATAACTTGTCCAATGTGTGACATGTGCACAGTTTTTTTCCTTTTCTTCGTGGTAGGCTGCAGCCCATGAAAGCATTCCTATCGTGTTGGTAGGAAACAAGGCTGATCTTCATGATGCTGCCGAAGCAGAGGGACAAAAACATGTCCCAGGGTACCTTGGAGAAAAACTGGCCATGGTAAGAGTGAGAGTGGGTCCAAGCTGGAAGGGGTCTTCCACTTTTGTCACCCTTAGCTGAAGAGGTTGTTTGATGGACCTCCACTCAGTTTGATGGGTCTTCCGTCCTTATACAGGCAGAACTCCCAGTACCCCCCATGCCTGTCTGCCCCATAACTGTTAGTAATTGCACCAAGAATTAAATCCCTTAGAGAGGTAAAAGCATCACGTGATCGCTTCCCCCCACTGAGTGTCAGGGACAAAGAGGAGGCAAAGTTATCCCGTCTTCCTCCTCACTCTTCCCCAGCTCCTGGAACCCTTCTCTAGTCCTGGAATTTGGGTAAAGGGAAAAGAATGGGTGTCCTATTTTGAAAACATGGGTTTGGTTCCAGAGGGTCCCTGTGCCAAGGGGCAGCAGGTGATGCTGTGTGTCACCTGCGTGAAGGGGTGAAGGGAATTGGAAGACTTGTTCTTTTCTGTAAGGTTTGTATTCAGTTGGAATAGTGTAAAATTCTTTCTGGTTATGCATTTGTATAGTGGTTGGACCCTGTTTCTGTCCAGATTGTTATTGTGGGTAATGTTTATTCTCTCGTTATTATCATTGTATCAGAAGGCTGCATGGCCCTCTTGTGACTTGTTTTACCCAAACAAGGAACCAGATGCTCCTTGGGTTAAATAAGAGGTTCTTACCATAACAGTCTGACCTGATGTTGCTATCGTTGCTGTCTGTCCTCAGCACCATGAAAGCACTGCTCTGTAGCATATACATGTTAACTTTAAAAAGAAGTTTCAAGCTCACTATTTTTTAAAAATATTAGTTATTTATTTATTTATTTGGCTGCATCAGGTCTTCGTCGTGGCACACGGGATCTTTAGTTGCGGCACGCAGGATCTTTTAGTTGTGACATGCGGGGTCTTTAGTTGCGACTTGCAAACTCTTAGTTGTGGCATGTGGGATCTAGTTCCCTGACCAGGGATCGAACCTGGACCCCCTGCATTGGGAGCTCGGAGTCTTCGCCACTGGACCACCAGGGAAGTCCCAACCTCACTGTTTTAAGTTGGAATTATTACTTGTTTTAAATTTTAGAACTTTGAGCCAAATATGATAAACATCAAAACTAGGCAATGAAATACAGAAGAGATTGATTCAACACATATTTAATTGTATCCACCATGTGAAAAGCAGTTATTGTGAGCTGAGCAAAGGGTAGAGAACAAAGCAGACTGTCCTTGCCCTCACGTAGTTTACTGTCTGGGGCAGATAGATATTAAACTCATGTAATCCACGTGTCCCTCTAGAGGTTTCAGAATTCCTGGCTGCAGAACAGTTTTATTCCCTCTTCACGATTTCTCAGATTTCCCGAGGTTTGCTTCCTTATTATGCATCTCTTGACCTCCGCCCTCCTGCGTCCTCAAAGGCAGTCTCTATTTCACCCCATAACATCCTGGCTGTGCCAGGTAGCAGCACTACCCATTTCTACTAGAAATACATTCATGTTTGTTTTTTTTAAAGCTTTTCTGTGGATTTGGGGGCTCATGGGTAAAGGTTTCACGGTAGTTTTTGCCTGTTGTTAGGTTCTTCCCTTTCTCTCTGCTCCGGAGCACCCATCACATCCTGCCCATATCCCACACAGGGCTATGTCGCCCACACCCAGCCCCACAGCACACACAGTTCTCCTTTCCTAAGGGAAATTGTCTCCAGCTTGTTAGACAAAGACACACAAAAATAACTTGGTCAATTACAGCTGTGGCAAGTGCTATACTGGGAAGATACATATGTCAAGAGGTTTTATAATAGGAAAACCTAATATCGACTTTTCAGAGTTAGAAAACACTTAACTTCAAGGGAGGATTACCTAAAAATCTAGAAGGGAGGTAAAAGTCAGCCTGGTGAAGGGGGTTAGTGGGGTAGGGGATGACTTAGTAGTGGGAACAGTAGGTGCACAGGTCCTGAGGTGGGAGGGAATTTGGAGCATTGGGGAAATAGAGGGACAGCCAGGGTAACTTGAGCGTTGTGAGTGAGGGAGAGTGGTGACAGGTAACACTGGGAGGTTGGCTGGGGCCACATACAAGCTAAGCCTTGTTGGCCAGGTAAGCATTTCAGTATTACTTGAGAGGGTTGGGGGAAAGCATTAAAGGGTTTGAAGAAGGAGAGTGGTATGATCGATGATTGTATGCATAACCACTGGGGGGTTGAAAAATAGAGGACTAGAAAATGTCCATTGGTTTTAGTGACAGAGAGGCTGTTGAATCTTGATAGGAAAAGATGATAGGGTGAAGGGGAATGTGTGTTAGCTTCTGGCCAAAAGAAGACATACTTTACTTTCTTACTTACTTACTTACTTACTTACTTATTTATTTTTTATACAGCAGGTTCTTATTAGTTATCCATTTTATACATATTAGTGTCTATATGTCAATCCAAACCTCCCAATTCATCACATACTTTAGATGGACATTTAATTCCTGAGTGGTTACCTTAAGCTATCATTTTTCTCTCTCTCAAATTATTTGATAGAGAACACTTGGTAGCACGTGTGACTCTTGGAAATAAGAACCTTAAAACATGAAAGTTTGTATTATGGGTTTTTTTTTGGATGCAAAATAAAAATCCTCTGACTAGGAGTTGTTCCTGGAATAACTAGGCTCAAACCTGTTTTTTTTTTAAAGTATTGAAACTTTGAATTCAATTTCTTAGCTATTAGTTTTAGCACACTCAAAAGGGGAGTATTTTTTTTTTTTTTTTTTTTTTTTTTTTTTTTTTTTTGCTGTACGCGGGCCTCTCACTGTTGTGGCCTCTCCCGTTGCGGAGCACAGGCTCCGGACGCGCAGGCTCAGCGGCCATGGCTCACGGGCCCAGCTGCTCCGTGGCATGTGGGATCCTCCCAGACCGGGGCACGAACCCGTATCCCCTGCATCGGCAGGCGGACTCTCAACCACTGCGCCACCAGGGAGGCCCAAAAGGGGAGTATTTTTATTTTATTTTATTGGTTTTAAAAGCTAACATTCCAGGAAACCTAATTAAAGCCTTCATTTAATGGTGTATTTATATTTTTTACAGACCTATGGGGCATTATTTTATAAAACAAATGCCAAAGATGGTTCGAATATAGTGGAAGCTGTTCTCCATCTCTCTCGGTAAAGTTTGGCCTTACATTTCGAAAACTGGATGCAGGATTGAATTTTCACTTAGCTGCTGTGTGTGCCAGATTTCTTGACCATAACATGAATCTACATTGGAAAACACTGTCTTGTCTTTCAGTAGTGGTTGGAGAAACAAACATGGTTTTTATAAAAACTGGTAATGCTGCTTGTTCACTGTGAACTTTGACAAAATACCTTTACTGCCAAACAAAGGAGGTGCATCCGAGGTGTCGTTGATGTTTCTGCAAAATGTCACCACAAAGCTAATAGTTGACATGTATGAATCACTTCCAGGAACCAGATTTTAAACACAGGAGACTATTATGAATATAGCTGTCTATTATGACATTTTCCAAGGTAAAGGGAAAAAAAAACTCAACAAAGCAAATTGTATATCATGCTAGTTGGAAGCACTTTGTTTAAATTATTACCCAGGTAATTATTAAGCTAAGTCAATGGTGTTAACAATAAATAATATTTTGGGATGTGGATTAGAATGAAAATCACATCATTGAAGACCTTGGATTTAACTGTACTTTAATCCTTGCAGCATTCTTAGGAAATAAGAATATTTTCTATTAGATTTGTTTCTTCTGCCTAGTTTTCTGCCACAAATGAAAAGATGATTCTTTGCTGGTCTAAAGGGATTAAATATCTAAAAAAAAAAGAGACAGGGAGAGAAAAGAAACATGCATTAACAAAATCCAGGCCAATGATACTTTAATTGCTGACAAAGCAAAAACATAACTTTAGGCGTGTAGTTCTTTTCCTGATCATTTGTAAGTTTCTGGTTTTATAAGAATCTTAACTTTAGTACAATAAGGGGCTCTGTGCTACCTTAGCTTCAGGCAGGGGGTGCTGCATTGCTGTCCTGGATGAGCAGGAAAGGATGCTGCAGGTCAGGCCCTCCACATGGCTGCTGGCTTCTGCCCAGCACGTTGGAGGAGTGTAGTGTCAGGAGGCTCAAAGTCTGATCTTAAATCTACCCTGAACAGCTGAAGAGTCTTGACTAAGTCCCTGTCTTCCTTTAGGCATTTCTAATCTGTACAACGAGGGTGCCAAAGAAAATGATCCCTAAGGCCCTTTCTAGTCCTGACAGTCTATGATTCTATATATAACAGCCTGGACTCCACTGAATAACATAATCACTATTTAACACTGACTTGCCTTGTGAGGTCATATTACAGTTAAATGACTCCAAAGTGCCACTGTCACACCCAGATTGCAGAATTGATTCTCTTTTTATAATCGATTCTCTATGTTACAAGGATAGGAGAGCTGGAGGCCGCTTGTGCCCTTCCCCCGTGTGCTCCTGCCAGAGAGTTGGCTCAGCCCGGCACCACCCTGTTTACAGTGTAGCTTCCACTCAGGTTTGTGTTTCTTTGGGAACACAAAACACCGGTGTGCAGAAGCGTTTGTGCAGAAGTGGTGTGCAGAAGCGTCACTTCTTGTGAACCACTTATCAAGGCGTTTTTTAAATGGTTGTTATTGTATTGTGACCTGGCTTGAGTCCTCTGAGTTCTGTTAAAAATGTGTTAAATATGAAAATTAGAAATAAACAAACATGTAGAGACTTTAATTTGCTTTATACTGTGCCATCAGATTTGCTTGTCCAAGTACCCAAGTCTTAAGTGAAAATGGCATAGTTTCCACAGGTAAAACTACCATTTAAAAAAGTGTTACACACCATACACATAAATAAACTCCAGATGGATTAAAGACCTAAATGTAAGGCCAGAAACTATCAAACTCTTAGAGGAAAACATAGGCAGAACACTCTATGACATAAATCACAGCAAGATCCTTTTTGACCCACCTCCTAGAGAGATGGAAATAAAACCAAAAATAAACAAATGGGACCTAATGAAACTTAAAAGCTTTTGCACAGCAAATGAAACCATAAGCAAGACGAAAAGACAACCCTTAGAATGGGAGAAAATATTTGTAAATGAAGCAACTGACAAAGGATTAATTTCAAAAATATACAAGCAGCTCATGTAGCTCAATATCAAAAAAACAAATAACCCAATCCAAAAATGGGCAGAAGACCTAAATAGACATTTCTCAAAGGAAGGCATACAGATTGCCAACAAACACATGAAAAGATGCTCAACATCACTAACCATTAGAGAAATGCAAATCAAAACAATGAAGGGCTTCCCTGGTGGTGCAGTGGTTGAGAGTCCGCCTGCTGATGCAGGGGATACGGGTTCGTGCCCCGGTCCAGGAGGATCCCACATGCTGCGGAGCGGCTGGGCCTGTGAACCATGGCCGCTGGGCCTGTGCTTCCGGAGCCTGTGCTCCACAACGGGAGAGGCCACAACAGTGAGAGGCCCGCGTACGGCAAAAAAAAAAAAAAAAAAAAAAAAAAAACCACAATGAAGTATCACCTCACACCAGTCAGAATGGCCATCATCAAAATACCTACAAACAATAAATGCTGGAGGGGGTGTGGAGAAAAGCGAACCCTCTTGTGCTGTTCGTGGGAATGTAAATTGATACAGCCACTATGGAGAACTGTATGGAGGTTCCTTAAAAAACTAAAAATAGAACTACTATATGACCCAGGAATCCCGCTACTGGGCATATACCCTGAGAAAACCATAATTCAAAAAGAGTCATGTACCACAATGTTCACTGCAGCAGTATTTATAATAGCTGGGACATGGAATCAACCTAAGTGTCCATCAACAGATGAATGGATAAAGAAGATGTGGCACATATATACAATGGAATGTTACTCAGCCATTAAAAAAGAAATTGGGTTATTTGTAGTGAGGTGGATGGACCTAGAGTCTGTCATACAGAGTGAAGTAAGAAAGAGAAAAACAAATACCATATGCTAACACGTATATATGGAATCTAAAAAAATGGTACTGCTGAACCTAGTGGCAGGGCAGGATTTAAGTTGCAGATGTAGAGAATGGACTTGAGGACATGGGGAGAGGGAAGGGTAAACTGGGACAAAGTGAGAGAGTGGCATGGACGTATATATACTACCAAATGTAAAAAGGATAGCTAGTGGGAAGCTGCTGCATAGCACAGGGAGATCAGCTCAGTGCTTTGTGATGACCTAGAGGGGTGGGATAAGGAGGGTGGGAGGGAGAAGCAAGAGGGAGGGGATATGGGGATATATGTATACATATAGCTGATTCACTTTGTCGTACAGCAGAAACTAACACAACATTGTAAAGCAATTATACTCCAATAAAGATGTGACAAAAAAATAAAGTGTTACAGCCTTTAGAATGTTATATATAATGCAAAACATGTAAGTTCTTGATTTAGATTTCATAAGATATTTCCCGGCATGGTCCCTTTCATTCCACGTCATGTCATAAAACTTGAACTAGAAGAGTTTATGGATTTGCACTGTCTGAAACAAAATTTGTTTTCAAAGGGAGGCCATAAATGTTTGCTTAACGACCTGAACTCCTCTGCTTTTTCTTGGAAAACCTCTCAATCCCAGGAAAAGTTTCTCCTAGAAATGCACTTTCCCTGTAGGGCTGATAGGAAATTCATCCCAACCGTTGTCCATTGGTAAATACATTTGCCGTCACTAGAGCCACAGGCTTTAAACATTCAAGTTCAACAGGCATTAAATCGATCGATGGCCTGAAATTTGAGAAAAACACAAAAAGTTTAGGCTGATGTATCAGCGCCACTGCTGAGCCCACTGGGTGTAAACCTGTCCATAAGATTGAGTCATTCAAAATGCAGTTGTGAAGCACATGGTAGTTTTTGGTGAGGTAATTTAATTTTCCCAGCCTTAAACCTGTTTGAGTTGTATGAAATTGTATCTTCCTGATTTCCTTAAAGTGGGATGTGCCTGCATTTTTGGCAGATTAAAGAAACTGAAGTCCAGGTGAACAATATGGGTACCTATTTTTTTTCCCTTAGTATTTGCTTTCAGGTTCAATAATATCTGCATAATTATGAGTGCTCAGCATCAAAGCCGTGTAGGGATATCAGGGTATGTAAGATAGGCCATACAATTTAATATTAGAGAAAAAAAAGAAAACAAAATATATGACCAGGCAGCCATATGACATGTAGCTAATAGAGGCTGTTGGACCTCCCAGAAGGGAGCGATGTGAGTTGTCTTGTGAGGATGCTGTGAGTACTATACCCATTGTACAGATCAGAAAATTGGGAATTAGAATGCTTAATCAGCTTGCTCAAAGTGACACAGCTGCTAAGAGCAAAATTGGGACTTTTCATTACTCTGTATCTCTGGCTTGCCTTTTGAATGTTGGTAATCTCAGGATTCTATTCTGCACTCTCTTCCTCTTTCCTTTCTCTCTCTGCCTAATGTCTTCCACCCCCATGGTTTCTAGAACTATGTCTAGCTGATGACTTTCAATTTCTGTATATATATATATATTTTGCAATACGCAGGCCTCTCACTGTTGTGGCCTCTCCCGTTGCGGAGCACAGGCTCCAGACGCGCAGGCTCAGTGGCCATAGCTCACAGGCCCAGCCGCTCCGCGGCACGTTGGATCCTCCCAGACTGGGGCACGAACCTGTGTCCCCTGCATCGGCAGGCGGGCTCCCAACCACTGCACCCCCAGGGAAGCCCCCAATTTCTGTATTTTTAATCCCCATCTTTAAAAAAAAATTCCATGACCATATTCCCATCCACCAACAAATGGGAATTCCATAGGCATGACTGCCCCAACATGTCCAAATTCTAATGTGTTAATTTTTCTTTAAAATTGTTCCTCCTTCTACATTTCCTATCTCAGGAAACTACCAACCAGAATCAGTCTTGACTCCTTCCTCTCTTTCTCTATCACCTACCTCTAGTGGGTTCTGGGGTCCTATTGATTAGGTGACCTCTCTGTAATCTTTCTTGAATCTGTCCATATTCTCTCTCTCTCTCTTTCTGTTTTGCTTCAGGCCTCAGAATTTCCTACTCCAGGTAGTGCAGGAGGCACCTCAGTTTCTGCCTCAGAGTTTCTCCAGCATCAGTTCATCCCCCACCCTGTAAACAGGGTAATCTTTGTAAATAAAAATCCAATTAAGACTTTCTTTCTTGCTGTAGGTAGGTGTCCTACCTACAGCATAGAGTCCAAGCTCCTTAACAAGTGGCTAATAGTCCCTCAGAGCCCAACCTCACCTACCTTTGTTTGCATCTCTTATCTTGCTTCCCAAATGAAAGATAATCTATCCACACAGGAAACTTTGCTTCCAGTTGTGGCCAAGTTCTTTTATGCCTCTTTGCCTCATGCATGCTGTTTCCTGCACCTGGGATCTCCCTTCCTCATTACATGAAGGTGAATTCCTATCCCATCAAGAGGTCGCTCCGCTGTCAGTCTCCCTGAAGCTCAGTCTCCACAAAGCTGCCTTCCCCTCGCCGCAGCACAACTGTGGTTCACCTTTTGTGTTGCTGCAAACGCTGTGCTTGTGTGTTAGCAGTTCTCTTGGGACCTGGTTACAATTTATTTAGAAGACATCTGTCTCTCTCTCAAAGCTCACTAGTTGAGGATCTCAGAGCTTGGCATAAATCAGACATTTATTGAACGGCCAAGTGGTCGAGATTTGGCGTTTGGGAGTTGTACTAGTTTTCTATCGTCACCGTAACAAGTTCCCACTAGCCTTGTGGTTTAAGCAATAAAAATGTATTATCTTACAGTTCTGGAGGTTAGAAGTCTGAACTGAGTCTTATAGGGTTTATGGATTGAACTGTGTATCTTCCTTCTTTTCCTGAGTCTTTGATTCCTTATCTGTGAAGTGAGGACAGTGATGCTCACCTGTCGCCTGTCAGGATTTTGTGCGAGCGGGTGTGAGTGTTATTTGTATTAAATAAGGAATATGTGAAGACATGTAACATAGCATTTATTAACTGGCCTTCAGCAAGAACTAGTTTCCCTTTTGTTTCCTACTCACAGTGCAGTGGTTTTCAAAGGTTAGCAGGTATCAGCTCCTTCTGGGGCTGTGCTGACCGGTTTGGTGACCACTAGCTGCCTGAAGTATGGTCGATCCAAGCTGAGATGTGCCGGATATATTAAATAAATACTGGGTTTTGAAGACAGTATAAACATTGTAAAATACCTCATTAATATTTTTATTGGTTACATGCTGAAATGATAGTATTTTTGCAATACTGAGTTAAATAAAATATATTAATAAAATTAATTTCACTTGTCTCTTTACATTTTTTAATGTGGCTGCTAAACATTTTAAATTACATATGTGGATTACATTACATTCTATTTCTGTTGAACAGCGTTGCTGTGCTGGGAATATGCCAGTTCCCAGGACCTACTGCTCTGTAACAAACCACCCAAAATCTAATTGCCTAGAACAGCACCACTTTTTATTTTCTGAAATGGCCAGAATTGACTGGATCTCACTTGGAGAGTCCTCAGCTCCTCTCCCGTGGGTGTCTCATGTGTTCGCAGTCAGATGGACATGGGCTGTGGTGCGTCTGCACGTCTACGGCCAGGATGCTCCTCCCTGTGGATCTCAGCCCCCGGGACTTCTCTGACCTCTCTCCAGCGAAGAACCCTGGTCTGCTTAAATTGCAGCTCAAAGCGGCCAGGCCTGATTAATGCCTGGCTTGGAAATCTCAGCACACCATTTGCTCGCCATTCTACTGGTCTGAGCAGTCACAGAGTTGGTGCTGACCAGGGGGCAGCCGCACAAGCTTCACCACTACAGGGAGGCAGAATCCTTTGGGACCATCTTGGGGATGAGCTGTCACACTATCCTCACCCACAGAGACTGCCATTCAGCTTGTCTAAGGGTGTATTTCCCAAGCATCCCCAGGGAAAGGAGACTTCCTAGGGGGCTTTCATAAGATCATGGAGATCTTTGGTCCAGTGCTGCCTCTAGAAGTTAATTCTAAAAGAAATTTAGGAAGAGGCAAAAGGAAGACTTTCTTTTCCTGGATTTTAACCATCTGTTGTTATCTCCATGATCGTGTATAATTACAGAATGGTTAAAGTCATCTTTTCTTTTGTGCATTAGCTGAGGACGGGAGCCAGGTTCCAGAATCCTAAGGCATGAGCTGTGCGTGTGGCAGACTATAAGCCATGTGAAACCACAGGAGAGAGCAAGAGTAGTCTATGTGTGCACGTGAGTGTGTGCACACATGTATATGCACCTGGGCATGTGTGTGTGTTCATGCATGAGTGTGTGGCCTGGTGCTTAGAATGCAGGCGCTGGAGCCCAACTGCTGTGTCACTTCTCCAGCTGTGTGACCAAAGGGAAATTTCTTAACTTTTTTTTTTTGCCTTCGTTTCCTCACATATAAAATGGGGCACAGGGCTTCCCTGGGGGCACAGTGGTTAAGAATCCGCCTGCCAATGCAGGGGACATGGGTTCGAGCCCTGGTCTGGGAGGATCCCACATGCCATGGAGCAACTAAGCCTGCACTCCGCAACAAGAGAAGCCACGGCAATGAGAAGCCTGTGCACCGCAAACGAAGAGTAGCTCCGCTCGCCGCAACGAAGACCCAACACAGCCAAAAATCATTAAAAAAAATAAAATGGGGCACAATAAAATCACATTTTTGTTGTGAGAATTAAATAAGTCAACAGCTACAAAGCATTTTGAACACTGGATGGTGCATAGCAAGTGCTCAGTAGTGCTGTTTTATTTCTATAGAGCTGTTTACGGTTCAGTTTTATACCTCAGTAATCTTTCTCTCTCTGTCTATATGTCTTTCTCTCTTTCTCTCTCTAGGGAAGTGAAGAAGAGAACTGGTGAGGATGACAGCAAATCCATTACCAGTCTGAGTGGGACCACTTCCAAAAAGTCAGCCCAGATGAATTGTTGCAATGGTTAAATCCCAAACATTCCTGGCCCATGAGGCCTTCATTTCGAGAGTACTGAATGTATGTGACTTGTTTGCTTCTTACATCGCATAGTGGTGCATCCTACGGACACTGTCGTGTGGAGAGTTACAGTGTGTGGAATCTGAGAGATGCTCTGGGGTCCCTCCAGAACCTCAGCTCTTTTTGCTATGTTTCAACGAATGATTTGTGCCCCCTGGTTAAATGTACCTATCTTGTCCTCACAAAGTCTTACCAGATAACATATATATTTTTAAAGTGCTTAAAAAAGAAAATCACCTGCTCAGATCAAAGCTAAAATTCACTGACATAATTAGATTCATTGGTAGATTAGATTCATATGGTAGCTGATTTTGTAGATAACCTATAACATTTACTTCCAACATTCAATACTAGAAAACTAGGAAAAGGGGGTTACCATCCTAGCTGTGCTGTAAACTAGCCTTGTGGTCTTGGACGTGTCACCAGCCCACATTAGATCCGTTTCCTTGTCTGTAAACAAGCAACTTTGCCTTTCAGGCCTTGGCCATCTCAGCTCTGTAGGTCTTTGAGCAGTGGGAAGGAGAGTGTGATGGCCCACAGTTAATAAGGACTCAGGTCATTCATGCTTTTTAAATATTGGAGTATTGATTCTTCTCACTTCATATACAAGAACAGAATTTAATTGAGGAAAAAAATGGTAATGTTTTAAGCTCCAGTGGAGATAGAAAGATCTATTTTTTATATATAAAAAAAGAAAACATTTTTGCAACAGAAATAGTTTGTATATAGAAGAGGGTATTTTATAATCTCAGAATACTTATAAAGTCCATGGTTTGAATTAAGTGTTAAAAGTTCTAATGAAGGGCTTCCCTGGTGGCAGAGTGGTTAAGAATCTGCCTGCCAATGCAGGGGACACGGGTTCGAGCCCTGGTCCGGGAAGATCCCACATGCCGAGGAGCAGCTAAGCCAGTGCGCCACAACTACTGAGCCTGTGCTCTAGAGCCCGCGGGCCACAACTACTGAAGCCCATGCGCCTAGAGCCCATGCCCCGCAACAAGGGAAGCCACCGCAATGAGTAGCCCCCGCTCGCCGCAACTAGAGGAAACCCACGTGCAACGAAGACCCAACACAGCCATAAATAAATAAATAAATATTTAAATAAATAAATAAATAAATAAATAAAAATTCTAGTGAAAACGTATAAGGCCACGTGCTACTGAAAATACAAAGTACAGGAAAGTTGTCACATTTCACTTAAAAAAAAAAACAACAGCAAGTGACTGCCAGGGGCTGGTGAAGGGAGGAACAGGGAGTGAGTTCTAATGGGTGTGTGGTTTCTTTGGGAGATGATGAGAATGTGGAATTGTATTGTGATAATGTTGCACAACTTTGTGAATATACTAAAACCCACTAAATTGTGTATTTTAAATGTTGAATTTTTTGGTATGTGATTTATATCTCATTAAAAAAGCACACTAGTACTTAGAACGGTTTACCATTTTGCCAAGTGAAAATACCCACGCTCGAACCTCCCTGTGATTTAAAAGCATAATCTCCAGTATAACTCAAATCCCCTAACTCCCTGGTTGCCAGCATTCAGTTTCTTAAATAATGAACGGTGAAAGAAACGTTACGTGTGGTTTTGGAAAATCATCTCTTTTGAAGCGGATTGTGGTTAGGGGACAGGTAAGTCAGAGTCCTTTGTCTGAGGAGACTAGTGAGTTACTCTCACCCGCAGCCTGGTGGGTCTTGCCCTCCTAGAAGCTGTGCTGCCACCCAGATTCCCCAGTGAAATGTCTCCAACAGCTAAATGAGTCAACACCTGACCCTAGGGTGGGTTTTTAGGTTTGGCTTTTGAGTTTCAGTGGCCTGCGCCAAGTTATTCCCAACCAGAGACTTGAACTTACCTTGTGATAGGGCTAGGACCCAAGTAGCTTGCTGAAAAAACTGAAATAACAGCTCTTATTTATTGTACAACATCATCTAAAAACATCCCTTGTTGAATTAAAACAATTCCATATAGCAGTTTTTCTCCTGTTTATGATGTTTATGATCAGACCTTAAATTCCCCAAGCTTTATTGTTATTATTTTTAATGCATATTGACCAGATGTGATACACACATAGATTATAAATAGCCACAATGTTGTTTAGCTTTTCAAAGTGTGCCTTCTCTCTACCAACTAGATCTTTTTATTTTTTTTTAACTGGAAAGTTGGTTGTGTCTTCAGCAACTCTACCATGGATTCCTGTTTCCTGTTTTTTGGTCCCCGAAAAAAAAGTTTACATTTTTGACCAAGAGGAATGCCTTGCTGGTGGAGAATGTCAAACTGAACCAGGGAGGGAGTGGTAGTTATTTTTGTGCCATGGTCAGACGAAAGTTCTGCCACCGCTGTTTGCCTCAGCGACATCTACAGAGCCCAGGTTAGAATGGACCCGACACCTATGTGTTGACTTATGGTACTCATGTTTAGGTGTTTGGTGCAATTGCACAAAACTGTGTTAGTATCCATGTTATTGTGTTGTCTTTATTTTCCCCCAAAGTGTCTGTATTTGTCTTACGATCTGTATATAAGAATGTACCTTTGATATAGAAGTATCATCTTGATCTTTGCTTCTGGGTTGTACGGCTAGTACACCCAAATTGATTAGATTACATAGGTGCCTCTGGTACACAAAGCCATCATCTGTAGCTCTTTGAACCTGGATAAATATTTTTGCAACCAAATCCAAATTAGAAAATTAAAGCTCCAGTTAGCAAACTTGTTTAAAGAAAATCTACTTACATCTCTTTCCATTGCCTTGCTAGGAAATCAAGATTATTATCAACATTTGATTTCGTGAAGGTGTTCTCAAATTTAAAGAATATTTTTGGTAAGAAAAAAGTATCTAATTTTTTAAACAGATTTAATTTGATACATTTGCTTAGTTCTGTGCAAGTAACTCATCTTGGCTCAATTTTTCCTTTGAGAGCTTTTAAAATCAGTTACACTACACTCTTTTTTATGTATCCTGACACACTGGATAATATTTTAGTTTCATCATGGAAAAGAAAGTTGGATATGGAGACATCTTTAGCCTCATACATTTTCATAATTTATTTTTTCTACTTGCTGCTTTATATGACATAGGTGACATTTGATTATTTAATATGAAATGTGATTTGCATAAAGCCAAACTGCACAATCCTCTTGCTGAAGATAAAATCGAGGTTAAAGATAAAGATTTATTTTCATATTTGTATAGTGAATGGCTTCAGAGTGATGGTCTTTGTGGGCTTTTATAGTATATGTGTGTAAGAAATTTCATATGTATATATTAAGTAGGCCTCTGAGTATTGAATAATTATTTTATGATTTTGATTTACATGGTTTACATTTTCATAGTATCAGCTCTATTTCGCTTATACTGTGTATTTCTCTTCAAACCACTAATAATTATCCCATAAAGTATAATTTTTATAGCAATACAAATGTCTAAGGAACTACAACTATTTTCTGCATTGTAAATTCAATAAAGCACGCTTTCTTTGGCCTTCTGGATGTTCCCTTCAGCTTTGTTGCAGGCATCCCTGAAGGAGTTTTAGTTCTAGGATGTGTCTACATGAAACTGTGCAGTTGGCAGCTGGCTGGGGGGAGAAAAGAATGAACACATGGTGTGCGGTGTGTGGCACAGCCTTGTCATCTCGGCCAGTTGACCAGCTTGGGGTGTCATGGCCAGGAATAGTGAGGCTTTCATAGGATGCGCTCTGGCCAGCCTTATGACCTCAGGGATTAGTTCCTTTCTCTGACCCGCCCCCCCCTCCCTATACACATCTAGCTAACTCCTGCTCATCCTTCTGCCTTAGCTTAAGCTTCACTTCCTTCAGGAAGTTTCCCCTCTCGACCTCAAACCAGGATGAGGCTGTCTGCTCTCACTTCTGTAGCATCCTTTCTAACTGTTCAGCATTCTTATTGCCCTCATACTTGTTCAACTAGACATATGCCCTGAGCTTGAGCTTTATCCCTATTGTCTGCTGCTGCTTCCAAGAATTATCTAAGGCAGGATTTGTGGAATTTCTGCAGGCACACATTGACAGAGATACACACATACACAATGGTCAAGGATAGTATAAATAAGAGGCAGCATGTATTAGTGGCCACTGGTCTGAGCTCTGTAGCCAGCCTGCCTGGTTTGAACCTGGCCTCATGTATCTACTAGTAGGTAACTGTGAGAAAGGGGTGTAACCCAGCTTCTTCATTGGTAAAATAGGGGTGATAACAGCACCTTCCTCGTGGAGTTGTTATGAGGACTAAATGAGTTACTATATGGAAAGGGCTTGAAATAGTACCTGGCACTTTGATCACTCAATTAAAAATGAAAAAGTTTTGAGGCACAATTGATTGCATTGATCTTGTTCAGGACCCTGGATACTACCATCAGTGTGTGATAAAATGCCCAAAATTTACCAGACTACCTGGGGGATGGGGCATTGTAGAGGATTCACTTTGACATAAGTTCACTGACCTCCCACATTTCTTGGTATTTTGATGGATACATAGTTAGGGTATCATATAGGATAGAATATTGTGTAGAGTGGATTAAAAGACAAGGAAATCACTGAGAAAAAAATGAGGGCCTGGAAGTTAGAATGGAGAGTTGTGAATGGAGTCCTTGTAAGTGTAGGATCTCCATTTATTAAGGGCTGATTAGATGAAGTAGTTGAAGGGGTTAAGAAAATACCAGAGCTCTGTCTGGGATTTTTTTTTTTTAATTATTTATTTATTTATTTATGGCTGTGTTGGGTCTTCGTTTCTGCGCGAGGGCTTTCTCTAGTTGTGGCAAGTGGGGGCCACTCTTCATCGCGGTGCGCAGGCCTCTCACTATCGTGGCCTCTCCTGCTGCGGAGCACAGGCTCCAGATGCGCAGGCTCAGTAATTGTGGCTCACGGGGCTAATTGCTCCGCGGCATGTGGGCTCTTCCCAGACCAGGGCTCGAACCCGTGTCCTCTGCATTGGCAGGCAGACTCTCAACCACTGCGCCACCAGGGAAGCCCCTGGGATTTTTGAATCTAAATGACAGTAAAAGTGGTGGTGGCTATTTCTAACTGAATTGAAACTAACCTTTATAGTAGGACAAGCAGCCTTTTGACAAGGATCTCCAGTGAATATATGCAAAAATCCTCAAGATGGGAATGAATCCCCAGCAAAGCATATTGTTTTGCAAGCCTTAAAATAAAAATAACATCTCTTCTTTCCAGATCTAGACATTAAGATATGTCTTGATAGATGAAAATGGAAAATAGGCACAAATGCTTCAACTTGAAAATACAGGGTAAGATAAATTTTCAAGTGCAAATTCTAGGGGTAATTACCCAGTTAAAAATTTTCTTTTCTGCATCTGTGTGTCAGATTTCTTTGTGAATTTATATCTCTTAAATTTCTGCAGAGTGGGAATTTAGTTGTAAGGCCCTTTAACTTGTGACCTTGCAGGCTGGCGGTGCACAAACCACATTTCATGGCGTTTGACGTACATTTTTGTAGAGTCCCACACTGTTCTTAGGATTTTCGACTTATGAACATTTTTCAATCCCAGTTTTCTGGCACATCTCCCACTTGCTGTGCAGCAGGGTAGAACTCAGGAGCTGGATTAAGATCTCTTCATGGGGATTCATGAGTAGTTCCACTGTGGTTTTATTTATTTATTTTTTGTTTGTTTGTTTGTTTGTTTTTTGTGGTATGCGGGCCTCTCACTGTTGTGGTCTCTCCCGTTGCGGAGCACAGGCTCCGGACGCGCAGGCTCAGCGGCCATGGCTCACGGGCCCAGCCGCTCCACGGCATGTGGGATCTTCCCGGACCGGGGCACGAACCCGTGTCCCCTGCATCAGCAGGTGGACTCTCAACCACTGCGCCACCAGGGAAGCCCTCCAGTGTGGTTTTAGGAGTGAAGTTAATGTTCTTTAATTTACCACAAATATCATCTCTTCCTGATCAGTCATTCTAGAAATAGATACTTTATCTCTTAGATAAAACCCCAAAACTTCTTACCATGATCTCTCAGCCCCTTGGTGATCTCCCTCCTAACTGTTCCCTCACTAATTCAGTTGCATTTATTGAACCTGATCATGTCCTGGGTATGATTCTAGACACTGGGGATGTGGAGTGGGTAAGACAGACTCTCAAACGTATTACATTATAGTAGGGGTTGACCACAAACATGTAATTTTTTTCCTATCCAAGATAGAAATATGGATTTTTATCCATAGACCCAATGAGTCCATGGCCCCAAATGAGAACCCCTACCCTGGGTGAGAAGTTGCAAACATAGTATATTCAGATGAGAATTCCAATGTAGTAATCAAAACTCCAAGCTTGATTTAGAGATGTTAGTCCTTTCCGTGCTCCAATTCAGTCTGGAAGCCTACTGTGGGAAAGAGAGCTTGGTCCCCCTGCTCTGTCCTGCACCCCTGATCTACACTTACTGCTAATACATGCCCCTTGAGGCTCCAAGCAAGGGGAGCCTGGTGCTAAAACCATAGATGCTGTTTTATATGCTGTCAAGCTAAATCTCACAGAAGAAAAAGATATATGTGGCCAATAGTTCAAGACCATCAAGTGTGCTGAAGTTTAAGAATAAAATGTGGCCTTTGCAGGAATGTGTTGTAATCCATCTCCTCCTGTTTTATAACTGCAGCTCTGAAACTAACCTGATTTAATCATCCCTCTTATAGCCATGAACGTGGGCTGAGGAAGTAAGGAAGGTACAAAGATTGAGGAAAATTGGGTTAAGAATCAGAAATATTGAATGTTTTCTGGGATGAGACAGTATATTATTTTTCTTCTATCTAAAACTCCATTGAAACTAGAGTCAAATGGATATTTCTTTTAAAGGTACAAACCCACAAAACAGAAGACAATAGCAACAAAATTATGAAACTGGAGAGCAGATGGAAAATTTGGAAAAGAGTTAACTACCTAAGAAAGCTGAATCCTAAGCCAGTAGTGGGGGAAAGCTGAGAGGAATCTAGATTTACACTGAAAATTTTCCAAAAGGCTCAGGAATTGGTGGAAGCAGGTACCTCTGGAACTGGAGGTATAAGGGAAGGTAGGGGAAAAACATTTTGAGAAGCAGCTCTATCCTTAAGTCTTGTTCTTCCATGCTGTGCCACTATTCCTCTGACCAAAGTCTGGAGATGTATTTTCTGGAGTGAAAGAGAGGGATGCTAGATTGGGGGCTATGCTGGGCACAGTTGAGTATACTGGTACTATTCAAAAAGCAGGGGAGTTAAGTGACAGCATCTGAGTGCTCAGTGCTAAAAGCTAATAATACCCACTCGGCTTTCAGGATACTGTTGCCTTTATCTTCCAGAGATTGAAAGACTTTTCTCTGGAGTACTGACCAGCTAAGAGGTAAGACCTCTTCCCAAGAAATGCACCCTGCCCACATCACCCTACAGTAAAGTTGGCAAGTTGCTCCCATCACTCAGAGCTTTCAGTCAGGATTTTAGCTCCCCTGAACAATCGAAGGATCACTGGATTTTTGTGGAAGGCTCTAACATGGAAAATGGAGACCAAATAAACAGAAAAATATCAACTTGGTGGGAAGAGAGCTTATGGAGGGAAGAAAAAACTATCATTAATATATTTAGCGAGGTAGACAAAACTATCACAGCCATGAAACAAGAACATGGTACTATCAATAAGGAACATTCACAGAGCAAAAATAAGCCCTTAGAAATTAAAAACAGAGGGCAGAGTCAAGATGGTGGTGTGGAAAGACACTGAGTTAATGTCTCCCTACAACTAGGGCACCTGCCGGCCACTGGTGAGGGACTCTGACGCCCAAGGAGATGGGAGGACCCCCCAAGTGTACCACCGGGGGTTGGGCCGAAGCTCCTGTGGTGGGGGCTCTCTTTTGGAACCACTGGACTTAACAGAGGACCTTAGACCCCAGGAAATGTTCAGTGGAGTGAGGTCTCACAGAGGTCCTCATCTCAGCCTCAAGACCCAGCTCTACCAAACAGCCTACAAGCTCCAGTGTTGGAAGCCTCAGGCCAAACAACCAGTAACCACTCATTTAAAAAAAAAAAAAAGCATGGCAAGAAAATATGTCACAGATGAAGGAGCAGGGTAAAAACCTACAATACCAAATAAATGAAGAGGAAATAGGCAATCTACCTGAAAAAGAATTCAGCGTAATGGTAGTAAAGATGATCCAGAATCTCAGAAATAGAATGGAGGCACGGATTGAGAAAATACAAGAAATGTTTTAAAAAGATCTAGAAGAACTAAAAAACAAACAGAGATGAACAACACAATAACTGAACTGAAAAATACACGAGAAGGAATCAATAACAGAATAACTGAGGCAGAAGAACGAATAAGTGAGCTGGAAGACAAAATGATGGGAATAACTGCCGAGGAGCAGAGTAAAGAAAAAATAATGAAAAGACTTGAAGACAATCTCAGAGACCTCTGGGATAACACTAAACACAGCAACATTTGAATTATAGGGGTCCCAGAAGAAGAAGAGAAAAAGAAAGGATCTGAGAAAATATTTGAAGAGATTATAGTGGAAAACTTCCCTAACATGGGAAAGGAAATAGTCACCCAAGTCCAGGAAGCATAGAAAGTCCCATACAGGATAAACCCTAGGAATAAGACACCAAGGCACATATTAATCAAACTAACACAAACTAAATTCAAAGAAAAAAAAGCAGCAAGGGAAAAACAAAAAATAACATATAAAGGAATTCCCATAAGGTTATCAGCTGGTTTTCAGCAGAAACTCTGCAGGCCAGAAGGGAGTGGCAGGATATACTTGAAGTGATGAAAGAGAAAAACCTAAACCAAGATTACCCAGTAAGGACCTCATTCAGATTCGATGGAAAAATCAAAAGCTTTTCAGACAAGCAAAAGCTAAGAGAATTCAGTACCACCAAACCAGCTTTACAACAAATGCTAAAGAAACTTCTCTAGGTGGGAAACACAAGAGAAGAAAAAGACCCACAAAAACAAACCCAAAACAATTAAGAAAATGGTCATAGGAACATACATATCAATAATAACCTTGAATGTAAATGGATTAAATGCCCCAACCAAAAGACACAGACTGGCTGGATGGATACAAAAACAAGATCCATATATATGCTGTCTACAAGAGACCCACTTCAGACCTAGGGACACATACAGACTGAAGGTGAAGGGATAGAAAGAGATATTCCATGCAAATGGAAATCAAAAGAAAGCTGGAGTAGCAATACTCATATCTGATAAAATAGACTTTAAAATAAAGACTATTACAAGAGACAAAGAAGGACACTACATAATGATCAAAGGATCAACCCAAGAAGAAGATATAACAATTATAAACGTTTATGCACCCAACATAGGAGCACCTCAATACATAAGGCAAATGATAACAGCCATAAAAGGGGAAATCGACAGTAACACAATCATAGTGGGGAGATTAACACGCCACTTACACCAATGGACAGATCATCCAAACAGAAAATAAATAAGGAAACACAAGCTTTAAATGACACAATAGACCAGATAGATTTAATTGATATTTATAGAAGATTCCACCCAAAAGTGGTGGAATACACTTTCTTCTCAAGTGCACACAGAACATTCTCCAGGATAGATCACATCTTGGGTCACAAATCAAGCCTCAGAAAATTTAAGAAAATAGAAATCATACCAAGCATCTTTTCTGACCACGGCACTATGAGATTGGAAATCAATTACAAGAAAAAAACTGTAAAAAACACAAATACATGGAGGCTAAACAGTGGGCTACTAAATAACCAAGAGATCACTGAATAAATCATAGAAGAAATTAAAAAAAATACATAGAAATGACAATGAAAACATGATGACCCAAAACCTATGGGATGCAGCAAAAACAGTTCTAAGAGGGAAGTTTATAGCAATTCAATCTCACCTCAAGAAACAAGAAAAATTTCAAATAAACAATCTAACCCTACACTTAAAACAACTAGAGAAAGAAGAACAAAGGAAACCCAAAGTCAGGTGAAGGAAAGAAATAAAAAATCAGAGCAGAAATAAATGAAATAGAAACAAAGAAAACAATAGTAAAGATCAATAAAACTAAAAGCTGGTTCTTTGAGAAGATAAACAAAATTGATAAACCCTTAGCCAGACTCATCAAGAAAAAAAGGAAGAGGATGCAAATCAATAAAATTAGAAATGAAAAAGGGAGAAATCACAACTGACACAGAAATACAAAGGATAATAAGAGACTACTACAAACAACTATATGCCAATAAAATGGACAACCACGAAGAAATGGACAAATTCTTGGAAAGGTACAGTTTTCCAAGACTGAACTGGGAAGAATTAGAAAATATAAACAGACCTATCACAAGTAATGAAATTGAAACTGTGATTAAAAAATCTTCAAACAAACAAAAATCCAGGACTAGATAGCTTCACAGGTGAATTCTATCAAACATTTAGAGAAGAGCTAACACCCATCCTTCTCAAACTCTTCCAAAAAATTTCAGAGGGAGAAACACTCTCAACTTCATTCTATGAAGCCACCATAACCCTGATACCAAAATCAGAAAAAGATATCACAAAAAAAGAAAATTATAGACCAATATCACTGATGAACATAGATGCAAAAATCCTGAACAAAATACTAGCAAACAGAATCCAACAAACATTAAAAAGATTGTACACCATGATCAAGTGGGATTTATCCCAAGGATGCAAGGATTCTTCAATATATGCAAATCCATCAGTGTGATACACCACATTAACAAATTAAGGAATAAAAACCATATGATCATCTCAATAGATGCAGAAAAAGCTTTTGACAAAATTCAACACCCATTTATCATAAAAACGCTGCAGAAAATGGACATAGAGGGAACCTACTTCAACATAATAAAGGCCATATATGACAAACCCACAGCAAGCATCATACTCAATGGTGAAAAACTGATAACATTTCCACTAAGATGAGGAACAAGACAAGGACGTCCACTCTCGCCACTCTTATTCAACATAGTTTTGGAAGTCCTAGCCATGGCAATCAGAGAAGAAAAAGGAATACAAATTGGAAAAGAAGAAGTAAAACTGTCACTCTTTGCAGATGACATGATACTATACATAGAAAACCCTATAGATGCCACCAGAAAACTACTAGAACTAATCAGTGAACTTGGTAAGGTTGCAGGATACAAAATTAATGCAGAGAAATCTCTTGCATTCCTATACACCAACAACAAAAAATCAGAAAGAGAAATTAAGGAAACAATCCCATTTACCATTGCAACAAAAAGAATAAAATACCTAAGAGTAAAGCTACCTAAGGAGGTGAAATACATGTACTCAGAAAATACTTGTACTTTCTTTCTTTGAAAGAAATCAAAGATGACATAAACAGATGGAGAAATATACCATGTTCTTGGATTGGAAGAATCAATATTGTGAAAATGACTATACTACCCAAAGCAATCTACAGATTCAGTGCAATCCCTATCAAACTACTAATGGCATTCTTCACAGAATTAGAACAAAAAAATTTTACAATTTGTATGGAAACACAAGACCCCAAATAACCAAAGTGATCTTAAGGAAGAAAAACGGAGTTGGAGGATCAGGCTCCCCGACTTCAAACTATACCACAAAGCTACAGTTATCAAGACAGTATGGTACTGGCACAAAAACAGAAATATAGATCCACAGTACAGGATAGAATGCCCAGAGATAAACCCACGCACATATGGTCACCTAATTTACGACAAGGGAGTCAAGAACATACAATGGGGAAAGGACAGCCTCTTCAATAAGTGGTGCTGGGAAAACTGGACAGCTACATGTGAAAGAATGAAATTAGAACACTACCTAACACCATACACAAAAATAAACTCCAAATGGATTAAAGACCTAAATGTAAGACCAGACACTATAAAACTCTTAGAGGAAAACATAGGAAAAACACTCTTTGACGTAAACCACAGCAAGATCTTTTTTGACCCACATCCTGGAGTAACGGAAATAAAAAAACAAAAACAAATGGGACTTAAAAGCTTTTGCACAGCAAAGGAAACCATAAACAAGACAAAAAGACAACCCTTAGAATGGGAAAAAATATTTGCAAATGAAAGAACAGACAAAGGATTAATCTCCAAAATATACAAACAACTCATGGAACTCAATATCAAAATACAAATAACCCAATCCAAAAATGGGTGGAACACCTAAATAGACATTTCACCAAGGAAGACATACAGATGGCCAAGAGGTACATGAAAAGATGCTCAACATCATTAATTATTAGAGAAATGCAAATCAGAACTACAATGAGGTATCACCTCATGCCGGTCAGAATGGCTATTATCAAAAAATCTAGAAACAATAAATGCTGGAAAGGGTGTGGTGAAAAGGGAATCCTCCTGCACTGTTGGTGGGAATGTAAATTGATACAACCACTATGGAGAACAGTATGGAGTTTCCTTAAAACACTAAAAATAGAACTACCATATGACCCAGCAATCCCACTACTGGGCATATACCCTGAGAAAACCATAATTCAAAAAGAGTCATGAACCACAATGTTCATTGCAGCACTGTTTACAATAACCAGGACATGGAAGCAACCTAAGTGTCCATCAACAGGTGAATGGATAAAGAAGATGTGGCACATATATACAATGCAATATTACTCAACCATAAAAAGGAAAGAAATGGAGTTATTTGTAGTGAGGTGGATGGACCTAGAGTCTGTCATACAGAGTAAAGTAAGTCAGAAAGAGAAAAACAAATACTGTATTCTAACACATATATATGGAAACTTAAAAAAAATGGTACTGATGAACTTTGTTTTGAGGCAGGAATAAAGATGTAGACATAGAGAATGGACCTGAGGATATGAGGTGGGAGGGGGAATCTGGGGCAAAGTGACAGTAGCATGGACATATATACACTACCGAATGTAAAACAGTTAGCTAGTGGGAAGCAGCAGCATAGCACAGGGAGATCAGCTCCGTGCTTTACGATGACCTAGAGTTGTGGGATAGGGAGGATGGGAGGGAGGCTCAAGAGGGAGGGGATAAGGGGATATGTGTATGCATATGGCTGATTCACTTTGGTGTACAACAGAAACTAACAATGTTGTGAAGCAATTATACTCCAATAAAGATCTATTAAAGAAAAAGAAATTAAAAACATGACAGCAAAGTTAAAAAAGTAAACAATACACAGTTTGGAAGACAGATTTGAGGAGTCTTCCAGAAAGAAAAGCACAAAGAAAGAAACCAGGAGAGGAAGGAAGGTCAACATCCAAGAATAGCTGTTCTGGAAGGCAACAACAGAGAAAGCAGGATGACAAAATAAGACAAATTTCCAGAGCTGAAAGACATGAGTAGCTAGATTGAAAAAGCCTATCTAGAACCCAGAAGAATGGATGAAAATAGAGTATACCATCATTAGGACCCTATGCCTAGTGAAAAAATTGTCCGAGTTTCCAGAGAGAAGAAGCAAGAAAATCGGGAAACAAGAATTAGAATGGCTGTGCACATTTCAGCAGAAACACTAGAAGCAAAAGGCAATGAAGCAATGCTTTCACACTTCTGAAAGAAACTTCTTTCTAAACTTCAATTCTGTACCTAGCCAAACTATCAAGAAAATGTCAATAATAATGACATTTTCAAGATATTCAAGGTCTCCAAAACCCTTCTCTTTCATATACTCTATGCACTTTTAAAAGAAGCTCTTGGAGAGCTTGTTCCAACAAAGGAAGAGTAAATGACATGGAATATAGGAAATAAGAGATTCAGTACAGGAATGGTATGAAGTGCAAGTCCCAGAGAGACACTGAAGGGAGAGCCCAGGATGAGAGACTTTGCAGTTGCAGAAGGATACTGGTCCTGATTGGAACAGTGTGACTTAAGAAATCTGTCATCTAGGGCTTCCCTGGTGGTGCAGTGGTGAAGAATCTGCCTACCGATGCAGGCGACACGGGTTCGAGCCCTGGTCTGGGAAGATCCCACATGCCACGGAGCAACTAAGCCCATGTACCACAACTACTGAGCCTGCGTGCCTAGAGCCCATGCTCTGCAACAAGAGAAGCCACCACCATGAGAAGCCCGTGCACCGCAACGAAGAGTAGCCCCCGCTCCCTGCAACTAGAGAAAGGCCACGTGCAGCAATGAAGACCCAACACAGCCAAAAATAAAAAAAATAAAAAACAAAAAATAAATAAATTAAACAAAAAAACCCCAGCAAATCATTAAAAAAAAGAAAGCTATCACCTAAATATAGTGAACACTGCTGAATGTTATACATGAAAATTGTTAAGAGAGTAAACCCTAAAAGTTCTCATCACAAGAAAAAAATTTTTCTGTTTCTTTAATTTTCTATCTAAATGAGATGATAGATGTTCACTAAACTTACTGTGATAATCCTTTCATGATGCATGTAAGTCAAATCATTATGCTGTACACCTTAAAACTATACAGTGATGTATGTCAATTGTATCTCAGTAATACTGAAAGGAAAAAAATGAATAAAAAAAGAATTAAAAAAAGAATAAAAAGTCCATTAAAAAAATCACCATGGGCCTCCCTGGTGGCGCAGTGGTTGAGAGTCCGCCTGCCGATGCAGGGGATACGGGTTCGTGCCCCGGTCTGGGAGGATCCCATATGCCGCGGAGCGGCTGGGCCCGTGAGCCATGGCCGCTGAGCCTGTGCGTCCGGAGCCTGTGCTCCACAATGGGAGAGGCCACAACAGTGAGAGGCCCGCGTACAGCAAAAAAAAAAAAAAAAAAAAAAAAAATCACCAAGTGCCATTATAGCATCTTTTTATCTGAGGACAGAATGCTGCAGTGAGCCTGACCCTAGCTCTCTTCTGTGCTCTCCTGTCCTTGCCTCCACGTGCTGATGAAGTTCCTGCTTCCTTCCCTTCATGCTGTTTGGATTAGCTGTTCATTCTGCCTCATTGGAATATCCTGTTCCTACCTCTTGGTGGGAGGCTGTGTCAAACTATAAAACAAGAGAGGGAGGGAGGAAGGGGGAGAGAGAGAGAGAGAGAGAGAGAGAGAGAGAGAGAGAGAGAGAGAGAGAAAGTTCACTCATATTGCCACAGACATCCTGTACCCAGCTCACACTAGAACCTCCCAGGTTGCCCATCTCTGGTAAGCCTTGTTTCCAGAGAGTTACTCATTGGATTTTCAACTGATGTGCCCAGAAGGAAGGAGAGAGGGAGGGATGGAAGGAAGGAAGGAAGGAAGGAAGGAAATAAAGAAGAGGAAGGGAGGGAAGAGGAAGATTAGTGTTATATGGAACACAATTTTCAAACATTCTCTAATTTAAATATTTGAATTTCATTCAAAAAAATTTTAATCACTTGCCTATATTTTTCATAACTGTAGACAAATGGGTCTTCACAATAGTATTTTACATTTCTTGATTAAATACTAAGCTGGATAGTTCAGGTTATCAGACCCTCTGATAGCCATTTGTCACTTTCTTTTCTACCAGCATCTGAGTACCCTCCTTCTTTAGAGGGAATCCCACACCATGAATGTTAGTGGGAAGGAGAATGCCACAGATCCTGAGAGAAACTTAAAGGAACAAATATTTTCTCTCCCCATCCCCTAAAACCCCAGCTTATGTGTATAACCTAGACTTAGCACGTATCTCTAAAGGAGTGATACAGACTTAAAAGTAGTTGTTAAATCACTCACACCACAGTGATGGTAGAGGGGGTGCTACAGTGGCAATATTCCTGTTTCCTCGTCTATTAAAACAGGAGTTATTGCAAGGATACAGTGAGAAAATACGTAGAAAGCTTGTAGGACACAGTAAACACTTAGGAAATACTTGTTTTTCTGACTAAAATAAGAAAAGTATGTCCTCTCCGTACCTTGCCCAAATCTAAGCTAGCCACAAGTCTTGTTGATGCTCTATGGTACTGTCTCATAGATATCTAGCTCTGAGAATACATTTGTGTTGTTTTAAGCCACCTAGCTTGTGGTAATTTGTTATAGTTGCCCTAGGAAACAAATACAGTCCTCAAACATTTCCAGAATTCCTGCTACAGCCAGAAGCTTTGAGTAGCGAGGGTGGTGGGGAAGAGAGGACCAAACAGGCACATAGAACAATGTTTTACCTTCTAGGAGATCACAGTCCAGCAGTTCCATTAGGAACCTTAGTGATTCCCCCATCCTATTCACACAGGTTTATCCACTTTTCAGAACAATCGAGGACAGGTGACATCCATGGTGACATCTGTGGTTGCCCTTTCAATGCACGCAGTGATGGCAGGAAACAGTGTGGGGAGAGGAAATGATAATAAGTCTTTGGAATCAGGCAGCCATTGAGATCAGCCTCAGAGAACTGAGAATTATTGAAAATTTCAGTAATTTTCAATTACTGAAAGAACAACGATAATATTTAGGGTTCTGTTTGGAGTTATTTTGGGGTTCTTAGCAAAGATGAAGAGGACTGAAGAAATCAGATAGTAGAGGGTAAGAAAGTTCTGTCTGAAAAGCTGGGATTCAAGGGGAAAATGTGGGGCAGAGATCAACAGCTCCCTGAGGATCCACATCACTCTAGCATCACCCCTTCCCAGGTCCTCTCGTAAACAGTAAATTCCTACTGGGTTGGCTTGAATTAAGTTGTGATCATTTCCCCAGCTCTGATTTCACGTAAAGAGTTGAGCTGGTAATGAGAGAGGAGGGGACCCACAGTGGCTCTGCTTTTTGTGCTAATGAACTTACCCAGGCTGGTCTTGTCCTCTGAAGCCCAGTTCAGACTATTTCCTGTGTGGACTTTGGAGACCATGAAGAGAGAGGAAGGTGGAGGAAAGACAGTGGAAAGTCTGGGGTAGGAGAGAGCAGCAAGGAGAGGTAAGACCGGAATGAGAAAATGGTTTGTACCCAAATGTTGGTGCTCGCACCTTGATCGAGCCTGACTTGAATGCTTCCCAACCTAAATTTTGTAAGGTAACTATGAGCTGCTTCGATTTTAAAATCAGCTGCTCACTAATTGATAATTTAAGTTTAGCAGCACTTAATTGGAAGAGGTTTATATGTCTAATGGAAACAGCCTAATAGGCCGAATAGGAGGCAGCATGATACAGTAGAAGGCACAGAAGACCTGCATCAGGTGTATGCCTAGAGCAGTGTTTCTCAACTTTTTTTTCATTATCATCTCACTGAAGAGTCATTTAGACATGTTTTCCTAGTTGCCTCCCACATGAAATTTTATACCATAGATATCTTAGAAATTTGTTTATATACCACAAGCACATCTGTGTTTATATACGGTTTAAGTTTGTTTATATACTGTTACAAGAAGCAGTTTGTCCCATCTGGGGCCAGTATTGCCCGTTGATAATTTCTGCTTTAGATGAGAACTGACTTCAGGACCCAGGACTCCTCAGGAGTTGGGACAGAGGTCCCTGGGTACAAGCTGACAGACCTGGCCTTGACGTCTGCTTCTGCCACTTCCAGCTGTGCCCGCGAGCAAGTTACATAACTCATGTTGAGGTTTAGTTTCTTCATCTCTCTTATCTATATTGAGAGCAATTTAGGTGAAAAGGTAAAGAAAGTTTAAGTACTTTGCACATTGCTAGACAC
The DNA here is from genome assembly GCF_964341445.2 of Mesoplodon mirus. Taxonomy (NCBI): domain Eukaryota; kingdom Metazoa; phylum Chordata; class Mammalia; order Artiodactyla; family Ziphiidae; genus Mesoplodon; species Mesoplodon mirus. The sequence goes on along the minus strand of NC_138976.1, from coordinate 90,203,969 downwards.
CTAGTCTGTGATCAAAGCAGACGTCTTTTCTGGCTCTTTGCTAGGCTGTTGTCCAGCCCCCTGCATCTACCATCAATGAATGGGGTATATGACAGTGACGTCAGGGAGTTAGACAAACGTGAGCTGTTCATTTGCAGAGAGTTTTCCTCCTTGAGGCACTTTTCCATAATGAGCATGATGACCTTCTTCTCTAGAAGGGTTTGCTGGGCCTGGGCAGCCTGGATCTTTGGGGAGCTCTGCTTTTGCTTCCTCTCACCTGGCTGTTCATACCATGCAGAAGAGCGCTGCAGGCTGCTGCTGGCTTCCCAATTCTCAGGACAGATGGAGCCAGAATGTAAGGGCCGCTCCAGGGAATTCAAAAAGCCAAATGAGAGAAATATATTAAGAAACAATAACCAAAAAGAAAAGTCATAAGCCTTCAAAGTGTTTAAAATGAAGGAGCAACACACAGATGAACTGTTGTGTAGAAGAAAATTTGTCTTCAGTTGTGGTTTCTAACCGTAAGATGGCTCCCTATTTAGGTAGCGGGAGAAGAAAAAAGAAAAGGAAAAAAAATTATAGAGGAACTCTTCTAAGGAGATGAACGAAAGAGGAAAAATGCTTCCTTCATGCGTGCTGGTGGCACTCAGGACAAAGTTTAGAATAGGGTGGTCTGTTTCTAAATGAGGTTTTTGAAGATAATCAGCTGTGAAATTTTAGGAGATGATGATGATGCATTTGCATAGGCCAGGGCTTTTGCTTTTCTTTTCCTTACAGGACATCTGAATTTTTGCCATATTACAAGGTACTACAGACTGAGGCTTGGAAGGACTTGAAGGTGACAACTCCAGCTTTTTGACAAATTCTTTGAGAAATCTGAGGACCTCCCCCGCCCCTAAAGAGGTTATCATTTACCCAAGGTCACACAGCTAGTGAGTAGCAGATGAACATACCTGGGTTTTCTGATTTCAGATCTGGCCTTGTTGCTCCAAGTTAGCAGTTAGTAATGCCAGGACGCAGAAAGAGCACAGTGTGGTTACAACTGACTTGGTTTGCAATCCTAACTCTTCCCTTTATCAGCCACGTAGCTTTAGAAAAGCCATTTAATCAGCTTTTCTCAAATAACAGCACTGTGGAAGAGCAAGTTTCTGCTTGTTGTGAGGGGCAAGTGTGTCTGCACATAGTAAGTGCTCCATCAACGGGACCTCATCTCAATCTCCAAACCTAGTGTCTTGGATCCCAGAGTATGGGCCCCTTTGCCTACACCCTTGTGAAATGGGTCTAATCCTCTGTAACACATGAGATGCCAAGAAATCCTAAAGTCTCCATCGATTTTTATCATATGAAGTTTATACAGTATCATTCATTATAAGAAAAATACATATTAAAACAATAATACTATCTCACTCTTCCTATTTGTTGACAAATGTTTGGGGAAACAGGCACACTCATGGTTTGGAATATTAATTTGTATCACCTCTTTGGAGAATAATTTGACAATACATATCACAAGTTAAAATGCACCTACTCTTTATTAACCTACCTGTTTCACTTTTACAGATACATTCATACACATCCAAAATGTGTATCATTGCAACATTCTCTGCTACAGCAAAGTTTGCACAGGAACTAACTATACCTTTTAAAAAACATGATAAATTGTGGTGTGTCTGTACAATGAAATATTATGCAGCCGTCAGGATGAACCAGCTCTACATATACTGTTATGGAACCATTTCTAAGATGTCCTCGTAAATGTAAAAGAAAGATACAGACTGATAAGTACAATATGATATGGCTTGTGATATATAGGATGTAGATACATTTATGCTTATATATGGAAAGGCTACCTGTGGAAGTATCCAGAAGAAATTCAGGGGAGGAAAATTGGGGAACTGATGGCCAAGGGTGAGAATGAGATTACCATTTGGTATACCTTTTGGAAACTTGAGATTTGCTCCATGTACATGTATTACCTATTTTAAAAAATAAACACAAAGCAAAAAGAAAGCCCAGCCAAACAAATAAAATACTCATGGTCTTGGTGCTGGCACAAATAGCCCTCCTGTGCATCTAATCTAATGTGCTTGGCCCAATCTTCTTTGGCTCGCTGGCCTCTCAGATCCTCACCTTGGCTCTCTCTTGACTCCCAATACCCACCACTGGCCTCCTTTGTCCTGAAAACCTGTTTCAGACAGGCTCCTCTGGCTTCCATCTCTGGTGCTCTCTCTTGGGCACAATGCCACGCATGTTCTCTGGCTCTGTGGAGCTCAGTTTGCTGGAGCCCGCCGACTCCTGGCCAGGCCAGCCAGGTCACGAGACAACATGTATCTCTTGGCAGCAGCCGCTGCCTAGGCGCAAGGAGGGAATGGTCTATGTGGTTGTCCACTGTGTAGATGTAGTAACTGGGGCTGCCTGTGGTGACCTTTTACCTTTGAATGGCCCAGGGCATCTTGGTTTCTTCATTCAGTTGTTTCTTCATTGGTTGATTTGTTGGTTCTTTTGTTCATTCATTTATTCAATACTTCTGAACCAGAGAAACAGAAGCTATGGTCCAAGGGGATTCATTTTAGGGATGTGCCTGGGAATTTCATTTCCCTCTACTTTCCTTTTCCCCAACCCTATGAATAATTCAGATTTTATCATATCCTGATAGCATAAGACTTAACAATTAAACCAACTGAACATGTTGCATTATCAGGGGCAGCTTCTGGGGGTTACAGTTAAATGACCTCCCTTTCACCCTCACTGGAAAGGATCTACAGCAAAGAGGCGTTTAGTTTAATGACATTCGCAGATGAGTCTTATTTCTCGTGGCTGATTTTTTTAAATTTATTTACTTATTTATTTTTGGCTTTGTTGGGTCTTCATTGCTGCACACAGGCTTTCTCTAGTTGCGGTGAGTGGGGGCTGCTCATTGCGGTGGCTTCTCTTGTTGTGGAGCATGGGCTCTAGGCACGCGGGCTTCAGTAGTTGTGGCTCGTGGGCTCTAGAGTACAGGCTCAGTAGTTGTGGTGCAGGGGCTTAGTTGCTCCGTGGCCTGTGGGAATCTTCCCAGACCAGGGATCGAACCCATGTCCCCTACATTGGCAGGCAGATTCTCAACCACTGCACCACCAGGGAATCCCTGACTTTTTTTTGAACCAGTAAAATCCTTATTTTGAGACTTTTCAGTGTTTCAATTTTTTCAGAGGGCATCTTGGGGAAAACAATGAATGCCTGTAGGCCATTGACCACTTTCTATCTTCAGCCACCAGGGATCTTTGGTGAGGTTAGAAGAGCTGCCTCTGGCTTGATTAAGCTTCGGAAATACCTCCACTGATACTATTCAAATGTTTATTGAGTACCTACCTCAGACATGATACTGAATTGACTTCAGAAAATCACCTTTGCCCAAGGCCTGGGAGGGGAAGGCACATGTGGACTCTGGTGGGAAAAGGAAATTCCTTGTGGGGTGACTGAAGAATGGGCTGGCTTAGCTCCAACCAGAGAAGGATCCACGAGAGAAAGCCATTAGGTCCTGAACGCTGATAGGGTTTATGGCCTCTGCTCTTAGTGAGGTGATCTGACCTGAATGGGCATCTGAGCAGGAAAGGAAGCCTACAGAAGTGGCAGCAGGAGTGGTCCCTAGGAAGGCAATGACTTACATCAATTGGAGGCATCATCTTGAACAATTGCACTGGGAAAAGCTGTAGTTTCTTGTGTTGTCCTATAGAAAATGTTCTTTAATGAGATAGCTTAGCATGGTATTTACGAGTACAGATTCTGGAGACAGACTAACTACCTGGTGATCTAGGCTCTTTCTTTAAGTTTGTTTAACCTCTCTAGACCTCACTGTCCTCATCTGTAAAATGGGGATGTGATAGTATCCACCGCACTCCGTTGCTTGAGGACCAAATGAGTAAAGCCCTAAGATAGCACCAGGACCATTGTAAGTACTCAAAAATGTAAACAGTCACTTTAACCGTGCTGTTTTGCCCTTCTGAAAATAACTATCTTCCTATGAGTTGAAGTATTAATTTGCCTAATATTGAATTTTGTATTTGTAGGGGTAATAGGATTTTTGCACGGCAAAATACATGTTTTTTTCTTTTTTGTGTGTCTTTGCTCTCTTGTTCTTTCAACATCAAAACCCTAGGTTTTTTGATCTCGGAGAAATGATGCAAACGAAGGGAGCCACACAGTCTGTGGTCCTGGGGTGTGCTCCTGAACATACACGTGCTCCTTCAATTCAAAGAGGAGCCTATAGTTCTTGGCTTAATATGTCACAAAGAGATCGTAGCTGAAAATCCACAAGCTCTTGAATGATTTGTCTCTGGCTTTTGCCCCTCTTTTACTGCAAGTATCATTAGTAATGTTGACTAAATCATTACCTCTCCAAAAGCCTGCCTAAATTATCTTTTTCCTAACTTGTGTGTTCATTGCATTAATCATTTGGAAATAACATCCTCACGAAATACAAGTTCTTCAGGTTTATTTAAAATGGCTTGCATTTGTGTACAAGCTGACATCGCCTGAGGAGAAAGTCAAAGACCTTGTCAACAACAGACTTTTGAGTTTGCCCTTGAAATAATGACAATTAGGAATACACCCGTCAGATTCTGTCATTTGCAGAACTTCAGTAATCAATAAGACATCATCAGCCTTGTCCTTTTTTCTATGCCCACAATACTCCCTGGCTTCTGATTTGAACCTGAATAACTTTTGAATAAATTTCATTTTTGCAATTGAAGTGTAGTTCTGACCAGATGGACCTATTCAGGCTTTTATAACAACGCATTTCCAAATGATTTTCCAGCTATTCAGTTCAAGCTGCAAATCTAACTGTTGTAATGAAAATAACTGTTATTTTCCAAGAGCTCCTCAGAACCATTCTTTAAAGGATCTTCCTCTTTAGGGCCACCGTGGGTGTTTTCAGTGAAAAATTATTATATATCTTATGATTGTATATTTTAGAATATATTTTGTTTAAGTGAAGCTGAGGGAATCATTTCAGTTATTTTACCCAGCCCCACGCAGTGGGAGAAAGTTCCCCTTTTAACCAAAAAGCCGGTCACTGCTCTTTGAAGAGCAATGTGTCAGTTCTTCAGTGGTACCTCTAGGTGGCAGTGCAGCCCAAGACAACGTTCTTGGTCCTGGCTTCCTCCCCTCCCCCTCTTTCTGGGCTGGCAGCACAGGTCGGATTGGCACGCAGGGAAAATAATCATTAAAAATAAATGCAGTCAAAAGAAATAGGTTATTATAGTGGCACATAGGAACTGCTTTAGTTAGAAGTCTGTCACCCTCCCATTAGAAATGTTTGGGAGGAGTGTGCCACTGGGCTGTGAAAATTTGCTAGAGGTTAAAAGTGACACTCGCTGCGCCTCAACCTTGTAGCCTATTTAATCCTAAGAAGTTTGACTTTAGATGGTCGGGTGGCTTTGAAGTAGCACGCAAAGGTGCACAGATGGATTTGCTTTGCTTAAGGCAATTCATAACTGTTTTTGTAACACTGACATGCACTATGACCCAGTGATGTACGGTGGTTTCATTGGCCGTGAGAAAATGTGTGTCCTTAGGAGGATTTCAAGATGAAATTCTGAAAAAAAAAAACTGTTGTGTGAACAGGGAAATATGATTAGAAGGTGTTGTTTAGTAAAACACTTTGGTAGGTTTAGTAAGAATCTTCCCCCTGCCCCTCCCACCTTCTCTGAGGCCAATCCCCTCCCACTGCTCCTTCTTGTTTTTTTTAAGATTTTTTTTTGATGTGGACCATTGTTTTAAAAGTCTTTATTGAATTTGTTACAATATTGCTTCTGTTTTATGTTTTGGTTTTATTGGCCCTGAGGCATGCGGGGTCTTACCTCTCTGATGAAGGATCGAACCCACACCCCCTGCATTGGAAGGCAAAGTCTTAACCACTGGACCACCAGGGAAGCACCCCCGCCCCGCGCCCCCTTCTGAAGAAGCTATGGTTTACTTCAATTTAAAATCAGGAGTTACCCTCCATGAACCGTTATCATCCCACGTGAGTCAGGTGTTCTGGGTTATGCTATGGTAACAAGCAACCCCTAAGTCAGAGCAGTTTGTCCCCACCGAATTATATTTCTCACCCACACAGCATGACTAACTTGGGCAGCAGGGGACTCTGTCAAGGAGCTCTCACAAAGCTCCACCATCTTGTAAATGCACCACGTGGAATGTGTGTTCTTGGGCGCTCTCTTCTACACTCTGCTCTGGATCGGACACACAACACTCTACCCCTGCTTCATGACACAACTCGTTTCACAGCCCTACTTAACGGCAAGGGCCTGGGGGAGATGTTGGCTGAGGCTCACAGCCTCCGTCAGCAGTTTATGATCCTATGATGCTGTTGGGGGCGTTATCTTATTTATTTTTTAATGCCCTCAACGGTCAACACCACACACATGTTAACTCCTCAAAAACTAAATTTAATGGAATACCATGATGAAGGCCCAGGCCCCCTCCAGGTGCAGACTATATGAATTTTTTCTGAGGAGCTTGTTCTCCTTTGCTAGGCAAAGTTAATTGCTCCTTCTCTGTGTTTTGGTGGCACTTCGTGCATGCTGATGGCTTTGCATTTGTCACAGCCCAGTTTGTTGCTATTCTATCTCCTCTGATAGAATATAGTCTCCAGGATGGCAGACACTCATTTTTATCCACCTTTGTATTACTGATGCCTGAGAAGATAGAGATGAAAAGAAGAAATGGGTGGAAAAATTTATTCTATGAAAAGTAATGATAAAAAAATATTATAATATCCATGTGCTCAAAATACTGATTAAGTTTTTAATATCTATAATATACATAGATGCCTGTCTTTTTCAATTCCTATAATAATTCTATAATGTAGGTAACTGAGAAATTGCATTTCACAACAAATAACTTTCCTAAATTTCTGAGGTAGAAAATGCTAGAGGTGAGATTAGAATCCAGGCCTCTTTGGCTGCAGAGTTCTACTTCTGAACCATTATGCTATGCTGACTTCTATCCTGATATGTATGTTTTATTTATTTATTTAAAAATTTATTTTATTTTATTTATTTATTTTCAGCTGTGTTGGGTCTTCGTTGCTGCACGTGGGCTTTCTCTAGTTGCAGTGAGCAGGGGCTACTCTTCATTGTGGTGCAGGGGCTTCTCATTGCGGTGGCTACTTTTGTTGTGGAGCACGGGCTCTAGGCACGTGGGCTTCAGTAGTTGTGGCACACAGGCTCAGTAGTTGTGGCTCGCAGGGTCTAGAGCGCAGGCTCAGTAGTTGTGGCACACAGGCTTAGTTGCTCCGCTGCATGTGGGATCTTCCCGGACCAGGGTTTGAACCTGTGTCCCCTGCATTGGCAGCGGATTCTTAACCACTGTGCTACCAGGGAAGCCCCTGTATGTTTTAAAACAAGCACATAATTAAAAACATAATTGTGATTGGTTGAAAAGTTGACTATGCAAAGTAGTGTCAACTTGGAGTAAAGCCTTCCACAAATGGCAAGAGACCTGGATTCTATTTCCCACTCACTGGCTGTATGACTTCAACCAAGGATCTTCATTTGCCTCATCCCAGGTTCCATATCTGTAAACTTAGAGTCAAGTTTGGATCATGAATTTTCAACTTTACTGTACATACTGGAGACTGTTGACATGCAGATTCTGATTCAACAGGTGCAGGGAGTCTGCGGTGCTGTAACTCTAACAAGCGTCTCGGTGCTGCTGTTGTCGCTGGCCCAGGAAGCATGTTTTGAATAGTCAGGAGCTACATGATTGCTCAGGCTTCCTACTGTCTGAGTCTGTGAGCCGTTAGAAACTCTTGATTGAACTGCTTCTGAATTTCTATAACTGGCACAAAAATATGAAGCAATTGGTTATCTTAACATCCAGGTACTTGATCCTTCACCCCAACATTCACTCTCTCTTCTTCCAGCAGTAAATCTAGAGACTCCCTGGAGATTCTCTCCCATCTTCAACCTGTGTTTCAGGTGAATTTGGAAGGCATCAGTGTTTATAATTTTCTGGCCACTACAGTTGGTTCAGGGAATGTCACGAGACAGATTGAAAGCCAGTAAAGTACAATCAAATGTGTGCCTGCGAATTCAGGGATGGGGCAGAGACTGTTTTTGCTGGACTTGAACTTGAAGGACTGGAGCGGCCATGGCCATCTCACCTTACTACCGTGCGCACAGTAAGGTTACGCAGAAAGAGAAAACAGATCGAAGATATGGAGGGAGAGAAGCCAAGTCCTGGGAAGTCTTTTGAGCTTTACTTGTAAGAGTAACTGGGAAGGCTCACCCATACGTGGTTAGATACATTTATTAACATGTGTGCATATGTATGTGTACCCTTGCACACGTGCGCCATGTGTGATCACCAATTAAAGGCATATCAACTGTGTAAGTTCAATCTTCTCCCAGATAAGGGCCTTAGGCCCTGGGATCTGGGCTCAGCATTGGAGAATGGGCCCGAGGGATTAATTCCTGAGAATTCAAGGCTGAAGACACCACTAAAAGCCAAGCAGAAAGTACAGCAGAGGCATGGATGAAGCAGAGGGATAGGAAATGGGAGGTAGGCTACAGGACCACTAGAGAGTCAAGGCCATAGCCCAAGGGATAAGAATGGGGCCTGCAGAGAGGTCCTGAGCTGCTGGTCTCTGGCTGTGTTGCTTCCCACAGGGAAACTCTGACCTCTGCAGTAGGTGAGGAAGGAATCATGAGGTGTGCCAGGCCAGGAGGATGTAGAGCGAGGTTGTGCTACTCTCTCAGGCCTTAATAAGGCAAAGTCACAGACTATGGATTGAAATTTGTTTGGCTAGGAAACTGCTGCTTGCAGTGCATGTGCATGCGTGTGTGTGTGTGTGTGTGTGTGTGTGTAATTATTTATTTTCTGACAGAAGCAGTAACCTCAAGTAGTCCCTTGTGACTGGGCAGCTATTATGGATGTAACAGATGAACTCCTTGTAGGATGGCCAACTTCACTTTGACCTGTGGCAAGCTATTTAAATTGTATTAGGGAAGCAGACCAACCACCCTATTAGACCTTTGGGTGATTAAAAGAAAATCATCTTATAAAACATTCCATTATGGAGGTCTCTTAACTGACCGTGGCTTCTTGATGAATTTAAAATATCTGATAGGCAGATAGCATAACAGTAACAATTTGTCTGAATCAGACTAAGCACACTCAATTTTATGGAATATCATGACATCGGTATTTTTCCTATTTATGAGCAATCCCCTTTTTTTCCCCATCCCCCCAAACATGGCTGCTTCAGCATATTCCAAAATCCATGTTCCCAAGATTGATTTTGTCTTGCTTCAGTAACTCGGGAGCATTTATCCATGTAATAGCATGGTCTTCCGCTCCACTGCTTATATAGCCCTCACACCTCAATGAATTTGCTTGATGGGATGCAGACAACATGCTGCTTAGTATATTTTATATATCTAAATGAATACTTATAGCAAACAAAGGAGCAGATATTTTAATAGAGATATCATCATTTTGAGGCAAATGGCTAATTAAGTTTTTATCATATATAAAACTTACATTCTGTGTACCCCTCACTTGCCTTTCAGGACAGTGTGTTGAGCCATATTTGACTAAATGGTGGATACTGACATGTTGGTTTATTAATAAACCAAAACACAACCTAAAATATGATTGTTAAGTTGCTATCTTGGTTTAATTATTCTACAATAGTCATTTACATGTACAGAGATACTATGTGTTTTCTGAACAGGACATTTGTGACTGGGGAAATTAGACAAAAAAATTTATTAAAAGGATGCCCATATTATGGTACAGACTCATAGAGGAATCTAATGCGGTTGAGAAGAAAGAATGCAATAGGTTTATACTTGCTGACTGGGAAGAATTTTTAAACACAAAGGCAATTTTGTAGTAAGTGTATTTCATGTAAACCTGTTTTTATTCCAATATTAATAGTAAAAATAATACTTATAAAACTATGAAGGAAAATCCTTATAATAACTCCTTCTTATAAAACTATGAAGGAAACTGTAACCAAATTGTTTTCACAGAGAAGATAATGTGTTACTATCTCTTTCTAAATACATTTCCATATATTTTTATTGTGGAATTTATTTTATAATGAGAAAAACAAAGTAAATGTTTTGTTTCCCAGTTTAGTGTATATAGAAATAATTCTGGGCTACCATTGGAAATCTGACCAGCAAAAAGTGATCTGTAAGGTAAAATGAAGCAATTTCTCTCTTTTTTTAATTGAAGTGTAGTTGATTTACAGCACTGTTCCAATCTCTGCTGTGCAGCAAAGTGACTCCATTATACGCATGTAGACATTCTTTAAAATGAAACAATTTCTATTTCTGTTTATAGAAAAAAAGAATATGATAGACATCCTTGAATGTCTGGCTTGGCAGGGAACTTAGGGACAGGGAATCTGATTCCTCGTTTTGGTGATGGGGAAAACGAAAGATTAGCAGGAGAGTTTCTTGAGCTCAGGCAGTCGGTGCATGATGAGATGGCCATGGACCCGAGGTCCCAAGTTTCCCCAGAGGCCCCACCCACCACTGTCTCCATGAGAATATTCTTTCCAGTTTAAAGGTAAATAATACCCAAGATTTGAAATATGTCTGCCATTGCATCTGAAAGCTAAGTAATACTTTATCTCATTAACTTAAGAATCCTAAAACACCTGTGTCTTCACTGCCTGTATTTTATTACTGTGCTGTATGATTCTCGTTTGGAGTGTGGGAAATGAATTAATCATGACTCTTCCTTGCAGCCCTGTGAGGCGGTGAGCCCTTATTATGGTACCTTCATTTTCCAGGTGAAGGAACACGGCACCAAGAGGATAAGTGATGTGCCCCAGGTCACACGTTGGGTCAGTGGCAAAGTTGGTAACAGTCAAGCCTAGGTTGGAGGGTTTTATCTCAGATTTGTTCTGTTCCTCTGCATTAAAAACAAGTTCAGCAAGATCCAGGGCACTTACAGATTCTGGTATTTTGGGATTTCAAGGGTTCGATATTTTGTAGTCAAAAAAAAAAGAAACAAAATTATAAAGTTAGAAAAGTAAATATAACAGGGATAGTAATAGAATAACTAACTCTTCACCATTGAGCCTGGATTTGCATATCTGTGAAGTACGGAGTGCTTACAAATGTCAGTGTTTAAACAATCTATTTCCCTTCTATGAGAAAAATACTCTTCATCTGCTTTGTCTTTTATAAAAATGTGCACAGGTCCTATAGAAAAGTTTTAAATTTGCCTATCTCAGACTTGCATGATGTAGCAATGAATTTGTTTTTAGTAGATCATTCTATGCATAAGAATATTTCAATTATGTTTTTTGAAATCTAAATTAATCCTCTATTAATTTGATGGGAGAGAGTCAAATAAGGTGAAACACATTATTCAGACTCTCCTGAGACCCTCACACCCTTGCTGAACCCACTGGGACTCTCAATTCATCAAGTACACTTGTGAGAATTCACAAACAGTTTTGTTTTTTTTTTCCATTTTAGGTCTTTGGGGGGAATTTGTTTATACGTGCAAGTAACTTTAGTCATATGCTTCCTTATGAAACACACACATTGTTCATTCGTGGAAAGCACTGAAGCTCCTGCCTCCCACGACAAGGGCAGAAATTTGGTGATCAGAGAGGGCACCAGTCAGCATCTTAGTTGCCTCCAGGAGTAAATATGGGTTTCTGTCAAGTGACAACTGACCCAGGAAAGCAGCAAGAGCACTTTCAGGATAACGTGGCTGGGGGAGTTATCTGGGCTTTGGGTTAGAGTGGGCCTTACAAAAGCAGTATTATGAGTTGCTTCCTAGGTTGAGTGCGGGTAGAGAGGGCAGTCTTCAGATACACAGGCCCAGGTGACCTCCAGAACGTGATGACTTATAATGGAGACCAGCTGCATTTGCAGTTAGAGGAACCACTGCCCCCAACCCAGTAATGCTGGTGTAGAGAGATGAGCAGAGCTAATTGCACCCTTCCTCCCATGAAGTATACGTTCTTCCTTCCAGACTAAGTCTGCAGAAACCTCCATGAGTACCAGCTGAATCCAAAGACAGTTCTATACAGAGGACATGGAATGGGCTCTGTCATTCCGGGGATGGACAGCAAGGGGCTAGTTTGGTGTGTCCTGGGGGAGGGCTGGTGACACCTCGAGGAAGGCTAAAAGAGGATAGTGCAGGAGAAGCTGGGAAAGAATCTGGGGAGACGGGGAAAGTCAGACATAAGAAGCACATTCTAGGATTGTGTGGGGTTGGAGAATGAGGCATCCCCTCCATAGATCTTTTGTCAAGGGCTATTATGGAGAAGGGCTCTAGGCAGAGAAACTAGCATGAAACATACTAGTTGAGGTGTGACAGTGGCATGTTGTAACTAGAAAGATGGTGGAAAGTGTGGGCTAATGACTCTAGAAAGGGGAATTGAGACAGATGGGGAAACTTGTTTGATTTTTCCTTCCTGAAAAATTGATTGTAATAAGCGTTAACTAGAAACATTTAGAGTGACTCATTTGCCTTTTGGCCAGTATTACTTATGACCTTATTACTAAAAATATATGATCAAATCATAACTAGAGAGGTGGACACAGTTTTCTTTTGGTGAGCATCACTTAGCTAGAATAATATCCTTTGCATAGCATTGTCTGTAAATCTTTTTGTGCTAGTTATCTACATTCACTGGAGAGCAGTAGTTTAGAGATGATCCATTTTACAGGTGATAAAATGGAGAGCCAGAGGGGCTGGGGCATTTCCAATGCTACAGAGAAAATCAGTGTTGAAGCTACGACAGGAATCAAGACTCCTCAGACCCAGGCTGATATCATTTTCCATTGAACTGTACTATCTAGTACTACTTTAGCTAGAATACTTTCCCTGGCAAATATTTCTCTCCTTCCACACTCCCTTTACAAACCTGGAAAGGAAGTATAGGTCGGTTGAGTGACAGGGTCACCTGGAACTAACATGAAAAGACAGGATAATTTCTTTGCCTGCATCATTCTCAGTAGGATGTATTTCCTCTCTCTTTTTCCCTCACTCCCACCTCCTCCACATGTTCCAGCCCCACAGGCCAACCCTCTCCATTTTATAGGGCTGTATTGAGGCCAGCTTAATAGTGTATCTTGCAAAATATCTATATTAGATTTATTTTATCCTTCAGAGGAGAAATAATCACAGAAAACAAGAGTATTTCTTTCATTTAGGTCATAACTTGTCACATCTAGCCCAAGAAGCACTAGCTGAAATTATTTGTTACATCTCATCTGGGTGCTGCAAAAAAATTAGACATTGTTTTGAGACATCATTGAGTTAGATCTCTTCTTGGTGGAGAGTTTTCATTAATTTATGCAATTGTCAAGCTGCTTCATGTTTGAGTATACACTCTGTAGAGTGAATTCTTTTCTGGGCATCACGAGAGTGCAGAATTTAGAAACAATGTAGCAACAGAGATGATTTGCCCTACTATTTATTTTCTCTCTTTTGGGAGAATTTGTTATTTTAAAAAGGAAGACTGCAGTGCAATCTGTTTCATTCTGCTCTGATGGTAACCTTCCCTTGTACAACATATCAATTTTGAATGATACGGATTCCTTCTCCCCATAAACACATAAACCTATCAAGCTCCGAGATGGCTGACAAAGCTTTAACTTTACTGAATGTGATGCTATAATTAAGGAAATGTGGACTGTGGAGGTAATCATTAGTTCTTCTGTATGAACATCTAGCCCAGGATTTTGCCGCCTACTATGTTTCCTTGTTAATGACAATGTTGGGAGGCTTCCATGTAATTGAAATTGCCCCCTTTGAAGAATTGATGTGTGAAGTGATCATGTAATTTCATAATGAGCTAGCAATGGAGAGATGAAGAGAATTTATATACTGGCACAAAGTGGAAATAACTAGTCATACAGTAAATTTCTGTACCAATCTGTAAGTTTGTGCAGTAGAATTAAAGTAGGTATTACCCACTGCTGCATAAATTTTTAAAAATGCTTCTAGGCTATTTTAGGTAGATCATAAATGAATTCCAATCATATTCCATGGATTCAGCCATTCGGGGTGGAGGATCATATATGTCTTATGTAGGTTTGGGTTGTGGAGTGTATTGCTCAACTATTTCTGTGACAGTGTTGCATTCCAAGCATCCCATCAAACTTGCTCAGGGGTCTGTGGGTCTGATGCACTTTGGCGAGGCTGGACTCTGGGTTCCAGGCTACGGGCTGTGGTTTGGGTTGCGTTTGGGTTTGCTCCACGAGTTTCTCATCTGCTTGGACCAGTAGCCACCCAGAGTCTGCTCTTCATATAGCAAATGGCAGGACTGCAAGAGAGCAAATTGAAACCCATGACCCGGCTGGAGTTCTCAGCCCTGAAATCTCACACTGTCTCTTACACCTATGGTTCATTGGCAAGTTGCAGGGCCAAGCTCAACATGAACACAGAGGGCAGGGTTCTAGGTCACGTGGCAAAGGCATGGATGCACAGAATTATAATATATATAATAATTGCAAATAGTGATTGAAGCCACAGCAAGGCCAATAATCTCCATTCCTACAAATTCCCCAGCTGGTTCTTATGCCCCCCATCCTTGAGAACTATTGGATATATTTTGTTTATTTTTGTAGTCTCCTTACTCACAGTTTCTCTAATCAGCAATAAATGTCAAACGTTAATACTGAATTCACTCCGAATGAGGATCACAAAGTGTGCTGTGAGGGGAGTATTTGCTCCCTGAAGGGTCTTGTTTGTTTCTTGGGGATTTGTTTAAGAATACATATAATTAGGGCCTCCCTGGTGGCGCAGTGGTTGAGAGTCCGCCTGCCGATGCAGGGGATACGGGTTCGTGCCCCGGTCTGGGAGGATCCCATATGCCGCGGAGCGGCTGGGCCCGTGAGCCATGGCCGCTGGGCCTGCGCGTCCGGAGCCTGTGCTCCGCAACGGGAGAGGCCACAACAGTGAGAGGCCCGCATACCGCAAAAAGAAAAAAAAAAAAAAAAAAAAAAGAATACATATAATTAGGGCCAAAGAAATGTTTAAATTTTGTCTCATTTAATCGCTAAGTACCTTTTAGAAAATGTGGAGAACTCTGTCGTAGAAGAGTCCATGTCATCAGTAAACCCCCTCTGTCTTGGGGAGGAAAGAGAGCTGCCACCTCCTCCACCAGCATCCTATACCCCCTTCTCCTCCTGGATGTCTGGCCAGTCCGCGCATGGGAAGAAAGGCTACACCCGCTTAGCCCAGGTTATGTCCGAACTGCTCTCAACCTTAGATTTGTATGGGTATAGAGTTGTGTTCAGTTCTCCAGGGAAGAATTTAAGTATAGGATGCATTTACTATCAAATTCACACATGAGAATATATAGTGCCTTTGCCTGAAAGGGCACTTAGAAGTTCATATTCTTTTTTTTTAATTTATATATATATATATTTTTGGCTGCATTGGGTCTTCGTTGCTGCGCATGGGCTTTCTGTAGTTGCGGCGAGTGGGGGCTACTCTTCATTGTGGTGCATGGGCTTCTCACTGCAGTGGCTTCTCTTGTTGCGGAGCATGGGCTCTAGGGCGTACAGGCTTCAGTAGTTGTGGTACGCAGGCTCAGTAGTTGTGGCTCGCGGGCTCTAGAGTACAAGCTCAGCAGTTATGACACAAGGGCTTAGTTGCTCCGTGGCATGTGGGATCTTCCTGGACCAGGGCTCGAGCCCATGTACCCTGCATTGGCAGGTGGATTCTTAAACACTGTGCCACCAGGGAAGTCCCAGAAGTTCATCTTCTTTAGCAATTTATTTTCATATATGGAAAGGAAAAGAAAAATGGTTTAAAAAACCTCTAGGTCCTTACTGCATAGTTAATTCATGAAACCCTGCTGCACCTTACTGTACTCCTTGCTCCACAGTATTCCAGTCATTTTATTTTCACATTGTCTGAAGACAAGTGTATTTATAGAGCAGACTACTTGAAATAGGAACTGTCCACTAAACCTTGAAAACGTAGTCGCTGTGTCTATAGCTGACTTACCATTCTGGTGCTCTCTCTCAACAATGAAGCTCTTAGAAGAGACCTTTCATCCACTTTATAAGTATCAGGCCCAATACGACATATAAGCATTTCAAAAAATAGTTTGAATTTTGGAATAATTTTGATTCAAATACTTGGATGCAGAGATGGAGAAATGAAGGAGGCAAGAAGGTACTATTCCTCTGTTCAGCCCCTTGCACTAGGTTTGTGTCCCAAGGAAAGAGGAGCATCTCTGTGTTTCTACATGGAGCACGGCCCTAAGGAGAGTGAAAGGCGCACAGGGCTGTCCTGCCATCTTCAGGGTGTGAACCACTCTTCCAGGTTTCCTGGCAGACTAGAGAATATGGCTCTTTCATGGAGGGCACACAGCAGTGTCAGTGTGACAGAGCCATCCTCGGATACCTTAGCTGACACCTGACATTCCAGTGGCTGCCAAAGTGGAAGAACAAATGGAACATGTTTTTGAAACCCATGCAGACATCTCTGAGAATGCTCAGTGTGTGTGTACTTAGGGACCAAAATGCTACAACAAGACAGAACTATAAACCAGGAAATTTTTGCTTGATACCATTTCTCGAACTCTATTTACGCCCACAAATAGGTGAAACCCAAGGCAATTCAGGTCACACTGACAGATGCATTTGGCCAAGTTGGTATGTTGAATACCAACTGTTGAGTTTCTTGACCTCATCTGAACAGTTCTCTGATGTGTATGGTCAAAGGAAGGTCATGGATCTCAGGAAAGCATCTCCCTACCACACCTGCTCTGTCTCTGTGTTCTTTGTTCCTGTAAGTCCCCAGTTTATTGCCATCTCCTGCCCCCGCTCTCCTTGCTGGCACAGGCTTTTTTGGATATGATGTGTCTCTTTCCTGGCTCATTCTTTGGCATTTCACTGAAACACCTGCTATCCGACCTCAGGAATAGGGAGAGTTATTTTTTGCCTGGTCAGGAATGAGCATTTGGTGGGAGTCATTTCTTTAGTGTGCAGTGCTCTGAACCCAGTGCTTTGGGTGTGGAGGTCCGAGGCATTTCCTTGGGGAATCTGGTCGGCTTCCTGGTATAGAAGACTTAAGTTAGCCACAATCCTTAAAGCAGTCCTATGAGAACATATAAAATACACTTCTATGTTAGAAATGTCCTAGCATTTTCGGAATTAGGTACTTTTGAGTGTTTTT
This sequence comes from Mesoplodon mirus, assembly GCF_964341445.2. Classification (NCBI taxonomy): domain Eukaryota; kingdom Metazoa; phylum Chordata; class Mammalia; order Artiodactyla; family Ziphiidae; genus Mesoplodon; species Mesoplodon mirus. The sequence continues at coordinate 90,186,830 of NC_138976.1, read as the reverse complement.
ATTCCATAGACATCATGGATGCCATATCTCAATTGCATTTCAATTACTGACTTATACTTCCGCAGTATAAATTTTGTAACTTCTTGACCACAAACTAGGCTGAGCACTGAGCTTGCTTCCTTTCTTTCCCTCCCTCCCTCCCTCCCTCCCCCTTTCCCCTTCCTTCTTCACTCCCTCCCTCCTCTCCTTCCTCCTTCCTTCCTTCCTCCCTCCCTCCCTCCATCTCCCTCCTTCTCCTTCCTTCTCTCTCTCTCTCTCTCTCTCTCTCTTTCCCTCTCTGGCTTGGGTGATTGATGATGCCATTCAGAAACAGAGAAGATGATCTATTCAGTTTCTAATATGTCAAATTTGAATTATCTAAACAGGTAGAGATATCCTCTACCCAGTTATGTCATACATAGTAGAAACTTTATAAACACCTGTGATTAAATATATTTGGGGTCCAGTTCTGGAGCTCAGCAGAGAGGGCAGCCTGAAGATGTAAGTAGGGGTCTTCAACATACAGGGTGGACGACATGGGCATCTTGGGTTTAGAAGATGTCCCTTGGGGAATCTGCACAATGGGAGAGTGAAGGACAAAGCTCTGGGGAAACAGACCAGGGGCCGGCAGAGGACCTGAGAAAGAGCAGTTAGAGAAAAGTGAAGCTAACCAGGAAAGAGAGAGGTAATGGAAACTGAGGGAAGAGAAGATGCAAGAGAGGCTGTGTGACAAAGAAGAAAAGGCCTGCAGTGCCCTGAATCCTGCAGCCCCCAGCCCTGGCACCTGGGGGCAGGGAGCAATCACTATATAGTCACAAAGTTTGTTGCTTTTTATAGAGAGGAAGGACTCATTCAGAACCAGAATGAGCAACATTGCCCCCTTTAAACATTATTTTTTATTAATAAACCTCCACAGAATTAACAGTATTTTATTTTTTAAAAATTTGTCTCTTCTTTTTTTTTTAACCATTATTCATCATCTCTTTGATTATTTGCTCAAACCCAGTACACGTGTATAGGGGTATCAGAATTGAGAACTGAGGGAAACCACTTTATTAATGAGAGAAGAGTGCTTATTCATATAGTTCCTTTAGTCCTCAGTCTTATAATGTCTACTCATTTTCAGATAAATTTCCCCCCTTTCCTTTAATGAAGTTATGTCATAGATCTGTAACACAGATTCTTTGTTTAAATTTAAAAACATTTAAAAATAAATGTGTACCCCCTTCACTCATTTCTCCTACCACCCCACCCCCTGCCTCTGGCAATCACTAATCTGCTTCCTGTATCTGAGCTTGTTTTGTGTTTTGTTTGTTTGTTTTAGGGTCCACATATAAGAGAGGTCAAATGGTATTTGTCAATCTCTGTCTGACTTATTTCACTTAGCATCATGCTGTCCACCCATGTTGTTGCAAATGGCAAGATTTCTTTTTTTTTTTTTTTTTTTTGCGGTACGCGGGCCTCTCACCGTTGTGGCCTCTCCCATTTCAGACCACAGGCTCCGGATGCGCAGGCCCAGCAGCCGTGGCTCACGGGCCCAGCCGCTCTGTGGCATGTGGGATCTTCCCGGACCGGGGCACGAACCCGTGTCCCCTGCATCAGCAGGCAGATTCTCAACCACTTCACCACCAGGGAAGCCCAAGATTTCATTCTTTTTATGGCTGAGTAATATTCCATCGTGTGTGTATATGTGTGTGTGTATATATAATGTATATAAAATTCTTCATTCATTCATCCATTGATAGACACTTCTGTTGTTTCCATATCTTGGCTATTGTAAAATAATGCTGTAGTGAATATGGGGGTGCATATATATTTTTGAGTTAGTGTTTTTGTTTTCTTTGGATAAATACCCAGAAGTAGAATTACTGGGTCATATGGTAGTTATAGTTTTAATTTTTTGCAGAACCTCCATAATGTTTTCCACAGTGGCTGCACCAGTTTATATTCTTACCAACAGTGCACAAGGGTTCCCTTTTCTCCACATCCTCACCAATACTTGTTATTTCTTGTCTTGTTGATAATAGCCATCCTAACAGGTGTGAAGTGATATCACATTGTGGTTTTGATTTGCATTTCCCTGATGACTAATGATGTTGACCTCCTTTTAGATTACTGATTCAGTCTTCTTACTAGTAATTGGTCTGTTCCTATTTTCTACTTAATCATGATTCTCTCTTCATAGTTGTATATTTCTGGGAATTTTTATTTCTTCTAGGTTGTCCAATTTCTTGGTGTATAATTTTTCATAGTAGTCTCTTATGATCCTTTGTATTTATGTTGTACCATTTGTGATATTTCCTCTTCTACTTCTGTTTTATTTATTTGAGTCCTCCCTTTTTTTCTTGGTAACTCTAGCTAAAGACTTGTCAATTTTGTTTATCTTTTCAAAGAACCAGCTCTAAGTTTCACTGAACTTCTGTATTGTCTTTTTGGTCTCTGTTTCTGCTGTAATCTTTGTGATTTCCTTACTTCTACTAACTTTGAGCTTCATTTGTTCTTTTTCTACTTCCTTGAAGTGTAAAGTTTCTTGAGGTAGGTATTTATTGTTATGAACTTCTCTCTTACAACTGCTTTTACTGCATCCCCCAAATTTTGGTATATTTCCATTTTTGTTTGTCTCAAGGTATTTTTAAATTTCTCTCTTGATTTCTTCTTTGACCCATTGGTTGTTTTGTTCTTTTTTTTCCATGTTCACTCTTGTTTTAATTATATACAGCAGAGACCCTGACATTCAGAGTACCAAAAAAATCCCGTAACTACTGTTCCTACCAAATAGATATTTAACATATGATGCTTATTGAGAACCTACTGTGTACATGGGGCTCTGCTAAGTACGGGAGGGGGTGGTTACAAAGAAGTATAAGGCTTGCTCTCTGCCCTCAAAGAACTTACAACAAAAGGCTGATGAACTAAGGGACACGTGGGCAGGCAATATACAAGATGTGATACATGTACAGGAAGGTGAGGCCGCTGTGATGTGATGCAGTTTGAAATCCAGACTTTGCGGCTTATTAGCTGTGTCAGCTTGAAAAGTTACTGAACCCCTCTGAGCTTCACTTTCCTCATTTGTAAAACGGACTACGAAGCCTACCTCGAAAGCTTATCATGATGTAAGGAGCTAAGGCACATGGAAATCTTAAGGTGTCGTTATTATGGTTTCTCTGTGCTAGATACTCAAGAACGGCTCCTGGATCTGTGGGATTTGGGTTTGGCTTTGAAGAATGGATAGGACTGAGAAAGCAGAGAGTTAGGGAAGGAAGCCATTCACCCAGAGCTCTCCATAGGCAACAGCATGACCTAAGTAGTGTTTGTCTTCCTGCTCTAGTATTTCATTACCACATCCTTACCCGAAAACCCCCTTTTCAGGATCCTGTTTTGCAGAGACACGTTGCTGCCACGATCTGAAACTTTACTATGCGCCCCCCCTCAGAGTCAGTCCCTCTGTGCCTTCCAAGGAAGCTGCTGTCTAATCCAATAAGCCAGACAAAGTGGCAGTATGTCTCAATTTACTGATCTGTAAAGTGGGGGTAACATTACCTCCCTTTCCTTCCTTAAGGTTTACTGTGAGAAGCAAATGATATCATTGATGTGGAAGCACTTTGTAATTGTGAGGTTCTAACTACATAGGATGTTGTTAGGATTACAAACTCGGCTGCTGATTGAATTCAATTAGATGCTACGTGGAAAGATAGGCCTGACACAATATCTGGTCTGTAGGCTCTTTCTTGAGAAATGTCAAAAGGTATATATTATTAAATCGAAAGAGTGAAAAGAGATCATCTTTAAGGTCTGTTGTTCTCTCTTAGGGGAAAGTTTTTAACGTTTAAAAATCTAGAATCCATGACGTGTGCTTTGTAATCAACCCCCCAAAATGACCGTTGAGAAATGGGGTTCAGTCAGGCCAAGCAGGAGGGAGGAGAAGCACCTTGCCTGCTGCGGGTGTTGGGGGAGAGACCTGTGGACTGATGGAGTCTGGTAGCACTTGCCCGACATCTCAGCTGGTGGCCTCCTCTCTCACTAGCACTAGGCTAGTTTTTGCAAGTCTAAAAATAGCCGATTTTTACAAGCGTTTCCCAGTAGGTGGATTTTTTAGTTGTCCTTCTCTTTTCTGTCTGTAATGCTGTCTCCTTTGGGCAGTTTCCCCAGCACCTTCACTGGGTTTTATGACTGGATGGACATTGAGACTTTTATTCCTGTGGGTGTTGGGTTTCATTTTTATTCCTAAACCTTTATGGTCTTCTGGTCCCTTGCAGGCTGAAGCATAAGGAGGGGCTGATTTTCCTAAAGCAGAGGCCGGTGGAGGCTCTTTGGGCTGAGCAGGAGCTGGAGCTGAAGCGGGAGGCGGAGCCGGAGCCCCGACCCATTGGTGTTTTAGTAGCATGTTGTTTAATCGCCACATAGTTTTGAATTTTCCAGCTTTCTTCATGTAATTAATTTTGGTTTCATACCATTGTACCTGGAAAAAAGGTACTTGATATGATTCCAGTCCTCTTAAATTTATTAAGACTTGTTTTTTGGGGGCTTCCCTGGTGGCACAGTGGTTGAGAATCTGCCTGCCAATGCAGGGGACACGGGTTCGAGCCCTGGTCTGGGAAGATCCCACATGCCGCGGAGCAACTAGGCCTGTGAGCCACAACTACTGAGCCTGCGTGTCTGGAGCCTGTGCTCTGCAACAAGAGGGGCCGTGACAGTGAGAGGCCTGTGCACCGCGATGAAGAGTGGGCCCTGCTCGCTGCAACTAGAGAAAGCCCTCGCACAGAAATGAAGACCCAACACAGCCAAAAATAAATAAATAAAATAAATAAATTAAAAAAGACTTGTTTTTTGGCCTAACATATTATCTATCCTGGAAAATGTTTCATGTGTACTTGAGAAGAGTGTGTATTTGTGTTGCTTTTGTATGGAATTTTCTATATATACCTGTTAAGTTCATTTGGTCTAATGTGTCATTTAAGGCTGATGTTCCCTTATCGATTTTCTGTGTGAATGATCTATCCATTGATGTAAGTGGGGTTTTAAAATTCCTTACTATGGTATTGCTGTCTGTTTCTCTCTTTAGGTCTGTTAATGTTTGCTTTATATATTTAAGTGCTTCTGTGTTGGGTGCATATATATTTACATATGTTATATCCTCTTGTTGGAGTGACTCCTTTATCATTATAAAACTCCCCTCCACTCCGCCTTATGACACACCTGGCTCTCCTTTGTGGAAGCCAGAGAGCCCCCAGGAAAGCAGACCAGATGATACCTCAAGCTGGTCTCAAAGAAGTAGAAGTTTGATCGGGGTTTTTCATTGTCCCAGGATCCTCCCTTATAATCCTGTCCCAGGTCCAGTTCTCTCCCAGGACATTGACTACCCACATTCCAGACGGGGATAAAGAGGAAATTGTCAGGAAGGATGGTTCTTATTAGCTGGCCACTGTCACTTTCACCCCTTATTTGGAGATGCTTATCCTGTTGTTCTTCTCCTATTACCTCCATTTCATTAAGGCTTTTTTTTTTCCCCCTGAGGTTTTATCTTGTTCTTTCATTTGGAACATACACCTCTGTTTCTTCATTTTCTTGACACTCTGTTTTGGTTTCTGTACAGTAGATGAAACAATCGCCTCTCTCAGCCTTGAAGGAGTGGCCTTGTGTAGGAGATGAAGCTTGTTGTTCAACCCTGCCCCAATGCTTTTTTGTCTCTCAAACCTTTGTGCTTATGCAAGCAGCCCATTATATTTTTAATAACTCCCAGTAATTGAGAATGTGCCAAGACCTGTCAGCATCCCTAATGGGAGGATCTCAGCCCCTAGATTCAGGCTGTTTAGAAGCCAGACCCTCAGGCAGTGGCTTTTTAAAGTATGAAAACGTACACAGATACATTTTTTGTAGGACCATAAGTGTAAGCTCTGCTGGCCAGGTGACCTGGCAGTCACAAAAATCAGGGCTCCAAACAAGTATATAAGCTCTTTCTGGGAGATACTGGTGAACTGGAACGAGGCAGAGGGAGAGTGCCAAGATGGCATCCACAGCCTGCATTCCTCATTCCGTAATTACGGAGAGCAGCTCCATAATCCACTACATGTGTGCTGAACCTGAAGCCTGCCCCTCAGGCTGGAGCTCCAGGATAAGCCAAGCAGCCTCCTTCACAGATGACTGGGGTATGTGCATCAGTCCGCCTCCGGCTCAGTCCCTGGGCTGGCAGCCTGCCAAGAACCATCTCTCTGATTTGCTACAATCCCGTAGGATCCACAAATGCAAGTCCCCCTGTCCACCAGAGCCAGGCAATCAAGGGGCATCCCCTAGGCAGCAACTGCAAAAACTGGGGCGCCAGACACAAAAACCAAGGCAGTAGCCAAGTGTAAAGCTTCCTTCCAGGAGACACCGGCTCTCTGGAGGGCAGCAGAGGGAGAGCATGAAGACAGTGCCTGCCCTCCAAGGCCTCTGAAAAGGATTACAGTCAACCCCTAGATGTGTGTTTAATTAGAAGCTTGCCCCTCAGGCCACAGCCATGATGATAAGCTAATAGGTCTTCTTCACAGAAAGATAGGCTTCTGGGTCTGTTTCCTCTTGCTGTGCCCCCGGGGTGGTAGCTGCTTAAGAATTCTTTCTCCTTTGGTTGTGTGAGACCCACAAGTGTAAGCACCACTGCCTGCCAGAGCCAGGTGATGGAGATGTGTACTCTGGCATCAGCTGCAAAAATTGGGGTATGAGCTCCTTTCTGGGTGACACTGATTTTTACAGTCCCAGGGGACCAGGAATGCAAGCTCCACTTGCCTCCAGAGCCAGGTGGTCAAGAGGTATCCCCCGCCCCAGGTGGCAGCCACAGAGATCTGGGCACCAGGCACATGGAAAGAGCTCCTTCTGGGAGAAGATACTGGTGCTCTGGAGCACAGCAAAGGGAGAGTGCGAAGATGGCCCCACCAGTCTCCATCCCTGGAGACTGTTCCAGCAGGCTTCTAGAGGTGTGTGTTAAATTAGATGCCTGCCCCTCAGGTCAACACTAATATAAGCAGGTGAGCCTCCTTCACGTTAAATCAGGGCTTGATTGGCTGCCTCTGAGCTGGTCCCGGGGGCGGGTACATCTGAGCACGGGGCCGCTTTAAGAGCTGGCTCTCAGATAGCTACAGCTCTGCGTCTGAAGATGTGAGTCCTGTTGGTTTTCAAAGTTAGGGCTTTTGGGGGCTCGTCTCTCAGGTGCAGGTCCTAAAAGGTAAGGTGTCCAATGTGGGGTTCAAACTCTTTCCTTCTTGGGGAGAAGCTCCGGGTTTTGAGTTTTCTCCTGGTTGTGGCTCACTGGGGTGAGCTGGGGGTGGCGTTTATATCGAGATTGTATGCCCGTTTCCATGTGGTTTCCTTCTTGTTTGCCAGATGTGTAGTGGTCATTCAGCCGGACTTGGACTTTAGGTTTTCTTTCTTTCTTTCTTTTTTTTTTTTTTGCGGTACACGGGCCTCTCACTGTTGTGGCTTCTCGCACTGCGGAGCACAGGCTCCGGACGCGCAGGCTCAGCGGCCATGGCTCACGGGCCCAGCCGCTCCGCGGCATGTGGGATCCTCCCCGGCCGGGGCACAAACCCGCGTCCCCCGCATCAGCACGCGGGCTCTCAACTGCGCCACCAGGGAAGCCCTAGGTTTTCTTAAGAGAAAAAATTTCCGTATGTAGCTGTGGACTCAGTGTGTCTGTGGGAGGAGGTGAGTTCAGGATTTTCTTAGGTTGCCATCTTGAACCGGAACTTTTCTAGACTGAATTTTAAACACTCTTCAAATCATGCGACAGCTTGCTGCCTACAGGTTTTTAGGGAAAGTCATAGGAAACGAACTTTTTTTTTTTTTTGCGGTACGCGGGCCTCTCACTGCCGCGGCTTCTCCGCCGCGGAGCACAGTCTCCGGACGCGCAGGCTCAGCGGCCATGGCTCACGGGCCCAGCCGCTCCGCGGCATGTGGGATCCTCCCGGACCGGGGCACAAACCCACGTCCTCTGCATCGGCAGGCGAACTCCCAACCACTGCGCCACCAGGGAAGCCCATGAAAGGAACTTTTTAAGTAGTATCAATGCTAAAAGAATTATCCTGGCGGCGTAAAACATTGTGAAGGGTTTCCAAAGTGCTCCTTGACACAGTAGGGCCTCCATGATCGAGATTTGAGCTCCTGTGATCTGCTTAATACTGACAAGGTTATTCTAAGGGCTTTGCGCTCTCAAACATGAGCAGCATTTTATTACCCTAGATTTCAACAGAACTTCTGAAATGCCAAGAGTTTGCCTGCTGTTCCTAAGCTCGGAGAAATATAATCTGGTCCAGCAGGTCGGAGGACCTTACCTTTGGATGTGGCCCGCCGTGAATGTGAAATGCTAAGTCTTCATATCCAGATCATTTGAAATGGCCTTTCAGTTCTTAATTAGTAGATGCTTTCTCTACCACTGACTACCTGGGAGTGACGTGAAGGAGAATTTGCCTAGTTTGCAGGGGGGTGCCTGGGAGAGCCATTATCACTCACAGTGTGTTAGAAATGAAAGATTGAAGAAAAGATGATTAAAGCCCCAGCAGCTGCCTTCACAAATGAACTTCAGGAGAAAAAGCAGTTTAGTGTAAACGTGGCAAGTCTTCATATTGGAGCTTGATGAAATTAAAGGCAATGCCAGGTAATATAAACCACTGTTGAATCTTTCTTTTATTAAAACTGGGTTAAAACAAGGAGTAGAAATTTGTCAGGTGCAGTAATTACTTTGGTACTTTACTGATGAAAGCTCTCTTGGGCAAAGCCCTCCTCATCTATTTTCCATTTCCTCCTAAGTTAGACTTTCAGCTGCTAGAAGAGAATAAATATGAGCTATTAGAAGAGGGTAACTTCAAAGCCTATCCATTTATGCATTAAATATTTCTAAGGGTAATACTGGTGATGTTTTCCCTCACTCTTTCAGTTGCCCTGAATTACTACCTTGAGAAAATTTCTAGATTATTTGGTCAATTATATTCTTAGGGGAACAGAGAAACATACATGTTGGTGACCGTAGAAACAGGAAAAAAAAACTCTGATGAGACAACATCTGTTGCATGTGAAAATACTATAACCCAGCTGTTGCGGCTAAAGCAGGAGATGGAAGAAGGATACTGGGGCAGTAACAGTAGGATAAAAGAAACTGATAAAGAAGAGAAAAGTCTGTGAGGTCCTTGCTTGTAGTGTGGTCTTTGAAGCAGCATAAATGTCACCTGGAAGAAATCACCTGTTAGAAATGCAGAATCTCAGGCCTTACCCCAGAATACTGAGTCAGAGTCTGCATTTTAATGTGATCTGCAGGTGATTCATATGAACATTCCAGTTTAAAAAACTCTTGATCTATGGGCAGCCCTATAGATGCCCATCTAAGTGCTATCAAAGCCAGGGAGACCTATACAATTCAGAGGATGTCCACAGCTTCTCAGAAGGCATTTGCAGAGGGCATGCCAGTGGAAGGAGTTACACATTCAGTGCTGGTGAAGATAGCAACAAATAGCTAGAGAAATAGAAATTCACAGGAAATCTTTAATTTTTAAAATTTTAAGTGTAGTTGACTTACAATGTTGTGTTAATTTCTGCTGTACAGCAGTGACTCAGTTATACATATCTATTCTTTTCCATTATGGTTTATCACAGGATTTTTTAAAATAAATTTTATTTTATTTAGTTATTTTTTTAATTTTTGGCTGCATTGAGTCTTCGTTGCTGTGTGCGGGCTTTCTCTAGTTGTGGTGAGCAGGGGCTACTCTTTGTTGCGGTGCATGGGCTTCTCATTGCGGTGGCTTGTTGCGGAGCACAGGCTCTAGGCACGCGGGCTCAGTAGTTCTGGCTCGCGGGCTCTAGAGCACAGGCTCAGAAGTTGTGGTGCACGGGCTTAGTTGCCCCGCGGCATGTGGAATCTTCCTGGACCAGGGCTCGAACGCATGTCCCCTGCATTGGCAGGCGGATTCTTAACCACTGTGCCACCGGGGAAGTCCCTATCACAGGATATAGAATATAGTTCCCAGTGCTATACAGTAGGACCTTGTTGTTTATCCATTCTGTATATACTAGTTTGTACCTGCTAATCCTAAACTCTCAATACTTCCCTCCCCTACCTCCACTCCCCTTTGGCAACCACAAGTCTGTTCTCTGTCTGTGAGTCTCTGTTTTGTAGATATGTTTATTTGTGTCATGGACAAGAAATTTTTATAGTTAAGGCAAGAAAGCTCTCTGCTTTAAGGACTGAAATGGTGCAGTAGTAGAAAGGAGTTAAAACTCTTTGCAGTATATTTACTTGTTATGAAAAAAGGCACCGAATGATCCAAACAAGGGCAGCATGGCTGAGTGTGAGACGTGTAGCTACTGGAAGCAGAAGGGACACTCAGCACCGGGCAGCAAGACAGGGGTGTGGTCCAGGATAAAGATCTGCTTCTAATCAATTTTTGCTCATAGCTTTTGTAATGAGGTGGAGTTAACAATAAACCCAGACCATGGTTATCCACGTTAATTCTTAGTAATTTACTGCATATCCTTATCTATTCCCATGTGCACTTAAATTAACTCTTGAATAAACTCTACGTAATTTGTTCGTAGATAGGTTTTGTTTCTTCACAAGCGTGGGTTCATTTCCCAGCTTTTATATGCCGTGTGACTTTGACCACCTGTATCTTAGCCTCACTTGCCTGTTTCTTCAGCTTTAAAATGGGGATAATAGTAGTACTCACCTCAGAGGTTTGTTTGAGAATTAAATGAATTAGTACATATTATTTGCTTAAAAGAGCACCTGACATCTAGTTAGGGCTTAATAATTATTAGTTGTGATTATTATAAAGTCTTGAAATAAAAGTATCCATTCAGATACTTAAGGAGAGGCAGCTGAACCAGGAGGATTTAACCAGCACTGGCAATCACTCTGCTAGGACAGATCACATCAGTTAGACATATTATTTTTAGATGCTCCAGACCTTAAGTATGGATAATAACATAAAAATCAGATAGGATTTTGAGTAGTCATAACTTAAGTGTATTCTTATATACCTAAGGAATGAACTCCCTGGAAATGGAAAATCCATTACTTACCTTTGCTTCCAGAAATCTCTTTCATTTTCTTGGGTCCTTTCTATCCTTACTCATAGAAAGTACATGGAAGGCCAAGTCCATACCAGTAGTTCTTGGATAAATAGTGATAGCTGAAGTATTGTGGCTGAATTTCACTCCTTTAAAAATTGACTGAGGAATTGAACTTAATTTGTAGCTGTATTATGCATCTTGATCCATGTGACAGGAATACTAGAAAATGATGTAGTGAAATTGTAAAATGTTTAGGATCAGCTGGATCTCATTAAGAATGAGCTATTCGTGCTTAAAACCTACTTTAGTGAAAAAATGTTTTTCTCAACTACTTTGCAGTAGTTTTTCATGTGCATTTGGAAGATTTTCCTCTTCCTCTTCCTGTTCCTTCTGCTTTCTTGAGGGGCATTTCTGCAAGGAAATGTCATTATAAACACCATTTGTCATAGGTGATGGCAATAATCTCCAAAAGCAATGCATTTGAATAGCTCTCCTTGAAGAGGAAGGACAGTGATGTAAAGTAAATAAGTTTGACCCATGTTATAGACCGGATATCTGAAAACTTTTCCTTCTGGTCATGGTTCTGCTCTGACGTTGCTGTCATCTCCCTTCTCGAAGCCTCTGTGTCCCATCTATGAAATCTGAACTAAAATATAAAATCACATATTCAACCAACTTAAAATTCTAGGCCTCTATGATTAGGACCCCACACAAAGGAATTATGAAAAGCATTTCTAACCGATTAGTTAAATTTCACCTGGTTTAGGAGAATTGGGGTCAGGGACCAACACGAGACTACCCTGGGGAGAAATGCAGGTCTTTTCCTGAATATACTTTACTTGGGTAAATGTAATTTCTGAGAATAATTTCTTTTCTTGATTTTTTTCCTTCAGTCTGGGGCCATGTTGGTCAGCCTTTTTTTTTTTTTTTTTTTTTTTTTTTGCGGTACGCGGGCCTCTCACTGTTGTGGCCTCTCCCGTTGCAGAGCACAGGCTCCGGACGCACAGGCTCAGCGACCATGGCTCACGGGCCTAGCCGCTCTGCAGCATGTGGGATCTTCCCGGACCGGGGCATGAACCAGTGTCCCCTGCATCGGCAGGCAGACTGTGCCACTAGGGAAGCCCAGTCAGCCTTTTTGTAATATGAATTTTTATTTTCAAAATGGACTTTCTCACATCTCTCTCTGTACTACTGAAGATATTGACAATCTATACAAAACCAGGAGAAAGAGGTCTTTGGGACGCTAATGCATTACACTCAGTCTCTTGGCCCAGGTGGCCCAGGTTTGGTGAGGAGGACATGGCAAAGATGCAAGGAAGTCCTGAGCCAGCAGGGATTACTGTAATTAAATTCCTGGGCAGCCCCTTGCTGCCTTCCAGCCCAGGCACACGTCTTTGCCTTTTTTCTATTTTCTGGCTTCCATAAATAATCCACAAAGTGGACAGTTGGCGGCCAGAAAATCAATTGGCCCTTATATCTTCTCTAATTAATTTCTCATTGCCAAGCATTCGCAAGGCATTTGTAGGGAATAAACTAACTCTTCTACCTGTTACGGTGCTTTTGATAGATGACAAGACATAGATAGATTCAGGGTGGAACAAACAGGTAAAGTTCTATAGCTGAGTACACTCTATCTGGACTTCCTTTTATCTTGTGTAACTGTAGAGGACAATGTTTTCCCAAATACCATATTATTAATATAAATAATAATTAATTTAAATATGTTATCTTTTTTAACTCTACTTTTTTAAAACTACATTTGTGTTGTGTGACAGAAACTGTGAGTATTATAAGTAAATAGAAAATAGGGATGACAAAATGAAAAGTAAAATCATAAAGTACATGAACATTCCTAAGGCTTTGAAACATGCCTGTGAGGAGACCAGCAGACACATATATTGGGTGCTCAAGAAATATTTAATGGATGAATGGAATTTTCCAAAACAGTTATTTGTATTTCTTCCCACCGTCAGCTTAGGAGATAACCTATTTGTTTTATACTTGCCAATGTTGTTCAATTCTTTTCCATTTTTTAACAATTTAAGTGATATATTCTTACTACACACCTATGAGAATGGCTAAAATTAAAATATTAAAAATACCAAATACTGGTGAGAATGTAGAGCAACAGGAACTGTCATCCATTGCTGGTGAGAATGCAAAATTGTACAGCAACACTAGAAAACGGCTTGACAGTTTCATGTAAAGGTAAACATATACTTATCATAAGAGTCTGCAAGCACACTCCTAGGTATTTGCCCAAGAGGAATGAAGATTCGTGTTCATATAAAAACTCTACACAAATGCTTAGAGTAGCTCTATTCATAATCACTCTAAACTAGAAACAGCCTAAATGTGGGCTTCAGTGGGCAAGTGAATAAACAGACTGCTGCATTCATGTGATGGAATTCTACTCAGCAGTATAAAGAACAAATTTTTGATGCACATAACAACTTGGATAATCTCAAAGGCACTATGCTGAGTGAAAGAAGCTAACCTCAAAAGACTACATAGAGCATGATTTTCTCAAGGAATCAGAACTACAGTTGACCCCTGAATAATATGGGAATTAGGAATGCCAACCCCCCACAAGTCAAAAATCAGAATATGACTTTAGAGTTAGCCTTCCTCATCCACAGTTTTGCATTGGCAGATTCAACCAACCTTGGATCGTGTAGTACTGTAGAATTTACCATTGAAAAAAAAATCCTATGTAAGTGGACCTGCGCAATTCAAACCCATGTTGTTCAAGGGTCATCCGTATAGTGATGGGGAGTAGGTCAGTGGTTGCTAGGGGTTTGAGGCCAGGAGAGTGTGTGACTATAAAGTGAGAGCAATGGGGAGTTTTTTTGGGTGTAATGAAACTGCTCTGTATCCTGACTGTGCTGATGGTTACATGAACCCATACATGTGCTATAATTTATAAAAGTGTACCTCAAAAATGAGCCAATTTTATGGTATAATTTTTTTAACAAAATTTTTAATTAATTTATTTATTTTTGCTGTGTTGGGTCTTCGTTTCTGTGCGAGGGCTTTCTCTAGTTGTGGCAAGCGGGGGCTACTCTTCATCGCGGTGCACGGGCCTCTCACTATTGCGGCCTCTCTTGTTGGGGAGCACAGGCTCCAGAAGCGCAGGCTCAGGAGTTGTGGCTGACAGGCCTAGTTGCTCCACGGCATGTGGGATCCTCCCAGACCAGGGCTCGAACCCGTGTCCCCTGCATTAGCAGGCAGATTCTCAACCACTGCGCCACCAGGGAAGCCCCGGTATAATAAGTTTTAAAACAAAGTGAAAAAAATATACATTCTTATTGAAGACTATTAAACAATAGGAAGCATAAAAGTAAAATGGAGTCTTCACTCCTCACCTCCCTAACTCATACCAGGATGTGTATCCTTTCAGAGCTATCTATGCTGTTCTGACAGGCTGAGAGTTGCTGGGAAAGACATCAACTCAGGAGCCACATGGCCTTGATTTGTCCCAGCCCCTCCACTTAATTGTAGCTTTGTGACTTTGGGCAAGTTACTTAACCTCTCTGTTTCTCATGTTTCTCTTTCTTATGTACAAAATGGTGCTTATAGCTTGTTATTTACATAAAAAGCACTGTAAGCATTTGCCATTTTTACTATAGGAACATACGACATGCACACGTAAAATAGGTTTGTATTTGTATCGTTTTGACATCTTTTGTTCATTTGACGTTACATAATTAATATCTTTCCATGTCAGTATATAAAGATCTTCCCTACTTCTGTGAATTCCAAAGGCTGCATAGTAGTAGTCTATTATATATATATGAATTAAAATATATTTAATATTACATATTATTTATAAATATATATTTAATACATTCATATTAAATTTAATATTATATATCCTATTTATAATATAATATATTTAATAATGTTCTTATTGATGAAGGCACCCTTTTTAACTTAAACTGGTTTTTTCGTTTTGAAAAATTTTCTCTACCAATCGGATCCCAATGTGCTCGCAATCTTCCAGGATTTGTTCACAGTTCATAGTTCACTGCTGGTACCCTTTTCTCCCTTCTCATCCTCTTCTTCCCCTTTCTCCTTCTTTTAAAAATCTTTTCCATAAGTTCCGTGGGCTTTTCAGGAGGCATTGGACGTGATGTGTGTCTTCAGTCCGTCATCTTGAATCAGAAGCTCTTACCCTCCTAACATCCTTTCTTAAACCCATCCTATGAGTCAGGGGAAGTATTGAGGCAGAAGATTGCAGTGCTTAGGGAAGAAAACTGAACTTAAGCTGGGAAATTTGAGTGTGAATTCTGCTTAGCCATCCATTAGCTGGCTGAAGGTGGGCATTCACTTCACGTTCTCTGGTTCTCAGTTTCAACTGTAAAATGATATGCTTAGACTAGATGAACTCTAAAATTCTGTTACCTCCACTTACAAAATGGTGACACTAAGGCTCACAGAAATGATTTGCCAGTGGTCATCCAGGAAGTGAGATGTAGACTTGAGTCTTGAACACGTGTCTTCAGATTTCAAATCACAGGTGCACCAAGCCAACCTGAGCCATGCCACCTCAAGAACTGAGAGTGAAGGGGACACATCTCTCTGAGAGCCATTTCCTACCATGTGTGGACGTGGGCACGTGTGCCCCCACACAGAGGCTGTCCCAGGAGGTCGCCTCATGGCTCTTATACGCCTGCCCTCCAGTGGACAGAGCTGTGTTCTAGAACGTTGCCTGCTCCTCCTCTCGTGGGGCGGGGGCGGGGGTGTAGCTTGGCTTTGGCCCAGCACTGAGAAGCAGCCCTGTACAGATGGTGGTGCGGCTGCGTGCACAGTGGTCGGGCCTCCCAGCACTGGAGAGCATGGCTGAGCTGGTTCCGAACTCGCTCTGACAACATTCCTCTCCTGGCAGCCATGTAATCTCTCCTCCAGCCTTGTGCAAGCAAATGGTTTTGCAGCGGCTCCCCTCAGTCCTGGTGTAAGCAAGGTACAAGCATCGGGGCTGTGCATTTGTATACATTTCCCTTATTTGGATCTTTCCACAAGGCCTTCTCTAGATGTCAATTTCCTCCTTCCTTTCCATGGATTTCCCTTTGGGTTGTATGAACACGGTTTTTCTTTTTAGTCAATATTAGGATTCTTTTAAAAAATTTGCAGCAAAACCCCTAACTCCTCTAAACACACAAACAAACAAGCCAACAGAAAATCAAACCAGCAAACAGATGCATCCTACAAATCCGTTAAAAGCGCTTCTTCAACACAATCTCATCAGCCTCTAGTTAGCGGATGGTGTACTTGTTTCTTACATGGTTTAAGAATTGAGTGTTCGTCTATTGCCACACACCTTTAGCTTCTTTGGAACATGAGCTTCTGGAGTTCTGATCTGTCACTTCATTCTTTCTGGCCTTCTTCTTCCTTCTCCATTACCTGGTTCTGTCCATTCCCTGAGTCTCATGCAATTATACCATCTGGCCGACCTTTTGGTTACTCCAGACCAGCTGTTCTCAACTCTGGCTGCACGTTAGAATCACTTGGGGATTGAATTTGTCTTTGTTGGATTCTAGGTGTGCATATATTGAAACATACCTTAAGTGACCTGTATATAGAGGGGGTAAGAAATGGATAACATTTGTTAAATGGGATCAACTCCTTCCTTTTTCTACCTACCTAATCTAGCTTCTTCCTCTTTTGGTGATTCTCAGAGAGAAAATAGGAGGTTCCCTTGGGCGGTTGTTGGCTTTCAAGCCTTTGATCTGACAATGCATTCATAACTCTCTGGGAGTGTGGTACCCACCCTACAGGCTTATAGTCACTCTTAGAGGTCACAGGATGAACACGAGGTACAGCATGATTTTTCGCTTGCTTTTTAATTTTCTCTATATCACTTTCACTAATAGTTTAGAAACAGTAGATGAATTATGTAGGATTTTTAGACTCCTCAATAAAAGGAGAAGGGGAAAGGGAGCTCTAGGTTGAAGAAATTTGCATAGAAAGAAAGTATGCCCCAGTCACTGCACATTTCAAAATATGTGATATCAGTATTTGAAATGTTTTTGAGTCTGGTTCTTTTTAAAGTACTTAGGGGCATCCTGGCTGTAAAGACACAAGGCATTTTGCACAGGTTGTATGTTTAAGCTCATGGGAAGAGAGTCATAAAGCACATCTTCCATATCCACCTTCTGTTGGGTATTGAGAAAACTCTTTTTTTTTTTTTGGTGTCCAGTGAAATTTATTAAGTGGATGCATGAATAAATTAATAAAAAGTATAAGGACCCTTCTTTTTTTATAAATGTATTTATTTATGGCTATGTTGGGTCTTCGTTGTTGCGCGTGGGCTTTCTCTAGTTGTGTCAAGTGGGGGCTACTTTGAGAAAACTCTTTTCTCTTCGTCTAAGCACCTGTGTTGAATTTGGTAGCTGTGGTGTTTGGACTGATTCAGCAGTAATTAATCTCCAGGCTAATTATGAGCTCTGTTGTCATTTTGCTAGATGTAATTAAACTGCATAGCTGGAGAAAGTTGGGGAACTATGGTTTCCAAGAAAACTCTTCCCTGTAACTTGGCAAGGAGCTCAAGAGTGACAACATAATCAGCCAATTAAATATAAGCTGGAAGCCCGATGTCCTTCAGGATGAGTTTACATGAAGAAGACAAATGTATGTTCACAAGAGGCACCTGCTGTTTTACTGCTGCCTTTTTGGAAAGAGCTTGGAGTATTCTAGAGGTTTTCTCTCATTAATCCTCTTGATAGCTTTATTAAACAGGAAGCAGAGCAAACATTTTAGTCCCTTTCAAACAGATGAGATGATTAACATCGTGAAGGTCAACTGTCTTCCCAAAGAGCATAGTGACCACGGGTCAGAAGAAATTTCAGTAATGTATTTCCTTTAAAAATGTGATGATTGTCTACATAGATTTCTATAGCAACCATCAAATACATGATTATACTAGCATAAAGATATGAATTGGTGAATAAATTCTTTAAGTCTTTTGGGGCCAAGGTTCTGTTCCATTTTTTAGTCTAGGGTAAGGAGATACCCTAACAAACGTGGGTGTTGCTGAATCACACTGGCCTTGGCCTTGCTCAGAAGGGCCACTTTGAAGAGATGAGGAAGAAGGTACATCTGGTCCGTATTTCCATAAAAATCAGCCCTGGTAACCTGTTTGGCAAATAAGTTGCAGGCTTCCAATGCCTGACATAGGTAGAAAGACATATCGTACTTTGTTATTTTAAATAGGTTTTAATGCTTTACTAGATCTCTGAGCAGACTCTTTGCCTTGGTGTGCACAGAATACATGGTCAAGGAGAAAGCATTTAAAGCATGGGACAGCTACTCTCGTTGCTGTGTTTCCAAAAGCATGTGTGGGTGTGTACATGGGCTCCACCAGTGATACTCAAGAACTCAGGATGATTTGGGGAGGTACATTGACTCATATAGGTAGAGTTTTATATTGTTGGGTATTTTTCATAGTTTTATTTATGGCAAGGGATTTCCATTTAAACGAGTAAGGAATAAAAGTTTCCTTTTGAAAATAAATTTATCTAAGTAAAACTGTGACCTGTATAATTGTTAAATAAATAATGATATGGGTAATGTGTGGGTAGAGGCACAATTATGAAGGTGGCACTCGAATGACTAAGGTTTAGGTCACAGGGGCCTCTATCCATTCTCTCCTACTCCTGGTAAGAGATTTATCTTCTTGATTCCTTTGCCTCAACAGTAATTCCATTTTGTTAAAGGTGGGTCAGGTAAGAAAGCTAATGTGTTGTACCATTAAGTCACACATATGTATTCCGTTGCTATTGCAATAATGAAAAAATAAGGAAAACCACACTTAAACTCTGCCTTGAGTCTCCGAATTAATTTTAGTGCCCAGTCATTTGACTAACAAAAGTTTGGGTCTTACAAACATATGACTTAGTGCCTATAATAATCACAGATTATGATTATTCCTTGAGAGTGTTTATTCTTTCCCTGTTATGCTGAAAACAAACAGCCATAATAAAAACTCGGTTTCTTCCTAACCATGGACAAACTAAATGGCAAGAGATCCAGGCTTTGCATATTGACTGTGCCTTTGGAAAAATAAGGGAAACTCTAAAGGACAATATCCCAGTCCACATTTCCTAACACACACAACACGGATAATCTCACTTACCTTGCGCTAAGTGAAAGAAGCCAAACTCAAAATGTTACGTATTTGTTGATTACATTTATATGACTTTCTGGACAAAGTAAAACTATGGGGACAGAAAACTTATTAGTGATTGTCAGGGGGCTACAGGTTGACTTCCAAGGGGCAGGGAAAAATTTTCAGGATGCTGGAACTATTCTCTATCTTCATTATGGTGGAGGTTGTAAGACTATATCCATTTGTCAAAACTCTTAGAACTGTACGCTAGAAAGGGTGAATTTTACTGGCTGTAAATTATACCTCAGTAAACCTGACCGAAGAACAAATAAATGTTCTTAGTGTTCCATAAGAAGAATTACAAGTAAAATATGAAATAATAGTCAAACCAAAACGAAAAGCCACAACTACCTGCAAATCATTTCTTGAGGGTGGAGAAAATCAGTCTCAAATTTCAAATTGATTTACCTTGACAGACAGCCTCTTAATCTGTATGTCTAGAGTGAAAATATCAAGTGTATCCTTTTATACAAACTGTTTCCATTCAATCTTTTTTTTTGTTCACAACTAGATTCATTTCAGCCCTACTGCTCCTCATAGTTTGAACAATTTATCATGGCAAAGCGTGCTTTCTCTGGTCGGGTATTATATTAGTAAATCGCTATTAATGATTGCCCTGTAGCAGTTTTTTTCATATAAAACACACTCTACCTTTGGTACAATTAGGGAATGCCTAAGAGTGGAAATGATGGAGAAATTAGGAACATATAAACTTTTGGAGATAACGTACTCCGAATTAGTTTGGAATGGCCAACTTTTAAAATAGTGTGATCAGGTACAGATAAGGTTTGTAGCCCCTCTTACCTTGCATGTCCCCCTGTCCCCATGCTCATGAGATTGTATGGAAAATTTTGGCTCCCCTGGGTGTCTTCAGTCTGTGAGTTCCTTAGGAGCAAGAGACATATTCATTTTTGTATCCTATTTCCTAGCACAGTGCTTGTAGGAACTAAAAATTGCTTCTGAATGAATAAGTGAAAACTTATGGCTTTCTAATTATCTTAAATGAATCATTTCCATGTAAAAACGGACTTTTGCAAGGAGTTGGGCAAGTGGCATGAATTCTGACCTGCCAAGATGGACACGTGGGGCCATTTGTCTCTGATACTGTAGGTGTAGCTTTTCTTGGAGGCATGTGGCTGGACTTGAAGTCTTCTTGAAACTTGTTCTAGTTGCTGGTTGGTTAAAGTAAGAAGTACTCAAAGCTTTTAATGCATTAATTAAAATTTGTTTAAAGTAGTATAATAATGAAAATTAAGTCATTTAGGAAAGAAAATGATGCATTTTTAAAGGTTCCTCTGCCTTGCAAATATAATGAATTATCAAAGGTTACACATATTTTATAGACACTGGTTTTTTTTTTTGTTTTTTTTTTTTTGTTTTTTTTTTGCAGTATGCGGGCCTCTCACTGTTGTGGCCTCTCCCGTTGTGGAGCACAGGCTCCGGACGCGCAAGCTCAGCGGCCATGGCTCACGGGCCCAGCCGCTCCGCGGCATGTGGGATCTTCCCGGACTGGGACACGAACCCGTGTCCCCTGCACCGGCAGGCAGACTCCCAACCACTGCGCCACCAGGGAAGCCCTAGACACTGTTTTTATAGGACTAATTGACTTTCTTTTGAAGCACTGGTATATTGTTGCCAATTCAGATCATTCCATAGTTCAAATAAGAGGTCCCTTTTCCTCATGGCTTTTTAGGGAAGTCTTTTAAAGTAAAACATGAAAATCTGACTAATATATAGTCTAGTTTTCATAATTGTATCTGTTGTGATTCAAGGACTGATTTAAGATTTCTATTTCATTTTATTTTTCCTGTTTTGTGGCAATCACAGACAGTTAGCCATGTTCACCTTCTGATACCTATGACACAATTTTCATATCACAGAAGGCAGAACTCACCTTACCAAGCCCTCAGGATTGTTTACTGATTATAGACTCAGTTAATTCTTCTCAAACAGTGCAAACAGTCAAGGTCAGCTCCTTTTTGTTGATTTGTTTCCAAGAGGCCTCGTAGGATACTACCCACCTCTGTAGCTCCATTTCACAATTTATCTTGGCTGTGTTTTCCTTCACACATTGTATTTATCATCATTTCACTTATCCCAGACTTACTAATCAATACATCAATTAACAAATATTTGCTGAGTTCTTTTTGTGGTGGCACATGATATTTATCTTGCCCAGGAGACATTGCCTTTCCTATGGTAACTACATTTAGGTTTCCCTTTGGGGCGTCTCTCCCTACATCTCTCAGTCATGTGCTTTGGAAGCAGCAGAGCTCCAGCAGTGGGCACATGACTCAGACTGGCCAATCAGTGTAGTCCATTTCTCTGGCCCCAGTGAATTGTGTGGTGATGGGCACACGACATAAAACAGTCCATTAGGAATGAATTCCATGACTTTGGACTAAAACTGTTGGGAAGAGAAGCTGTCTTTCTCCCAGGGTTACTAACCAGGTGCAGTATTTCTGGGGCTATCTTTAAGCCCACTATTAGAGGATCTTTGAAGAATGAAGCCAATATAGAGAAAACCAGACCCAAGGAATGGAGAAAGAAATTCTTATGTCCTCTTTAAAAAGCCTGATCCGGGCTTCCCTGGTGGCACAGTGGTTGAGAGTCTGCCTGCCGATGCAGGGGACATGGGTTCGTGCCCCGGTCTGGGAGGATTCCACATGCCGCGGAGCGGCTGGGCCCGTGAGCCATGGCCGCTGAGCCTGTGCGTCCGGAGCCTGTGCTCCGCAACGGGAGAGGCCACAACAGTGAGAAGCCCGCGTACCAAAAAAACAAAAAACAAAAAATCCTGATCCAACTGTGTCTGAAGCTGATATCAGACTACATGTGCACCTTAGAACATACACAATTTCTGTCCTTCACTAAAAAGGACTACTGATTAAAATACTCACATGTGCAAAGATTCTGAAAAATACAAATTTCTGGTTTCCAAGGGTTTACAATAGATCAGAAAGAATAAAATATAATCATATCAAGTTAGCATTACTCTTCAAAAGTATGCTATTTTTTCTCTATCCCTGAAATTATTCAGGATTGTTTGCATATATTCCTTTCTTCAAAGATAGATTGCAGAGAAGACAGCCTGGTCTTCTATTCACCTCCTTTTTCTTAATATCTAGCAAAGTGCTTGTACATGGAAAATAGTCAATAAATTTTTATTGAATTTATCTGAAAAGACAACTAATGGTACTCAGGGATTTATGGTAAATGCCAAATGAGTAGTTTAGATCATGACATCCTATTTTATGTTAAATCGCATTTTTTGTCCTCTGGGCCAGGTCTTCATTCAGATTGCTACCACTAGATGATTTGTGTTTTGTTTTGCTTTCTTGAGCAAAGCCATGGCTCAATACTAGACAGAGGCAGCTTTGTGGGGATAGAAGAAGGGGAATTGAGAAAGCCTCCAGGGATTTATGTTTTACAAGGAATATGCTCCATTATCAAAACAATGTTAAATTATCTTGTTCACTTATCAACTTTAAATTGATAAACCATAAAATTTAATGAGGAAAAGAGAGAGGAAGATTCACTCCCAATAATCAAAAGTATATGCAATAATAATAATATCTTGATCATAATCATTGTTTTTGACCTTTCCTAGCTCAAATAACTCAGCCACTTTTACATAGTTGCAGTGTAGAACCATTTTGTCACTAGTTAATTAGAACCAAATGCCCTGACAAGGTCTGATTCTTTCTTTATTCTCAGAGCTGTGAATCTTTTTTCTTCCTGGACCAAACTAAAGTGAACTTCGTTCCTGTCTGATATTTATCCAGCTTCAAAAGTGGAAGCACCTGAAGCTACTTTGTTCAAGGTAAGTGAACTAGATATCTGCAGTTAATATTTGTTTCTTTTAAATTTTAATCGATACAGCCATGTGTGGTCTTATATGAGGATGCATATAAAACAATGCTCAAAACAATGCTTTTATTACAGTAGCTAAGATTCACAGAAGGAACTGAAAATGCATGAGTGATATTCAACACCTCTATCTTTTTCTCTTGGGTTATGTCATTCTATAGGATGAAATAATGATGGTTAAAGTTTAATTCGTTTCTATGTCTTTTTTAACAACTTTATTGGAGTATAATTGCTTCACAGTGGTGTGCTAGTTTCTGCTCTATAACAAAGTGAATCAGCTATAATACACATATATCCCCATATCTCCTCCCTCTTGCCTCTCCCTCCCACCCTCCCTTCCCCACCCCTCTAGGTGGTCACAAAGCACTGAGCTGATCTCCCTGTGCTATGCGGCTGCTTCCCACTAGCTATCTATTTGACATTTGATAGTGTATATATGTCCATGCCACACTCTCGCTTCACCCAGCTTACCCTTCCCACTCCCTGTGTCCTCAAGTCCATTCTCTACGTCTGTGTCTTTATTCCTGTCCTGCTCCTAGGTTCTTCAGAACCTTTTTTTTTTTTTTAAGATTCCATATATATGTGTTAGCATACGGTATTTGTCTTTCTCTTTCTGACTTACTTCACTCTGTATGACAGACTCTAGGTCCATCCACCTCACTACAAATAACTCAATTTCATTTCTTTTTATGGCTGAGTAATATTCCATTGTATATATGTGCCACATCTTCTTTATCCATTCATCTGTCGATGGACACTTAGGTCACTTCCATGTCCTGGCTATTGTAAATAAAGCTGCAATGAACATTGTGGTACATGACTCTTTTTGAATTATGGTTTTCTCAGGGTATATGCCCAGTAGTGGGATTGCTGGGCTATATGGTAGTTCTATTTTTAGTTTTTTAAGGAATCTCCATACTGTTCTCCATAGTGGCTGTATCAATTTACATTCCCACCAACAGTGCAAGAAGATTCCCTTTTCTCCACACCCTCTCCAGCATTTCTTGTTTCTAGATTTTTTGATGATGGCCCCTCTGACTGGTGTGAAGTGATACGTCATTGTAGTTTTGACTTGCATTTCTCTAATGATTAGTGATGTTGAGCATCCTTTCATGTGTTTGTTGGCAATCTGTATATCTTCTTTGGAGAAATGTCTATTTAGGTCTTCTGATTTTTGGATGGGGTTGTTTTTTTGATATTGAGCTGCATGAGCTTGTAAACTTTGGAGATTAATCCTTTGTCAGTTGCTTCAAATATTTGCAAATATTTTGCAAATATTTTCTCCCATTCTGAGGGTTGTCTTTTCATCTTGCTTATGGTTTCCTTTGCTGTGCAAAAGCTTTTAAGTTTCATTAGGTCCCATTTGTTTATTTTTGTTTTTATTTCCATTTGTCTAGGAGGTGGGTCAAAAAGGATCTTGCTGTGATTTATGTCATAGAGTGTTCTGCCTAGGTTTTCCTCCCTTTCTATGGTTTTATTAGATAACTAACATCATAGGTTTTTCATGAGACGGACCCCTGAAATAAGTTTGAACTTCAGCACCACCATTTGTCAGAGCTGTTAACTGTAGACAAGTCACTTACCTTTCCAGCCTGTTTTCTCATCTGTTCCTCATGGAGTTGCTGTGAGGACCAAGTATTCTAATGTATGTGAGGTCAAAGGACAATGGTAGTAGTAGCAAGAGTTACAGATTAGCTGGAGTAGTAATTCTGTACAGGCTTTCCCTATATCTTCCCTAGGAAACTTGATGTAAAGGCAATTCCATTTTTCCCCAATGTTGAATGGGCCATATGGCTGGCTAGGCCCCCTCTTTCTTCACATTCCACCTGTGTCCCTCAGGGATGCGTATGCGGTTGAACTGGTATCCTTCCAGGATGGAGGGAAACTGTTCTTCAGTTCAGGGTACACCTCTAGGAAACATGAGAATGACAAATAATAAAAGAGAACCAGCCCCAAATGCTGTCAAATTGTGAGTACAAAACTAATGTTGGTTTTCATGTCGCTGAATTTTTTGTTAAAGGAATTAAATTCTAACAAAACTAGCTTTGGTCAAAGAAGTTGACCCAATTTCATACAAGAAATAAGGATGTTACTGGGAATTGAACAGTTTATTGCTAGAATAATAAAGACGACAAGAGGAAGAATTATGGTCTCTTTTGTTCTCTCTTGAATCCCAGCTACTAAAGTTGTGCCTGGACTATAAGAGGTGCTCAGTATATAATTATTGAATAAATGAGTGAATGCTGCTAAAAAAAAAAAAAAAGGTGGACTTGGGCTGATTTTTAAGCATGGTAAGTGTGCCATGTAAAATAAACTAGATAGAAGCAACATAGTTAAGCCAGGAAGCTGAAATTCCTCTTCTCTGAAGATCTCTAAGAGTAGGTTCAACTCCCATGTCTCCAAGATCCTGTCAGTTTACCTTTTGAAAAGAGGATAGGCCAGATATATTCTGAGGTTGAAAGGCTCTAGAACTCTCATGGAAAGTTCCATATATGTGTGAAAGGTCTTTCCTCATCTTGGAACTTGGAGAGCTTTGCCAGGCACCACAAATATTTATCCACAGTTAGTCTTTTACCCCCAATCATGCCTTAAGACAGATTTTCCTGCTACAGATCCATTTTGCTTCTGACACTATTTTGTTGCAAGCCACCAGTTACCTGTGTGTGCAGGTGATAATGACCCCAGTGATATTTATTCATAGTTCACTTTTCCTTCACAGAAAGCAGGAAACAGTTCCTCATTAGTATCTGGGCCATATGTAAATAGCTGAATGACATTGTTGCTTTCTGTCCGCAAAGGAGAGAAATTTTGCTCAGGGTTTCACAGATAATACTGATTTTTTTGTGTCCCAGATCATGTTCAGGATATCATCATACATTGTGGTTCTACTTTTCTTTTGAAAATAATGTAGTAGATCAAAGTACTTATTTCCTTTATGTGAATAATGCTTTATTCATTTAAACTCCTAATATGAAATAAGAATATTTATTAAAAGATTTCATGGAATTTTTGGGTAGAAAACAGTGCTCATTTTATAAGCAATTGGAAATCAAATGGTAATTATTTTGAGAAAGAACTTTCTTATTACCATGGTGGGCTACTGACAATTGTTTAGGATAAGGTAACTAATTTAATAATTAAGTGACTATATTTGTTGCCCAAATCTCTGAAAATGGACAGGTTTCATGTTAAATGGTCTAATGTATATGAAGCCAAAGCACAATTTTTGTTGTTTTTCTTGTTTGATTACTTAATAGATACAGTACCAGAAATAAACCACAGCCTAGAAGCCCCCATCATAGCTAGAATACATCTCAGGAAGACATAATTGGAAGATAAGTTTGAACCAATGAAACCCACAGAGCAGAAAGATACCATTACAGATTTAAAGATCATATATCTTATACACTTTAAGATAAAGTTGATGAATCTGAAGGACCCAGATCACTAAAACCAATTTAGTCACATTGCATATGTAAAGAAAAGACAATGGGTCTAGTGAAACTAAGATGACTAACATAGCAAAAGACTTCAGTGCTCTCTAGTTTGCTTTGAAGGTATAATTTATGAAGATGCTTTAAGGTCATATGTAATAAATACAAATGACAGTATTTCTAGAGATATATTTGTGCTCTGTAGGATTCATGAGTAATAATGCCTGGAGCACTCCAACAAAGGTAGTTGCATGAATTAATGGAGCAATCTGGGCATCAGTCCAATAAAAATGTTGGCTGAATGCTTCCTTGGGGGGAAAAGATGCTGAGAACAGGATAGTTATAAGCAATTGATGCTGGTTAAATAGAACATCTTCCTTACTCTTTTCAGCTTGCTTCTGAACTAAGTCAGCTGTGTGTCTTTGAGAGAGGAAGAAGAAGACTTTAAGGGGCAAGTTTACTTTAATGCAAAGAGTCAATTTTCAAGTAACGTACTTCTTTTTGGGTAGACTGACCTGAGTATGAAAACCCAGGCTTACTAGCAAGCCCCTAGTTATAAAGTCTCTGCATTTAATGCTGATATCTCAGATTTATGCTGCACACTTCCTATAAATCAAAGTACAGTATGTAATTCTCAATTTCAATGCAACTACATATTTGAATAAATTTATTTTGTGTTGGGAACAGTGGGAAGAAATGGAGTCAGTTAACCAGGTCTAATAGGAAGAGTTCCCTTCTCTCTTGGCTTGAGGTCTTCCATGGGGACATAAAGAAATAAAAACTCTAGGCTCATAAGAACTTCTGTGTCCTACTTGCCAATCAAAAATAGAGGGCAACTGGTTGTCTTTAAGTGATTGGTAGTGGGCATGGAAGAAAAGAGCATGCTGTGGAATAGCTGGGCTGGGTGGAGTGTCACATGCTTTTTAGAATTGGTCTGAAGGTCACTCTCTCCATTTATAGCCATGGAATGGATGGAGACCAAATTCAGTGTCAGAATGTTTGAAATCCATCCTTATTCTATAACTTTCTAGCCACGTTACTCAGGGCAGGTGGCTTAACTTCTCTGAGGAGAAGCTTAACTTTTTTAATTTACACAATTGGAAAAATAAAACTCTCCTCTGTGTCTTACAATCATTTCCTGAGACGCTATTGAAATAATGTATGCAGATGTGTTTTGCTGGTTGAGGAGAACTATGCCATTGTGAAGTGTGGACATTATTATTCTCTCTAATGGAAAGCTCCCTGAGGGTTTATACCGTTCATAAACCTCTTCCAGCTGCCTACTTTATTTCCCAAACACTCCTCCTTTGGCTCTTCTTTTTGTTCTAATTACATCCAGGAGGACAACTCCATTAGGAATTAATGAGCTTTAGTACCTTCATTTGCCATCTGCTCCCCTCCCCCTTTTAACAAATGAAGGTGTGTCTCAGCCTCAAGACCTTATGTTGACTGTAGCCAGGCAGATGCGAGTGATTCAGATGAGAAAGATTCTTTATTCCATGGTACCAAGGTCACATTTGGATTTGGTGCTGCTTTTGGAAGCCAGATGGTGACTAGAAGGTGAGAAGAGCCTCTGTTTAGAGCCCTGCTATGGAACACACTGGCCCCACTGGCATTCATTTATTCAAGCAGGCATTTATTCATTCAATTAACATTTACTGTGTCTGTTATGTGCCAGACACTGTGCTAGATGGCAAGGATATAAAGTTGAATGAGACGGACTCTTTTCCTTGAATTGCTCACAGCCTACTGGGGGAGATAAATACATGTATCCAGGTAACTATAGTGCAATATTTGATGTGCTCTAATAGTCCTATAGCACTGAGTCTAGGTCCAGATATGGGGAAAGTTAGAAGAGCTGAATTGCTCTCACAATTGGGGCTTCTCAGAGAAAGGACTGTCTTCTCAGTTCCCTCCATGTCTATTAGCAAAAGGAACTGGTTTGTGGACCAGTAAGTATCTAGTTGATACCCCCCAATTGCACATCTCTCTTTTCCTTTATTCCTATGTCTGCTGTGTCCAGCTTGGGAATCACCTAGGACATAACTGCAATACTGGAAATATTTGCAAATGTAGAGAATAATAATCTCCCCATCTCTATTTATAATAACTGTGTACCATCTATTGTTTAATGAAGAGGGTGGTAATTAGGGTCCTAATAGATAACAGATGGCACACAAAACTGTTACAAGGGTGTGAGTACAGCCCCATAGGAGGGATTGTGCAGGAATCTGGGGCTGGGAGCAGCTGAGCTGAGACAATCTCTATGTCCAAAGGGAAGAAGAGAGGGATCAGTTTCAGGACCCCAGCAGATAAAGGACCCCTGGAGAATTGGTCTTCTTGAGAGGTACGGTAACCTTCAGTAAAAGGTCATAGTTAGCCCACTTGGAGGCTATCTAGCAGGGAGAAAGCCAGGGAAACAAGTCTCCTGCCTTCACTTTCCTCCTCCCTCCCTCACATCTCTCTGATGCTCTCCATGGCCCAGACCCAGTTAGAAGTCTCAGGGGCTGGGATCCTGTCAACCTCACCCTTCCAGTTCACCAGAGAAGGGTGGAGAGGGGACCTGGGAGGGCAAACAGAAGATAACCACCCAGGAGAGATCAGGATCCTCACCTGTAACATGACCGTGTAAGAATGCAGACTTGCCCGCTCCCAAAAGTTATGTTAATTATGTATATATGCGTATATATATGTGTGTGTGTGTATATATATATATAACATAACTTTTTATGCACATTTTATTATGCCTATATATATATACACATATATATGCACATATATACATGTGTGTTTTCTTAAAATAATAGCACACAAGTTCTGTACAGTAAGTCCCCTACATACAAACCTTCAAGTTGTGAACTTTCAAAGATGCAAATATGCATTCGCATGTCCAGTCACGTAAGTTCAAGTGTCTGGGGTAAATTATCACGTGCGTGCATCTTCTACGAGTGGTTGTGCTTTTGTGTAGTTTACAGAACTGTATAGAGGACAGTAGTACAGTATCTTTATTTCAAGCCCAGGATGTCCAGAAGCAAGCGTAAAAGCATAGGTAAAGTAGCTGGTACTGCTGTACTTTTCAGAGTACTGTACTGTAAGATTAAAAATGTTTTCTTTATTTTTTCTGTTTGTTTTGTATGTATTATTTGTGTGAAAAGTATTATAAACCTATTTCAGTACCGTACTATATAGCCGAGTTGTTAGTTGGGTACCTAGGCTAACTTTGTTGGATTTACAAACAATTTGGACTTAAGGAACGCGTTCTCGGAATGGAACTCATTTGTATGTAGGGGACTTATTGTTTAACTTTCTTACTTGAGATGCTTTACCAAACACTCTTTTTCTTTCCTTTTTTAAAATACTTTCTTAGTTATGGAAAATGTCAAACACACACATACATAATAAATCCCTAGATGCCCATTATTTTGCTTTAGTACTTATCAATTCATGACCAATCTTGTTTCATCATGCTCGCATCCAATCTTCATAATCCTATGATTTTGAAATACATCCCATGTTTGGCTTTTGTTAGGCCAAAGGCATGTTAAAGCTATTTTTTAAAATGAATCCCCTTTCTCAATCACAAATTAAGCATATATTTTTAAGAGCTGAATCATAAGCAGTAATTAATATATTTTAAAAGGTCAGTCAGCCTCTCTTAACCCTAGATTGTTTAAAATGATAAATGATTGCAAAACACAATGAATAACATGATTTATATAACTGTTTACTGTGTTATAGTTTAAAAATACTGGCTTATACCTTTTTTTTTACCTCTTTTTCTTTTCATTGTTTGGTAGTTAACTAAATTCCTAAATGACGATTTCTTCCGTTTTATTTATCCCCCACCCTTATATTGGGAACCTATCATGGGGTACCATTCAGTATATAGAACATTGTTCCCCTCTGATTTGTAATGTCCCATCTTCCATATATCAGATTTCAATACATGCATGGGCCTGTGTTGGGCACCTCTTTTTATTCTGTTGGTTTATTATTTTTTAAATCATTGTGCCAACATCATACTTTATAATATACTATACTATAAAGTATCACTTTATAATAATTCTTCATATCTGGCGTTTGGAGTCTTTAGACGTATCCTAGCCTTTCTTGGCCCGCTCTTCCATATCAATAGGTTCAGCTTGTCAAACTCCATGGGGAAAAAATCCTATTGGTATGTGGCAGTTGATTTCTAAAATGATCTGAGCTACAAAACATATTTGTTGAGAACTTTGAAAGTTTTCTAGAAGTTTATGAACTGAAGGCTTCATGAGGCTTAAGACAAGCAGGAATAAAATATGATTTTCTCTTTGTGCATGTGAAAGCTTGATTAAAAGAAAAAGAATATATTTTTGTAATATTTGTTTGTCAAGCATAGGATCCATATCTTTTTGTTTAATGTAGTTTTCTACTCACTTTAAGCTCTTTCTTTGCAATATGGGCTCTCAGTGACTAAAAAGGCAAGGTTGAGAAGAAATGAGAAATGATTGACAGAATATCTCAAGAGCTCAATGGTCTCAAAAAATATGCACCATGGACCCAAGGGGCAATGCATAGAAGGAATATATTAATTGGCTGGTGATTTGAAGATATTAATGATGAAGACCATGGATGCAATACAGCTGAGTCACCAGTCAT
This sequence comes from Mesoplodon mirus, assembly GCF_964341445.2. Taxonomy (NCBI): domain Eukaryota; kingdom Metazoa; phylum Chordata; class Mammalia; order Artiodactyla; family Ziphiidae; genus Mesoplodon; species Mesoplodon mirus. The sequence continues at coordinate 90,155,711 of NC_138976.1, read as the reverse complement.
TTAAAAATGTAGGATCTGAATGCTTAGGAATTGTATTAGTTATCTGTTTGCTGAGTAACAAATGAGTGGCTTAAAACAACCCAGGTTTTATGGGTCAGGAGTCCAGGCACTGGGTCCTCTGCTCGGGGTCTCACCAGGCTCTGATAAACGTGTTGGGTGGACCACATTCTCATGTGGACATCAGCCTGGGGGGGAATGCACTTCCATGCTCATTCAGATCGTTGGCAGAATTCATATCCTGGTTGCTCCAAGACTGGGGTCCCCAGCTTTTTGCTGATTGTCACTGGAGGCCACCCCAGATCCTAGAGGCAATGCAGTTCCTCCCTGTGGGCTTCTTCAGTGTGGCTGCTTGCTTCAGCCAGCAAGGAGGGTCTCTGGCCTGTAGAAGGCCCGGTGCCTCTTTTATGAGCTTTCACCTGATTAAGGCCACACAGGATAATCTCCTTTTTGATTTACCCTTTTGACTTGGGACCTTTATAACATCGGCCAAACCCCTTCACCTTTGCCGTACTCAATTGTTTAGAAAAAAGTCACAGGTCCTGTCTATGCTCAGAGGGAGGTGGTGATCATACAAGGTGTCAACACCAGGCGAACAGAGTCATAGGCCCACGCTAGAGGCTCTTTGCATAGGGCTAAAATAAAATGGCAGAAAAATTGTCATCTGTGGTCACAGTTCTGGCCACCTGGTTCTTTAAAAGGAAAGGGCGTTTCTGGGATGAGACATGTAGAGGCAGAGGTGTTAGGGTGATGCGGGTCCAGCCCGTTTTGCCTTGTGTTTGTGAGAAGCAGAAGGAACACACATTGGCCTCCCCGAGCTTTCAGGGTATCTGTGCTGTAGGGCTTGGGAGCTTGCTGTGGGCTGTCTCCCCTTCAGAGCAGTAGATGTGGGGACGCAGACACGTGGCTCTGACGGGCAGGCAACACGGATCTCCTTGCAGTCAGCAGCCCAGGAAAGAGTTAAGCCTTGGCTTTTGTTCCTGAGCTAGGAGATTTTGATTAGATGCTTAATTGCTATTGGAACCTCGTGTGTAGGGTACACGCTTAGCGACCTGAGACAGTCAGAGACCGAATTTAGTACCTACTCTTAGGCCTGCTCCCAAGGACAAGAAGAAAAGGAGTTGTGAGGTACATTGTTGGCACAAACGCTGGGTGAACAATCACCTTCCTGGTCCAGCAGCAGTTTCCTGGTGCAGGTGATTCTGTGGCATTTGTGCTGTACAGCTCCCTTCACCTTTCTGGCCCCAGCCTGCAAAAAATTTCTGGCACAGCAGGGAATTAGTGCCTAATGGCAAGAGAAAAGGAAATTAGCATTTCCTAACAGCTAACCAAACACAAAAGCATCCCCCAGCCTTGCACGGAACACCTCTGACCATCCATCCCTCTATGGCCAAGCCCTGCACCTTACAATTTGTGCTTAATTATACAGGAAAAGAGAAATCTGTTTCTCTGGGAGAGCCTCTGAGAACCTGTTGGGGAAAGCTTTCAATTTTAATTACAGAAGAAATACTGGCTGAGGCAATGGTGAAAAGGAATTACCTTTCCTTTTCTTCTGATTTTGCAAAACAGCTGGCAGCAGACACTGGCACATAGAAGGTGTGTAGGAAATGTGGGTCCAATAAATGAATAAATATGTGAATGAAAAAACAACTGTGAAACACCTACACAAGAATATTCTTCTTTCAAAAGAATAATGAAAAATAATTTCATTCAATAAGAGTCATTCTTAGTTACTGATACATGACTCAGTAGTTCCCATTCAATTTAAAATGTTCCATTTTTTTCTGATACTTAACAAGTCATTAATTAAATGTTGCTCACTTTTAAGGCCAATCTGTGAGACATTATTAACTTGTCTACTCTAAAGTTCCAGCATCAACTCAGGCGGGGCTTCACCATGTACTGATCATGGGACCTTGGCCTCTCGTTGCCTCAGTTTTCTTATTTGTAACACGGATATAATAATAGGCTTATTTCCTAGGCCTATGAGGAGGAAAACCTCATATATATATATGTGTGTGTGTGTGTATATATATGTATTTAAACAGTGTCTTAGAATAGTGTCCGGCACGTGATAAGCATTACAGAGTGTTGACTGCTGCTCCTAGTACTGTTATTATGAGAACTAACTGTTGAGAATAATCCTTCATATACTGGTTTATTCCACTGAAGATAAAGGAAACTAATAGAATATTAGAAATCAGATTAAACACAGAAAGCCAGTAAAATATACCAAGACAGAAGATGATGAGAGTGTAAAAGCATAGAAGAAAAAAAACGGTTTTTGTTTTTCTTTTTCTTTTTTAAAGAAGGAAAAAGCCTAGAAATAGGACAAAAACTATTCGTTGGCTATACTGACATGGGGATCGCTGGTAACCTTCATAAGTAAAATTTCAGGACAGTGGACAAAGAGATTATGGTGAGAGAAGTCAGATGGATGTAAATTATAGAGTAAATGGGACGTGAGGAAATGGAAACAATATATGAAGACAACAATTTTGAAAAGTTCAGGCATGAATTGGCTAAAGAAGATATTCAGGGATTAGGGGAGGAGGGAGGCTTTCATGTTACACGTATAGTTTTTAAAATTTTAAATTGGAGTTACTAGTCTAGAATGAGGTTGAATTTTGGCAAGAATCATTCATAAGGGGTAGATGGGCTGTAGAAGATGCAGGGCTGTGAAGTACTTGAGAAGATGAGGGAAAATGAAATGCTGTCTGTAGTGCACATGGCCTTTTAACTTTAAGTCCTGTAGTAAAAGGGAACACAAAGATCAACGCAAATGCTAATGAATTAATGGATTTGGCAGTGGACTATTTACTGACTTCTGTGTTCTTAATGAGTTATGAAGCACCTCACCAGCTCAGAGTGAAGGAAGTAGAGAGGATGGAGGTTAAGTAAAGCTTCTCAGAAAATAGTCCTTAAGGAGAATTACAAAGAACGTACTATAAGTCAGAGCACTATTTCCAGTCTTGAAAATCCATTTGAAGCTGGTGATTATTAATTTATTGGAATACCAATTTGCCCTGCCACATGATTTTTCTCCAGCTACCTGGATATAAGTTACACAGAGGCAGAAAAGAGTGAGAGATAACAATGGAGGGAAAATACAATTAGTATTTTTTTTACCTTTTTCTACTTCCCCGCTCCAACTCTGGGGAGCCTTCATGGACATGGCTGCCCTCCCAGCCTCCAGCAGCACTCTGTTATCAAAGAATTCAAAGAAATGGAACATAGGTTTCCAACTTATTAATTTAGCAAAATCAAAAATTTTATATAATGTCTTCTGTTGGCAAAGATTTTTTTTTTTTTTTTTTTTTTTTTTTTGCGGTATGCGGGCCTCTCACTGTTGTGGCCTCTCCCGTTGCGGAGCACAGGCTCCGGACGCGCAGGCTCAGCGGCCATGGCTCACGGGCCCAGCCGCTCCGCGGCATATGGGATCCTCCCGGACCGGGGCACGAACCCGTATCCCCTGCATCGGCAGGCGGACTCTCAACCACTGCGCCACCAGGGAGGCCCTGGCAAAGATTTTTGCAATATAATTTGGTTCCATCTTTTGACAAGTAATTTGGCAATGTCTAGCAAGATAAAGATGTTAATAGCTTTTAACACATTAATTCTAATTCTGGACGCTTATGCCAATAAATACTTTATAATCCAGAAAATTATTATATAAAGATGCTCATTGTCATGTCATTTGCAATAACAAAAAATTAGAAACACCTTTAATTGTAAACAGTAGGAAAACAGTTTAGGAAATTATATCCACTTAGTAGAAAATTACACAGTTACTATAGTATAATTACAAGATGATGGAGCAAAATAGAATAATGCTTAATAAAGAAAGAATGAAGAAAGCTGACCTAAAATTGTGTCTTCCTTATGACAGTAATTATGTAAACATATAAATATTTATTAAAACTTAAAACCAAAATAAGGTTTTAAAAGCTCTGTACCAGTAATGGGGATTTTATGTTTGTTTCAAAATATTTTTTAACATAACTCTTATAATTTTGTTTTTTCTACTCCTTTTCTTAAGAATTTCTGATTATTACCTCATTTTTCATTTCATAGTTTCAAATAGTCAGCAATTTTATCATCAGAGAAGATTAGACTTATTTGACAGTTCATAATTCCAAGTTATTTGGTATAAAAAGACCATATACACTTGTAGGTGCTTTCAAAATAAAATTTCGAGAATTTTTTTTTTTTTTTTTTGCTCAGTGTTTCCTAGTATGGAGATTAAGCAAACTACCTAAAATTGCTAGCCATTCTTTTTTCATTTTTGGCATTTTATTCAGTTATTCACAGAAATGATAACAAATGAGTCTGCAGTTGCCTCTGCCAATTTCTTAAATCCTCTATTATCCACAATATGAAACCATACTAATATGAATGCTTCCAGTATTTTCCGAGCTCTTTAGTTATTATACTTGAGCATTCTGTATGAAGTATCTTATGTAAGTGTAAAATTTAGACTCAACTTCTGGAAGCTTTTCATTTCTTAGTTCAAAAGTGAGAGATGCTTAATCCAGCCATATGATTAACAATTACTTGTATAGTAAGAAGCTCCTAAATTATTGTTTTATGGATACCTGGCAGTTTTCTTGCCATTTCTCAGAAGTTCTCTATTAAACACATTCTCTCTCTCTCTCTCTCTCTCACACACACACACACACACACACACACACACATACATACACACACTCACACTCACACTGTGATTAAAAGCACAGACTTTGGCATTATGAAGTCTAAGGTTCAACTTCCAGTTCTGTAGCTTCTGGGCCACTTCACTTTAGGCAAGTAACCTAATGTCTCTGAACCTTGTTATTTTCATCTGTAAAATGGACATTATAATCATATCAGACAATTCTCAAAACATCCGTAATGATTTTAGAGTTTCAGAGTCAGGTACAAGCAGGCACTCAGTAAATGGCTAGTGCTTTTATTACTTTATTATTATTTAGGTCTTGATTTTCCTTGAGTCTGTGAGTCCCCATAATGAAACGTAATTTCCAGTAGATTAACACCTGTTTTCACCAAAAATTTTAACTGAGTTCATTACTTTCTGTGCAACCCAGATTAGTTTTCTGCCTTTTTTTCTGTGCCGTCTGTAGGTGTTCAATAGATTTATTTAATAAATGTATGAATGCATGAATGCATAGATGAATTTTTGAATGCTTCTTTTTGAGAAGGTAGAACAAATGTGACACAGTAGAACAGATAAGAAAATAGTCCATGGAAAAAATGGCAAAGTCACATATGTGCCCAGGGCCAGCCTAAGAAGAATTGCTTTTTTTTTTAAGGGAAAATGTGTTGAATAGCTTATTTTAATTATTTTTAAAAGTTAAGTACAGGGACTTCCCTGGCGGTCCAGTGGTTAAGACTTCACCTTCCAATGCAGGGGGTGTGTGTTCAATCTCTAGTCGGGGAGCTATGATCCCACATGCCTCGCAGCCAAAATACCAAAACATAAAACAGAAGGAGTATTGTAACAAATTCAATAAAGACTTTAAAAAGTGGTCCACATCAAAAGAAAAGTTAAGTACAAAAATTTGCTGATGATTTACATATTTAGCACCAATAAAATAATGTGAGATTAGCTGTACTAAAACAGAATGTTGAGCTACATTCTCATTAAGTGACATTATGTAGTCTAATTTTGTGGAAAACTTCTGAGATGGCTGATAAAAAGTAAGATGGTGAGTGACCTTTGAGCAGAAAAAGAAAGAGAAATGGCCTTTTCTACATTCTAGTGTGCCTCTAAGTAAAATGCTTGGTAATCTAGCTACAAAGCTATATGTCATTTGGCTTTAGGCACCTACTGTGATTTACCTTGTGAAGATCAGATTTTGCCATGGAGAGGATTTGTAAAAGTATCACATTCCAGTACCATTGGCAACCACAGCTACCAAAAACGCTAATTTAACTCGATGAACCTAATGTCAGATGATAGTATCATTTCTTGTGGGTGTTTTCGGAAAAGGTGGGTAGGAAATGTATAAAAGTGAATACTTTATTGACTGAAATAACAATTCATCATTTTGAAAACATTAAATACATTAAAGTTGTTATAGCATTAGGCATTAATATTTCACTGTACTTTAGACATTGCCTACAGTCAACGTTTTCTGCCCTTTGAAACAGAATCATGCTTGTGGTATGCATTAATCATATAAAAGATTAAACACTGAAAAGAAATTCAGCCTTTAAAGACAATTTGCTTTGATTTTTTCAGTGGGTTCTTCCAAAAAGTTAATACCAAGATTATTGCTTGTTGAATTGGAGTTACAAATTCTTTCAGAGTTACTTAGTATTTTCTTTATTATCAGTATCAAGGAAGGTAAAGCAAATTTACATATTTTTTAGGAAATACAAGCACATAATCATAAAACAAGAAACACGATGTTTTTATAGACTTTATTTTTTAGAAATGTTTTAATTTTACAGAAAAATTGAGAAGATAGTATAAAGTGTTTCCATATACACTATACCCATTTCCCTCTATGATGATCCACTTATATTAGTATGTTACATTGTTACAATCAATTAACAAATATTGATACATTATCATTTATTATAGCCCATCCATTAGTCCAGTTCCTTAGTTTTTACCTAATGTCCTTTTTCTATTCCAGGATTTCATCCAAACCATCACATTACCTTTAGTTGCCATGTTTCCTTAGGCTCCTCTTGGGTTTGATAACTTCTCATATTTTCCTTGGATGACCTTGACAATTTTGAGTAGTTAGTTTTTTGTAGGATGCCCACTACTAGAATTTGTTTGATACATTTTTCCTGATAATATTGGGATTATGTGTTTTGGGGAGGAAGACCACAGAGTAGAAGGGTTATTCTGTCAGATCACATCAAGTGTACAAAGTATCAATATGCATTATGAATGCTGAGGTCGACCTTGATCACCAGGCTGAGGTAGTGTTTTTCAGGTTTCTCCATTGTATGATTACTGTTTTCCCATTTTCATACTGTACTTTTTGGAAGGAAGTCAATATGCTCAGCCCACAACTAAGGAATAGGGAGTTATGCTTAAGATGGAATACTACATAAACTATTTGGAATTCCTTTGCACTGGAGATTTATCTATTCTCCTGCATTTATTTATGTATCCAATTATTTATTTATATCAGAAGAACTCATGGATTTTTATTTTATACTTTGGGTTATAATCTAATTCTACTTTAGTTACTTTGTTCCTCAAATTGCTCTAGTCCTGACCCTTGTGAACTCTTTTCAGTTGGCTCTTGTGCCACTCTGAGGTATCCCCATCCTATATATTTTTTTGGAACTTTCTGACACTATAAGATGGTCTTGTATATAAATCTTGTATATTTACTGCCCCAGTCCTAGAATCAGCTATTTCTTCAAGGATAACTAGGTGTTTTTAGTGGAGAACGGTATTAGACAGGAGGATCTGGGTGTGGGGTGTGCTAATTGCTGCTCGGATGTCATTGCTTCTAGATCTTCTCAGCTGACAGAGCAAAGAGATAATATGTGTGTACATGACCCATGTATAGGCACATATCTATAAGTATCTCTCTACATAACCATGTGTATTAAGGTAATATGAAGCAATATTAAGCTAAACATGAACGTATATTGATGTTTCCAACTTTAATCTGTTACCACATAGATCATCTTAGCCTCATCTCTTGCTTATCTTTAAATTTCAACTCCAGCAAAACACTTGACTTTTAGAAGTATGAAAATCAAATTGTAGCAACTTTGGGAAGCCACATCATCTAGCAGAATAATTCTTAAAGGGCAAGGTGTTTATCATCAAATTTTAATTTACAATCAGCAGTACTTTTTAACATCAGTAGGCCTCCAGACCTCTGCTTCCAAGAAGATGAAGTAGCCCATTTCTCCCAGGTTCTCCCACTTAAAACTAAAACCCTGAACATAACAACAAACAAACATAGGAAGACGCTGAAAGGTGGAAGTGAGAAGGCAGACTTAACTAGGGACTTTGGGACTTGAGGAATAACATGGTGATGAGTCCCCTGTGTTTCCTGTTGCTTCCCATACATCCTGGAGAGGGTATTACGGGAACCCCCAATCAATAACCACCAACAGAACAACAGACAAAAAAGCTTCAGAAAAAAACACAAAACCCTGTTCCCCCTAGCCAAAGTATGAGGAAAGGGGTTGCTAAAGACAGAAGACCATTTGGGCATTAATATACACACTACTCGAGCCAAGTGCCAGTGGAATATTGCACCCAGCCCCTATGTCCTGTGGTTTCAGTTGGGCCAAGCTAGGATTTGATCTTCCACACCACCCCACTCCTGCCCTCCAGAAGAGGCAGCGCTCTGATTCCCCACCAGGGTTGTTTCAGTGTGGTCCAGTGGTGAGCTGAGCCTCCATCCCTTTCCATTAGCAAACAGACTTTAAAAGGTGGTGCCTGACAGGCTAGTTAACACTGGGCTGCCCTCACACAGTCATGGGGTCCAATGGTGGGACTTAGCCTCCGTCTCTCCCTGACATCAATAAGAATAGGATGTTACAGGTTGGAGGGAGTAGGCACCCCGCTAACCCCCAACACATGGTGTCAGTGAGACCCAATGGGGTGCTGAATCCCCATAACCATCCTGAGGCAGTAAGACAGAATGAGATGGCACAGGCAGGGCTAGTTGGCAGTTCTCTTCCTCTTACCTTGGTGTCAGTGGGGCCAGCACGTAGCTGACCCTCTACCCACACCCGGCATCAACAAGAAGGAATGAAGTGGGAGGAAGGACAGCAAACACTTCACTTCTCCCCTCCCCTGGTGTCAAGAAATCTACTGGGGAGATGAACTTCCACTCCTACTAAAAGGCAACACAATGATATTAATGTTCCCACTTTTGGGGGAAGGTGTCAGAAGGGCCATAGGATAGCTGAACTTCTACTTGATCTGTCTGCAGTGAGACAATGTAAGTGCCCACTTTTGCTGGGGTATTGTCAGTAGGACCCAATGGAAATCTGTACGTAACCCCCCAGTCCTCATACTACACCTCAAATAGGATGACTTCCTTCTAAAAAGTAATAATAAAATTAAATGGGATGCAGAGTCATATAATAACTCACAATGTTTAGAATACAATGGAAAAATACTCATGACACTAAGAACCAGGAAATCACAGAATAAATGAGAAAAGACAATAAACATACACCAACACTGAGATAAAACATCTATTGAAATGATCAGACAAGGATTTTAAATAAGCTGTCACATAAATGCTTCAATTAGCAATTATGTGTTCCTTGACAGAAATGGGGAAAATAGAAAATGTAAACAAAGAACTAGATGTTACAACAATAAAAACAAATGAGAACAGTAGAACTAAAAAATACAACAATCAAAAAACTTTGCTCAAGAGTAGAGTGGAGATTACAAAGCATAGAATCATGAACTTAGAAGAGATCAATACAATCCACCACATGTACAGAGAAAAATAGACTGAGGGATAGAGACGGGAGAAAGAACAGGATCTCAAGAGCGTGTAAACAGTAACAAAAGCACTAACATTCATATCATCAAAGTTCCAGAATGAAAACAGAGAGCAAGTAGGACTGACAAAGTATTCAAAGAAATCATGACTAAAAAGTTCCCAATTTTTTAGAAGACATAAATACAAATTCAAGAATCTGAGCAAACCCAAAGAGGAAAAACGCAAAGATATCCTTGCCAAGACGTGTCATAATTAAACTTCTGAAAAGTAGAGACAAAAAAAATCTTGAAAGTGGACAGGCAGAAACAATGCATTACTTATTGAGAAACACCAATTCCAATGACAGCATATTTCTTGTCTAAAACTCTGGAGTCAGAAGCATTGACATAACATTTTTCAAGTGCTAAAAGAAAAGAACGCTCAGCCACAAATTCACACTTTCTATATCCACTTTCTTGTTTGACTTACATTAATGGACTACTAACTCATCTTTCTATATCTGGGACTGCCATCACCCTTCTCCAAAAATCTAGTCACAGTATTTCCAGAGTGATCTTTCTGAAAATGAAACAAATTTTTCTTATAAAAATACCTGATTGTGTTATGAAACTTTTCTCTCTTCTAAGTTACCAGTTAAAATCCTTCAATGGATTCCCATCTTTCTTGGAGTAAAATCTCACATCCAAACTCTCTTTGTCCTTTTGGGCTGCTGTAAGATTATGGTGCAGGTTGGGTGGCTCATAAACAACAGGCATTTTTTTCTCACAGCTCTGGGGGCTGCAAGTGCAAGAATAGGGTGCCAGTATGGTCAGATGAGGGCCCTCTTTTGAGTTACAGACTTCTCATTGTAACCTCACATGGCAGAAGAGCTTCAGGAGCTCTGTGGCATCTCTTTTATAAGAGCACTAATACCATAATCATTTCCCAAAGGCCCCACCTACTACTACTATCACCTCTGGAAATTAAGATTTCAACGTATAAATTTGGAGGGAAACACAAAGACTACACCATAGCACTTACTATACATACATGGACCATTCATGGTCTGGCTTCTACCACCCTCTCCATTGTCTTCTTTTCTTACACTCCAGTGAGCATTTCTTTTTTTTTTTTTTTTTTCAGTACGCGGGCCTCTCACCGCTGTGGCCTCTCCCGTTGCAGAGCACAGGCTCCGGACGCGCAGGCTCAGCAGCCATGGCTCACGGGCCCAGCTGCTCCGTGGCATGTGGGATCTTCCCGGACCGGGGCACGAACCCGTGTCCCCAGCATCGGCAGGCGGACTCTCAACCACTGCGCCACCAGGGAAGCCCCAGTGACATTTCTTATACTGATTATGAATGGAACTCCTTTCTGGACTGATCCTTAACCATTCATTTTCTGGCAAACATGAATTTATCTTCTCTTTTCCTCAAAAATTCACCCTTCCTTCATGTTACATATCCATTTCAATTGCCTTCTACAGGAAGCCCTACTGATATCCCCCATGTACTACTCTCCGCAGCATGAATTAAGGTCTTACTGTGTCTTCCTATATCACTCTGTAATAATTTTTACGGTAACTATGGATTTTCTTATTTGAGTGTCACAATACATTGACTTCTAGGTGGCACGATAATGATTTTAGTAACAGTAACACTGGTGTCTAGTTTAACCCACGGCATACTTTAGGTGTTCAATAAATGTTTGTTGAATGAGTGAATGAATGAATGAATGAATGGTCAGTTTGAAATCTTAATCATGTTACTTTTCAAAAATCTGTTAAAAAGATACCCACAGTTTTCCAGAAGATTAGGGACTTAGGATCTTCAACTTGATTTAATAGAGGAAATTTTTACTCATACATCATGCTTAAGTACCTCAAAGTAAAACCATTAACCCAGGAATTTAAGGTTACCCATTTGGACTTGCAAGCCAATAATTAATATCTCCTGCCCCCACTGTATTAGATGGTTTCAATGCTCCACTCATATCTCCCCAGCACTCATCATTCCAGTATATGCTGATAGACTCATGCTACCACCTGCAATTATCCACCTTAGGGCAGGCCAGAAATGTACAGGAGTTAATGTATCTGGGTGTAGCTTTCAACCAAGGACAGAGGGGACTGGAAGATAAGTACTTCAAGTTTCTCACCAATTCTTGGGATAACTCAGACATGTTCTATAGAGTTTCACAGAACTCCCCTGAAGTACTGGCAGCAGTTTCCTGCAGGAGTAATTTTCAGTAATGCACCTCTGTTGGCTTCCTTCCATGCTTCCATTCTCAATTCCCACTCCACTTCTGAGTTTTCTGGAAGCACCTCCCAGATGAACAGTTTGCATTCAAATTATTGCCTCAGGTTCTGCTTCTAGAGGAATTCAATTTATAGCCTCCTAACAATCCAGTGCTCCTTACAGAGCCATCACTGGTACAAGTACCAAGGCATGGCACATTATGTATCACCCCTCCTAAATCCTAATATTTTTAAACAGATAGGAAAGAGCACGACCTTGAAGAGAAAAATCATTTATATGAGAATAGCCAATGGATAAAGGGAAGGAGAGACAGTGCCATTTGTTTTCCATTAATGATAGTGTGAAATTTATGGGCAGATGGTCTAACAGGTGTGACTATAATTTGAGGAGCCTGCTCCCTTGGTTACAGAAGACTGCTATTGTTATTATTATGGAAGCACAACCTCATGACTTTATTGCTTCACTTGATGTAGCCTTTTCCTTTACCCTTAAATCTTTCTACATCACTGAATTGCAGCCAATAGATTTATTTTCTCCCTATGGCTCCATAACAAAAAAAAGACACACATTTGCACACACACACACACACACACACAGAGTTTTGTGTATGCCAGTGGTCGAAAAGACAAGCTCATGGTGCATGTATGCGATGGATATTGTACATTACAGGTCTCTGTGAAATAGTTTTCTGCAGGTTCCTATGTTTATTTTATGAATAATTAACTTTAGTAAAGTTAATTTCCTGAAGATCTTGATGAAGGCTGAAGAAAGGAAGTAAATTTTAAAGAAAAAGACTTAGAAACTTGCCCTTTTTGCCCTCTCTTTGTGTCTTAATGAACAAAGGATAACTGGGCCTTTTTTGAAGTCTTTGCTTGAGTTGAAGACACAAAATGCAACCTGTACTTTTATCATAATATGTTCAGTTTATGAGTACACAAACTTCTAAACCGTGAATTTCCCTAAAGTTATTATACCATTTAGAAGATGTTTGCTTGGACGTTTACTTAAAACCAAACAATTGAGGTCTATAGGTCCAAATAATTTCCTTCTCTCTTGCTGTCTCCATTTCAGTTTCCTGAGTTTCTGGGAAGGCCTGGTTTCCCCAAAGGAACGATTTCTGGTAGAAGTCTGAAGGTCTGACCCAAGAAAAATAATCCAGTATAGCCAATGAATTGAGGACAAGAAGGTTTCCAATCAGGTAGGAACATTTAATCTCATACATTACAATCACCTTAAGTAAGGTGTGCTGATAGCTGGATATGATATAACTGCTTGGAAAAAGATGCATATCTAACCTACCCCACAAGGAAGCTGTTCTCAATTCCCTTAGAGGTTGTGGTGTTTATCAGAGAGTGCCTTGGGGGAAAATGAATACAATAACAGTATGATGCTTTTTTTTTTCATTTTTAGCTCATTGTTGCCAAGTACACTTGGTGATCTTGGTGCCTGTGGTTTAATCCCAGGAGGTTAGACATGTGGAACAGCACATTAACCCTTTTTAGTATTTTCTCCCAAGACAAATCATTTTTATATGTTGTCTCCATGGTCTTTTAGTTGCTTATCAAAATTAAGCATCAAGTCTTCTAAGTGAGCAATAGCCCCAGTCAGTGTGAGGGAATCAGCTTGGTTCTTATTGGGGCACAAATTCTTGGTCTTGGCACAAAGTGAGTTCACATAGGGAGTTAGAAGGAGAAGAATGGGGCATGCGAAAGGGGAGTTCTGTGTTCTCATTTACCTATGCATGTTGAAACTCCACTAACAGTTTTATTTTCATTAGCAATTTGTGATAAAAACTTAGGGTAAAGGGAATAATGAAGCTGTCCCATTATATGGAAGGACAAAAGATAGTAGTGACATCAAAATCAGGGCCTATCCATCTCATTTGCAGTTATATACTCAGTGTTTAGCATAGCATTTGACCCCTCATCAGTATTCAATAAGAAGATGCGTGTTGAATGATTTAGGGATGAATTAATGAATGAAAAAAGCTAATATGGTAGAAAATGTGTTTTATCCTTGTATTTTCGTGTGTTGACTTCTATATTTCAAGACCCAGCACTGTAACTGACACATAGAATATAAGCAATAAAATTTACTGAAAGAATGAATGAGTCCCCACAATTCTAAGAATAATTTTAAGACCAACACAGACCCCATTATCTACCATGGTCTATGACAGAAGTATCCAGAGATGAAAGCCTGATCTCAGCTAGTGGTAGAGCTGACAGAATTTATCTAGTTTTAATAATTTACAGCTCATCCCATTACATCTAGGCATAGTACCTACGTGAGCCATACAATTAAATGTTGACTGAAAAAAAATGCACAACCTAAAAGTTGAGAATTATGTTTTATTTGGAGGACATACTGAGGACTTAAATCAGGAGACAGCCTCTCAGATAGCTCTGAGGGACTGTTCCGAAGAGGTAAGGGAGGGCACAGGATATTTAGGGGTTCTTGCAAAAAAAAAAACCCAGGTAGTTGGAACATCAAAAGATTACTGTTAAAGACATCTTAAGTTAATAAATTTAGTACTTTTCTATATATGGTGAGATGCAAGAATCTGGTCTCATGGAAATCATTCCCTTGATATGCACTTTACTTATCTAGGGCCAGTATCCTGTTTTCTCCATCCTGAATCCCCTCAGGGTGCAGCATTGGGGGTGGCTTCAGTGGCTGATGGCTTAACATCCTTTGTACTGATACCGCAGGCTACATTCTTTGTCCACGTAAATGACTTGAATATGGATAGTAAATCCGTGGATTTGCAAAACGTAATTCTTGGAGCATTTTTACTTTTTTTTTTTTTTTTTTTTTTGCGGTATGCGGGCCTCTCACCGCTGTGGCCTCTCCCGTTGCGGAGCACAGGCTCCGGACGCGCAGGCTCAGCGGCCATGGCTCACGGGCCCAGCCGCTCCGCGACATATGGGATCCTCCCGGACCGGGGCACGAACCCGTATCCCCTGCATCGGCAGGCAGACTCTCAACCACTGCGCCACCAGGGAGGCCCTTGGAGCATTTTTAGAAGGACAAAGTTAAGGGCAATTTCAGAATCACTAGCAGCTAAAATTGCTATTTATACTTTTCCACCGGTAGGTAGTAATCTGTTGTTTCTCTCTTCAGTATTCCCAAGGGATAACAAAAGCCATTTAATTCAAGAAAGAAATGTAAACTTTAGCACAATGCAACTTCCACAAAACCAAACACACAAACACACACCCAACTCTCACAGATATGAAGTAATAATCTAAAATAGAATCCTGGAACTAATTGCAAAAAAAGAGCAAATGTACTCATATTGGATTTTATTCTTTTATTAATGTTTTATATATATATATATATATGTATTAATAAAATTCAGAGTTGCTATATTGAGAAATAGCTTTGTACCAATATTGTCTTTGTATGTGTTTATCAATAATGTATGAGATTGCCTCCTATGCTCCTTTTCCTTTATTCTCTTGCAGGCAGTAGATGTAGTTATCAGTTGTTTTTAAAATTTCTAGGCAGCCAAAGGACTAGTATCACTTAAATAAAGAAGGCAAATTGTCCTAAAGTAGGAACAATTTTCCTTCATTATGGAACATAAAGTCCTCATATGAAGGGGGAAGAATTTCATAGCTAAAAGCTTTCAACTACAGAAGATTTATGAGTAACTATGTATGTTGTTTCAAAGTAGACTCTCTATAATTAATGTCTAGGGGTTATCTTTGGTATATAATGGATTTTGATTTTTTAAATATTATTAGATAATATACAAAAGAATATATTTAATTGTATGTAAGTTATGAGAAATAATAAAAACTCCTGCAAACACACCACCAAAACTAAGAACTGGAATCAAAACTGCTGAGTCTTCTCTCTGTTCTCTACCCTGATCCCACCTTCCTGCTTTCACCAAAGAAATCACTCTGATCTTGGCTTTATGTTCAACATCCACATAATTTTTATCTGATTTTGCTTATTATTGAGATTTATAAAATTGATATCATACTTTAGTCTTCTGTGCTTGCTTTTTTTACTCAACATTATGTTTCTAAGGTTCATCCACTTTACTTTAACTAGTGTTCATTCATTTGTACTACTGTATAATGTTTTATTGTATAAATACAAGAAAATGTGTTTATTATTCTATTAATGATATTTGGGTTGTTTGGGGCCTATTACGGACAGTACTTCCATGAACATTTATTTTAATGTTTCCTGGTACACATGTGCAAGAGTTAACATAAGTAAAAGAGTAGACATACTAAGAGTAGAATTGCTGAGGTGTAGGGAATTCAAATATTCAACTTTAAAAATTCATGTCAAAATGTTTTCCAAAGTTATGGAATCAATTTTCAGCCCTTTTGCCCTATAGCTTCACTAGTTAGAATGGCCATTCTAGTCTTTTGTTCCTTGTATTAGTCTGCTCAGGTTGCCCTAGCAAAATACCTCAGATTCAGTGGCTTAAAAAATAAGAGATTTATCTTCTCACAGTTCTGGAGGCTGGAAGTCCAGGCTCAAGATGTTGGCAGTTTTGGGTCCTCCTGAGGCCTCTTTCCTTGACTTGCAGATGACCACTGCTTTCTTGCTATGTCCTCACATGGCCTTTTCTCTGTGTGTATACATCCCTCTTTTCTCTTTCTCTTCTTACAAGGACACCAGTCATATCAGTTAGGGCCCCACCATTATGACCTCATTTAACCATAATTATGTTTTTAAAGTCCCTGTCTCCAAACAGCCACATTGGGAGATGGGGCATCAACATACGAATTTTAGGGAACACAATTCAGTCCATAACAATTTTAATTTGTATTTCCCTAATTACTGATAGGCTGAGAATCCTTCCATTTGTTTAATAGTTGCCTATGTTTCCTATTCTGTGAAGTCCAGAGAATATCTTTTGTCCATTTTTCTACTGTTTATCGTTTTCTTACTTATTTGTATTTTTTAAATACAAGCAGATAATCTTTGGTCAGCTATATATGACACAAATAAGTTATTTCATACCTTCTAACTTTTTTAATGTTGTCTTGTGATAAATAGCGGCTCTCAATTTTAATGAAATCAAATTTATCTTTTAGCTTAGTGTCTTTTTGTTCTACTTAAAATGTCCTTCCTTAGTTTAATGCTACCCAGATATAGTATATTTTCTTCTGAAAGTTCTAGTGTATCTTTGTTTTATATTCAAGCCATTAATGCACTTACAATCGAGTTGTCTGTATTATCCAATTTCTTTGTTTTCTTATGAATAATTAAGTTTTCCAGGACCCTTTTGGAATGAATGGATTTTTTAGGTGTGTCTGAGCTGTTCTTGACCATTCACATAAATTTCAGAATTGGCAATCCTGTAAAACCTCTATTAAGTATTTTTATTGTAATTGTATTGACTATATAAATTAAGTTGGGGAAAACTTACACCATTATGATGAGTCTTTTCAATCCATAAACAAGATGTACCTCTCCATTTATTTAAGACTTCTTTAATATCTTTCAATAAGGTTTCATTTTCTCCATAAATGTCTTGCACATTTTTATTTAGATTTATTCCTAGGTAGTTTTTTTTTCCATTTTAAATAATTTTTAAGCTCTCTCTTTGTTCCTGGATTATAGAAATCCAATAGATTTTTGCATCTTGAGCTTATATCTAGCCATCTTGCTAATATTGTTTTTTAGGAAGAGAGAGGATTTTCTTAGCAAAGAGGAAAAAATGTAAAATTAAGTAAAAAGGTTATGGGTCAGCTCTGGTCAATAGAACTTTCCATGATAATGGAAATGTTCTTAGTGCTGTCAAAAACTACAGCCATTAGTCACATGTGTTTTTAAATTTTTAAATGTAAGTTCAATAAAATTAAAATTTCAGTTCCTAAGTCAAACTTGCCCACATTTCAAGTATTTAATAGCGACTTGTGACTAATGGACACTATACTGGACATTGTATCTCTAGACTATTAGACTGTGAAGCCATGGTGTCCCGGGATTTTATCTTTGTCAATGGCATAGTGAGATCTTTCATGTGACAGTTATTCAAAAGAGAAGTTACTTAACCTAGTCATCCCTAACTTTTTGAAATAATCCAACATAGCTTTCACCATCCATGAACTTCTTGAATCATATTTATGTTTCTAAACTATTTCTTGTATCAAGTGTTCACTTTGTACCAAGTTCATTGTCCTAAAATGGCACATACCAAAGTATCAAGAGGTTCCCTTATTCCTGATAAGCTGTGATTGGATGAAGAAGACCTTGTTACCCTGCCTGTCTGATTTTTATTATAATCAGATGTTAATCTGTATCAGTCTCCATATTCAAAATTCACCTTCAAAATTATATGTTATTTACATGATGGTTGTCTTTATTTCATTTAGCTAGTATCATGACCTTATAAATGCAGTTTTGGTCATTTTCTACTAAAACCTCATATTTATCTGTGTGGAAAAACATCTCCTACTTGTTTGCCCTCTTATAAACTCTTCCTGTAATTTAATCCTCATGAGCTTTATTTCCCCTAATTTTAATTACTTAATATTTTGTAAAACATTTAAGAGATCACTGGTATGCTCTTTTTTCAATCATCTATACATTTAAACAGTATGTTGCAATAAGAAATAGTACTGGTAATCATAAGACCAGAGTCCTAGTTTTACCCGTAAAAATGAACTATATGTGCATTTAAATAAGTTTTATATAAGGTTATATAAGGTTTATTCTGATTCTAAAATTGTTATGATTATTTAGAAAATTGTTTGAAATATGACATTATTCAAAACCAATAGAGGTTTGAAATCTATTAAAAATCTACAAAGAATTCAACTATTTCACCTTTTCCCCTGATTTGATATTAAACTGTAATCCTTCATCTTTCACTTACAGCATGCTGTAGCTGCTGTTGACACAAAGACAAAATATAATGTCTAAATATTGTGTACTTGTTTTTTAAATGAATACTTTTGTTTAAAATTGTCTTTTACATAGATTCTTGATTCCCTTTTCACAACTTTTCCATTCCCCATGCTACTGCAATCAATCACTCATGATAGAAAATTATTCTCTTTTCTTTTTGCTAAAGCTCTTTTTAAAATACCAAGTTTCAAATGATCATCAATTCAAGAAACTTTGGGAAATGAACCTCATAATTTCCAGAATGAATATTTTGTTTCACTGGCTACCAGGACAACATCCTCTCCTAGATTTCTCCCCTCCTCACTCACCATTCCTTGGCAGTCTCCCTTGGTGATGCCTCCCATACCTCAACGTCTTTTAGAATGTCCTAAGGCTCATTCCTGGCCCCCTTCACTCTCCATCTACCTTAACTACTCATGAGTTTTAATCTAGTCCCCTTACTTTAATGGGAAGATGACTTATGACTCCCCAATTCGTACTTCTAGCCCTAAGCACTCACCTAACCTCCAGACTCCTAATTCCAATTTCCCACTAAATATCTCCAATCTATGCATAATAGACATTTCAAACTTAGCAAATAAAACTAAATATTTTGCTTTGATCCATCCATTGCACTCCCGTTTTTCCTGGCTCCATAACTCATCCAGTTGCTCAGGCCAAGAATGTTAGATTCATCCTTAAACTCTCACTTTCCCACAATTCCTGTGTCCAGTCCATCAGAAATTCTTGCCAGTCTAACTTGAAAATACATCCTGAATCCACCTACCTCTCACTTTACTCTTGCCGTCTTTACTTACTCCAAGCCATCATTGCTTGCCTCATCTAATGCAATAGGCAGCCTCTTCCACAACCTCCTTGCTTCCTCCCCTCTTGCCCTAATCCTTATAGTCTATAACCAATACAATAGCCAGAATAATCACAAAAAAAAAACATGAATCATATCACATTATTTCCCAAAACCTGTTCCCATCACTTTAGAATAAAAATTAAACTTTTTACCTGTCCCACATGCTTTATTCAGTATTTCTTCTGCCCTACTCTCCAAGCTCGTTTACTACTACTATTCTGTCACACACACACATCCAGATTTTCTTTCTGCAGTGGATTTCCCAACATCAGGGCCTTTGCACTTGCTATTCCCTAAAACCTGGAAGATTTTAAAAATCTGTAAGATTCCTCCAAGCAAGATCTTAGAAGGTATTTACATTTCATTTTGTAGAGACATTTGGTAGAAGACATTTTTGCAAAAGATAGATACATTTTACTTTGGCAGCTATTCACACATCTGGCAATTTCCAAGTTGGTTAAATAACAAATGTGAATTGATGAAGCTAAAATAAAAGAACTGTAGTTGGTGAGACCTATGTGTTTTAAACCGTGAACTTTGAGGAATTGTAGACATGCAAACTCCACCATGGTTTCAGTGTTAATGTGTGAGAATTAGCTAAGGTATTTTCCAAATACTCATTACTCTCTAAAGAGCTTCTGAGCAGGAAATCAGAACAGGGCCTGTGGACCTGAATTTTATCTAGTACCACAGTTGATTCTGTTGCAGGTGGTTTTCAGTCAGCCCTTTGAGAGACACCAAGCTGGGGTGTTTGCCCAGATATGATTACCAATGGTCATGCAAGTCACCAATGAGATACAATCGAGAATCAACAAATGACTGAAAAGAGTGACAAAAGAAGAAGAGGATCCAGTAAGGACCAGTAGAGACGCTGTCCCAAGCACTCTTGGCTAGGAGTTTTACAAATCCATTCATATAAATGGATGATAGTTAACAGCCAAATGGCACCGCATACTTTTTTAAGTTGCTGAGTATTAAAGTGTATGGCTAAGCATCATAAGTTTTGTTAAATTATATTTTGGTTGCTATAAAATTAGGTGTACATTGTGTGTCATAGATGTAGGGATGCAGATGTGTAAATATATGTCATTGTTTCAGTTCTTCAGCTGATACTTCCTAATGTCTTTGCAACTTCTAAATGAAGGGCCTCTTCAAATATTGTTTAGAAAGAAAAGATACCTGTTCATCCCTGTCCACCTCCCTTTCTTCATCCCCTTCCTTGTCCCTTCCCTTTTTTTTTAATATCTTTATTGGAGTATAACTGCTTTATAGTGTTGTGATCCCTTCCCTTCTTGAACAAATTAGTCCATTAAGTGAGGTAAAATAACCCTTTGTCAGCATGGGGGAGGTGGGCATTCAAGGAACCACATGACTTGGCATTGGGTCCCAGAGTCTGAGAAAGGGGAGAGGATGTCTGCATAAGGGAGCCTGGAGTTGACTGCTGAAGTCTGATTCGTGTGAAAGGGCATCCACATGAGGAAGTGGCCTTGGCAACCACTCTGTACAGATTGTCCTAACCCGTGCCAGGTGGAGAAAATGTGTGGATGGGAAAGTGGCAGCTACAAGAATTTACTTAAATACAGGAAGATTGATCAAATAATTAGGGGTATTAAGAATATGGTAATCAGTGTTATTTTAATATCTGTGGAGGGAGTTAAAATATGAAAAGGGCAAAAACTAGAATGAAAGGGTGTTGAAAGGGAATGGAGGATGTTAATGTGAACACATGATTTTCAATATAGAGACATTATAGAAAAAAACATAGACTATATGTATGCATATGTTTATGAATGTGTTTGTGAATATGTGTAAATGGTTATGAATATGTGTTTTCATATGTGTGTATGTATATATGTACATAAATCCCCTAGCTCTGCCTATTGAGAGTACCTGGGACCACTGCTTCCCAAGAGCAATGAATACACCTAGTGTCCAGATCTTGGTTTCTAAATACAGCTCTCCAACTGAAGGAACTAAAGGTCTTTGGAGAAATGGCTGATTCTAGAACCACTACAGGGAAAATATAAGATGACCCTAGAACATATTATTGTTTCAAGAAGTAAGGGATCAGCCATAAAAAGAAGCGAAATTGAGTTATTTGTAGTGAGGTGGATGGACCTAGAGTCTGTCATACAGAGTGAAGTAAGTCAGAAAGAGAAAGACAAATACCGTATGCTAACACATATATATGGAATCTAAAAAAAAAAAAAATGTGAAGAACCTGGGGGTAAGACGGGAATAAAGACACAGACCTACTAGAGAATGGACTTAAGGATATGGGGAGGGGGAAGGATAAGCTGTGACAAACTGAGAGAGTGGCATGGACATATATACACTAGCAAACGTAAAATAGATAGCTAGTGGGAAGCAGCCGCATAGCACAGGGAGATCAGTTCGGTGCTTTGTGATCTAGAGGGGTGGGATTGGGAGGGTGGGAAGGAGAGCTATGCAAGAGGGAAGAGATATGAGGATACATGTATAACTGATTCACTTTGTTATAAAGCAGAAACTAACACACCATTGTAAAACAAGTATACTCCAATAAAGATGTTAAAAAAAAAAGAAGGGAGATATCACAGAATAATTGGGAAACATCAAAGGATATAGAAGCCAGACTGAAGGGGTTTCCACTGGACAAATCTTGAACAATCTCAGCCTCAAAATAAATAATGGCAGAAACGTATTATAGTCAATTGAATAAAATAGGAGTCTATGAGTTCATACTGATTTAAATAATTAAATTGAGTAAATTATGTTTGATGAGGAACAGGATATTTACATAATTACAAAGTGCCTTACCACAAAAATTATTAATAATGAAGGAGAAAAAAATAACTTTACAATGGAGAAGACTGGGTGATACACCTTAATCAAATGAGTAACATGATATTCCAGTAAGGTTACAAGTTAAAAGTTTGCCAAAATTGTTTGATAGGAAGCAGTGAGAAGAACAGAGCTTCACCACTGTGTTATTCCTGCCAACTACACATATCCTGAATAATCATGAGACAAATACAAACAGCTAAATCCTACAAAATAACTGATCCATATTCTTTAAAACTTTCTAGTTCATGAGATTCAAGGGAAGCCTGAGAAAATTTTCCAGATTAAAAAACTAAAGAGACAGGACAGCTAGATGCAACATGTGACACTGGGCTGATCCTTTTATTATGAAGGACATGATGGGGATAATTGACAAAACTTGAAATGGGTCTGAGGATTAGTAGCTCTGTGGTCATGTGTCAGTGTTAATTTCCTTATTTTCATGATTATATTTGGATACATGTTTGTAGGAAATACTAGAGGATTTGGGGGAGACATTGCATTGTGTTAGCAACTACTCTCAAATGGTTTGGGAAATAAATTATTTTTATTGTCATTACAATCTTTCTTTAATTTTCGAGATTGTTAAAAGAAGGCAAAAAAAGAGGAGTAACCCTCCTTTTCCTGGCGACTCCCATAGTTAAAAGCTCAGTTTACAATGGTGGTCAGTTTTTCAGTCTATTTGTGCTAATTTCTGTTACTAACAATATAGCATCTTATTTTCTATTTGAGGTTTTTGGATTTTTCCTAATTATGCTTTTGCTTTTTATTCTATCAAATGTCTATGAATTTGATAAAGTCCTCGGTATTAAAACAAAATCAGTAAGATTCATAAAAATAAGTTCTTGGAGAAATTTATAAATTTTTACCTGCATTCAAATTGGAGTAAGTTGGCAAGAAATTTATAAGGGGAAAATACTATAAGGAGCACTCCCATTCAGAAACTCAAAATGGTTGCACGTGTTTATCTTGTAAGAGGTCTGTGATGAAACAGCAGGATGAAGGCTGTATGTCCAAACTTAAATGCAATCTTTTAAATCGCCTTTCATGTCAGGCCATGTAAGAACTGGGCAATTCAAGAAGTAAATTAGAACAATTCTTATTTTCAATAATTTCTTAGGTCAACACTTAGAATAATGAAAAACTTATCTTTAACTCCAAGAAATCTGGACAGTTATTAAAGCAAATGTGTTGTCCTACTGGCCTACACCTGGTTACAAACAGCAGTACGACTTCAGAAAACCCTGGACACTGAGTGGGCTTTCTAAATATAGCTTTTTCTTTCTATAAAGGTGTTTTACAAGAATGCTATCTTTTGTGAAAATGTGGCCTTTATAAAGGGTACACTAAGGTCTGTGACTTTTAGACCTAGAAAAGATTTGAAATATTTTCTTAGCCTGGGAATCCACATTTTAGAGGCATAGAAAGACAAACCCAATGAAATTAAATATTTTACCCACCATCAAATGGCAAACAATAACGACAGCACTCAAGCCTCTGTCTTCTAAATCCATTGAATGCAGCATAAATAGATTGCAATAACTGCTGATTTTCATTGTCCTCAACACTACATTTCTTCTGTGCCTTATCCCTCTTCTTTTAAGAGGGATGGCAACATTATCTGCAAACTTTATCTATAACTATTTTTTTTTAATTTTGCTGTTTTGTAAACTTTTTGTTTCTATGTTGAAAATGTGTAACGACATTTACCTTCTTTCTTGAAACACCTTTGCCTGCATTTATCACATTTTATTGTTGAACTATTGTGTAGCAATAAGTACAAAGGTGCCTCTAGTAGAGGAGATAATATCAGAGGCAACAAGGTGTGTGTATGGGGGGGCGGGGTTAGAGTTGACATACCTTAAGGGAGATGAGGAGAGAGGGAAGAGAATAGAAAGTTTATTTATTTGAAAAAATATGGCAAGTTAGAGAATTTTGGCTAAACTTAATACAATATAGCTTTCCTTAACTTAAATTCCGGGTTAACTTCCACTCTTTACATTGCCACAGACTAGGGAATAAACAAAGCAAAAAGATTTTTGGTACCACCATTTTGTGTTAATTTCATAAAGATTTCTACAAGACTTTTAAAAAATAAATTGAAAAACGAAAGTCTTGTCTTTAGCTTATTTTCCCTGCATGCTTGCACTTTAATAAGTTGATAAATGGCATTTAAACTCAATAGTTATGATTAATTCTGTCCCACAATTTTTAAAAGCAGTGGGGATTGTGTGCGTGTGCATGTGCCCACCTTTACAACCAGTAAAATAAAGTTCTTGATCCAAAAATTATTATCACTTAGACTATTGAATATAATCAGATATGATAGAGGGGCCAGCTGTTGGTAGGTTTAAAAGTTACTCTAGGTGATTAATTCATGCAGCAGTGTTGCACGTCTCTCTTTAGATGAAGCACTTAGAAGTATAACCAAGCATGGATCTAATTTCATATCTGAGATGTGTTTTATTTAGAGTTCTTTGGCAAGTGCTTGCTCTATGTGTTTTTATAGTCTTTTTGTGCTATAAAAATGTCAAAATTATGAATTAACAGATATGCAAAAGTGAAATCCTAGAAGATAGGTTAAACATGAAGTCCTCTAATTATCACTCAAATAAGTTTGGTTGACACAGAACTGGGAATCAGATAAAGACATTAATAATTCATAATGCTGAAGTTAAAATCTTCTTGTTACAGTACAAAAGAAATCCTAATTTGTACCACAAGGTAATGAATTCAGTACTTTTCATTTGTTAAACATTTGCTTATTACCCTGCACCGTGCATATAAAACTGTTCCCAAATTTGGAGGGCAAACAGGAAAAACAGACACTCTCTACCCTCAAGTTGTTTATACTGCAGTCAGTGAAATTTCTCTACTTTGAGATCTTTTAATTCCTCAGCTCATTGTAACATCTTCTTCAGATGAATTGTTTTTTATTTGTTAAAACCAATGTTTAGCACTTGAAATAGTTTCTTCAATGTTCCTGATAGTGAAATAGAGTCATCATGCTAATTTCCAATACTAATTATAGAGTTGATAGGAGAAATGCTCAAGATTGATAGTAAAGTGATTTCAGTAATCTACAAAATGTCTTGAGGTTTCCCAGATAACAACTTGTCTCCCAAACAAAAATGCACTTATTATTTATATTCCAAGCTTATAAAAATTTTTGTACTTTAATCATATAGAGATTTTACAACATCTTTTCATTCATATTTTAAGATATTTTGTTCAGTAGATTATCTCATTTAGAAACTATTGATTTATATATACATACTATGTAAATATTAGTATACATTTCTCAATGACTAGATTAGTGCTTTCTTAACTACTTAAATTTGTTTAATTCATATTGTTGTTCTTCAGCATTTCTTTTACTCACTGGAGCCTATCCTACTGACTTCAAAAAGCCTGAAAAATCTGAAAATCCCATTTAAAGTAACTGTATGGAAAATCTTTAAAATAACATATAATAATGGTAGAGAAGAAGAGTATTTAACATTGTGCTGAGATTATTCCATTAATAAAGAGATTAATCAACAATTCTAATATTCAGACATATAATAAAAATGAAAAACAATCATAATACTGAGCAATGACATTTTCAATAAAGGGAGATATTAAATATTGTATAGGAAACTAGAATCTGCAAAGCAGACAAGTTGGCAATGATTATACATATATTTAAAATACATTGAAACAGTCATAGACAGTTTTTCTTTTTGGATGGAAAGAGGCATATTGAAGTGTTTAAGCACTACTTCAACTGGAATAGATATTTAGACACTATACAGAAAACACGATTGCAGAAGAGCAGATATTAGCAGGTGTGTGAATGTGTATGTCTTTAATTAATGTATTTTCATTCATTCAAAAAGGAGAAGAATGCCAAATTTACTTTAAAGGTGGCATTGTGATATGTTAAAGTTCCATTCTTAGACTTTTGCTGCTGTTGCTGTTCCTTTAGTATTCACCAAAGAGTACCGTCCTGTCATTTATCCAAGTTAGAAATCTAGGAGCAATCCTAGGATTCTCATTATAGGGTCCACTACCTTCATGCTCCCCCCTCAATAAGTAACAAATTCTTGGCTCTCCTATATAGGAAAGCTCTCTCCAATGTACGCCTGCTCTGTCACTCTCCGGGTCCAGCATCTCTGCCTCAGCCTCCCATTGAAGTCACTTCTAGTTCATTCTGTGCAGGGCCATTTTTAAACCTTCCTCAGTCCTAGGCAATTGCCCTTTTAGAAGCTTTACCCTAAATGTTATCAAATGCATTAAAATGTGCCCAAGTCACATATCCAATATAATTTATAGATAACTATATGAAAGCTGAGTAACATTGCTGTTATAGTAATTTTAGTTGAAAATATTAATTACACAGGTTTTGATCTCAATTTTGCAGATTTGTTTTCATATTCTGGAGCCATTTTTTTCAGGTTCCAAATAATTTTCTAAGTCCTTCTCAAACTCCTAGTCCCTAGTGAGTGTGCTTTTACTGTCACAGGGTTGAACAGCCCAGACAGCAAGATGTCTGAAGATGAAGACCATCACAGGGATGAGTAAATCAGATATGTGGAAGTTGGAATGCAAAGTGTTTGTAGAAAAAAATATACAAATCAAGGAAGAAATTGCAGTGTCAATTAATATGATGTATACCAGATGATAGTATTAAAAAGCCAGGTGAAAATAAAATAACTTAATAATGTACATATTTGTCTGATTGTTCACTAGTGATATACTGCTCAGTGTAAGGTGAGAACCACAGATATTATCTTCTGGAAAAAAACCCTTTAAGCCCTAACAGTTTCAGTTTATAAATTTCCTCTCTAATAAATGAGGAATAAAATAATTTACAATAAATTAACTATTTCCTCTTCTGAAGGTACCAATACCACAAATTCAGTCAGAAGATGGATCAAGTTTTTCATACATTTCTCTCATTTCACATTTTTTAAATAAATGAGACTATATTTTGTCTAATGACTACCAGAACAACTATCTGGAAACTGTGACTTCATTATATGTGAGAGAGTATTTTAGGAGATATAGATGTATATTTAGATGGAGATATAAATACATAGCATATATACACAATATTTAATCAGACACAGGAAATGTAGGATAGCTCCAGAGTGGTACAGCCTATGTTCTGAGCTGCTCCGAAATGCAGTTCCTTTTTTTTTTTTTTAACATCTTTATTGGAGTATACTTGCTTTACAATGGTGTGTTAGTTTCTGCTTTATAACAAAGTGAATCAGTTATACATATACACATGTTCCCATATCACTTCCCTCTTGCATCTCCCTCCCTCCCACCCTCCCTATCCCACCCCTCTAGGTGGTCACAAAGCACCCAGCTGATCTCCCTGTGCTATGTGGCTGCTTCCCACTAGCTATCTGTTCTAATGGGAGTTCTCTGGGCACAAAGGGCACTATTTTCTGTAATGAGATTAGAAGAAAGGATTTGCTAATAATTGCTTCTATAGCAACTAAAAATCTTGGAATCCCACCTTTCAGCATTTTGAAAATCTTAAAGGGGATGTTGTCAGTAACAAAAAAATTGAAGACTGATTATGTATTTAAATTAATGCTTCTTTAAATTCATCTGCCCTTTCATCTTTTAAATTGATTCATGCTTCTCAGAAAATAAAATATGCTAATCCATATATCATTTTTCCACTGCGTAGGGCAACTATATCTAAAAACAAAAATACTATCATTTTACTTTCCTTTACTATATTCCTCCACAACTTGTGTTGTACTTCCATATTTTCTTTTCATTCTGCTAGTGAGATATATATACATATATGTATGTATACGTATATGTATATATACACATAATATTTAGATTTTAGATATTTGCATTATGCAGGGCATTCCATAAAATGGATAGATGCTTCATTTTAATACCATTGAATACAATTTTCATAATTTTATACTTTAATTATTTTTGGAAGCACAAACCAGAAAGGGTAAAGCAAACTTGAAATGGAAAAAGATGACCAAGCTGGCATTTTGCATTTCAGACTTTATATTTGGACTACTCAGTGGGACAGATTATAATAACAAAATTTTGCTTTTGCAGGGAGGTCAATCTTTGCTTCTGCATTGCCTCATCTCTTTTAATCCCATCCAGTTTATTTTTCATCTCAGAAACTATATTTTTCATCTCTAGGAACTCAATTTGGGTTATTTTTATATCCTCTATATGTCTATTTAAGATGTTGATGCTTTCCTTTAAACTTTTTGAACCTATGAAAATTAGTTATAATAACTGTTTGAATGTCTTTGTTTACTGATTGTACCATTTTTCAGTCTGTTTTCATTAATTAATTTTTCTCCTTGTTATGGGTTATATTTTCCTTCATCTTTGCATCCCTAGTAATTCTAGATTGCATGTCAGATATTGTGAATTTTACTTTACTGGTTGCAGGGCGTATTTGTATTTTTTAAAATATTTGTAACTTTGCTCAAAGAGGTAGTTAAGAAATAGTTTGATCATTTTGAGGCTTCCTTGTAAGCCTTATTAGGCTGCAAGTGAAACAATTTAGTCTAGGGCTAATTTGGTCCCACTACTAAGCCTATACCCATTGAATACTCTGTGTATTGAATACTCTAGTTGATGCTGCATGTATTAAATTATATCAAAACATATTTGTATAATCTTAAAGCAATAAATGCAACACATAAAAATATAAAAATTTTTAAAAATTAACTTTTATTAAATAAAACAAAAATGTTTTCTTCTAGTAATTGTAGTATTTTAACATATTTAAATACTGCATCCCTATGAAATTCATTTTGTTAATAAATATGAAAAGAGAATCCACCTTTATTTTTCACAGGTGACCAGGGACTTGTTCAAACACCAACATTTAACTGTATTACACAAAACATTATGCCACTGGTTTTTATGGGTTATCATTATAATTAACAGCTTTATACAACCGTTGTCTTGTGCTGTTTGTTGTTCAATGTCTAAAAGTATTGTTTAATGTATATATATTTTTTTACTTTTAGCAGTTTAAGCCAGGAGAGTAAATCCAGTTCCTATTACTCCATCCTGTCCAGAAGCACAGGTCTTAAGTGAAATTTAATACCAAAGAAACAGTTCCAAATTTTACAATGGATCTATCACTGGTTGTTAGCATATCTTCCCACACCCAAGACACCAAGATACCTTCTACTCACTGTTAAAGCTTTATGATGAGCAAAACTTCCACCACTGTGCTTCCTTAGCATGTGAGTATATTTTTAATTTACTGGTTATGTATATTCTCTAATTATCCATTATTTTGTCCTTCTTTTTGATTAGATATTGATATCCACATTTGTTTTTTCTAATAGCTCACAGAAATTTCTCTCATTAACAACACCAATAGAAATAACAATAAAAATCGCCTTGGGGGACCAAATTTATATCACATTATCAAGTTTTTATTTTGCTCCCATAAAACTTCTGCAAAATACAACCACTCTCTATCATCAGTATCATTAGAACAAAACCAAGTCATTCTAATCTCAAAAGCACAATATTTTATTTAACTTAATAAATTTCACACTATAAAAATTTTCTCATAGCATCATCCTTAATTCCTCAGTATTCACTAATATTGGGGGATTTTTCTTTCAGTTATTTGAAACTAAGGATGATTTTATTCATCTCTACAACCTGGTATATATATGTACAATGTTTGTCAAAAGGTGGATATTCAAAAAAATTCTTGACTAAATTATGGTAATTCATGTGATCAGTTCTGCAGTTCTTAAAACTTTAAATTACTTGTTAATTCTAAGAGAAAGTCAGATAATTTTTAGAAGGATTTCCAAACCATGCTAAAGTGTCAGCCTTCATTTCCTTGTCTGAGGGAAACAGGAGAGAAATAGATGGTTTTAAAGTTCTCCAAGCTTCTGTGTCCTTTATACATCCACAATTTTAATCCTTATCATTTTCAAGATTTGCTAAATTATTTGAGGTGATCCATTCTCTTATTAAAGTTACATATTTTATGTCACATACTGAGCATATTAACAAATAACTTACTGATAAATGACAATGCCCATAACATAAGGTTAATCTGATTTCCATGAAATGAGCTATAACTTCAAGAATATTAATTCATCTAATAAGGGTGATGATTTACATAATGTTGCCTAAACTATTTCTCTTGATTATTTAAGAGAGTTTTCCTAGGGGAAAATAGCTGGGAAGTCTATAGAAAAAAAAAAACACAACCATGCTTAATTTAATTCCAGTCTAAAGGACTCCATATATAATGTATTTGAGAAAACCAAGTCACTATTATAGATTCAGATAAATGGTTGTATATATGAGATATTTTTAATGTAACCCAAATTATAAGAAATAGTTTTTTGGTATAGAAGCAACCACTCTTTTACCTAAAGGAAAATATAAAATCTGAGTTCATTGAAAATTTGCCTCATTGCCCTCTGTTAGTTTGTGCCTGTCCCATCCTTAGGGGCCCAGTTAAGGACTATTCTATCATCCATACATCAGAAGAGAATGTCTGTGTTCTATGTTGATAGTCAGTCTAAACAAATATTTATACAGTTGAAATCAGAGATATAAAATGTCAGTTCCAAATCCACCCATGATGGCACATATACAAGACAGATGACAAAGGTTATAAAGGCCTGTGAAATACTTGAATCATATTTTGCAACCCTTGAAAGAATTCAAGTTGGAGATTAGCGGAAACCAGGCTCAGTTCTGTCCATAATCCCCTTTATCTGTCTTCTAGCCAACAATATGAAAACCTGAAGCCAAGCTGACAAATAGAGTGTGAAGGGCCTTCTACTGCACTTAAGAAAAAACTGAGACTTGCTATAGGTAGAAATTATCTTTTCTATTACTATTATGGTTGATGTTGTTGTTATTCATAGAAATAATGAAAAAAAAACCCTAAATAACATTATTCTGCTGGATTCTTTACTATATGCAACACAATAAATTAACTCGCTTCATATTACACTGGGCATATAACATGAAAACATGTGCAGAGAACAGAAATCAGTATCTGTACAGACAAATGCCCCTGTGATAGAGAAATCTATTATTTTAAGTCCAGACAATTAGATCTATTAAGGTGTAAGAGTGTTTCAGTACAGTCCTGCTAAAAGTAAACCTTAAAAGTAAATCGAAAAAAAAAAGGAAAACTGATGCCAGTTAGATACAAAATATAAGATTATGCTATGTATATGGGACAGGATAGAACTCTGAATGCACTCACATGTAGGGAAAGCAATATTAGTGACAAATCAACTAATGTCCTTATTGAGCATAGACGTTCCAAGAAGGGTGAAGAGTACTGTATATTAGATGTAAGACTCATAATATTCAAGTTAGTTGTAAAAGAAACAAGGTAAATGCTTTCAGTCAATAGGATAGGCTGAACTGATATTGAGAATCCTTTCTTCCAATCTGAACACACAGTTTGTTATACTTGTGTTTTCTTTTATATGTTGCTTTTACATGTAGCAACACATAAAAAGAAAATGAACAAGCTTACAAAAAATGGGGGGATCCCCAGTCTCAGGATTTAAGGAGAAAAAACAAATTCAGCATTAGAATAGTGAGGAGGAGTTGAAACCAAGAAATTCAAGGGGGCCCTGGAAATAATAAGCCTTGTTTTTGAGGGCTGGCTTTAAATATCTGTTGTCTTATCAGAAAACAGGTAGATGCTGGAAAACAATAGAATAATATCTTCAAAGTACTGAGCACATATAGCTGTCCAAATTAAAATTCTACACCTCATTTTAAAAAACTACTCAAGAACAAGAAGTAAAGAAATTTTCATTCATAGACAAAGAGGAATTACCACCCACAAACTGTAACAACAACAACAACAAAATGACTAAAGCAGTAGCAGCAGCTATTGGAAT
The DNA here is from genome assembly GCF_964341445.2 of Mesoplodon mirus. Lineage (NCBI taxonomy): Eukaryota > Metazoa > Chordata > Mammalia > Artiodactyla > Ziphiidae > Mesoplodon > Mesoplodon mirus. The sequence goes on along the minus strand of NC_138976.1, from coordinate 90,123,571 downwards.
TGTCTGAAGGCATTAAAAAATATTCTGATGCCTGAAGCCAATACTTGGAGATTTTTTTTTTTTTAACCAAAGTGATCTAGGCGGTGTTTCAATAATGGGAGCTTTAAAAAGTTCTCACATAATTCTCATGTGTTTTAGGCAAGATTGGAGACCATTGTACAAAGAATGTTCTTCAGTAAGAAAGAAAATAAGCATAAAAAGAAGTAGGAAGGTGCACTGAACAGTGACCAGCAAAGAAATTTGTAATGTTGGAATGAATCTGAATAACGGTTGAGTGTAAAAAATAATAGCCAATGGGGGTATGTACAAAGTAAAACTAAAACACTAGATAATATACTGAAATACTGGAGATGAGATTTAGAATTTGAGGGGTCCATGAACCGCTTAGGAGGAAGATGAGATAATTAGTTTTAGACTTTTTAAAGTTAGAAATATATGTCAAATTTTTCAGAAAACACTAAAAATGAATACTTCATATATGATTCATAAAAAGGTAGACCATAAAAAGAGAATGAAAAATGTGTTTAAACGAAGTTAGTACCGGGAGGGATAAAACATGGAAAAATAAAGGAGAAATAGATCAATAATCACAATACATTTGATCACAGAGACAATAAAAATAAATTTAAAAATTCCAGTTTATGCTGCTTACAAAAGACATATATAAACTATTTTTAAGATGAAATGCAATACTTCGCTCGAAATAATTAATTATATACATGATAAATGATTTTTAAGATTACATATTTGGCATGATGACATGTATACAGATTTTTAAAACTCAAAGCAATCATGTGTTTTTCATGGATTCATTTGCATATAGTAAAAAGTTCAAGCATGGATTCAAAGTATTTATATTCAATTCATGATACCAGTTATCTAAGAAAAGGAAAAATGGGACTGAAATGAGAATAGAGAGGAAAGAAATGTGTGTGTATCTGTGTGTTTGTGTGTGTGTGTGTGTATGTGTGTGTGAACACATGTACAACAAATATGTGCTTCTTTCACAGCATGATTCACTGTATTCCATCACAATATTAATAAGATTTCATACAATATGGGCATCTCTGCAGAAATTAAAATTGTCACATGCTTATGTGTATTGGACAATGAGCTCACCTTACTATTTCCATCCATTCTTCAATTAAAATCTAGAAATGTGAATGGGCTGTTAGAATTTAGTTAGTGAGCCAATTACCTTTACTGAACATGCTAGTTATGCACAGCTTTTCCTTGGCTTAACTATGTTTTAAAATAGCAGGCATTCATTTTACGTCTTTAATTGATGGCTATCACACACAATTAGTTTGAAATTTCTTATCAATATGCTTGAAATATATTTGGTTGAATCATTGGAGTAATCTTTTTTGAACTTACCCAAAAGTATGTGTTTAGCCTTCCTAAACACAGTGGCACATTTCCAAATACAAAGTAGTTGCATTAGAATTATTCCTAATATGAAGACATTCAATATTTGTGGCAACAAATTTTCTCTTGAAAACTTAGCTTCCAGATGGAAGCAAAATAAGGGTAGAAATGTATTTAAAGGCAAATTTGAAGATGAGAAATCAAAATTCACATTCCATAGTGAAAGAAAAAGGGTTAGTAATTACAGAGAGAAAGGCAAATACAATGCAAAAATTATTGGAACATATTTTGCTCAATTACAAACAAACTTACATGGTAAGTTGTAGCTTCCATTATTGCACCAATTTGTAGCATATTTTAATATTTTCATTTTGAAATGAAAATTTTAAAAAGTCATCTATTGTTTTTTTAGAAAGTATCTAGAGTGGTTGAAGTGAAATAACTTTCAGAAAATGTGTTAAAATGGGGCTACAAAAGACTTAGGAGGACATAAGCTTGGTTCTTATTATTGACAGTTTGCAAATCAGCCATGGGGATACACATTATTTCCAATTTAAAATGAATGATGATTCTATATACATATATATGCATCTTATCATATTGATTATAAACCAAGTAAAATCTCATGAAATCTAAGTATGTTTGAAAAACTTAAACCTATTTTTATGTTTTTACAAACACTAGAAAATGAAAGCAATTTCTGTTGTTTGTCATTTTCTTTTGGACTCTCTTGGCTTCCTGAAAATGATTATGTCAAGATATTGGAGAAGTATTCATAGGAAGCAACAGAGGCCATGAGAATAGAGACCTACACTGCTTCCTCATTAGAAAAAATAAAATAAAAATTCCTGTCTATCCATTTCAAATTACACCCAGGGATGCTTATAATATAGAATTTGAAAGTTGAATACATACTAGTTGTCAAGTAGTCAGCCCCGTTGATTATTCATGCATTCCCTCCTAAGTATGTTGGTCTTAGAATTCAGAGGGGTCCTTTAATCACACCCCCCATCTTGACCACTCACATCTCCAGATTTTCCTACTTCACGGCATATTGGTGTTTAACTTATTAAACAAATATTTGTTGAACAATTACTATGCATGCTAAGCAAAGGGGATCAAAGATGAATGAATATTCATTTGTCTTTAAGGAGACACAGTCTACTGGAGAGAGGCAGAACTGTGAACAGATGACTGCATAAAGAGGCAAAGTCAAGTCTTATTTATTCAGAGGAAGAAGTCCCCGTGATCAAGCAACAAGTAAAATCATTTCAGTGTGCAAGACATGGATTTGTGATTGAAAACGCACAAGCATATTTATCTTATTATCCATCATAGATGATCACCTATTATAATCAGTGAGATTTCTTAATGGCACAGCATCTAGAGGAGGACGTCATGCATGAACCTGTCATATTCAGAAAGTAAGGAAGTGGCACAGTGGGAACAATTCAGGAAAGTAAATAAACATGACAGTAGATTTAAAATCTACTTTAACTGTTCTTACTATTATTAATCTATTAGGGCAAGTAGTAGTTTTCATTGATGTTAGCATTTTTTCATCCACGACTTGAAATCAGACATTAAATATTAATATTATAATAATATTACAAATTGAATCATTCACAAATTTATAAAAATAGATCAGCGCCAGAGACCTATTTATTGGAAACAAAGTAGGTAGAACAATGAAACTCATTTATAGTTCCTCCTCAACCAAAGTGGACAGAAGTTTTTTTTTTTTTTTTTTTTTTTTAAGATGTTGGGGGTAGGAGTTTTTATTAATTAATTAATTTATTTTTGCTGTGTTGCGTCTTCATTTCTGTGTGAGGGCTTTCTCTAGTTGTGGCAAGCGGGGGCCACTCTTCATCGTGGTGCGCGGGCCTCTCACTATCGCGGCCTCTTGTTGCGGAGCACAGGCTCCAGACGCGCAGGCTCAGTAGTCGTGGCTCACGGGCCTAGTTGCTCCGCGGCATGTGGGATCCTCCCAGACCAGGGCTCGAACCCGTGTCCCCTGCATTAGCAGGCAGATTCTCAACCACTGCGCCACCAGGGAAGCCCCTGGACAGAAGTTTTATATGTAGAGGTCAATCCTGGGCCAGAGGCTATTTAATATTTTCATCAAGTCTAGGATGATAGAAAAGCATGTGGATTTAGTCATTTACAGTTCTCTTTAGTTGATAAGACTGATTAATACTTTGTCAAGATCAAAATTCAACATGACCATAATATGACCTTGACAAATTGGAGAAGTGGTTTAAAACAATGCAATTTAATAAGTCTAAGGGTCAGATATGGGCTTTAAAGGGATTGGGAAGGAAATGGAAATTATAATAATGTAGGTGATACCATGCCAGTGAGAATGCATTTGTGTGTGTAATATAATATGTAACAAATAATATTGAGTATGACTTGAGTCAAGAATATAGCAATAGCTTTTATTTTTTTTCTCTCTCTCACCATGGCATAGTGCTTACTCACTCACAAATATTTCTAATACATTTCATCAAAATTTCATCATTAAATCCTGTATCCCTGCTGATAAAATTAAAAGTAATTCTAAGATATATAAATGAAGAGAAGGGTATAAAGGTACAAATAAGTGGGTGAATATTAATGAAATTACTTTGTATTGTGCTTTACAAATACGATTTATGCATTTATCTTGTTACTAACACATTCATTCATTCATTCATTCAGCAATCATTACATATTTATAGAACTTCTACTATGTCCCAGGCACTGCATTAGGTGCTGGTAATACAAGGTGTGGAAAAGCAAGCATTGTCCATATTTCTTAGAGCCTGCAGTCTAAAGAATAATTACTAATTGTAGTAAATATAGACAGGGTACTATGAGCCATGGGACAGGGAGCCTTTCTCACCTGGAAGGATGAGGAAAGGCATCCCTTGTGAAATGTCTTCTTAACTGAAGTATGACGTAGGTAGCCTAAGGGGACAAGGGAGTAAAGGAGTATTTCTTGCAAAGGGGAAAGCAAGTGTTAAGAATTTGAGCTTCAAAAAAGGAATGCTTCACGTTGATATTACAGTCTCAACAAATACAATTAAATTTCTGGTTGTTAATACATTGCATAAAAGTGGAGGAGTGGATTTCTGCCAAAATTAGGGCATATAGTTAGGATTAGAAATGTGCTCTGTGATATCAGTTTACTTTAACATTGCAGTGAGACTGGGAGAAAAAAACGTACAAAGAGGCTATCCTCTGGACCCAATGGCACTGATGTACATCAAGGCTTTTGCTGAAGTAGAAAACCTGCTATTGATATTGAGATGCTCTTGAATGAAACGATGACTTCAAATAAGAGTTCCAAACTGAAACTCAGAAAGACCACCAATCTGACATGACTTAAATTTGAACTGCTTCTCAGATAGGCAATTTATACTTTGGGGTAAATGGAAACTGGGCTTGGTTTCACTAATGATATCAATGACATTTTGCTATTAAATTTGGTTTAATATTTTCATTTTACAAATCCCTAACTTCAAAAACTCTCTAAGGGAAAGTAAGAGGAAAAGGATAGGGCTAACTTGTTTAGTCACATTACCTTGAATTTTACATTTAAATTGAGCTGCGCTATCTCCACCAATGCTTGACTAGAAGCCTGCACAGTGAGTAGTTGTAATGGAGGAGATTGGCTCATTTTAATGGCCACATCTGATGGATCTCAAAGAAATTCAGGTAAAACAACTCTCTGCATAGTCATACTCAATTATTTATACTTACAGAAAAATGCCAAAGCCTAGAAAACTTTAAATGGTGGATAATCAGCAACATTCACATTTTTCCTTGAGGTGATCAGGATCGTACAAACACATTTAGGCTTTGAAAGACACGTTTTGGAACTTTACTGGAGGTATTCTAAGAAATACCTTCATGTTAAAACAATCTCCAAATATTTTAGAAATAACTAGTATCTCTCCGTAAATAATTCATGCCTTAATTAATTATTATCATTGTTAGAAATTAATACTGAAGTATTTCAGAAAAAGATGACATATTAAGAATGTGACACTGCTTCCATGTCATATAAGAGCATGAGGATATCTCTATTATGAAACTTACTGCATTTTGCTACAACATTTTTGTCTATCTTCTCTTCCAGATTACAAGCTTCTTAAAAAATAGACTGCACAGATCTAACTTTCTGGCCTACATTTGCAGCACTGGAGACTACTATTGAAATATTAATTCAAAGGATATTTTAGAAAACATTATAGACAGAACTCTACCATAAAAGAGCATATATAAATATAGCATATTTTCTGATGTTATTGAATCATCTTAAATATTGGTTAATGCAAATTTCAATCTCTAAGGCACTTCTGCAACATACCTGAAAAATGATCGTCATCTTGTACTTGAATGTCCTCACTGAGAAAGAAATTGCCAACTCAAAATAAGTTTATTTCATTTTTAGGAAGCTCTAATTGTTAGAAAAGTCACTCTTAAAATAAGTTAAAATCTCTATTCCTCAACTTCTATGCATTTTCTTGGTTTTTAAATTAGGGGCAACTTGATCTTTTTTTGATTTTACAGCTCTAACATAGCTAAAGCTGGCGTTCAGGTCCTTTGCCCACTTAGCTACTCTTCATAATTATTTTATTAAAAGAAATATATTGTGGTATAATATAAAAATATACTAACTTGAATGTCCACTTTAATTAATTTTGACAAATGTAAATATTTTGTAACTCTGTTTCCATCAAGGTAGAAAATTTTCCTATTACCCCCCTTTGCAGTTTTCCCTTTCCTCTTTGCAGTCACTCTCTACTCCATATTTGATACAGGCAACTGCTGATATGTTTTCTGTCACCATAGATTCATTTTTCCTTTTCTAGAAAGTCATATAAACAGAAACATAAAGTACATACTCTTGTGTGTCTAGCTTTTTTCTCAGCATAGTGTTTCTGAGATTCATCCTTGTTGCATTCCTCATAATTCTATCCTTCTACTGCTGTATGATATGACATTGTATGGATATACCACAACTGGTTCACCCATATAAATCTTGTTGGAGATTTTCTGATGATGGCCATTCTGACCGGTGTGAGGTGATACCTAAATGTAGTTTTGATTTGCATTTCTCTAATGATTAGTGATGTTGAGCATCCTTTCATGTGTTTGCTGGCAATCTGTATATCTTCTTTGGAGAAATGTCTATTTAGGTCTTTTGCCCATTTTTAGATTGGGTTGTTTGTTTCTTTGATATTGAGCTGCATGTGCTGCTTCTAAATTTGGGAGATAAATCCTTTGTCAGTTGCTTCATTTGCAAATATTTTCTCCCATTATGAGGGTTGTCTTTTCGTCTTGTTTATGGTTTCCTTTGCTGTGCAAAAGCTTTTAAGTTTCATTAGGTCCCATTTGTTTATTTTTGTTTTTATTTCTCTAGGAGGTGGGTCCAAAAGGATCTTGCTGTGATTTATGTCATAGTCATTTATGATTTATGTCATATGTTTTCCTCTAGGAGTTTGATAGTGTCTGGCTTTACATTTAGGACTTTAATCCATTTTGAGTTTATTTTTGTATATGGTGTCAGGGAGTGTTCTAATTTCATACTTTTACATGTACCTGTCCAGTTTTCCCAGCACCACTTATTGAAGAGGCTGTCTTTTCTCCACTGTATATTCTTGCCTCCTTTATCAAAGATAAGGTGACCATATGTGTGTAGGGTTATCTCTTGGCTTTCTATCCTGTTCCATTGATCTATGTTTCTGTTTTTGTGCCAGTACCATATAAATGCTGGGGAGGATGTGGAGAAAAGGGAACCCTATTGCACTGTTGGAGGGGATGTAAATTGATACAGCCACCATGGAGAACTGTATGGAGGTTCCTTGAAAAACTAAAAATAGAACTACCATACGACCCCGCAATCCCAGTACTGGGCCTATACACTGAGAAAACCATAATTCAAAAAGAGTCATGTACCAAAATGTTCACTGCAGCTCTATTTACAATAGCCAGGACATGGAAGCAACGTAAGTGTCCATCTTCGGATGAATGGATAAAGAAGATGTGGCACATATATACAATGGAATATTACTCAGCCATAAAAAGAAACAAAATTGATGTATTTGTAATGAGGTGGATGGACCTAGAGTCTGTCATACAGAGTGAAGTAAGTCAGAAAGAGAAAAACAAATACCATATGCTAACACATATATATGGAATCTAAGAAAAAAAAAAAGGTCATGAAGAACCTAGGGGTAAGACGGGAATAAAGACACAGACCTACTAGAGAATGGACTTGAGGATATGGGGAGGGGGAAGGGTAAGCTGTGACAAAGTGAGAGAGTGACATGGACATATATACACTACCAAACTTTAAATAGATAGCTAGTGGGAAGCAGCCGCATAGCACAGGAAAATCAGCTCGGTGCTTTGTGGCCACCTAGAGGGGTGGGATAGGGAGGGTGGGAGGGAGGGAGACGCAAGAGGGAAGAGATATGGGAACATATGTATATGTATAACTGATTCACTTTGTTATAAAGCAGAAACTAACACACCACTGTAAAGCAATTATACTCCAATAAAGATGTTTAAAAAGGAATCTTGGATATTTTGGTCATATCCAGTTTTACCTATTATGAATAATGGTGTTACACATTTTTGTGAACAAATTTGTGTGACCTAAGACTTCATATCCCTTGGATAAGTATGAACTGTTAGGTAATTGCTTGGTCATATGTAAATGTATATTTAACTTTAAAGCTTTCATGCTACAAGCCCATTAACAATGTATTCATGATTCTCTAGGTCCACACCAAAACTTGATATTAACAGTTTTTTAAATTTTAGACATTATAGTGGTAGGTAGTGGTATCTCATCATAATTATAATTTGTACGTCTTTGATGGAGCAATCTCTAAATATATATAAATTATATATACTTAATATATATGTTGTGTACAATATATGTAAATATTTTAATTAATTTTTTTGGAGTATAGTTGATTTACAATGTTGTGTTAGTTTCTGCTGTACAGCAAAGTGAGTCTGTTATACATATACATATATCCACTCTTTTTTAGTTTCTGTTCCCATATAGGTCATTACAGAGTACTGAATAGAGTTCCCTGTGCTATACAGTAGGTTCTTATTAGTTATCTATTTTATATGTAATAGTGTGTGTGTGTATATATATATATATATATATATATATATATATAATGTAATTAGGCACTTAAAAATGAAAGGAAGACATGCAAATAGCCAATAGGCATATATTCATGGATACATATACTTTACATTTATATATATAACATATCCATAAATATATTTTTGCCATTTTCTCCCATTGGATTGTCTTTTTATTTTTGAAGTATAAAAATTCTTTCATCTGTATCTAAGTTCTTTGCCCGATATTGATATTGCAAACATTTTCCAAGTTTGATCTTTCCTGTTGATTTTCTTAATTTTGATTTTTATTCGGCAGAAAGTTCCCTTTCCTCTGTGGCTGTCACTGCCTTGTCAGGGTTGGGTTCTGACCCCTAGTCGTTGGAGCAGAGGCCGTCAGGTCTGTTTCTTAGCTGTGTTTCTGATCTGCGGTGTGAGGTCGGGAGGACTGGAGCACCCCCACTGGGATAGAAGCCGTTGAGTATTCCTCCTCTGGAGGTGTCCACCTGTGGGTGTGCTCTGTTTTGTCTCCTTTCCGCCCATTGTGTGGGCTTACAAAGTACACGGCTGTTGGTACTGCTCTCAGTCCCACCTTAACCATGGTTATGGCGGCAACTGGCCCTGGTGACTCAGGCATCATTTTCACCAGGCCACTGGCCCAGATCCACTGAGGTCAGGTACCAGGACTGCAGTAATTATGTACCTGGACCCACTATGTGAGATACGGAGGCAGCTCAGACTCTGGCCTGGCCAAACCCCAGCACGTATGTGCCCACAAAACCCACAGCTGCTAAAGCCAGACCTGTCTCAGCTGCAGGAGCACTTGTCCATTGGGATGTTCCCAGGTGCTGAATTTAGGAAGCCATCAGAGGAAGGGTAATGCCATGATTTGCACAGCCATGAGGAGAGATTTCAGCTCTTCTTCCTTAGTTGCATGTCCCCTGGAACTCAGCTGTGGTTTCAGCCCCATCTCTGCATGCGGGCCACCCACTGGCGTCTGCTCCCAAGGCTGCTGGAGCACATGAGCTTGTCAGGCAGGAGGATGTAGAAGCGGCAATCAGGGCAGGCAGGCTGCCCAGGTGAGAGGGTGCTGGGTGGCTATGGGATGTATGAGCCTGTCAGGCAGGAGGGAGTCAAGGTGGCAAGCTGGGCAAATGGGCCACCCAAGCAGGAGAGTGCTGAGGTGATGATGGCTGGGGGCCCGTGAGCCACTCTGGCAGGAGCCCTTCCTAGTGCCTGTGGAGGCAGGGGCCAGTGCGTGAGGAGAGAGGCTGCAATGGGGGCCCCGCCCTTTGTGCATCACTCAGCAGTGGCACTTTGCTTCTCTGCTGGTCTGGGCTTCCTCCAGGAGCATTCCTTGTTGTGGAGCTCCTCACTTCTATCCCCTTGAGCTGCCCCTCACAGCCAACATCATTCCCCTTCCTGGGTCTGCTCTTCAAACCCCACATTCCAACACTCAGCCCCCCGTGTGCACCAGTGGTCCCCAGTGGCTGGGGCATGCAGAGCTGTGGCCAGACCACTTGTGTAGGCCTCACTCTCTCCTGCCTGCCACAGACTGGTTGCTGCACTGTTCTCTGAGCCACCAAATTTCTCCTTCTGCCCCAGCTTCTCTCCCCGCTGCTTCCCCAGATGTGGGAACCTCTTCTCACCTTCAGCTCCGCTCCCCCGCCCAGGGTCACAGGTCACGTCCCACTTCATCTGCTCTTCCTTTTCCCTTCTTCTTTCTTTCGTCCTACCTGCTTACGTGGGGATCTTTCTTGTCCTTTCAGGTGCCTGAGGTCCTCTGCTAGTGTTTATCAGGTGCTCTGGGAGAATTGTTCCATTTGTAGATGTATTCTTGATGCATTTGTGGGGAGATATGAACTCCACATCTTCCTACTCCTCCGTCTTCTTGACTGACTAATCAGCAGTTTGAGTTTTAAAAGGCCACTTTTTCCCCTTTTTTAACCTTGGTTTCAGGTTCTACCTAATTTAGCTAATTAGGCTCAGTCTCAGGTCATTGTGGTCTGTATTTACATTTCTGATTTGTACCGATTTGCAAGACAAAGACAGTTGCTTTTAATTCCCCAAAGAACTGGCCTGTCACCTAAATAATATTAAAAGATTGATTTGCCCAACTACGTTTTCTTTAACTTGCTTTTCTGTATCAGTGAGAAGATTTCCAACTAGACTGAAATTTCAGAATTCTATAGTCCAGAACTTTATGGTTTAATTGATCATACCTTCAAAACTTGCATAAGGCATTCAACAAAGACCCTCTTTCTGAGTGCACAGGTTAGACCCAGAGTAAAGTCTCCATTATTTATTTTTATTATCCCTTAACTATTAGCTGTCAGTTTTTACTTTATATTGTATAGGCTCAGGTAATCCCACTGGTTTCCTTTAGTATGTTTAATTAATATTTCCTTCATATGCCGTCTTATAATATCAGGCAGGGGAAGAATTCCCCAGTGAAACATGTCTATCCCACACAATATAATTAGGCAAAAGAGAGGTAATTATCTTACACAATGCCCATCTAAACATACCAATTTTAAAAAGACTCTGGGGTCCCCAGAGAGTGGTTGAGCCAAGGGACTCAGGCACTTTTGTCAATCTTTTAACTTGATTAATTGGTCTAACTTTTGCCCCAAGTAATTGTTGGTCAGGTATCTCAGTGTAATTTTACGTGTATAAAATTTACATGTCATAAAATATACGTACTTTAAACTGGGGTAAATAGGGCAGACTTGTTTGGGTCTGGCCCTTTAATGTTGATGACAAGTAGGAGATCCCTTTGGCCCATCCAGTCTTAGGTAGTATTGTATCCAATCTTTGATTTATCTCATTAATGTCTGTTTTATTTATCCCACTTTAAAATAACCATCTAAAGATTTCTTATTCATTTAGGAGAAGTCCCTTTAAAATTTCCACCTTGTTGGGAAAAAGTTTTTAGGCTTTTCCTTCAGTTTTTTTCCCTGTTACTTAACCTAATTAACAATAATTATGCTAATGTTTTTATTAGCATCTGTAAGACCCATTTAGGGGAAGCAGAGACCACAAATAAGGTTTCCCAAACCAATTTTTTGGGTTTGTTTGAAACTAAAGGAGTTTTTAGGTTAACCATTATATGACTAATTTCCAGCATTTCCGCCCCCCCATAGGAGCCAATGAAACAGCTGTTTATAATGAGAGCTCTCTAAAAATTTACCAATTTAGAAGTTTCTCCAATTTGAAGGATCCATCATCTGGCCATAAATGAGGTATACCTTAATAGTGACTCAAACCAATAAGACGCAAGAGGCTTCCCCACAAAAGAGTGTAAAGGATGCTGTCTAAATAAGATCCAGAAAGTTTACTCCCAAAAGTAGTTTAAGAAAGTAATGGTCTTTGTTGTACAGGCTGACACAATGAAGGTTAAGATGGCAAAAAGCCCCTGAGAGTTGTACAGTCAGACAAAAGACTGCTCAGAATCCCAGTCTATTTGACTGGCTGCCAAATGTACACCATATAAGTACTTTTGGATGGTAGTGACCAAGTTCTCAACACACACACACACACACACACACACACACAAGAATATCAGAACACTTACATTTCAAAGACACAGGAAGAGAAATGCAAGTTTCCTCTAGAAAGCCTTTTGTTTTTTTGAAGTCAGAATTCTGAAAAGATGTTTTTATCGAGCCAGCTTTTTCTAACTTAACTGCATATGCAATAAAAGAGTCCTATCTTAGTCATTTTTAGGGCAGGATTTTCTTTAAGTCCCAAGTAAGTAAGCACTTGTAAATGTAAATTTTGTATGGACATAAACCTGGCCAGGATATCCATTGGAGGCTGGAAATCTGTTGTTCCTTTTTCTTTTGTATTGAAAGCTAAGTTCCCCATTCTGAGTTCAATTTGTGAAGATCACTTTTAGTTTGACAAACTCTATTAAAGTAGCCAATTCAAGGAAGACGGGTTAGTCTTCCACCTAATTACCCAGTCCAACTTTTACTCAGTGTCTTTCACCTGAGCAAAGTCTCCCCAGTCTTTCAGCTGAGGATAAACCACACAGTGTCTAAACTGAGCAAGATCTTCCCAGTGTCTTTTAAGTGAGGCTAACCCACTTGAGCAAAAGTCTTCCCAGTGTTTTTCTACTGAGGATAAGCTCTCAGTGTTTAAACTGAGTAAAAATCTTCCCAGTGTCTTTCACTGAGGATGACCCAGGTACTTCTTCTTGAAACCAAGTTTCAAGGATAACCTACTACTCAAGAGAAGAGTTGAACACCACTGCATAAAACTTAGGATCATCAACCAAAACTGGAGATCCAAGAACCAGGAGATACTCACCCAAATTCGTCTGGACTCTCTGAGAAAGCGGGCAGGCCCAAGAAGCCTCTGCTGGTGCCAGGACTCTGGATCCTCATAGAGTTCAGGCAAAGAAGAAAAGTCTGCTCTGGGCCCCTTCATTGGTTGCCAAGACTGCTGACTGAAAACTATGCACAACCCAAAAGGAGAATTATGTTTTATTTGGCAGATTTTCTGAGGACTTAAGCCCAGAACACAGCCTGTCAGATCACTCTGAGGAACTGCTCAGAAGACCTAAGGGAGGAGTCAACAAAAACCAGGTAGTCAGAACATCAAAAGATTACTATTAATTAAAGAAAACTAGACATCTCAAGTTAAGGACTTTAGCACTTTTCTATGTATGAGAATATGAAAGAATCTGGGCTCCGTGAAATCATTCCTTTGATATGCATCTTAACTCTAGAATCAGTACCCTGTTTTTCTCCATCCCGAATCCCCTCAAGGTGCACAGTTGAGGGTTCCTGCTTTGACATCTGACTTAATGACTGCAACATCCTTTGTGTACTTATATGGCAGGGAACATTTTTCATCCACGGGTAAGAAACTGAGGAGAAAATTAACATAATTCAAGGTATAAAACCATTACAATATTAAAAATTCCCAAATGTCAAACAAACATAAGTACCCTTGACCTGTAAAATGGAAGATGCCAAAGAAGGGAAAAAAAAGAAACAATAAAGAAAATGTAGAAAATAAAGCATAAAATAAGACGGCAGAAATCAATAACAGTAGAACAATAATTAAATAAATCAAGGTAAATGTTATCATAAGATTTTTAAATTTCCAAAAAAAAAAACCCATCAAACAAAACATGTTGAAAATAAAGTAATAGAGAAAATTTAGAGAGCAAATATGAATGCAAAGAAGACCTGTTAGGTAGTTAGTCAGACATTAGCAGCAAGGAGGTGACAGTGGTGAGAAAGACAAGAAGAAGAAATTGAGTCACACGCAGCCATCTGGGGACTCTCCCTTGACTCCACCCAGAACGGGAGAAACTATGGTCTGGTGGTGGGCAGCTTATCCTGATAAAGAGAGGCACAGTAACACAAGGGGACTTCTCCAGGCTGTGCATGCCCAGACCAGACAGGCGTATAACCTATAGTAAATCCAAACTCATTATACCATAATTACAATAAATTACATGTGGTTTTGCCCCTCCCCCCACCCAGTAGGCATTTCTTGGGGATTCAAGGATGAGAGCATGCACAGCAGAAAACTTGATACATAGCTCAGGACTGTCAATCAAATAATGATCCTTGTCACTCACCCCCGCCTCTCTGCAAAATGCTCCTTAAAAACGCTCGTAAGGGGCTTCCCTGGTGGCACAGTGGTTGAGAATCTGCCTGCTAATGCAGGGGACACGGGTTCGAGCCCTTGTCTGGGAGGATCCCACATGCCGCGGAGCAACTAGGCCCGTGAGCCACGACTACTGAGCCTGCGCGTCTGGAGCCTGTGCTCCGCAACAAGAGACCGCGATAGTGAGAGACCCGCGCACCGCGATGAAGAGTGGCCCCCGCTTGCCACAACTAGAGAAAGCCCTCACACAGAAATGAAGACGCAACACAGCAAAAATAAATTAATTAATTAATAAAAATTCCTACCCCCAACATCTTCTTTAAAAAAAAAAAAAGTGCTCGTAAGCCTTTATAGGAATGCTGCTTTCAATTTGCAGAAACAGTACACCCATCCCCCCCGCCATCCTGAGAGTGTACCTTTGCTTCGATATACTTTGCTTTGGGCTTGCTTCACTTCGCTGAAATAGCCTGTTCTCAGAAACAGCCTGCTCTTTCTCTCTCCTTCTCTCTCTCCCTCTCTGAGAGTGTACCTATGCTTAAATCAACTTTGCTTTGTGCTTAAGCTTAACATGGTAGTTTGCGATCCTTTGCTTACTATCATGAAACCAAGATAGCTGGTCCAGGCCTTCCACTGACCTCCTCGGTTGAAGCTATTTTGTTACAAAGCATGTCCACATGGTGACAGACCTAAGTCTAAATTTTGATAAAAGGTTGAATTAAGGTGAGAATATCATATGGGAGGGAAAGACTGTAGGAAAAATAGTAGATGTAGGAGATACGTTTGTGAAAGTGCACATTCATGGCAATATAGCCAAATAAACTCACATGCCCACGTTCCCACTAAAACTGTATAAAATTATGACCAACAAGCAGAGAATACACATTATTTTAAAGCCCTCATGGGGCATTAAGACATATTTACCATGTGAATCCTTCAGTGAATCTTGTGTTACTGCTAAGGGATAGAAAGCGGCGTCATAAGGGAATTTTGTGTAAGACCCAAAGCTCCCTTTCTATATGGTTCAGGCTGGACTTGAAGCTTCAGGGGCCTGGGAGGATGGGGCAGGAAAGGCAAGGCACACTCAGAAAAGAGAATACATACATAACACACTAGGAATATCTGAAGAGGCTGCTCAAGACCTGGCTCAGCCCCAAGGGTTTGACCCCTAGTCCTACTCTTCACCCTACAGCCCTTTAGGGTCAGGACCTTGGCTCACCCTAACCCATTCCTAGCTTCCGGGTATAGAATGAGTGCACATGTCTGAATGTTAATGTTCTCTCAAAATTTACATGTTGAAATCCTACCTCTTAAAGATAGGAGGCGGGGCCGTGCAAAAGTGCTTATGAGCTTTCATGAATGGGATTAGTGCCTTATAAAAGAGACTCCAGAGATATCTCTAGCCTCCTCCCATCATATGAGGATACAGAGAGAAGGCTCCAGCTGTGAACCAGGAAGAGAGCTCTCACTACGAGGTGGCCATACTGGTGACTTGATCTTGGGCTTCCCAGCCTCCAGAACTGTGATAATAAATGTTTGTTGTTTTTAACCTACCCAGTCTATGGTATATTGTTATAGCAGCCCTAATGGATTAAGACCACATATTTCAAAATTTATCTGGAGAGTGGGGACTGTCTTATCATTGTAAACTAAGAAGTTGGGTTGAGACAACATATGAAAGATTTTTTTTAAGTAGAAAAGTATGGATTATTGGATTTGAAAGTACTAGATTGGTTAAGGAAAATGAGTACATGTGTGTGTGCGTGTTTGCAGTGTGTCCCAAAAGTTTTTGTGCAGTTTAAAGATTTACTAACTCCAGAATTATAAACACTACAAACTTACAAAAACATCATTTGAAGGTTTAACTGTTACCAGATGCAAGTCTGTGTGCCTGATGCACAGTGAGGCTAAATACTGAAACATCAGAGTTTGAAGCAGAGAAAGGTTTACACAGTGCCATGCAAGAAGACATGTGGCTCATGCCCAGGAAAAACCCCAAACTCCCTGAAGGCTTTCAGCAAAGCCTTTTTAAAGGCAAGGTGAGGGAGGGGCATGACTAATTGTTGCAAATATCTTGGTGTTGGATCCTTTGTTCTAGAGGCTGGCCAGATGGGTCAGATCCTGGTCAGGTCATGTGTTCCTGTAAACCTCCAAGAAAACAATTATTATTCTCTGTTCTGCAACTTTTTATCTCCATGAATGGGCTCTTAAAAGTCAGAGCCTTAGAAATAGTCTATCCTATATATTTCAGGCTCTAGGCAACATTGTTTTACAAAAAGTGCAGAGCCAGCCTGGATCACAGGGATGGACAGAGTTAGCTCAGGCAACAAAGCATAAAGATTAAAGTAAAAAAGATCTCATGTGGAGGCAGATTTGTTCTTCCCTATTACATAACTATTTATAATTCTTTCATACTTATGAATTTTGAAAAATAAATTATTTTAATTTTTGTGTGTAGTTCCCTCTGATAGAAAATGAGGCAAAACATACACTATTCAAAATTCACAAAACTAAACAAGTGTAAAAGAAATTCAAGTTCTATCCCTGGGTTTACACAAGACACAAACATGATGTGGGAAAGTTGGAGCTGAGGACAAAGGAAATCCTGAGTAAAAATGTCTGTGAAACAGCCAGTCTTCCAGGGTCAGCTTAAGATGTTCAAGAGTTATCAAGTTGGTGGGCCTCAAGTAAAGGTCTCTAATGGATGAAGGAACCAGGCTCCAGATGGAATGAACAGAAAATTGGCTAAGGTCTCTGTGACAGGATGAGAGTAGTTGGAAGGAGGGATCTGGAAGCCCCAAGAGGGTGCAGGTGTCTGTGGGTCTGGATGGGAAGGAGGGGCAGTGATTCAGCCTATTTCTCTTATTGCCCCTCCCCCACACTCAGGAGCCCTTTGTGACAAGGCCACAGCTCTGTGACGCAGGCCTGGGGTTCTGCCATCAAGTGAACTCCCAGTGCTCTGTTGCCTGAGGGCAGCAATGCAGTTCAGAAGATGGAGAATCTCTTTTCTTTGAAAAACATTGTTGCTATCTGGCTGAGATCCAGCCCAACTTCCTGGGTGATTGATATCATCCTTGGGTTCCTGTGTGGACTGGGGCTCTTCCTAATGTTACTCCACTGCTTCCAGAGTAATCTATTCTTAGCACCACCTAGGAAACATAGAAACATCAGGAAGGTAAGAAACCTTTGGCTTAATCCCAGCAGAGATTCTCTCTTTTTTTCTTATTCTTATTTCCACTTTTCTAAACCACGTAGCGAGACTCCTGAGATGGGAACTCTCAGAAAAGTATAGAACATCATCCTTCTAGGGAAAAGCCAGGCCAGAGAGGGGTTAGAGTGGGCATGAGGATTTCTAGCCTAAGATCTTAGACCAGGAGTTCAGGTATGGTAGAGGGCTCCAGGGCAAGTCCCAAATGCAGTGACTAATGGTTAAGGACTGGATTACTAAGAGTTCAATCTCTGCAGGAAGGCTGACCCCTGAGCCCTGGTTCACCAGCCACCTTCCCACAGCGGGTGTCTCAAGTGAGACCTTCCTCTGTGTTGGGGCTGAGCCCCTGAGAGCCTGAGAGAAGAGGCTGGACTAGAGGTCTGGCCTTGGGAAGCAGAATCCTATCTGACAAAGCTCACGTGGGCATTTAGGTCTGAGAATGTGTGTGTTTCTTGATCAGAGGAACAGTGACAGAAGAAATCTATGGTGATTAAAACTTAAAAAATCCTTCTTGGGCTTCCCTGGTGGTGCAGTGGTTGAGAGTCCCCCTGCTAATGCAGGGGACGCAGGTTCGTGCCCCAGTCCGGGATGATCCCACGTGCCATGGAGTGGCTGGGCCTGTGAGCCATGGCCGCTGGGCCTGTGCGTCCGGAGCCTGTGCTCCGCAACGGGAGAGGCCACAACAGTGAGAGGCCCGCATACCCCCCCACACAAAAAAAAACCAAAAATAAAACCTTCTTTGCACTCTTCAAAGAAGAAAAACTGAAAATATTGTTATCCACTTTAAAAATAAGTAAAAGGGGAAAAAACCCCACAGAGTTTTAGTTAAATGTAGAAAGTCATGTTGTTCATGAACACAGCTTGCCTAGATAGAGGACAGTGAGAGTTGGGTGTTAGCCCCTCACTTTTTCTTATCTCTCAGCATCAAGTAAAGCTGAAGGGGAGGAGCAGGAGTAGGAAGAAAAGTGGATCTTTGAAAGGTAAGCCTTTGCCATTCAGCCCTGCGCGACCCGAGAGTTAGCTTCCATCTCTCCTAGTCCTGAGGGCCCAGCTTCACGGTCTCTGAGGATGCCAGTGGCAGAGCTTATTCCTCAGGAAACAGAGCCTGAGCCTAATTAACAGAGCCTAATGAACGTGGAAGCACTTTGCAAAGGACAAACCCTTTTCAAGTGAGACTTACCATCACTGTCAGGGACATGTGGCCTTGGACACTGATACTTGGGCTCCAGAGTCTAATCCTCCAAAGATTTCCCTTAAAGGGCCATTGCACTCAGCCTCCTGAAAGACTCTTAGGCCTCTGCCTTCACCACCATGACCCAGTCTCCTGATTTCCAGCTTGCAGAGATTGCCTGGAAGAACTGGAGGGGACTCACAACCTGGTTTCACTTCTGCAAAGGTAAAGAATCTTTCCCCTTCTCTCCTGGGTCGTCCTTCCTCCCAGAGCCTCTAATGTGACCCCAGCCCTGGGAGGGGGAGCCATGGGAGGGCGTGGCTAAAGCCCTAGGGTGAAGGAGAGCAGGAGCATTATGAAGTCAGTGTGGGGGCAGAGGAGGGTTCTTGGGCTGCAGGTGCCCACCCCTGCCTGTCCTGTCCAGCCATCCTGGCCCCATCTGCTCTCCTACAGCTGCCTGGGGAGGCTTCCTGGCAAGGGCAACTTTCATCAGCTCTCATGTCAAGACCCTCCTGGTGAGACGTGCAAAGCAGTGCCTGCTGGAGCCTGTGGAAGATACTGCTTGAAGGGTTGGGAACCCTGCATGAACACCTCTTGTAGGGTTTCCTTCCTTGATCCAGACACTCGAGAGGCGCTGGAAGCACGTATTATAAGGTTTTGGGTAAAGCACAGGTGGACCCTACCCCTCAAGGTCCTCAAGCCCATAAATCTCTTTAAGTCGAAAAAGTTCCAACCCTCCACCATTCTACAGTTTGCCACTTCCCCTTCAGCCACCTGTGTATCTGGGTCCCACTCAACAGTCAAGTGTGCTGAGTTCCTGGAGAAACCTCCTCAGGCTCATTCAGGAGAGAAGGTGATAACAGAAGAGTCAGTTCCTACCCTGAAGAGGCCTCTCCTTGTCCCCTCCACTGTGTGTAAGGAAATCCAGAGTGCCCTGGGAGCGATTCCATCTGCTGACTACCATGGGCCCTCAAAGGCTTCTCTGACTGCACAGCAGGGCAGGCCACCTTCTCAGTCCCTCACACTCAGCCTTGTGGGCAGAACCTGGAAGAGTGAGACTGTGGAGTGGGTCAAGAGGGACAGCCTAGAGCCAGGTCCAAGTTCAGCAATGGTCAGGAATGAGCCAAGAGAGGAGAGTGGTGGTCAGACCTCAGGAGACCCCTGCCATAGGGTAACAGTGATGGAGGTGAACTTAGGATCCCAATCTTTGAGAGGTGAAGAGGCCAGGGAGGCTGTGGAGGCCAAGGAGTCTCCTGCTCTTCAACCACAGTCTAGTGTTATCTTGGAAACCAAAGTGTTGACAAAATCCCAAACCACAAATGTACATATGAGGAGTTTAGAGGTGCCAGGGGCCAGTAGAAGTTTCCTACTACCTAGAATGTCTGTTTTCCAACATCCAGGTGAGCCATGCCTTAACATGGAGGTTGCTAGTGAGTTTAACTCCAAAGTAAAGGTACAGTCAGACAACCAGCTTCAGGACTTTCCCAAACACAGGTTCCTTGCTGCAGACAACTTGGCTTCTCAGGTGCCTCAGTGCCATCCCCAGAGAGTCCCCACCAGAGACACGTTAGCTTCCCAGGAGCCAAGTGGCCTTATGGAAGCCCAAAGGAGCCACCTAGGGCAGCAGGGGCCCAAAACTTCAAAACTCCAAGACTCATGGAAGAGCCAGAGCAAGATGATTGCCCCTACTTACAAAAGAGAGGACTGTAGGAGGCATAAACCAGGAGAGCATGAAGAAAGGTTTAAAGAATTAGGGACCTCTCAAGCTGGAAGCATGAGCCGCCCTGCCCAGGTCAGGGGAATAACAGACTCTATTGGGAGCAGATGTCTCAAGCTCATGCCAGAGAAGAAACATAACCCTACAGAAAGCCTCTTCAGAAAAAGGATGAGGCTATTTTTAAAGTGGATTTTCCCCAAGAAAAAAGTCAATGGTCGAGATGCTCTGCAAAAAAAAAAAAAGCCCATATCAGCCACTGTCCAGAGTCACGGATCAGTCAAAATTAGATCAATCTTGAAGAGTGAGACTGCTGAGGGGCAGGCACGCATGACAGCTTTTGGACAGATCCCAGAAGAAAAAAGAGCAATTCACCATGGACTTCATGCCACAAAGTTAAATGAACACAAACTGGAATTCCAAGTCCCAGTGTGTTTCTGTGGGTGTTTCTGCTACCATAGGCTTACCTCCTACCCAGAGCAAGGGAGAATGATGGGTTATACAGCCTGCAGTCATAAAGCCACCTCCAAGGGCCAGAGTTGTTCTATCAGGGAAAGGGAAGTCAGACACCAACATAGTTTGAAAAGTGTAAGGTTCGACGATGAGCAGCTGGGCCTAAGGTGCCTCCCATCCTTGCCCCCCAAGAAGAGTTTGTTTCCAGTTAGTACCTGCCAGTATGGGCCAAGGATTCCAGGTGCCCCAGCCCGCCATCAACACTGTCCAAGGCATTGTCATCTTTGGGGAGGTGTCTTGCCTGGTCGACAGTAAAATCCTTCTTTAGTCTTCCCTTTAGTAGGAAAACATGTCTCCAAGTAAAAATTCAGTCCATGTAGAGAAAATGATTTTCTCATTAGCACATCCAAGATATTTAATGTTCCCCAATACATATATATATATATATATACATATATATTTTTTTTTCTAATAAAAGCATAGTGTAATGGCTGCTGTCTGTGCTGTGCACTTTGTCTTCTAGAAGGGAGGGGCATGGAGGGAGGTGGACAGTAGCATCACAAGCTTGCTCCTTGTCTCGTGTCCCTTCATTGCACCTTATGATACTGTCATTACACAAACCAAAATTACTCTAACAATGAGATGGGAAAAACCTATGAAACCCACACCCAAGGATCTGGTTCAACCAGTCTTTCTCCTTCTTCTATGCTACTTTGAACTTTATGCAACTGTAGTGGATAGGTTTACAGGATAGGGCCGGACATTCCAATTCAGGCTCCAGGAAGTGTCAGAGCCAAGTGGATGGAAGTTTGGGGGGAATAGAGTATGGTCTCTGAGTTCAGAAACAGGAGAAATCTTGCCCCTGGATCTCTTGGTAGGGAATATACAACATCTGCTCTTAAGAGTTCCTTCTCTCTCTGATGAAGGTTGGGATTGAGATATGCCCTGTGAACCCCTTTTAGCTTAGCCATAATAAAATATACAGCATCACCCTCCCCCACCTCTGTTTTTCCTAGACTTGAGAGCAGCAGTAAGGATGGCATTTCCAGCTCTGTGTGTGTAGGTGGGGGGAGTATCAGGGAGGCTGCTGAGGGCTGTGTTGAGTCCAGTCCCATATAAATGAATGGCTATGTTCATGGGTCACCTACCTTCCACTCTATGTTAACCCCAGAGAAGGAGTTTTGGATGAATGGAATAGGGGTGTGACTGTGTGTAGTAACTATCTGATGGTCAAACACTGTGAATTTAGGGTGGGATGTAGGTGTAGAAAAATCACTGGATCCAAGGAAGGGGGCAAAGTGGTACCAGATTCCCATAAATGTGCAGTTCTGAAAGAGCAGTCCCCTGACATACAACCACCATCTAAAGGCCTAAAGGGGAGGAAAAGTTAAGGGTCCAGTAGCTCATTATGGCCCCACCCTAGGGTCTCTACCCTATTCTAACTCTAAGATCACAGACCTAGAGAAACCACCTTTAGGTCAAAACAGAAGGTCAAACTTATAGAAGTAAAGCAAATCAGGGAAGGTTAATCTCTTAATACTATATTTAATAAGCTTACACATCATCACCTCTTGACTTTTAGGAAGGATAACTTAACAATAGGTGTAAAAGCCAGGACTAGGGAACTTGGGATGTGACTCCTAGTCTGGTGACCTTCACATAAACACATGGCCCAAGGACTGCTCCAGGGGAGAGGTGGGGACTGGCTTGGAATTGTGTAGTAAACCTTGCCTGTCTCCCAGTCCTTGATCACCCCAGAGCCTGGCAGGTGAAGAAGCAATCAGACAGGATTTGTGGTGGTGTGGAGGTGACCTGTGCAAAGTGGATGGGGCAGGGTGCAATCCAGGAGTGTTCCACTGATCTGCTTCTGGCACAGCTTTTCTTGTCTCCTGACCCCCATCCATATGGAAAAGCAGGGGGATGAGGAAGAATTTCTCTAGAGTGATTTGGTGCTTTCTGCCATGTGCAGGGCGCATGGTGGACACAGCTCCAGGTGGTGTCTTTCTCATTGTGGAGATTTCTGTTCCAGCTGATGCCCCTGATCCAGATGACAACAGAAATGGACCCCATCCCCCATCCCTGTCAGGCCCCTCAACACGTGGAAATGCTGTGACCTGGGGTGGAGGGGGCAGAGTGAGCACAGGACTGCTCACACCCCTGGTTTCTCCCTGGAGCCAGGCCCTACCCCTGGGCCCCAATTCCCAAGGCAGCCTCCAGAATGGGCAGAGCAGTGAGAGTGGAGCCAGGACTTGTGGGAGGGGTCGGTACCCAGAGGAAAAAGTTGACAGGGCTGGGACCTGAGCCTGGCTGCTGCTGGGTCCTCTCAGGGGCACCCAGAAGTGAGTTCTGGGAATATGGGGAAGCTGGACTTGGACCCCCCTGGCTCCTGCTGGGAGAGTGCCACAGACAGGTGATGCTGATGGAACAGCAAGAAAACAGAAAGAAGCAAGTCCCTTTGCCCTTCTCTTGCTGCTCCGTCTTCCATAAGGTACAGTAAGACAAGAAATTGAGAGACCAAAAGAAAAAAAGAAATGGAGAGACCCAGAGACAATACACAAAGACTTCACAGACACACCTCTCAAGAGAGACTTCTCACGCAAACACCTTTTTCAGAGATCACATACTGAGACCTCACACAGGGACCTCATGTTGCTTCACAGACCCTCAGACAGAAACCTAGCAGAGATTTAACAGATTTCCCAGAGATACCTTCCAAAGGGACCTCATACAGAGACTTCACACAGAGATCTCACCCAGAGACAACACACAGAGACCTCACAGAGACCTCGCATCTATTCTTCAGTATCCATTGACAATTCTTTCTTAGTGAATATGAAACCACTTAGCAAACTGGCAGCATGATAAATATATTATCAGTTGTGCCCCTCTGAGATCCACCAGACACTCATTGTCAGCATTACTCTAAATGGGGAAATGTTTGAGAAGTTTTGTTCTTTTGTAATGTCACTGCCTCTGAACAAAAGAATTATACATTCCAAATGTAGATTTGCAAATTTCATTGTTAGGTGTTCATTAGCTTGAAAATCAAAAATTACATTTTTAATTTTTATTTATTTTAGAAGAATGAAGAAAATAATGTTTATTTCTTAGAAATGCATGTAGTACTCTTTTTTATTTTAAAAGATTTTTATTGGAGTATAGTTGAGTTACAAATTTGTGTTAGTTTCAGGTGTACAGCAAAGGGAGCCAGTTATACATATACATATGTCCACTTTTTAAAAAGATTCTTTTCCCATAGAGGCCATTACAGAGTATTGAGTAGAGCTCCCTGTGCTATACAGTAGGTTATTATTATCTATTTTATATATAGTCGTGTGTATATGTCAATCCCAACCTCCCAATGTATCCTTCCCCCCTTATCTCCTGGTAACCATAAGTTTTCATTTGTACCCTTTTTTTAGGAGAATCACAAATTTTAAGCACAACTAAAACACTGTCAGTCTCCAGTGAGAGAAAATATTTGTCCAGTTTTAGTTATCATCCAGTCAGATGGTATCTGGCACATTTTTTACTTTATTGAGGACAAAACTTAAAGTTGAGATGGGTTACTTGTTTCCTTTGGAAACATAAGAAAAACCTGCAACAAAGGTACTCTAAGGAATGAAATAAACCAAGAAATAAGCATCCGGACTCACATTCACTTCCCAGAGGGCTGTGTAACTAGCACATTATTTTGCACATAATAGCTTGCATCAGGTTTGTGGGGTTTGCTTTATTTTTTAACAGGCCAATAATCATGTGAGGATTTTTCACAAGTCAAATTTCTGGTTTTAAATTTTACATTCTGGCAAAATTATGCTTCTGAATATTATTTTATTTCTTAAAATGTGGTAATGCCCTAAAATGATATTACACAATCATAACGTTCAGTTAACATACTTAAAAAGATGGGCTATTAAGGCTTCATTCTTAAATAATTTTATGAAATGCACATTTTCTAAGACATGCAGTTAGGATCCATTTTATATTCATTATAGGGTTAACACATTGCTTTAAAATTTTTTGAAAGATTATAAAATATATGACTTAGCCTATGCTTGACATTATACATGTTACCTCATAAAATTACTGAGGGAAGGATATCTTAATATCTGAATTGAAGGTAGTCTACATTTAATCTACATTTGGCTTATAACAATGAATAATGAAAGGCTTTCATTTATTATATATCTCACACTTTCCAAAGGGTACACTTCTAAAAGACTACTGATTTCTCACTGCTAATAAGCAACCTATTGTCCTTGCCTTAGTAAAACCTATTTTAATGACAGCTGGTTGTCTCCCAGATTATCCATTGGTATTACAGCATCACGGTCTTTTAAGAGGAGCAGGGCTGACACGAGGACTCTTTGGGCTTATTTCTACAAGAAATTTAGTTTTTCTATTCTCCTAATTAAAAAATTTATAATTATTAATTTTTCACTTACTCCCTTATGTCGTTGAATCAGAAAACAATGGACTATGGTCATGTATGTCATCTAATATTCTATCAGATCAATTTTTTTAATAGTGCAGCTTACTCAGGTAAGTTTACTGATCAGAACAAAATGGAATCAATTAGGAAAAAGTTCATACAGGAAAATATCCTTTTCAAAGTTGACTATTTTAACACAGTTAAATAAGCGATTATTTTTTAATCCTTTGAGTTAAAATTGTTCAGGGTGGCCAAGAAAGTCTGGAAACATGAAAAATGTCCATAAAAGCACTTTATTACTATAATACGTTGAATGTGTTGCTCCTCATTATTAATTCACAGTTCATTAAGCTGGGCAAAATTACAATGAACAATGTGCATTAAAGCAAAATTCCCATCAATCATTTTCCATCTGTCATACATTGTGTCAGATGATTTGTGTGTCTAATTTTCATGGAAAAACTTGTACCTTTACTACAGAATAAGAAATCAAGGGGGATCAATCTATTAAAAAGATATTAATATTCCCAGACTCTGTGGCCTTCAGTATTTTCTTTTTAAGAAGATTCACCTAGTGCAAATCTTATAAATCATTTTTACCATTTAATATGCCCAGACAAAATGGATACAAAAATTAGATAAAAGAGAAAACAACAAAAACAGATACCCTTTGTTTTCAAAACATTTGATGTTTACATCAAAATATTTTGTTGAAAATGAAGTGATTTTTTTTTTTTTTCTTTTTGCGGTATGCGGGCCTCTCACTGTTGTGGCCTCTCCCGTTGCGGAGCACAGGCTCCGGACGCGCAGGCCCAGCGGCCATGGCTCACGGGCCCAGCCGCTCCGCGGCATATGGGATCCTCCCAGACCGGGGCACGAACCCGCATCCCCTGCATCGGCAGGCGGACTCTCAACCACTGCGCCACCAGGGAGGCCCATGATTTTTAATCTATAGTTAAAAGACACTATAATGATATTTAGAACATGTTACAGATCTGGATTTTTACAAATAGATTTTTATTTAAAACAGGTCTCACACTGATATCAAGAAACCAGGCACTCTAGAAGAGAATGTGGAGAAATGGCAATTATGCGATGACTTCTTAATACTCCAAGGGAAAAAGATTTTTTCCGAAGTAGTCCATCTACAATATTAACCCTTAAGATCTACTCCCCTTGATAGGTTTCAATATTATTTTCTCTTTTATACACATTTACTTTATAATTAACTCCTACAGGAGGACATTTCTGGAAATGTTCCCAGATATCTACAGCCACACTTTCTGTCATGATCACACCATGGAAAAAGTAGGGAACATCCAGATCCTGATGATCCAGGGGTTTCATAATTACCCCTTTGAGGTCAGTCAGAATCATAATCATTCCCAGAACAGGGTCGGTCTTTACATTTGTGCCCCTAGACATGCAGATTGTAACACTACCCACCCAAAGGCAAGTTGTCTTCCTTACTCAGGTTTGCAGGGGCACCACTCACTGTGGTAGCTAGAAGAGTCCGTTGCCCCCAGCCCGGACCTGCATTCTCTACTCTCCACAGACACATCGTACTACAGATATACAAGTGGTGCTGATGAAACTTCCAGAAAGCTATAAAATAATGCATGCCAGGCACGGTAGATGAGGATTTAGAAAATGCTAACATCTTCTCTAGGAAATAAAGGTGACATACCTATGTGGCTTTAAACATTTTTGTGCATTAGCTGGCCCCCTGGATCTGGGAAAAAGCATCTGATTTTAAAGTTTCTCAGCCTCATTCTCTGCAATGAAATCTGAAGCTCTTCCTTCCTTCTCTGAGTCCAGAAGCTGGAATTGATACAGTCTGCTCTCTGTGATTTGTCTCTACCATTTGTTTCCAGTGACCACTTCAACTCAGATATCTCTCAATTCAGGGATCACTCCTAAACTTCAGGACGAAGGTCACTGCCCTTTTTATTCCCACCACAATTTTATGCTAGTGACCCTTTACAGTGTCAATAAATTTATTTTGTAGAATGTGCCCCCTGGACTCCACCTGCTAAATCTGTTTTTTGGGCAAATCATTTGTTACTTAGCTAAACAAATTTTATAAAATCATATTTCATAAAATTGTATTTTATAAAATGTTATTTTCTTATTTTATAAAATTGGTAAGTTTAGGGATTTAGGCTTAATTATTATTTTTTAAAATGTTGGTACTCATTTTGCCAATTTTTCTCTTTTTACATATATCAGAAAATATGTTAAGAAGTCAACTGTGAAGATACCACGATTTTTTTTTTCACTTTTTGTGCTTAACTTTTATAACAAACCTTTATTATTACACAAGAAACAAGAAAGTTTGTTCCTTGGAAAACATCAGTCTTAAGAACGTACTAAGTTAAAGCTTAGCATGTTAGATCTGCGAGTAGCCTTGTCTTTTTTTTTTTTTTCCGGTACGCGGGCCTCTCATTGTTGTGGCCTCTCCCGTTGCGGAGCACAGGCTCCGGACGCGCAGGCTCAGCAGCCATGGCTCACGGGCCCAGCCGCTCCGCGGCATATGGGATCTTCCCGGACCGGGGCACAAACCCGTGTCCCCTGCATCGGCAGGCGGACTCTCAACCACTGTGCCACCAGGGAAGCCCAACCTTGTCTTTTTTTTAATGATGTTTTTTCTGAATTGTTAAAAAAAAAAGCCTTAAGAGCTTAGGAACAGAAGCAAATTGAGAATTAAAATCCAAATCATTCAAATGAAGTTTGTCAGAACAGTTTGTGTGTGGAGAGGACAGCTTCTAGGCACTTCAGAGAAACCAGCAGGACAGAATTGAGAATATCCAGCACCTTACAGGGCTTCTCACAGAAATGCTTTAATGCAAGGAGGTGACTAGATTTCACAGGGAGACCAGGGAGAGGATGCAGAGATAATTAAATCACATTCAAGCACCTGTTTTCCTGGGAGGTAAGTTCCTTCATATTGTGGTCAGATGCTGTTTAGGGGGACACTGGTGCAGGGGAGGTGTTGGGAGGATGAACTCTTTTCTGAGTGATTTTGCAAGTGTGAAAATTCATCCAACAGAGATGCTAGAAAATTTTGCTCCTAGTAACAAGCGTCCAACATGATATTTTGGGACAAAAATATGTATTTGGAAGAATTTTTCACAAAAGAGCAGTGATGGGAGGAAAAGATTCATATGGGCCTGGCTAGTAATATTCTTCCTTCACAATTTTCTTGTGGGTTCCTGAGGCCTGTTGTGACTGCTTGGAGACCTGGTCCCCAAGTAATGGCCCTCTTTGTCATACTCAGGGTAACCCAGGAAGTTGCTTGTCTGAAGCAGAAAAGGTTCTCCCTTCCACTCATGTCCTCTTGCTGATCAGATGAACACATGGCATCATCTACAGCTGAGAGGTGTTTGTTAACTACCTTTGTTTCATAGGACACAACTCATATATACTCTACAGTAATGTTTATCACTGTCTTTTATAATCTCAAGGTAAGAAGTAATCAGTGTTAACGTAAGGTAGATAGCTAGTGGGAAGCAGCCACATAGCACAGGGAGATCAGCTCAGTGCTTTGTGACCGCCTGGAGGGGTGGGATAGGGAGGGTGGGAGGGAGACGCAAAAGGGAGGGGATATGGAAACATATGTATATGTATAACTGATTAAATTTGTTATAAGGCAAAAAATTAAAAAAAAATAATAATAAAAAAAAAAGAAATAAATTTTAAGTAAGCAAAAAAAAAAAAAAGAAGTAATCAGTGTTAAAATCATTCTACTGGAATAACAAAGCACATGATTTTTTTCCCCTAATAGTGATTGTATTTGTTTGCTAGGGCTGCCATAACAAAATACCACACTGGCTACTAGGTGGCTTAAACAACAAAAATATATTTTCTCATAGTTCTAGAGGCTAGAAGTCCAAGATTAGTTTCCTTGAGGTCTCTCTCCTTTGATGGCTACCTTCTCGCTGTGTCCTCACATGGTTGCCCCTCAGTCTGTGCATGTCTGTGTTCTAATATTCCCCCCTTATAAAGATACAAGTCATATTGGATTAGAGTCCATCCATATGATCATTTTACCTTAATTTTCTCTTCCAAAGCAGTATTTCCAAGTAGAAGTTAAGCTTACTGTACAAGCAATCAGGTATTTAATAAGAGGCATTGCTATGGAGACAAAAAAACAATGGTTAATAATTGAGGCAAATTTCATATCAGTTTTTGAGTTCTGAGGGTAGACAGTTGAGAAGATCTCTAAATGTCAGGGTTAAAGCATCTTTTGTAGTTTGAATGTCCATCAGATGTTCAGGTAAACTTTCTGAGTGGTCCATATAACAACAGGAACGAAGAAGATTGTCTAAACATGAGCTGCTGTGGAGATTTCTCTGAAGTTTATATTAAGATATCTACCTTCAGTATGCCGGACTTCAGAAAAAAAGGCAGTTTTAGTTTCAATGATTCCAAGTTAAAAGGGTGGGAGAAAATTTGGAAACACTAGTTTGGAGAGTTGTAGTCGGGTAGTGGAGGAAACTAGAAAAATTCAGGACACAGTCCAGTTTTCAGGTAATTAACAAAACTTCAAGGAAAATTAATAGCACTAGAATCTAATATCCAGAATACGTATTTTGGTTTCTATCGATAGATAATTTTTCTCTCTAAAATCACCCTCATTTCTATCAAAGATAGCCAAATTAAGAAAAATTTGTTTGCAAAATAAGTCTAGATTCAATAAACTTGGTCTTATTTATATAAGTATAGCAAGGATCGTGACTGACCATATAGGCTTGTTTTTTATTTTTATTTTTTGCTTTTATTAAGAGAATTTATTGCCTCTTTCTCCTCCCAATAGCTCAAACATGAAGAAGCAACATCAGAGGAAGACAGACAGAAAAATGGCTCTTTGAGTTTGTCCTTCTTGGCATTGGTGAAGGAAGAGGCAGCTTTCTCAAAGTTTTTATCTGCTTAATTGGATGTAGTGGAGAAAGGGAACAAGGAAAGTCAGAGGATAAGTGAACAGGCTCTGCACCTACCAAGGATGTGTTATCCTCCTAATCGTCCCAGTAGGAATATTCCATTCATGTTCTTTGATCTGATCCTTGCATTGGAAGACACTTCTTTTTTTAATCTCTTTTTTTAAATTTAATTTAATTTAATTTTTATTTTTATTTTTATATTTTATTTTATATTGAAGTATAGTTGATTTACAATGTTGAATTAGTTTCAGGTGTACAGCAAAATGATTCAGTTATAGATATACATATATCAGATATACATATATCCATTCTTTTTCAGATTCTTTTGCCATATAGGTTATTACAGAATATTGAGTAGAGTTCCCTTTGCTATACAGTAGGGTCTTGTTGATTATCTATTTTATATATAGTAGTGTGTATATGTGAATCCAAACTCCTAATTTATCCCTCCCCATACCTTTTCCCTTTAGTAACCATAAGTTTTTTAAGTCTGTGAGTTTGTTTCTCTTTTGTAATTAAGTTCATTTGTATCATTTGTTTAGATTCCACAGATAAGTGATATCATATGATATTTGTCTTTCTCTGAATTACTTCACTTAGTATGATAATCTCTACGTCAATTCATGTTACTGCAAATGGCATTATTTCATTCATTTTTATGGCTGAGTAATATTCCATTGTATATATGTACCACATCTTCTTTATCCATTCATCTGTCAATGGACATTTAAATTGCTTTCATATCCTGGTTACTGTGAATAGTGCTGCACTAAACACTGGGGTGCATGTATCTTTTGGAAGTATAATTTTCTCCAGATACATGCCTAAGAGTAGGATTGATGGATCATATGGTAGTTCTATTTTTAGTTTTTTAAGGAATCCCATAATATTCTCCATAGTGGTTGAACCAATTTACATTCCCACCAGCAGTGTAGGAGGACTCCTTTTCTCCACACCCTCTCCAACATTTCTGTAGTCTATAGTTTGTAGACTTTTTGATGATGGTTACTCTGACTGGTGTGAGGTGATACCTCATTGTAGTTTTGATTTGCATTTCTCTAATAATTAGCGATGTTGAGCAGATTTTCATGTGCTTTTTGCCCATCAGTATGTCTTCTTTGGAGAAATGTCTATTTAGATCTTCTGTCCATTTTTTTTGATTGGGTTGTTTGCTTTTTTGATATTGAGCTGCATGAGCTATTTGTATACTTTGGAGACTATTCCATTGTCAGTCTCATCATTTGCAAATATTTTCTCCCATTCTGTAGGTTGTCTTTTTGTTTTGTTTATGGTTTCCTTTGCTGTGCAAAAGCTTTTAAGTTTTATTAGGTCCCATTTGTTTATTTTAGTTTTTGTTTTCTTTCCTCTAGGAGGTGGATCCAAAAAGATATTGCTGCTGTGAAAGAGTGTTCTGCCTGGATTTTCCTCTAAGAGTTTTATAATATCCAGTCTTACATTTAGGTCTTTAATGCATTTTGAGTTTATTTTTGTCTGTGATGTTAGAAAATTGTTCTAATTTCATTTTTTTACATGTAGCTGTCCAGTTTTCCCAGCACCACTTATTGAAGAGACTGTCTTTTCTCCATTGTATATTCCTGCCTCCTTTGTCATAGATTAATTGACCATAGTTGTGTGGGTTTATTTCTGGGCTTTCTATTCTGTTCCATTGATCTATATTTCTGTTTTTGTGCAAGTACCATACTGATTAATGTAGCTTTGTAATATAGTCTGAAGACAGTGAGTCTGATTCCTCCAGCTCCATTTTGCTTTCATAGTATGCTTTGGCTATTTGGGGGTTTGTGTTTCTATACAAATTTTAAATTTTTCTGTTCTAGTTCTGTGAAAAATGCCATTGGTGGGGGCTTCCCTGGTGGTCCGGTGGTTGGGACTTCACCTTCCAATGAGGAGGATGCAGGTTCGATCCCTGGTCAGGGAGTTGGGATCCCACATGCCATGCAAGCAAAAAAACACACAAAAAACCAAAAACCAAAACATAAAACAGAAGCAATATTGTAACAAATTCAACAAAGACTTTAAAAATGGTCCACATGAAAAAAATCTAAAAAAAAAAAATTCCACTGGTAATTTAATAGGGATTGCATTGAATCTGTAGATTGCCTTAAGTAGTATAGTCATTTTGACAGTATTGATTCTTCCAATCCAAGCACATGGTATATCTCTCCATCTGTTTGTGTCACTTTCAATTTCTTTCATCAGCATCTTAGAGTTTTCAGAGTACAGGTCTTTTGTCTCCTTAGGTAGATTTATTCATAGGTATTTTTTCTTTTTGATGTGATGGTAAATGGGATTCCTTCCATAATTTCTCTTTCTGATCTTTTGTTTTTAGTGTATAGGAATGAAAGAGATTTCTGTGTATTAATTTTGTATTCTGTGACTTTACTGAATTCATTGATGTGGTGTATCACACTGATTGATATGTGGATATTGAAAAATCCTTGCATCCTTGGGATAAATCCCACTTGATCATGGTGTCTGATCCTTTTAATGTGTTGTTGGATTCACTTTGCTAGTATTTTGTAAATGAGTTTTGAGTCTATGCTCATCAGTGATATTGACTTATTTTTTCTTTTTTTGTAGTACCTTTGTTTGGTTTTGGTATCAGGGTGATTATGGCCTCATAGGATGAGTTTGGGAATGTTTCTTCTTCTGAAATTTTATGGAATAGTTTCAGAAGAACAGGTGTTTAGTGTTCTCTAAATGCTTGATAGAATTCACCTGTGAAGCCATCTATCTTGGACTTTTGTTTGTTGGGAGTTTCTTTTTTTTAAAATAAATTTTAATAAATTAAAAAAAATAAATTTATTTATTTATTTTATTTTTGGCTGCATTGGGTGTTTGTTGCTGTATGTAGGCTTTCTTTTTTTAGTTGTGGCAAGCGGGGGCTACTCTTCATTGTGGTGCATGGGCTACTCATTGCGGTGGCTTCTCTTGTTGCAGAGCATGGGATCTAGGCACGTGAGCTTCAGTAGTTGTGGCATGCAGGCTCAGCAGCTGTGGTTCGTGGGCTCTAGAGAGCAGGCTTAGTAGTTGTGACCCACGGGCTTAGTTGCTCTGTGACATGTGGGATCTTCCTGGACCAGGGTTCGAACCCGTGTCCCCTGCCTTGGCAGGTGGTTTCTTAACAACTGTGCCACCAGGGATGCCCTGTTGGAGTTTCTTAATCACAGTTTCAATTTCAGGACTTGTGATTTGTCTGTTCATATTTTCTATTTCTTCCTGGTTCAGTCTTCGAAGGTTGTACCTTTCTAAGAATTTGTCCATTTCTTCTAGGTTGTGCATTTTACAGGCTTATAGTTTCTTGTAGTAGTCTCTTATGAGCTTTTGTATTTCTGTGGTGTCCATTGTAACTTCTTTTGTATTTCTAATTTTTTTTTTTTTTTTTTTTTTTTTTTTTGCGGTACATGGGCCTCTCACTGCTGTGGCCTCTCCCGTTGTGGAGCACGGGCTCCGGACGTGCAGGCTCAGCGACCATGGCTCACGGGCCCAGCCGCTCCGGGGCATGTAGGATCTTCCCGGACTGGGGCACAAACCCGTGTCCCCTCCATCAGCAGGCGGACTCTCAACCACTGCACCACCAGGGAAGCCCTGTATTTCTAATTTTATTGCTTTGAACTCTCCCCATTTTTTTCTTGACGATGCTGGCTAATGGTTTATCAATTTTGTTTATCTTTTCAAAGAACCAGCTTCTAGTTTCATTGATCTTTCATACTGTTTTGTCTCTCATTTATTTCTGCTCTGATCTGTATGATTTCTCCTTCTACTAAATTTGGGTTTTGTTTGTTCTCCTTTCTCTAGTTGCTTTACGTATAAGGTTAGGTTGTGTATTTGAGATTTTTCTTGTTTCCTGAGGTAAGATTTTATCACTATAAACTTCCCTCTTAGAAATGCTTCTGCTGCATCCCATAGGTTTTGGATCTTTGTGTTTTTGTTTTCATTTGTAGGTATTTTTTAATTTTTGCTTTGATTTCTTCAGTGATACATTGGTTGCTTATAGCATATTGTTTAGCCTCCATGTATTTGTGTTTTTTACAGTTTTTTTCTTGTAGTTGATTTCTAATCTCATAGCATTGTGTTTGGAATAGGTGCTTCATATGATTTCAATTTTCTTAAATTTACCAAGGCTCACTTTGTGGCCCAGCGTGTGATCTATCCTGGAGAATGTTTCGTGTGCACTTGAGGAGAGTGTGTATTCTGCTGCTTTCAGATGGAATGCTCTATAAATATCAATTAAGTCCTTCTGGTCTAATGTGTCATTCAAGGCCTGTGTTTTCATATTGATTTTCTGTCTGGATGATCTGTCCATTGATGAAAGTGGGGTGTTAACATCCCCCAATACTATTGTGTTACTGTCAATTTCTCTTTTTATGGCTATTAGCATTTGCCTTATATATTGGGGCGTTCCTATGTTGGGTGAATATATATTTACAATTGTTGTATCTTCTTCTTGGATTGATTCCTTGATCGTTATGCAGTGTCCTTCTTGGTCCTTGTTACAGTCTTTATTTTAGAGTCTATTTTGTCTGATATGACTATTGCTACTCTGGCTTTCCTTTGATTTCCATTTGTATGGAATACCTTTCTTTTACCCTCTCACTTTCAGTCTGTGTGGGTGTCTAGATCTAAAGTGAGTTTCTAGTAGGCAACATATATATGGTTCTTGCTTTTGTATCTATTCAGCCAGTCTATGTCTTTTGGTTGGAGCATTTAGTCTATTTACTTTTAATGTAATTATCAATATGTATGTTCTTATTGTCACTTTGTTCATTGTTTTGGTTTTTTTTTTTTTTTTTTTTTTGCGGTATGCGGGCCTCTCACTGTTGTGGCCTCTCCCGTTGCGGAGCACAGGCTCCGGACATGCAGGCTCAGTGGCCATGGCTCACGGGCCCAGTCGCTCCGTGGCATGTGGGATCTTCCCGGACCGGGGCACGAACCCGTGTCCCCTGCATTGGCAGGCAGACTCTCAACCACTGCGCCACCAGGGAAGCCCTGGGTTTGTTTTTGTAGCTCTTTTTTCTTCCCTTCCTCTTTTGTTCTCTTCCCTTGTGGTTTGATGACCATCTTTAGTGTTGCATTTGGGTTGCTTTTTCTTTGTGTATCTATTGTAGATTTCTGGTTTGCATTTCCCATGAGGTTTTGATATAGCAGAGTGTATATATATATACAAAAAGTTGTTTTAAGTTGCTGGCCTCTTAATTTCAAATGCATTTCCAATATCCTGCATTTGTACTCTCCTCTTCTCATGATTGCTTCTTTTGATATCATATTTGTGAGTGGATGATTTCCTACCCTTACTGTATGTTTGCCTTTAATGGTGAGCTTTCCCATTCATAATTTTCTTTTTTTTTTCTTGTTGTGGCATTTTCTTTTTCATCTAGAGAAGTTCCTTTAGCATTTGTTGTAAAGCTGGTTTGATGGTGCTGAATTCTCTTAGCTTTTGTTTGTCTATAAAGCTTTTGATTTCTCTGTTAGGTCTGAATAAGAGCCTTGCTGGGTAGAGTATTTTTGGTCATAGGTTTTTGCCTTTCATCACTGTACATATATTGGGCCACTCCCTTCTGGCCTGCAGAGTTTCTGCTGAAAAAATCAGCTGATAACCTTACTGGGGTTTCCTTATATGCTATTTGTTGTTTTTCTCTTGTTGCTTTTAATGTTTTCTTTGTCTTTAATTTTTGTCAATTTGATTCATGTGTGTTGGCATGTTCCTCTGTGGGTTTGTCCTGTATTTGACTCTTTGTGCTTCCTGGACTTGAGTGACTGTTCCTTTTCCATGTTAGGGAAGTTTTTGGCTATTATCTCTTCAAATATTTTTTCAGCCCCTCTGTCTCTCTCTTCTCCTTCTGGGACCCCTATAATGTGACTGTTGGCACATTTAATGTTGTCCCAGAGGTCTCTTAGACTGTCCTCATTTGTTTTCATTTTTTTTTCTTTATTCGGTTCCAAAGCAGTGATTTTCACCAATCTGTCTACCAGCTCACTTATTTATTCTTCTGCCTCATTTATTCTGCTATTGATTACTTGTAGAGTATTTTTCATTTCAGTTATTGTTTATCTCTCTTTGTTTTTTAAAACTTCTAGCTCTTTGTTAAAAATTTCATCTATGTTCTTGGTCTGTGCCTCCATTCTTTTTCCAGTTACTTGTATCATCTTTACTATCATTACTCTGAATTCTTTTTCAGGAAGATTGCCTATCTCCACTTCACTTAGTTGTTCTTCTGGAGTTTGATGATGTTCCTTCATCTGGAACACATTTCTCTGCCTTCCGTGCTTGTAGCCTCCTTTCCTCAGGCTGCCGGATCATGGCTCCTCTCACTTCTGATGCCCACCCCCGATGGGTTAGGTTGGTTCAGGAGCTTGTGCAGTCTTCCTGGTGGTAGGGACTGGTGCCTGCCCACTGGTGGGTGGAGCTGGGTCTTCTCCTTCTGGTGGGCAGGGCTGTGTCAAGTGGTGTTTAGAGGCGACTGTGGGATCAGAATAACTTTAGGCAGCCTGTCTGCTCATGGGAGGGTCTGTGTTCCCACCCTGTTGGTTGTTTGCCCTGAGGCATCCCAGAACTGGAGACTGCAGGCTATTGGGTGGGGCCAGATCTCAGTGCCCAAATGGTGACCTCCAGGAAAGCTCACACCAAAAAATATTCCCTGGGTCCTCTGCCACAAGTGTCCTTGCCCCCACAGTGAGCCACAGCCAACTTCTTCCTCCCCAGGAGACCCTCCAAGACCCTCAGGTAGGTCTGGCCCAGGCTTTTATGGAGTTACTGCTTTGCCCTGGGTCCCAGTACACATGAAACCTTGTGTGCACCCTCCAAAAGTGGACTCTCTTTCCCCCAATCCTGTGGAGCTCCTGCCCTCAAGTCCCACTGGCCTTCAAGATCAAATGCTCTGGGATCTCCTCCTCTCATTGCCATGTCCCCAGGCTGAGGAGCCTCACGTGGGTCTCAGAGCTCTCACTCCTCTGGGAGAACCTCTGTGATATGATGATTATTTTCCACTTTCTGGGTTGCCCACCCAGCAGGTATGAGATTTGATTATATCACGAAAGCACCCCTCCTACCATCTAGTTGTAGCTTCTTCTTTGTCTTTGGATGTAGAGTGTCTTTTTTGTATGTTCAAGTCTTTTTTGTTGATGGTTGTTCAGCAGTTAGTTGTGATTTGGGTGGTTTCATGAGAGGAGGTGAGCTCACGTCCTTCTACTCTGCCATCTTTGTCTCTACCCTCTCTCCTGAATGTCACTGTGAGGAGTTCTGGCTTCTTAAAGTTCAATTTTGATTGAAATTCATGAAGGACTTCAGGCTTTACCTCTGGTCAACCACTATCTCTGCAGAATATCTCCAGGGTTAGAGGGAAATCTCCCATATAGGCTCTTTTAAATCTGCTTTGCTGGAACTTTTTATAAGGAATCTCCAGATTAAACTTTTAATAGTCCCTTGAGGCTAAGAAGCCAAGCCAATCATTTGACATCTATAGATTTGGGTGAATTCTTCTCCTCAATGTCCCCCAAATATTCTGAGGTTCTTGCATTTGCCAGGAAGTGACCTTCCTTACTCAGCTAGTAAAGCTGCTGGGAACTCTAAGCAAGGTACCACACTGTTTTCCCAAGGGGCTTTATTGGCTCCATGAAGTCAACCTTAGTTTCTTAAAGCTGTTTGGTCAAACCTAAGTTTATGTATATCTCTCTCAAATATGACATTCTAGGCAAAACTTTAGTAATATAATCAATGTTTGCAATTATGTGCTATTATAAGGAGAACAGATTCTTATTGAAATTATGCAAATAACTATATTGCCAAGAAAATAAGAATGTTCACTGAAAGCTTCTGAATTCTGGAGGAATCGGGTAGGGAGAAAAAGACAAATGATTCAATTTTGCTTACAAGGGTATAATTTACCAAACTGCTCTAAGCTTAAGAGAGAAAAACAAATTTTCCTACATTTGGAGAAACAAAACTTAAAAAAAAAAACCAGCAATGTTTCAAATGTAAAAATCATAGGGCTTCCCTGGTGGTGCAGTGGTTGAGAGTCTGCCTGTGATGCAGGGGACACAGGTTCGTGCCCCGGTCTGGGAGGATCCCACATGCCGTGGAGCGGCTGGGCCTGTGAGCCATGGCCACTGAGCCTGCGCGTCCGGAGCCTGTGCTCCGCAATGGGAGAGGCCACAACAGTGAGAGGCCCACGTACCACGAAAAAAAAATCATAAAATGGGGCTTTCCTGGTGGCACAGTGTTTAAGAATCTGCCTGCCAGTACAGGGGACATGGGTTCGAGTACTGGTCCAGGAAGATCCCACATGCCGTAAAGCAACTAAGCCCACGTGCCACAACTACGGAGCCTGCGTTCTAGAGCCCATGAGCCACAACTACTAAAGCCCACGAGCCACAACTACTGAAGCCCATGCACCTAGAGCCCATGCTCTACAACAAGAGGAGCCACTGCAATGAGAAGCCCACACACCACAACGAAGAGTAGCTGCCATTCGCTGCAACTAGAGAAAGCCCACACACAGCAACAGAGACCCAATGCAGCCAAAAATAAATAAAATAAATACATTTATTTTTAAAATCATAAAATATTATAACCATCTTCTTCAGTTTACTTAGTCCCATGTAATTACTTCTTGTTTTGTTTGATCTTTTGTTAGAAGTTTTATGAAACCATCAATTTCTCCATTAGGGTTTTGTAAATTCTTAGTTCAGTGTAATGATTTGAAATTCATCAGAAACTTGTGTTCTAGAATACTTGTTAGATCCGTTTCCATGAATTTCTCTGAACATGAAACACATTTTCAGGAAGCTTTTGTAAAAGCATCTGAGTAAAACCATTGTCTAAGTAATAAAAGACAAATATCCATTACTAAAAATTTGATTCATTCTAATGGAATTGACAAGAAAATTTATCTCTGTGACACAAAACATTTAAGATAATAACTAGAATTATGACTGATAACATTATACTAGGGCATATCCAATTTTAGGAATTTCATATACTTTCCAGAACATTTATATTAATAACATTCACCCTTATGATATAACCTAGAATTTATGATCATTTATTTAGCAATGCTTCCCATGTAAGTAACATACCAAATAAGCCTAATGAGTTTCATAGCTCTCTTTTCTAATAAGATAAAACAAATCTTTTAAGGTGTTCCAAGGGGCCTCTGGAAAACCTGAACGTTATTTCCAGGTCAATAAGACTTCATTTAGAGTTTGAATTGGGGGAAAATCTACTTTTTCAAAAATAAAAATGTTTTAAAACACTTTGTCAAATATGATCATATGTCACTGTGAATTAATATTTAGTTATCAATTTAATCAAAGTGACAAAGATTCACATGTAAATACAGATAGTTAAATAGTGTAAAAAGACTTAGCTCTTTTAATATTGAAAGCACTCAGTTTTTCTTCAAAATTATCAAAGACTCATCAAGACAAAATGTACAATATTTGTTTTGCTAGACAGATTACATTAAATGTAAAAAAAAGTCTTTGTTTACAATTTCTCATTAAGAGAAGACCAATAATTAAGAAAATTTTGCAAAAAGAGAGAAAAAACAAATTTTAATTTTCTACCAGCTTACTTTGGATATTAAAACTCAATCACTTTATTAAATTCATTCCAATCTTAGACCTGACTACACATAAAATTCCTTTCTAAAGATTCCTTTTTAACAAACCTCTTACAACTTTCTCTGTCCATTTTGATTTGTCCCTTGTTCTCTTTCCCATTTAGAAGTTACCAGCTTTAGGACAAAAATCACTTAACAAAGTTTTTACATTAACAAAAACATCTCCATACCTTACACTTTTTCTTACCCCAAAACATATTCTAATTTCCTTATAATTCCTAGTAGCTTTAACCACATATATTATTTACAATTCTTAATCCTTTGAAGATTTAATTTTTTTGTAAAGATAAAGTTAAAAATTATTAACTGTGTAAGTATTTTGTGGCTTGGCAAACTTATAAATACATTTCATAATTTCTAGAAACATATTCCACTTCATAGTACAAGCTTTTAATGAAGCACAAGACATGTTTACTAATAGAACCAAACATATTTAGTGTGTAATAAGAGGTCAAAAGTAGGTAAACTTATACTCGTTCAGCAATTAATATTTCAGTATTTTGTCTTAGTTGGAAATGATCTAGACATTCAATTCATTTAATTTAACTTAGCAAAACTCTAAGGGTACAATTTATCAAAGACATTTAGAAAACTATTTAAGTTGACATAGCAAAAACAATTATTGCTAAAAAAAGTTTACCTAAAAGAATTCTTATCTTATGTCTATTTAATTAATTTGTTCTTAACAATCACTCAGATTACTCATGACAATTTCATAAGATGTTAAAGTAGTGTTAGCCATCATCTTAAATTATTATTATTATTACTTTTTTCTGAGAAATTTTGTAAAAGAGATAACATGAGCTTATTTGACTTTTAGTAAAACTACATAGCATAAAGCTATTATACTTAATGCTGATAACTCTTAAGATATGTCTGTATTAATTAAACCA
This sequence comes from Mesoplodon mirus, assembly GCF_964341445.2. Classification (NCBI taxonomy): domain Eukaryota; kingdom Metazoa; phylum Chordata; class Mammalia; order Artiodactyla; family Ziphiidae; genus Mesoplodon; species Mesoplodon mirus. The sequence continues at coordinate 90,082,995 of NC_138976.1, read as the reverse complement.
TTAAACCTGAACTAGATTTTACTTACCAAATATTATCCAAGATCATGTGAATTTGAAAAATATTTGTATTCATTTTTGTTATATTTTTGAGAATTTTTAGATTGCTTGTCGGAATAAATTAAGTTTGCTCACTCAGATAGCTACAGTCTTTTATTAGTTATGGAGAAGACTTTTAAGTCTTCTTGCCCTTTAAGTGTACTTGCCCTTGATAAACAATTTTAAGGAGACTGTGATTTAGAGTTTGAGCAAGAGAGGGGTTTTTTTGGTGGTTTTTGTTTAAAAAAAAAACCTCTTTCCTTTTTTTTCTTTAAATTTTAGTTTGAGGATCTAACAATTGAGATAATCTGGGCTCAGTCTCAGGCAATGTGGCTGTGTTTACATTTCAAAGACATGGTAAGATTTATAACTTTAAGGGACAGAGAAAAAAATGTAAATTTTCTTCTGTGAGTTTTGGAGTGTATTTTTCTATTATCATAAGTCTCAGGGTAATTATTATTTTAAAAACTTTTTCTTCTTAAGTACAGGACAATTTTGCTCCAATTATCCTCAACTTTTATAATATCTACAAGAATTTGAGAGGAATAGGTTTCAGGGTTGGTGAAGATAAATGGGCCTTGACTTGTTCCTAAGTTGCATTTCTGGTTTTGTAGAGATTTGGAAGACAAAGATAATTGTTTCTATTAGCTCTTGAATATTGGCTTCCAACTGATCTTTTCCTAATTATTTGTAGGAGGGCCTAAGGAATTGCTGAGGAGATGGGGCAATTTTTAAAATTTTTCTTAAAAAGGGGAATTCACGTTGGATCTTTATTTTAAGTCTAATTTCTGTTATTTCATCTTAATAACGATTCCTTAAGGCTAGCTGTTATACATTATTTTTCCTTTCAATTTGATCCTTCCATAAATACCAATATGACAGCTGTTTATGATGAGAGCTCTCAAAAAGGTAATCTTTTAAATACAACAAATTTAAAGGATCCATCATCTGGCCATTGAGGAGTAAGACCTTTCATTAATTTCAAATAGTGACTCAAATCAGTAAGGCTTTTTATGGAACGACCCAGAGGTAACTTTTCAGGCTTAGAATAAATCCTTACCATGGATGAAATAAGCATACTTTCAGATGGAGAGGGCACAGATGATATAGTCCCTATAATGTGAAAATTCATTTCCAAGGATAATCTAAGAAAGCAAAGGCCTTCATTGCACAGGCAGTAAGGGTGGTATAATGCAAACTGTGTCCCTGGTCTCTCCTGGGAATTTGAGGCACCTCTGATCCCAAACCTACTAATCTGTGACATCAGGCATATGCTGCTGGAATGGGACTTTTCCAACACTAACAAGGCAGTGAAGGTTGAAGCAACAAAGGCCCCTTATGGACTGGGTCCCCTTAGGACAAACTCCTCTGACAGCTGGCACAACAAGACTAGAGTGTGCTGTTTATGACTTTGTGTCTCAGAACCCCAGTCAATTCAACTGGTTACCTGATGCACCCCAGTAAATACACCACCCAGATGGTGGAGACCAGAGAGAATATTCTCACTGGACAAAAAGCCAAACTCTCAGGACATAGAAAAATACAGAAGGAAAAATCTCATCCAGTTTTTATATAGAGGACTGACAGCAAAGTTTGTCTTAATAGGCACTGGACTGGAGAGAACTGGTAACTCACCAGTCTGTGAGGCTGTCTCAAACAGCAGGCTTATAGGGCCTATGCCTGTATTCTGCCCTATGGTTCTTTCTTCTTATGAAACATGACTCAGGAGGCAGAGACAAAGAAAAACAGTGACTATCTCTGGGAGGAAAGGATTAAGCAAAACTGAGACGAGATTACTCATTTCCAAAAACCAGATTTTCTATGTCACAAGGATCTTGCTCCATAAGTATTTTCTTCTGCTAATCTAAATTTAGAGATAGAGAAAAGGAGACTCTTAAGCACTTTCCCTCCCACCAGACCTTACAGGCCTGGGAAGTTGAGGAGATAAGAAATTTTACCTTCTGCTGGCCTTTGTCATGTGTCCTAGGATCTCTCAGCTGCAGCAGTCTTGTGGTGGGAAGCAGGGTTTAGCCAGCCTCCTGGTTGTCTTGTCAGCTGTTGAGGAGGAAGAAATGTCCCTGCCAACCTTCTTGAGTTAAAGAAGTAACAAGGTTTATACAGCCTTCTTGACCCTGCATTCCCTATCTCTGGTGCTAATGATGTCTTTCTACCTCCTGGTACAGGGAGGGCACCATTCACATGAGATATTAATTTCCTGCTTTCATGGAGACAGATAGGAAGGTCAGTGTGTCTCTCTTGCATCAGTCATTTCTTCAGTAACTTTAATTCAAAGTAATATTCCACTGAGGCATATTTTGGAGCATCCTGCCCTGGGCACCAACAAAGTCAAATGGTTTAGAGAGAAAGCAAGTCCCTTTGTCAGCAGTGACCTGTGCTCATGGTGATTGTTATTCCATCTCCACAATACCGTTGGGCTGGGTGCTCAAGAAACAGAGCTGTGAAAACATGGCTCCTGTCTCTTATAATTTATAGTACCAATGTTTCAAAGAAAAACTTTTATTTAGTGCCTCCTTTGTGTTAGACAATAATGCTGGTATATTTTCAAGATATACAAATAATAGAAAGAGACATGTATGGTACTTGAATTGTAGTGAGACATTAAACATTCCCCCCCCAAAAAAATCTTTTTCTTTATACTTATAAGGAAAAAAAATGTAGATTCATTTTGGATAAGATAAAGAAAATTTATGAAGTGATAAATCTAACCTGAGAAAGTAGAAAAGAACACAGTACACAGGCTCTGAGCATTCTACTCACAGAAAATATTGTCCTGTTCTTTTGCAATATGGACTTGTTCCCCTGTCCCTATGCCTGTCTCTTCCCCTCTCTGTTTCTGCCCCTCTTCTCTCTCTCCCTCACACGTACACACATTCACTCCCCTACAAAAAAACCCATTGACTAAATGCTAATTGGCAGGCACGGTGCTCAAACTGAGGCCACAGTGGTGAGTTAAAAACAGAGATCATTTTTCCATCCTCATCAAACATATATTCCAAGATGGAGAAAGTGAATACTAACCAAAGAGTCACACAACCATAATATTGCAACCACAACTAACAACCATAACCACGGAGTTAAGCTAAGCAAGCCACTATTGTCAGCTTTCTCTCAACCCTCAGTAGAGTGTGTTCCACTTAAAGGCCTTGAGTAAGTCAATATTCTGTTGAGAAAATCCAGGAAATTTCTCAGTCTTCCACATCTGAAATTATGCAGTTTGGAATGTCAGGAACAAGAGTGAGGGGAAAGGTCATTCAGAACTGCAGCTAACCAGTTTCTCTCTTTCTGACTGCTGCAATAACCTCCTAGTCTATCCTGTGTTTACTCCTGTTCCTCTGGCCTGTTCACAGAGCTGCCAAAGTGGTCCCTTAAAATTTAAGCCTGATTGTGCCACTCTATACTCAAAATCATCCAGTGAATTCAATTTAATTACAATAAATCCAAAGTTCTCACCAAGGCCTCAAAGTCCTTTTTGATCTGTTCTCCCCTTCTCCCATGTCTCTCTTGGCCTCATTCCTACCACTCTCCCCCTTGTTTTCTGTAATCCAGCCAAACTTGCTTCTTCTCCAGCTTTTACTAAAACACTACTTAGTAGAAAAACAATTTATTTTAAATTAGGCAAAAAATTTAATAAGACACTTAACCAAAGAAGATACATGAATGGTAAATAAGCAACATTTAAAAATATTCAGCATTATTAGTCATCAAAGAAAAATTAAAACCACAATGCAAATAACTTCACATCTACTAGAATGACTAAAATTAAAAAGATTGATAGCATCAAATGTTAGTAAGGATGGAGAACAACCAGAAGTCTCATACATTCCTGAAGAAAATGTGAAATGATGTACTACTTTGGAAAACAGTTCGGCATTAATACAACCCCCTAATTTCACCCCCTAGGAATTTAAATGAGAAAAATATGTCCACACAAAATTTGTACATGAACGTTCATAGAAACAACTTTATTCATGATTGTGAAACTGAGTAGAATCCTGTGGGGCTTTCCCAGTGACAGACTCCCAGTGTTCCCTGCTTCTTGTTTGTAGAAAAAAGCTTTAGTCTCCTAGGCCTCCCTTGATTTCCAAAGAGCAGTTAATGATTATAGAACTGACCAAATTCAGAAACAAAGGAAAAGCAGTCAAGCAAGAAAAGTAACAATAGATTGAAAAACAGTGTTATCTATATCCCTTTCTCCTCAAGGGATATAGATAACAGTCTGACACATATCCTTGATGTGGTGCTCCAAGGACAATGGTGCTTCAAGGACAAAGGACAACCCTCTCTGAAAAAGTGTCAGTGTTACACCCCTTATCAGACCCTTAATTGCCCTCCCCACCATGTTGTGATGGTTATGAAATTCCTGAGCCAAGCTGGGCGATGAGACCTGTCCCAAATAAGGAAAGGCATCTTCCCTGTCCCACTGCCACTCTATAGAAGGAAAGTATATGTGCCTCGACCAATCAGTAAATGAAATTTTCACCTTGAACCATTCCTTTGTTTTCTGGCTATGAAAACTGATCAATAGCACATGTTTGGGGTCAACTCTCCCAGACTACTAGGAAGTCAGCCTGCTGTTCTGGCAGAGACACTTTCCTCTAATAAATTCTATCTTCTTTACATTCTGCCTTGTGTCTGGAAATTCTTTTCCAACCCACGTTTGGACCACGACACTTGAGTGTTTTTTGTAGACACTAAGGCTCTCCAACTGATGGAGGATTTGACTTCGTGCTGATCACAAGCATGTAGGTCCCAGACTGGTTGGAACAAGAAGGCTGATGATTAAGGTTCCCAAAATATCACCCTGTCACCTCTCCACCAACTAATCAAAAGAATGTCCATGAACTGATAATTCACCCTGAGACCCTCACTCCTAATGTTGCCTTTAGAAACACTTGCCCAAAAGTCTTCAGGGAGTTTGGGTCTTTTGAGCATTAGCTGCTTGTTATCCTTGCTTCGCATCCTGCAGATAAACACTGTACTTTGCTTCACCACGACTGGTATCAGTAGATTGGCTTTGCTCTGCATTGGGTGAGTGAATCTGTGTTTGGTTTGGCAATAATTTTGGCAACCATGAAGGGGCCACCATCCCCAGTGGGCATCTCAACCATAGCACACTGGCCCCTGACCAGTGGCAGCTCATGGATACGACTCAGCAGCTGCTTGAGCACCTTTGTCTCAGAGATGGCCCTGAACACTTGCCACTGACCAGGCATCATTGGCCCATGGCACTTTTGATTTCTGTGGTAAAGGGAAAAAGACACATGCTTTGCTGGTTGAGATTTCTCTAGTAAGTAGTGGAACTTGTGTGTGATAATACCAGGGTATTCATTCTCTTAGCCATCTGGGTCTGTCAGTGGCTAAACATTTGTTGGGATTTTCCCTTTTGGGCTGAGGAGTTTGAAACCCTGAGAGACTACATTTGTTTGTTTGTTTGAGATTTTAAGATTACCAGCCATAAACAACTGAGAATGGGTAATCAGAGCTCTGTTTCATCTTATATTCCCTACGGTGTATTTTACAGAATTGGGAAATTCTTAGCTCTTAGTTTCATGGGCTCATACCCATGAAAAGGAGAAGGTGATATTTTTCTAAAATCATGTGGTCACAGTATTCTTTAGGCTCTGGAGAATAATGACCCAGATGGGGCACTTTTTGACATTCTAAAACTCGTTTTTGCATATGAAAAAGCTGGCTTGTTAAAAGTATCTCTTCACTATTCTGACCAGAAGGAAACAAATCTTACTAGGAGGAACTTACATTTTTCTCCCTGTGCCTTTGAAATGTAAATGTTCTACCCTGGGCTCTAATGTACTCTCACTCACTCTTGTCTATACCATCGCCAATTCCTGAGACTGAGGGGGAAAAAGGGAGAAGAGTCCTTTTTAAACTCAGGCAGGAAAACTGTGAGATCTCTGTTTGTCTGGAATGTATGTATGTCCATGTGTACATTGTAAATATATCTCTTTTCCTTTGGATGGTATTATCAAAGTTAGTTTGTAAATGAGCTCTATTTAATTGACTTAAAGGAAATTAAGCACTTACAGAAATTCTCAGAAATATAAAAGAAACTAAGTTGAATGAATTTCAGATTCATGTGATCTGAAAAATATTCAATATTAAATTTGGGATAATGGCTGACTTGGTCTAATGTCTCATAAAGTTTTCTTGGGTAATCTAAACATAATTTTTGAGAACAAGTGAATAAAACAGAGGTAAATGAGGCAAGAGTTTTTAGGTGAACTCTGGGAATAATTATGTTTTAGGAATGTCTACTTAAAAATAGCTTTTCTGAAGTTTTAGTAACTTGAAATTTTAGAGTTTAACTAAATTAAGCTAAATGATGAGAATTCATTGAATATCGAGGTCTTTTCCAAATAAAATAATATACCGAAATATTAATTACTAAACATTGGCTTCCTTTTACAGAGAAAGTAAAGATATTTAAGACTATTAATAAATATGTTTGGTGTCACACTGAGACATTTTCCATAAGAAAGCACATATTTTTAGAAATTATAAATAGCATTTATTTATAAATTTGCCAATCTACAGAACGCTAATGTAAAGAACAGCTCATAATTGCTTACTTCTTAATTTTCACTAGGAATTTAGGTTTTTAAGACTTGAGAATTCTAATTAAATATGTAATTAAAGCCACTAGAAATAATGAGAACATTTTAGTATACAGGGTAACAGGATGTGTGTTTTCATTAAAAGAAGGTATGAAGAATAGGGATTTATTTTGTTAAAGAAAAAGGAAGTAATTTTGTCTTAAAGCTGGTTATTTCTAAATAGGAAATAAAATAAGGGGCAAGTTAATATGAATATAGAAAGTTGTAGATTTCTGGGGAAAAAGTAATCTTTAGAAAGAAATTCTATGTGTTGTCAGGACTCACTAAGATTAGAATGAATTTAATTGAGTAAATGAATTTTAAGATTAAAAGTAAAGTGGTACAAAAACTTAAAATTTTATTCTCTCTCTGTTAAGAGAAAAAAGTTTTCTTGGAATATTGATTTGCTTTTGATTACAGATTGTAAATTTTCTTTACCTTTTAAATAATCTGTTATAACTTTCTGTACTTGCTTTTAAAATCTTTCATTGTAACTTTGGTTAAATGCATAAGCATTGTTTCACAGTGATCTGTAATCCTATTTGACCAAGTGCCTTGAAACTTTTTAACATTTTGGATAAACTTCTCAAGGATAGAATCCTAATGAAAGATATTTTGACCTCTAGATAGCTTTGGGATGTTTCAGAGGACCCCTAAGTCATCTCAAAGAGAGATATTAAACTAATTAGGATTATTTGATATGTTATGGGAGGCACTGTCAATTGATTAGAGATAAATGTATCTCCAACCTCCTTAGGTTATACATTTAGATTATACTAAATATCATTAATATAGATATTCTTATGTTATATGAAATTAAATAAAATTTCTAAAATTTGAATATGTCAAATTTGTATGTTACAGAAGTAAACAAATTTTTTTTTGTCAATTGCATTTTAACCAGCTCTTTAACTGTGTCTTTTTAAGTCTTTTTATCATTCATAGATGTTTTTGCAAAAATGCTTCATCTTCAGGAAGATTCATACTAAAGACTTTCTGACAAGTGCAGGCTTCTGATAACTTTCAAATCATACTGTTCAATTGGGTAAGAAATTAAAGAATTCTAATGGAAATCCCGATGGTTTCATAAAGGTTAAGGCTGCAAACTGTAAGCAGCTCAAATGTTCATCATCAAGTGAATGAGTAATTCACATCAGCAATAAAGGGGAATGAAATATTAATATACATAACATGAATGAATCTCAAAACATGCTGAGTGAAAGAAAACAGGAACCAAATACACACTGTTAGATTCTATTTATGGAAATTTGAGAATGGGAAAACTATAGTCACTGAAAGCAAATCATCATATCACTTTTGTAGGAAGGTGAGGATTGACCACAAAGGAGCCTAAGGAAACTTTCTGGGTAATGGAAATTTTCTGTATCATGATTGTGGTAGTGATTACACAAGTGTACATATTTGTCAAAATTTATCTAACTGTGCTATACACTTAACATGAGTGCTATTAGTTATATGTAAATTGTACCCCAATAGGGGTGATTAAAAGGAAATATATATTATGTATGACATATAAATATGTTTACATATATTACCTATATATCATGACAATAGAATAAAATATGTTCTTAGTGATTAAATTGCCATTTAGCCAACATCCAGAATGCCAAACATCCTTATTTTTTTCTTGTTTTTCCTTTCTCTAACCTTTCAAAAAGCATCATTTTTAATAGTCACATCAACATTGCTGATTAGATTTTCAGTAATTTGAAAACACAGAAGACATTCCTTTAAAAAATATAAACAAAATCTTCTTTCATCTGCTCTCTAGATCTTTTTATTCTTATGCCACATTCTTTACACCAGTTGACCAATTGAGTTAGGCACTCATTTCCTTTTTCACAAATCTTTGTTGTGTTTCTGCTAGTTCTGCATTAGGGACTATTAAGGAGGAAAACCACTGACACAAAATGGTTTCGTTTGTGCTGAAGCCCACGATACCACGCATATATTTAATACCTAACCTACTTGCAATTTCGACCTTCACCAGAAATGTTATCTTAATTCTGAAATCTGGAACTTTCTGGTCAGCACCAATGTGGTAATCTATCACAGGGGCCCTCTCCATCTCCCCCAAACCAAGAAGAAGAGGCAATCTGCATGATAAACTCAAGGCTTCCCTTCCCTACAAAGAGAAGATAGTACTGGTGCCAAATAACCTTTTTTTCTTTTGCTAATGACTTTCTTGCCCACCCTCTTTTCTATAAAAACCTTCCACTCTGTATAACTTCTCAAAGTGCCCTTCTATTTACTAGATGAGATGCTGCCCAATTCATAAAGCATCAAATAAGGCCAATCAGATTTTCAAATTTACTCAGTTGAATTTTGTTTTTTAATAAGACATGATCTTAAACAAGATAAACATTGCCCCTGTTTTCATCTCAGGTGGCCTCAGCCTGCAGCTGCTTGAAGCAGGATTTTGGTTCCTGGCCAGAGATTGAAGTCAGGCCGGGGCAGTGAAAGCACTAAATCCTAGCCACTAGACCACCAGGGACTAGTGGCCAGTGACAAGTTCCTGGCCTGTCTGCTGTGTAGAAATGAATTTCCACAGAGATGGAAAGTAGTGAAACAAGTAAAGTGTTTATTAGGAGGACAAAGAATACATGTGGATAGACACATGGGCGGGCTCAGAGAGAGAGTTGCGCTCACTTGGTAGTTTGAATCACTTTTATGAGGAATTTCTTCCAGGTTTCCTTTGACCAATCATCTTGCTTTGCCTGGTTCTGAGTCCATATTTGGTATACCTCAGGGTCCTCCCGTGTTCATGTGCATCTCTTAGCCAAGATGGATTCTAGCGAAGAGGCCTATGGGTAGTTGACATCACTTACTATGGGGTGGTGCCCTCTCCCTTTTTGACCTCCAAGGAACCCTTCTGCACATGTGTAGCTGGGAAGGTCTCCTTGACTACGAGAATGAGGAACATCTAGTCTTTTATCTCTTATCTGGGCAGGGCACAGCCTCCTTTCTCGATTGCCCTGTTATTGATATTTTGGAGTTTCTGTCCAGAGGGAATGAACTCCTGCTGCTTACCCTGGGGCCCATCTATCTCCTGCCTCACTTTCACAGAACTCACAATCTGTTGTAAGAGACAGTCAGAATATGAGCACACACACACAAATAATTTTAAAGCCCGATAGATTTGAAGTCAATAGAAAAGACATTGAGGGCTTCCCTGGTGGCACAGTGGTTAACAATCTGCCTGCCAGTGCAGGGGACACGGGTTCAAGCCCTGGTCCAGGAAGATCCCACATGTCGTGGAGCAACTAAGCCCGCGAGCCACAACTACTGAGCCTGCATGTTGCAACTACTGAAGCCCATGAGCCTAGAGCCCGTGCTGCGCAACAAGAGGAGCCACCACAATGAGAACCCCTCACACCGCAACGAAGAGAATCCCCCGCTTGCCGCAACTAGAGAAAGCCCACGCGCAGCAACGAAAACCCAATGCAGCCATAAATAAATTAATTAATTAAAAATAAATTTAAAAAAAGACATTGAAAAAGAAATGGGCCTCCTTTTGATAAGGAAGTCAGAGGTTTCTCTGTAACTTCTTTTGAGAACAATAAGCCATGTCTTTTCCTTCTACATTTTCTCTCCCCACTGCTGACCCCAACAAAATGCTGAAGACAGAATTTGCACTCAATAGATTACTTTTTAAATTGATGTAAAAGTATAAAGTATATTTATGTGCATTAAAGTATGGAAGGGCATACATCTGGAGCATAAAATCTCAGTACCTGCTGGAAATATCACATAATTGATGAATATAAGACTAATTATATAATAGGGAAATTAAAAAGAAATTTCAGGCTGTGTAGAGACTAAATTAAGAGAACAATAACATATATAATAGGTGAATATTTTGGCATTTGAAATTGGAATTTAAAAAATAGATAAGAGAGGAAGAAATAGGAGTCTTAATTAATAACTGAAGGACAGAGGGGGGATAGGTAGCTTATTTAACTTATTTCTGCCTTTTTAGTTGCAGAAAATATTAGTTTTGAAACCAGATATGGTTGCAATGTATTAGTTCTGCACAAAGTGCTTGCTAGGATGAGTTTCCCCACACCCACAGTTTGGGGATAGTGCTTTACTCATAACTCATCTTTCATGCATTTGCCTAAATTCTTGTGGAATACAGCTGGATTGCAGCTCATAAATATGACCTTTGGATGTGTTTTAAACACTACTGAACTCCATTTTAATTTTACATATTAAAGCCTCTGGGCTCTATTTACTCTTTCATTATATAACATTCATTTATCTTATGAAAAACGCTGTGATTCACTGTTGGTCTAGCTTTTTTTTTTTTCCACTTATTTGGAAGATTTTTAGAATCCAAACTGTATTGTTATTTATCTTGGAAAACAGAAACACTTTCGGGAGTCAATTCTCTGAGTCCCAAACCCCTCACCTGACACCCTCTTGTGGTGCTGTGCCCTGGGGGGAGGATACAGCAGGATCTGCAGGTGGAGAGGCCTAGAGAGCTGAGGGTATTATGTGTCTGGTTTATCGCCAAGATTAGTCAAGCCCCAAATTATAGTGTTGAGGGAGAAATTTTTCACCTAATGAGGTATGGGGAAGTCATTTAGGCTTATACATGGTTCAGTGTAAACTTTGTGTGAACTGAAAGAGCCTGTCAAACACACACAGCACATCTGCTTTAACCATTAAGGAAAAGAAATGCCTGATTCAAACAGAAGGATAAGTGACTCCCTTCTTATGATGCCCATGTTCACACCCTCTCGAAGACGAGGTTCCTTTCCCACGTACCAGGATCCTACTGTCTCACTATATATGTCCTCAATCTGTCTCTTTTGAAATCTTTAAGGAATAGACCCCTGTCATGTTTGATATATGTTCTTTGTTCTGATAAAGTATAAGACTACCATGCTTCAGTGGAGAAGTTCCTTAGAGCCTTTTGAGGGGCTGCCTCCCAGATTATAGCCCTCAGCTTGGCTCAAATAAAACTATTTTCTGTTCCTATTATAAATTCTTTATTATTTCTCTCCACAGTGTGTTATTCCTTATGAAGTCCAGCTGTTCTAGGCTGACACCAAGCCACCCTGAAGCAGCCATCGTGTCATCATTGCCTCTTTCTCACATCTGGGTCCTTGAAGGTTGCTGAGATCACACTTGCTTGTCTGTGTCCATGGAACCCAGGGCAGAGCCCAGGTCCTCCCACCAGGGCCCTGGATTCTGGTACCAAACCCAGGAGAAGGTGTGCTCTAGTTATATCAGCCTCACCTGGCACCACGGCCAAGATCGTCTGTGTTTTTTCCCAGACTTCTTCTGTGGGAAAGAGTTTTGTGACGTTTTGTTTTCCCTAGTTCACCCTAGAGAGATGCAAGGAGGAAGTTTGATGCAGACTTTCCAGCTTACAAACATCTGAGGAATGTGTCTCAGGTCAGGATCAATGTTCCCTTTTCCATGGGCATTCAAGTCAGTGAGGCAGCCTGACTTGAGGGCCAGGACTCTGCCTCTGTAGTCCTGGAGTTGATGGCTGAAGGCTGGGGACAGGGGTGCTGCAGTTCTTCCCAAGGGGAATTAAAGGCCAGAAAGCCCTGGTTTCTGCAGGAGTCTGATCATCTCCTGTAATGTATGCCAGTTAACATATAATTTCTTTATCCTATTTATTCATTATTGTTATTTCTCATTGTACTTTGGGACTCAATTTTTTATTGTTATAGAAATCCAATGTTTTCAAAGATTCTCCCTCAAGGATTCTACTGTTATCATTTTTCATTAAGAGAAATGCCTGTCTATTCCAATCTTTTTTTCCCTCCATTTATTTACTGTGTCTTTTCTAGGTCTTGTCCTTGTCTCCTGGGCCACAGTCAGTAATGTCTCCACTTATGTATTCTGAGTGTGTGATCATTTGGTCCAAGGGATTCTGCTGAATGAAGTATAAATTCTGATATCTTTCTCTTGCAAACTTTCAAAAACTACAAATAAAATGAAGATATGGGCAATATAAAATGAAAATATGATTTTCCATTCTTATTAATATCTATCTCTATATTTCAATAGAATTCAATTATTGGCCCCCGATGACTATATTTTTCAAAAGAATTCCCTAAATAATTACCAGTAATTCACTACTCCAGTGTAATGTAGAAGATATTCTTAGTGTATTCTTCAAATTCATTTTGATGGAATGCTCAAGTTCCCTATATCAAATTGAGCTCCTATATTCCCTCTGAATAATAAAACTAAGATATGTTTGCTAAAGGTTGTTGAAAAACAACATTTTAGCTTGACATGGACAGTACAAATATAGTATCACTAAGGGTGAAAATTTAGTATATGTCCTTTGGACTACCAATTTCATGTTCCACAATCACAATCGAACCATTTAAATACAGAATTATTTCCTAATTCTGTTAAATAAATCTCATTATAAATAACAAGCATTTTGAAAGCTTTAAATTTTTAACTATAGCTAATTAATTTGTACATTTTCTCCTCTATCAACAAAAATTGACTTTCATGGTTAACTCAGTTAAAAAATAAAACAGCACAATAGGAAAGAAGTAAAATATCTCCATTGCCTACAATATATAATAATATATATAAATATGTTGATGAAAAAACGTGGGTCTGCTCTCCCATGTGCAGTAAAGCAAATCTGCTGACAGCAGGTTATGGCGAAGGAAAGTGCAGCGTTTACTGCAGGTGCCAGGCAGGGAGTTCAGGTCAGCTAGTGCTCAAAACACCTGAACTCCCTTTCCTGATGGGTTTTATGAAAGCATTTTTAAATACCAGGTGAGAGAGGGGAATCACAGGGTATGTGATCAGCTCCTGCACCATTCTTTGATTGGTTGATGTGAGCTAACAGAGCAGTGTCACAGTGGTTAACATTATCAATCCTCAGGCTCCAGTAAAAGATCTCCTACTTAAAACAGTTTTAAAACTTAATAAAAATAAACATTAACTGAGTAGAGGGAAGGTGTCCTCAATTTCAGAACAGTGTAAAGTCAGCAAATATCACAGCTGGTGCACCCCTTGAAGATACTGATCTTGACTGGTTGCAATTTTTAAGAAAACACATTTGTGTAAAATTAACTCTGCACTTAAAAAAATTGAGTGACAGGTTTTAGGGTTTCTAAATGCTCTAAAAGTACTTATTTTTCCTTTCCAAGAAGGGACTTTCAACCTCCCCCAAAGTAAAAGGGCAGTGACTCTTGTATTGCTTTCTCTCACTGAACACACGGAAGAAAAATTGCATCATGTTGGTGTCTATCTGAATAATGTGCTCAGGGCTCTCCCAGAGTCATTGCATGGTTCTCATTTGCACGTGGGAGCCAATGGGTCGAAGTGTAGGCCACCACAAGATGTGCCACTCTGGCATGTGGATTATTTTGACCCCACTGACTCCTCCACTTGGACGCATCGCCCCTCTCCTGGAAGGCTCCGCTCTTTTAGAGGCGGTTTAGAGGCGGGTTTTAGAGGCGGTTGCTCCAGTCCACGCCCCCTAAGAGGCCCCACACCTCCCGCTTCTCAAACCACAGAGAACGTACGCCCTCCCCGCCCGTACCCCACCACCCGGGAGCGCCTAGGTTCCTCCTCCTCAGAACCCCGCCTCCACTCACTCCTCCTCCTCCTCCTCAGCTTCCTGTATCACCTCGTATCTCCTCAATCCCGACATGTCCTCGGTTCCCAACGTCTCCTGGGGAGCGGCATAACTGGATCAAGGATTCCCCAAATCCCTGGGAGGATCCCCTTCTCTGTTATTCTCTGGACCAGTCTGACTTGTTCTCGGGTAATATGAGACAGGTGCCCCCGGGAAGACTCAGTTGCCACATCGGGACAGGGTTGGATTGAAGATTTGGGAGGCACTAGACGTTAAGGGATTGGGTGGTAGGGCCTCTCGGGGGCATGGGGCATTTAGGGGGTTAGAGCCAAAGGCCTTCGAGGTCATGGGGCTGGGATATTTGGGGTCCCGCGTGAGGATTTTCGGGGATCGTGGTCACCTGGATGGGGGTTGAGGGGTCGGCACAGCCTAAATGCCCACCCTCTCTGGCTCCACCCTGGAAAGACGCCGGTGCGTTAGGTCACAACGACACCGTCACGCGCTAGGGGTGGGGCTTACCTATTACCCGGAAGGGGCGGAGCCAGGGCATTTCTTCAGAGGAGGGGTAGTCCAGAAGGTGGAGCCAGAGCCTATCAATAAAGGGGTGGGGTTAGGGTTTGTTACGAAGAGGCAGGGCACGGACCCTCTTTTATAAGGGTGGAGTGAGATTTCAGAGCTGCACCCTGGGAAGACGGAGACCTCAGCACCAGGCAGCAAGAAAAGAGCTTTGGGACGCTGTCCAGTACTGTTTTGCCAGTCCCCTCTCCTCTCTGTCTTCCTGGCTTCTGCTCCGACAATTACCTTTCTTGTCTGCCCCATTCTGTTTGTACGATTCTGGGCAGAGGAGGAATAGGGCTCCAGAGAGGGCCCAGTCAAGACGGGCCAGGCTATGGGAACACTTGTTGGCTGAGTGGCCTTGGCCAAGTCACTTCATGGTTAGAGGGTCACAGCCCTTCCTCTCTGAGCTGAGACCTCCTTTCATGTGATTTTTGTTCCTGCAGTCACTAATCCACAAACATTTATCGAGTGACTACTAGGTTCCGGGTGATGTGCTTGGGCATGAGGATACAGCAGAGAAACCAGGCACAGACTCTGCCCTCAGAGAGCTTGTCATCTGGGTTGGACGGGGCAGGGGAATCAAAAGAGTCAATAAGATCACTACAATAGACAAGCTGACTGGCTGAGGGCAGTGGAGGGTGCTTTGGCAAAGCCAAGAAAGAGCAATTAACCCAGTGTGGGAGGTTGGAAATAGCTGCCCTATTTGGTCTGTGGAGGTGGGAAGGGAGCCTTGCGGCTGGACGGTATGGGAGAGAATGACCAGAAATGAGTGAAGTAAAAGTTCCCTCAGGCTGAAGTGTGGAGAATGGATTCACCTATCCTCTTCCCACCATCCCACACTCTTTTCCCCTCTCATACCTATCGTCCCCTGCCTGGGCTACATACAGACAGGTGACAGACAGATCCACGGATGCCAGTGGGAAGCATTGCAGTCTGGGCATGGAGAAGCTGTGCTTCCACCGCACTCACCCTCACTTACACTCACACTCACAGTGACGACACTCCTGCCCTGCTGCAGCTGGGTCAAGTCTGGTGCACGGGAACAGGAGGCCTGGTCGCCAGGGCTTCGGTAATTCACATCCCTTCACTCAGACGCAGGGCTCTGTCTGTTGTATACTAAACAATTTGGCTTTTGTCCCTGGTTCCTGAGAGGGAGACTCTAAATCTTTGGAATACCTCAAAGTAATACGAGTGTCTTTGTTATCTATGGGTCCCTCGGCTCCCACCTGAGTTGATGCTAAGAGATGAGGTGACTTGGGCTGAGGCCTGGTCAGCAGAAAGACCAACCATATCATTGCAGAATTGGGGCTTTGAGCCAATCCGTCAGAGGAGATCGAGTCATGTTGCCAACAATTCATTCCTGCCTCTGTATGAAATCTCGGTAAAAACTGTGGACCCCAAAGCTCATGGAACTGCCTGGTTGGTGAACATGTTGATGTAATGGGAGGGTGACGTGCCCTTTGTGTCTCCATGGGGAGAGAGCATGGGAGCTCTGCACTGAGACCCTCCTTGTGTGTCTTTTCGTTTGGATGTTCCTGATATATATACTTTATAAAAAACTAGTTGTCAGGATAGCACTTCTGAGTTGTGTGAGTCATTCTAGTGAACTATTGGACCTGAGGGGGGTTTGAAGACCTCTGGACTTGTAGCTAGTTAGGCAGAAATGCAGGTGGCCTGGGGACCCCACTTGTGACTGGCAGTTCAAGTGGAGGCAGGCTTGTTGGGACTGTGCCCTTAAACCTGTGGAGTCTAACACTAGCTCTGGGTAGTTAGTGTCTGAATTGAATTGCAGTACACGAGTTGGCAGCAGAATACCTTTCCACTGAGTGCACTCCCCACTGTCTCCATCTATCTGGAACCTTTTCTCCCTTTCATAACTCCTTAGTAGCCTCCCTGTCCCCATTTCCCACTCTTTGTCTTTAGCTCTGAGAACGTCAGCACTCAACATTTTGGACAAGGGAAGTGGGTTGCATTGTCCCTGTTAGGGGAAGGTTTGCAGTGTCGTCCCCTTGAAGGCATTTGAACATGAGTTTTAAGGCTAGGGGTCAGAGCTTGGTTCAGGATTAGAGGTCAGAGCAATATGGTTGTGGGGCTCCCTCTTTCCCAGGTTTCTCCTTACTCCCACCTCTTCTCTGTGGTCCTAAGACTACTGGAGTGGGAAAGATGGGACCCAGCTGGTCCCCCAGATTCCCTGAGGACAATGGCAAGTAGCAGGGTAAGACTGGGGAAGATCTCCTCCCAGGTCTCCATAGGCCTATCACAGTGACTACACATCCCTCATCTGAGACCTACTCCTCTCTTCGACAAGCAGGGCTAAAGGGAAAGTTCTTTGGAAGCAGGTCCGGCTCCCATACCTCACATCTCAGGACTCTAGGGCTTCACCCTCCAGGCCCAGCCAGTACTGTCCCTCTCCCCCATTATTTTCCTGTGCCCCAAACTGAGTCAGAGAATTATCGATAGCATGAGGGGAACCTGGCTTAGAACACCCCCTTCTGCCATGCCTTCCCTATCCTGGGAATTGAGAGGGGATTTCTGAGGAGAGGGGCTGGTTAGTTCCTAGGGACAGAAGGAAACTAGAGATGAGGGAGGGGAGCAAGTGTTTAACCCACCTGATGAGAGGGACCCAAGAGACAGAGACCAGAGGAGGAGACCTCTCAGGAGACACCAACTGTAGAGTGCCGTCCCTTTAACTTAATTCTGTGGTGCCCTCCCTGGTGCTGCGGCCAGTCCCTAACTGAAAGCAGACCCCCTAGGAGTCCCAGACCCTTCATCCATTTCAGTAGCTAGTCGGTTTCAGCCCAACTCGGTGACAAGACAGAAAGGAAAGGTAGGGAGCAGTGGCCCTTGGGTTCTCCTAGGGAGGTTACACTTCGGGGGGCTGATGCCAAGCACCTATGTACCTTTTTAATTTTTATTTTTGGCTGCGCTGCACGGCACGCGGGATCTTAATTCCCCAGCCAGGGATAGAACGCATACCCCCTGCAGTGGGAGCATGGAGTCTTATCCACTGGACCATCAGGGAAGTCCCTGATGCCAAGTATCTTTCAACTCGGGATCCAACTGAAGGAGCCAGAAGCTGTGGTGTTAACTGTAGGAAAGACCTCCAACAGTTCTCAGTCAGTCCCCTATGGCAGGCCGAGGGTGGCAGCTTCTAGGAATCTTTCCCTCCTCTCACAGCCTACTTCCTACAACTATGGGCTGGAAGTATTTTCGATCCACTCCCAGGAGGAGATGATGCTTCAGGCACCTGGCAAAGTCCTGTCCAGGAGGAAGGTGGCAGCAGAGTGCTGGGATTGTGAGGACTTATGGACGTGGGGACAAGGCTGGGAGGAAGATAAAGCCAGGATTATTGAGCTCCCTCCATACAGGCCACTCACAGAGACGAGTGTGTGTGTGGTGGGGCGGGGGGCTTAGGTGGTGGAAGGCAATCACTGGTAGTAAGGGGAGGCCTGACTCTGATGAGGGGCCCTTAGGAATAATGGGAGCCTGGACACGGATGGACCCCTTATCAGGGAGAGAGGCCCTGTCAATATGGAAACAGCCGGCATGGAGAGGGGCTCCCAGCCCGAATGGCAGCAGCGGCGGCAGAATCAGGAGGGCAGGACGGTGGCTTCGGTTTAAATCTTTAATGCACCAGCTGGCTAGGCAGCGGCAGTAGGGGTGCGGCGGGGGATGTTGCGACTGGAGCGCTGGAGAGCAGTGCCCAGTCGGCTTGACAAAGAGCTCATCAGGCCCCGCAGAGGCTCCAGCTTCTGCTCCCGAGGGTGCGCTGAGCTGTGGGGCGACCCGGCACAGGCATGAGGCGGGGCGGAGGCTCCCGGCTTCCCCGCGATCGGTTCTCCCGGACTGAGCCTCGTCCATGCCCCGGGCGGGTCCGCGGTATCACAAGCCGTTCGCCTCCGCTCCCTCCGCCACATGCGCAGCCAGGGGAAAAAGTAGAAACAGCCCCAGTAGATCCTGCAAAGAGAAGGCAGAGCCGGGGCGGGGCGGGGCTGACCCCACCGACTCCGCCCCTTGGACGCTTCGCCCCTCTTGTGGAAGGCTCCGCCTAGCCCTTTAGAGGCGGTTCCTCCAGTCCACGCCCCCTAAGAGGCCCCACACCTCCCACTTCTCTCGCCCCAGAAACCTCGCGCCCTCCCCGCCCCTTCCCCACCACCCGGGAGCGCCTAGGTTCCTCCTCCGCAGAACCCCGCCTCCACTCACTCCTCCTCCTCCTCCTCCTCCTCCTCCTCCTCCTCCTCCTCCTCCTCCTCCTCAGCTTCCTGCATCACCTCGTGTCTCCTCAATCCCGACATGTCCTCGGTTCCCAACGTCTCCTGGGGAGCGGCATGATTGGATCAAGGATTCCCCAAATCCCTGGGAGGATCCCCTTCTCTGTTATTCTCTGGACCAGTCTGACTTGTTCTCGGGTAATACGAGACAGGTGCCCCCGGGAAGACTCAGTTGCCACATCGGGACAGGGTTGGATTGAAGATTTGGGAGGCACTAGACGTTAAGGGATTGGGTGGTAGGGCCTCTCGGGGGCATGGGGCATTTAGGGGGTTAGAGCCAAAGGCCTTCGAGGTCATGGGGCTGGGATATTTGGGGTCCCGCGTGAGGATTTTCGGGGATCGTGGTCACCTGGATGGGGGTTGAGGGGTCGGCACAGCCTAAATGCCCACCCTCTCTGGCTCCACCCTGGAAAGACGCCGGTGCGTTAGGTCACAACGACACCGTCACGCGCTAGGGGTGGGGCTTACCTATTACCCGGAAGGGGCGGAGCCAGGGCATTTCTTCAGAGGAGGGGTAGTCCAGAAGGTGGAGCCAGAGCCTATCAATAAAGGGGTGGGGTTAGGGTTTGTTACGAAGAGGCAGGGCACGGACCCTCTTTTATAAGGGTGGAGTGAGATTTCAGAGCTGCACCCTGGGAAGACGGAGACCTCAGCACCAGGCAGCAAGAAAAGAGCTTTGGGACGCTGTCCAGTACTGTTTTGCCAGTCCCCTCTCCTCTCTGTCTTCCTGGCTTCTGCTCCGACAATTACCTTTCTTGTCTGCCCCATTCTGTTTGTACGATTCTGGGCAGAGGAGGAATAGGGCTCCAGAGAGGGCCCAGTCAAGACGGGCCAGGCTATGGGAACACTTGTTGGCTGAGTGGCCTTGGCCAAGTCACTTCATGGTTAGAGGGTCACAGCCCTTCCTCTCTGAGCTGAGACCTCCTTTCATGTGATTTTTGTTCCTGCAGTCACTAATCCACAAACATTTATCGAGTGACTACTAGGTTCCGGGTGATGTGCTTGGGCATGAGGATACAGCAGAGAAACCAGGCACAGACTCTGCCCTCAGAGAGCTTGTCATCTGGGTTGGACGGGGCAGGGGAATCAAAAGAGTCAATAAGATCACTACAATAGACAAGCTGACTGGCTGAGGGCAGTGGAGGGTGCTTTGGCAAAGCCAAGAAAGAGCAATT